>NC_089513.1:3447500-4059318 GCF_036850995.1 Saccopteryx leptura | reverse complement strand
GAGCAGAGGGACAGAGGTACTGCAGACGTTAAACAGAATGCCTCTCTGTTCCTAAAAGAAGGCTCTGTTGAATCCTTGCATGGCAAGCATATTTCTACTCGAATAACAAGAACTTTCATTCACCTTCTAAAAATCCACATGCTCTGAAACGCAAACAAAAACAAAGGCAAAAAGGTTTGAACACGGACTCACCAAGTCAAGGAATTTTCTGGAAATAAGGTCACAATACAAATCTGTTGAGACATGTTTTATCGAACCAGCGTGATTCGCTGAAATGACAGCATTTCTCAGGGCAGCGACAATCGGAGTCACCTGGTACGTCTCAGTGGGTAAGAAACAAGGAACGAAAGTCACATGCTGAGTTTTCCTAGAATTGTTAAAAGGGTGAAAATAATTTTCAAAATCCCATTAAACTCCACTTGACATTGTGAATATAGGAATAGCAAGGCAAACACGTAGCTACCAACACTGAATAAAATTTTAATGCTGTTATTGAGCACGTTAACTAACTGGAATTTTGTCGCATTTCCTTAATTGCTCTAAATTGAGAATGGAATGGTTAATCTTTCAAACTGACTCACTGCACAGACAAACTAGAGTATATATGGTCAAGTAGCTGAGGCTGCTAGGAGCTTCAGAACAGGTCGTGAAATTACAAAAAATTTGAAGAGAGGTGATATCAACAAATGTTTAAAAGGTGTGTGCCTCAGGCCAAAGTTGAGTGAGTCCCCAAAGCCCTTTTGGGGGTGTCTTGTTTCTGTAGAGTTCACTTTGCTTAGGCATTTGGTAGCATTTTGCTCATTGACTGGAGGCTAAGGGTTGGCTTTATTTCTTTCACTTGTCAGCTATAATTGACCCAACTAAATGATTATGCAGAGAAAAGAAAGCCACACGAAGTTTGTCAATATAGGAAAAGGTGCATCAGAATACATGGCCACACAAGAATTTCCCAGAAGCTCTTGCAGTTCTGCAACAATCTTCAGCAACATGACAGCAGCTCTGCCCTGGCTAGAGCATCATTCTCAGAAGTGGACGTCCCCTCCTCTTCCTTTCCCATCAGCCTCCAGCCCAGTCATTCCGTGTACTCGGCTCCGTCATTCTGAAGATAATGATGCTCTTCCACTGTGTCTTATTCAGACACCGCAGGGTTGTCAAAACATTTCTAAATGCTCTACCGAACAGACGGGCGACTCAGACACCTTCCAAGTGTGACGAGACATAGCTCTTGCAGAATGATTTCCCAGAAGGTAAGTATTTACTTCTCGGGATTTTTAAATCTATGTGCAGCTTCATTAATTGTAGATGCTCACAGAATCAGCAAGCAACATGTGCCTGACATAGCCTTGTGTGTGTCTAAAACATTTGACATCGAGCCAAATGTTTACTTTCTGATGTAGAGCTGGTATCACGGTGACACACACAGCACAACCGGGTCCTTTTTCCAACTTGGGCATTGATGTAATCTCTCGCAAGAGCATCGCCTCCACTTCCCACAGGCCACTCCCTAGGTCTCCGCTGGTGCACCAGAAGGCCAAAGCTTCCATCTCTGCACTGATTCCTACTAAATTCATACCGATTTTGCTTTTTCTTCATTCCTTCTTCTAGAACATTTTAGCTTCCAACGTTAAGGTAATAGAAGTAAGCTAGGAAAAACCCATGCTTTTGAAATAATAAGCTTCAAAAATCTATGCTGGTAGGAAAATAAGCCCTTCCCTCCTCCCTCCCTCCTTCCTCCCTCCCGCCTTCCTTTTCGTTGTCTCCTGCTCAAATGTCATTCCGAATGCTGCTTCTGAAAGGAACGAGGGTCATCACTATTGATGCACCTGATATGGATCACCTTCAATACTTCCCTTGTGTAGCTCACTTCAAACTTTTTCAACACAGAAAGGTGATGGATTAAGTAGTTTATACAGGCTAGTTAAGCTTGTAAAAAAATCATTATAATTTTTTTAAATAATATGACAGGTATGAGGACAAGTCCATAAATGAGGAAGGACATTGAATGCTTAGTCAAGTTAAAAAGAAAAAAACATTAGTAAACATATAACCAGACATAGCTTTTTCTTTGTCTTGGGATAATATTACAATGGAGGCAATAATAAAACAGGATCTGTTGATTTAAAAAGTTGGCCATTAAAAAGAATAAAATCTTAGAGTTTACAATAGCATGGATAGATCTAGAGAATATTATGGTGAGACAAGTCAGACAGAGAAAGACAAATACCATATGATTTCACTTCTATGTGGACTCTAAAGACCAAAATAAATAAACAAAATGGAAAGAGACTCATGGATACAGACTGATGGTTGCAAGAGGGGAGGGAGGTTGGGGGACTTGGTGAAAAAGGTGGAGGGATTGAGAAGTACAAGTGGGTAGTTACAGAATAGTCACGGGGATGTAGAGGCAGCAGAGGGAAGATAGTGATATTGCAATAACTGTGCATGGTGCCAGGTGGGTACTGGAAATACCAGGGGACACTTTGTAAAGTATATGATTGTCATACACCTTAACACACTATGCCATACACCTTAAACTCATATAAAATAAGATTGAATGTAAGGTGTAATTAAAAAATAAATTTTTAAAAAAAGGAAAATTATCTAAAAAAATAAACCTACTATTTTTCTTAAATGGAGTTTGGCAAAAATTTAACCAAAGTTATATTTCCCTGGACTAGGAGGTAGAGAAAATGGGACTTGTTCAATGAGTGCAATGTTTTTGCAAGGTGAGAAAGTTCTGGAGATCCTGCATAACAACAAATATACTTAACACTACTGCACTATACACTTAAAAAGAGTTAAGGTAGTAAATTTTATGTCCTGTCCTTTTTTTTTTTTGCCATAGAAATGAAACAAACATAGAAAGGTAAAGTACAAAATAGTCCATATAACATGGTTTTTGTTTTATGAAACAGTGACCTTTGTGTGTGTGTGTGCATAAAAGCGCTCACACCTGGAGTGAGCTGGAAGTGATGAGAGACAGAGACAGAGACACAGATAATAGAGAGAGAGGACATAGGAAAGATGAGCGTGGAGTTGAGTTTGGGAGGCTGTGTTCCCGGTGGCTAACACAAAGAAGCACATGTAAGTATACTTACTGCTTTAACTTTAAAATAGAGACTGTTCTGGAATCACTTAAATGTTCATTACTGGAAAAACAATGATTAAAACATGTGACACATATTTTTAAAAATGAACTAGATCTATAATACAACACCACGATGTATCTCAAAAATGCATTGATGAGCAAAAACACAGATTTATCAAACAAGGACGATGAATACAGCATAATACCATTTCAGATCATCTGAATAATTTCTCTCTATTCAGAGCTAATCAGATAGTTTGGTTGCCCTTGGTTCCATTGTGTTTATGAATTCTTTGGATCATCTCATAAGGAGAAGAGAACTGTAACATAACTAATTTAAACCAACTGAAAGTCAAGTCAAGTCACCTCGTGGTGTGCGGGTGCGCAGTTTGCAGAAGTTCATGAAGACGTAACTAGCAGGATCCAGTCCTCCCACGGAGAACATGGCAGCATGCCCAGACTCATTTTCTGAAGGGAAAAGTTCTTTCAGCCTCTCTTACATGAAACGCTTCTTATTAATTTTTTTCGTTGTACTTTTTTGGGAGAATTTATTGTGTTTTGTATTCGTATAAATTTACAAAGTTTCTTTATATTAGCATATATTTAAGAGTATAATAAAAAGATGTCTTCACTGCTATGAATGAGGCTATTGTCCTTAAAACTGGGACATGGATGATTTTGTAATAATACCAGTAAACAACACTAAATTTATTAAACATTTAACTTGGAGGCAGCCACTAAATTAAAGGCTTAATTATTTCATTTAAACTTCCCCCCCATTTTACCAATGGGCAAGCTGCAGTTTAGACAGGTTGTGTTGGATGGTCCTATCATTAACTGGATAAGTTGGAACTACATTTCCAGGTTCTTATTCCTGTGTGGTTCTTGGTGACGCAGTACAGAATGTTAGAAAAGCTCTACATTGAAGAGAACATTTCACATCACAGAATCACACATAGGAAAGAGTTCAGATGCGCTGAGGGAATTAGGGAAAGCCTTTTGCAAAGGAATGGTGGTTGATATTGTCTTTGATAATGGTGACTGCCAGGAGCTGGGGTAGAAAAAACAGGGAAATATTTAAATCATATATATATATATATAGCCTTTCCCATATTTTACCTCACTGTTGACTTGGTACAGAGCTATTGTGATCATCTCTATATTTATTTCTTATTCCCCAAGTAATGCTTTTGTTTAATTATAGCATCATCCTTGAATCTCTACATAAATGTGTTACGGTACCAACTCTAAGCTGGAAAATACCAGGTGCTCAATAAATATTTACAAAATATTAGCAATATATATTTTTTCCATTCATTTATTAAACATTTAATAAATGAGTTCATGTGACACTTGCAAAGACAGGTCATTTGCACTTGATAAACGTGGAATTAGTTACTTTACTATTATGTTACAAACCTACTTAGAGAAATAATATAAAGTGCCTCGTGCCAAGCAAAGCTGTCCTTATTTCTACTTCCAGAAATACTCTCACTTGTTACACTTTGTCACCTGCCGTCTGATGCCTTTGTCTCTTTCCTAGCGAAACTGTACCTCTCACTTCTGACAAAGCCACAGAAGGTCATATTTTAAGAGAGGATTACGGTCCCATATTTCCAAAAACTTCCTTGCTTCAGTGTGCTACATACTTTCAGGTTAAATCTCTGACACCGCTGGCTTTGATCAGTGACATTTGTAGGACCAGTAAAGTATTTAATTAAAAGAGATTGCTTTACCAAATGTTTAAGGACTTTTAATGTCAACATTTTCATGGATACTAGAATATACTTTAATAAACAGTCTTTATTTGGGTTTCTCATTCTAACATAAGACAGGACTATAAAATCTTATGTCCGGGATTTTAGGGAACAAATCAGCTTACATGTACAATTGAGTCTGCTCGCCTCTGAGAGGTCACATCAAGAAGATAGTGATTTATTCAATCATGGGGCCACTACACCTTTTCTAAAACCCTTTTGCTCTGGAACCACTCCGCTGAGCCCTGGATGATACTCACCAGTCTCTTTAGTTGTCTTGAGTGGCCTCTCCCGCAAATTCTCCACAGCAGCTGTTCTGTGGCCTCTCCTGAGGCATTCCCATCAGTTCACTTTCAAACAACCTTGCTATTTATTTTGCAAAAAAACCTTTTTACATGCAATTTCTTTCGTCTTCTGCTTCCCTGTGACATGCTCTAGAAATTCTTTTTTCTTTTTTTTTTCTTTTTTTGACAGAAACAGAGAGAGAGTCAGAGAGAAGGACAGATAGGGACAGACAGACAGGAAGGGAGAGAGATGAGAAGCATCCTTTTTTCATTGTGGCACTTTAGTTGTTCATTCATTGCTTTCTCATATGTGTCTTGACCGGGGGGCTACAGCAGAACGAGTGATCCCTTGCTCAAGCCAGTGATCTTGAGCTCAAGCTGGTGAGCTGTGCTCAAACCAGATGAGCCCGCACTCAAGCTGGTGACCCCGGGGTCTCGAACCTTGGTCCTTCATGTCCGAGTCCGATGGTCTATCCATTGCGCCACTGCATTCTTAACCTGTTGAGTCATGGACCACATACTCAGACTGTAATGAAAACCTCTTGAGAAAAATTTTGTCTATAATATCAACTCCTCAGGTCAAAGCCAGCTGCTCCAGGGTTCCCTTTCTCCTGCCCTCCACCTGTGCTATCTGAAAAAAAATAAACTGCACAAAATGTTCTAAGCCAAACTTCTCTGTGCACCTGGAACTCATCGTCCCCACTTGGAAATCAGGACGCACAGTCAATTCACGATCTTCCCCTGCAGACTTTCCCACCTCTGACCTCACCTGTGTCTTGATGCCTGGGGTTTGGATGGCCCTCGAAATGCTGTGCCCCACCCGTCTTGGCCTCGTCCTGGCCTGGCTTCCTCTCGCGCGTCGCCCAGCCACAGTGCCGGTCCCCAGCCCCCCCGCTCAGTGCACTCGGGGACCGCTCAGACGCCAACCTTTCCTCCATTCTCAACATCCGACCCATCACCAAGCCCCTGAAACATCATCTAAACATTCCGCCTCGGCAGCCCACGTGCCAGTCCTACCCCTGGGCGTCCACACCGTTTCTCCTGAGGGCTTTGCTTAGGGCTGGGTCACTGCTTTGCACGTTTCTCACTTGAAATATATCCTTCCCTGGAGCACGACTCAGCTTCAGAAACTCCAGCGAGTCTCCACCACCACAGGATCAAATCTGAAAAGCTGGGTGTATTAATCCTTTTATCCAGCCAGTCAAGGTCCGACCCTCGCCAATTATCCAAACCACCTTCATATGAGCTTTCATCACTTTTTAATTGCAATAGACTTGACATATGAATGCATGTGTTTTAGATGCAGTTTCCTTAAAGTCTTGACCAATGATACACCCATATAACCACCACCCCAGTGAAGAGCTGGAGTATTCCATCATTCCAGAAAGTTCCCTCATGTCATGTCACTGTCCAAACAACACATATCTCCCCAGCCAGCCTCACCACTCCCCCACCTCAGGTCAACTAATTGTTTTGATTTCTATTACTGGAGTTTAGAGTTATTATTTCTGGAGCTTCATATGTCGGTGCCTGGCTTTCGTTCCTAACAAAGTGACAGGCAAGGAGCAGACCAGCAGAAACCTGGTGGGAGGTCCCCACCTGACTCCCACCTGGGCACAGGCAGGACTACCAGGCACAGCAGCAGGTGGTAGGTGCCCACCCTACCCAGAGCACTGGTGGGGGGACCTCCCAGCAGTGTCCACATTAGCAGAACTTGGGCAGGAAAACACGAGCCCACTGGCCCCATAGGTGGTGGCATAGGTGTCCCACCTATAATATCCATGGCATCGGCTGGCCTGATGTCCCCAGGCTTTCCCAGCAGCAGAAAATGCAGCAGCCAGCATTTCCTTGACCGGCATGGAGCATCAGAAAGCAAAGCAGGATCAGCATTCCTGGCACCTCCCACCCCAAGGCCCCTGCAGACACAGAAATGGGAGGCCCAGGGACACTGGGACAATGAAGCATGACAGAACAGTACTGCAAGGGCTCTGAGAACTAACTCGATATTAGACATGAAGCCCTTAATAGTATGCCAAGACCTACACGCTAAACCTGAGCAGAGTGCCTGGCTGCTCTGATAGAAGGTTTGAGTAGATAAAGAGTCCCTGACATCACATCCAGAATGTCCAGGATACAACTGAAAAGCAAGCATTGTGCCCACAACCAGAGACAGACCAACATGAATGAGAAAAGACATGCCTCCGATGCCAACATCAAAACAAATTTGATGTTGGAGACACATGACGAGGATTCTAAAGCAACCATCATTGACATCCTTCAACAAAGAGTTAAGAATTCTCTCAAAACAAATGCAGTAATGCATAGTTTCCACAAAGGAAACTAAAGTAACAAAAAGGCTCAAAGATCTGACTGAATAGCCTGTGTGTGCCAAATGGTCTTCCCGCCAATCTCGGGGTCAAGCTCCGTGATGGAGTGGCCAAAACCAAGGGTCTTCAGAATCAGGTCCCAGTTAGGACATGTGGCTACAGCAGCATAAGGGGCATCACCTGGGGCAGGCTGTCTCGTCGGAGCAGGAGGCTTTCTTGCTAGGGGACAGGTTGAAAGCCACCCTCCCCTGTTCTAAATAACAGCTCGAGAACTCCCAATCCTATTTGTACGAATAATGAACTATTCATGAAGGTGGCTGGGGACTTGGGCAGATAAGGCTTGGCCTCTAGTCTTCTCACAAGGGATAGTTCTTGGACTTTCCCCACATTATGACCCATCGTGAGATGAGAATGTCAAGTCTGAGGGTCTCAATCTACCCCTTGGTGAGACAAAGTGCTTGCACCTGGGCCAAGTAGCATACAAAAATTGCACTCCACATTGGCAAAGCCTTCAGGATTGGGAAGTCCCGAAGGCCAAATGTCTGAAGGTTAGTGAGAGAGCCGATGAGTGTCACTGCCAAGGTTCTAATCAGATTTCAAATTGATCACAGCCACTTACAGCTCCACATGGAGTCCCAAGAACACAGGGTTTGTTGCAAAGTTACGTATGGCTTCGTTGGTATGTCTAAACTTTGCAATCTATTTTTTATAATTTTTAAAATACTCTTTGAAAATACAAGTGAGAATACACTATACTCATGCTAATTACTTCAAGATGATACTTTAATGCTAGATGAATGTTGCCAAAGTCCTTACGTTCCTAACTTTATAAATAAGCCATATTATAATCAATTGTTTTTTTCCTTAGGGATTTGTCAACATAAAAAGGAGGTGTGTATTCAATTATTCATTGCCATTAATGGTAGTTAAGAAATGCATTTAATTTGAAGTTAAATTTACTAGAACCCTAGAATTGAGTCCTTCCCCAGGTTTCTAATTACTGAAGATCAGGTGACTCCAGTTCTAGTGAGGACAGCAGTCACTCTGAGGAACCCTGTGCCTCCTGACTGCTGCTGACCCTGGCCTTTCGTTCAGAAAATACCTTTTCCCGTTTTCGGCATTCCCCAGTCAGTCCTAACCAAGACAAAGATTTCAGGAGGGAAATAGCGTTTATGATTTTATTGCATCTCACTTGGTTTTAGGGCATGAGCAAAGTCAGAAATATGAGCCTAACAAAACTTAATTGAAATGTCCAACAATAAAAAAGTTTTATTTTCATATCAACTCATTTCCATACGTAAAATCCTGCTGGAAAATCTGTTTAGAGCCCTGGCCTGCGAGCTCAGCTGCTTAGAGCATCATCCAAAGGCATGGAGGGTGCTAGGCTGATCCCCGGTGAAGGGACTTACAGAAACAGATCAATGTTCCTGTCTGTCTCTCTCTCTAAAAATAAATAAAATAAACATTAAAGAAAAGAAAATCTGTTTATAAAAGTATTTTAGAATGACTTTTTTTGTTTCAATTAAGAAAACAAATGTTTTATTATTTTAATGAGCTTCATCACTATTGAATTTTCCTACTTTAAATAAGTTACTTTTCAAAAATTTATTTTAACTGAGTATCCTAAAATTTCATTGAGTCCATTTTTCTTTGGGCTTATGTTCGCTTGATACTGTTTTTAAAAACCTAATCAACACCTAAGTAGTTCCTTTGACTACTTAAACCTGCCATCCCAGAAATCTGACCTTAATTAAAATCTAAGAGATCATATTAGGGTTCAGATAAAATGTATACAGTCCTTATTATGCAACTAAAGGCCAGCTTCTTGAGCATGTATGATATCTCAGCTGCCTGGAAGTAAAATGCAAGCAGGTTAACTGGTTTCAAAAAGCTCTAAAAACAAAAGGAAGCTGTTTCTTGTTGGAGTTTACTGGGACTGCACACACCGTGCTGGTAGACTTCAGAGTTATTCCAGAGAGATGGAAGGAAATGATGGAGATCACACAAAAAATTTCAATGAAATATTAAGCTCTGGCCTTGACATCTATCGGCCATGAACCAAAGTATCTCAAATCAGAACGGAAACGAATGATCTCTTCATCCAGCAGTTCTCAAGGCTCCTTGTGTGTACCTGAATCACTCAGGCAATGAGAAAACATCTCGTGTTGGCTTCATCCCTAGACTTCTCCATCGGCAGGCTGCAGTGCGACCCAGGATTGGCACTTCTAACCAGTTTCCAGGCCACGTGGATGGTGCTGGTTGGGAGGATGAATGCCCTCTGATTCTCATTCTAGAAAAGGCAATGTGGTCCTATATCTTAGCTCTAAGGTGACTGGGGTGCGTCACCAGCCCTCAGTCAACCCCAGCTTGCTGAGGAGAGCAGTCAAGGCAGAGTGGGAGGAGGCACAACTAGGAGCCGTGGGGCAGGGAGGACAGCACACAGTCCTGTCCCGTGCAGAACGAGTGAGCCCGCCCCTCTGAGGACCCTTCCCCTGGGCACGCCGCTTTTGTCAGGCTCTGGTATTTCCCACAGCGATGGAAGTTCCTTCTCCACTGGCACACACAGGGCTTCGCGCTCTCTCCCTCACCATCCATAAGAAGGGTGCGGACCAAGAGAAAGGGGAGGATTTCAGTTTCTAAGGGGCCGATCAATTTTGAAAGCACTCAAAGTCAGTAGTTGGATGAGGAAAATGAGGTTGTAGTTTGAGATCCATCTATTTTGGTTCAATATCTGATAACGAGCAGAGTGTGCGGTGGTGAGACCCAGGGAATGAGTGGAGCATGGGTCCCAAGAAGGCATCCATCACTCGGTACCAGCATTCATTTAGAGAAGGAACGAATTCAATCAGCCAGAGTTTGACTGAAACTGATCCACACTGAGTCCTAGAAGGATGGATGGAGGAACGTCTGCAGGCTGATTGAAAGCACCAAAGCGAGCCAGGCACAGCAGCATGGCTAGAGAAAGAGAAGTGGGCAGGAATAGTATAGATGGTCCTGTATAGAAGGGCAGTCGGACGGTCGCATCAGTGAACGGGAGGGCTGGGGGACCCAGGATCTAAGGAAGGGAACATATACATCAATGGGTAAGTACACCTGTCAAGTGGAGGGTTAGGTGTACAAACAGTTTTATGAGATACGGTGGTCTATGTAACACCCACTGAGTTAGGAAATGAGGTAAAGAGGGCAAACATTTGAGGAAGATCCCTAAACATGAGTTGAGAATACACTTATTTGTGGAATCTAATGGACAGAATAAACTAACACACAAAATAGAAACAGACTCAGATCCGGAAAAGAGACTGACAGCTGTCAGAGAGGACGGGGGTTGGGGGGTTGAGGGCGGGGTGCAAAAGGTAAAGGGATTAAGCAAAGAAAAAAAACTCATAGACAAAGACAACAGTATGGGATTACAAGAGAGATGAGGAATGCGGGAGGTAGAGGAGGGTAAAGGGATAAATGCTGATGGAAGGAGACTTGACTTGGGGTGGTGAACATGCAATACAGATGACTTATTACAGAATTAATTGTACACCTGAAATCTATGTAATTTTATTTACCAATGCTAGCCAATAAATTCAGTAAAAAATTTATATTAAAACAATAATTAAGGAGTGACGTCACGGAAATGGCGCCGTGAGCAGCACGTCCGACAGATCTCCCCAAAATCACAACAAATTTATCAACTAGAAACAGGAAAATCTATCTTCGGAGCATTACGGAGTTCCACACAAACTGAAAGCAAAAGGACTGTTATCACTTGAATCTGAGAGACGAGGGTGTGGAGGAAGCTACCGCAGGGACGTTCATTCAAGCCGTGAGGAAGTGCGCCTGTGTGCTATCAACAAGACCACCCTCAGATGCCAATAAGAAAGAGGAAATCGAATATTATGGATACAAAAGAAAGAGAGGTAACACAAATAGATGTGGAAAAATCTATGGAGAAAAGACTTAACATATTGGAAGCCTTGGAGCTAAATGACAGAGAATTTAAAATAGAAATCTTAAAAATACTCAGAGATATACAAGAAAACACAGAAAGGCAATATAGGGAGATCAGAAAACAACTCAATGAACACAAAGAATATATTACCAAGGAAATTGAAACTATAAAAACAAATCAAACAGAAATGAAAAACTCAATTCACGAGCTGAAAAACGAGGTAACAAGCTTAGCTAGCAGAACAACCCAGATTGAAGATAGGATTAGTGAAATAGAAGACAAACAACTTGAGGCACAACAAAGAGAAGAAGAAAGAGACTCAAAAATAATAAAAAACGAGAAAGCCCTACAGGAATTATCTGACTCCATCAGAAAGAATAACATAAGAATAATAGGTATATCAGAGGGAGAAGAGAAAGAAAATGGAATGGAGAACATACTCAAACAAATAATAGACGAGAACTTCCCAAGCCTGTGGAAAGAACTAAAGCCTCAAATTCAAGAAGCAAACAGAACACCGAGTTTTCTTAACCCCAACAAACCCACTCCAAGGCACATCATAATAAAGATGACACAAACCAATGACAAAGAAAAAATTCTCAAGGCAGCCAGGGAAAAGAAGAGTACAACATATAAAGGAAGGCCTATTAGATTATCATCAGATTTCTCAGCAGAAACTCTACAAGCTAGAAGAGAGTGGACCCCAATATTTAAAGCCCTGAAAGAGAGGAACTTTCAGCCAAGAATACTATACCCATCAAAGCTATCCTTCAAGTATGAAGGAGATATAAAAACATTCACAAATACAGAAAAGATGAGAGAATTTATCACGAGAAAGCCCCCACTCCAGGAAATACTAAAGGGGGTTTTCCAACCAGATTCAAAGAACAAAAGAAAACAACACCACAAGTAACAGCTCCACCAAGAACACAATAAAACCAAACTTAAACTGTGACAACAAAGGAAAAAAAAAGGGGGGAGAGAATGGAGATTAACAGTAGCAAAGGACGATGAAGTGCAGAAATACTTATAAGATACGGTACTACAATGAATATGGTAGGTACCCTTTTCATTACTTAATGGTAACCACCCAAGAAAAAACCACCACAAAAACACATGACTTAAAAAAGGTAGCAACAGAGGAAAGAAGTATGGAACACAAACAAACAGAAACAAATGATAGAAAAACAAAAGAGAAGAATCAAACTAGATACAAAACTAACAGAAAGCAATTTATAAAATGGCAGTAGGGAACCCACAAGTGTCAATAATTACACTAAATGTAAATGGATTAAACTTACCAATAAAAAGACACAGAGTAGCAGAATGGATTAAAAAAGAAAATCCAACTATATGCTGCCTACAAGAAACACATCTAAGCAACAAGGATAAAAACAAATTCAAAGTGAAAGGCTGGAAAACAATACTCCAAGCAAACAACACCCAAAAAAAAGCAGGTGTAGCAATACTCATATCTGATAATGCTGACTACAAGACAGAAAAAGTACTCAGAGACAAAAATGGTCATTTCATAATGATTAAGGGGACACTGAATCAAGAAGACATAACAATCCTTAATATATATGCACCAAACCAAGGAGCACCAAAATATATAAGACAGCTACTTATTGACCTTAAAACAAAAACTAACAAAAATACAATCATACTTGGAGACCTCAATACTCCGCTGACGGCTCTAGATCGGTCATCCAAACAGAGAATCAATAAAGATATAGTGGCCTTAAACGAAATACTAGAACACCTGGATATGATAGACATCTACAGGACACTTCATCCCAAAGCGACAGAGTATACATTTTTCTCTAGTGTACATGGAACATTCTCAAGAATTGACCATATGTTGGGCCACAAAGACAATATCAGCAAATTTAGAAAAATTGAAATTGTACCAAGCATATTTTCTGATCATAAAGCCTTGAAACTAGAATTCAACTGCAAAAAAGAGGGGGAAAAACCCACAAAAATGTGGAAACTAAACAACATACTTCTAAAAAATGAATGGGTCAAAGAAGAAATAAGCGCAGAGATCAAAAGATACATACAGACAAATGAAAATGAAAATACGACATATCAGAATCTCTGGGATGCAGCAAAAGCAGTAATAAGAGGAAAGTTCATATCACTTCAGGCCTATATGAACAAACAAGAGAGAGCCGAAGTAAACCACTTAACTTCACACCTTAAGGAACTAGAAAAAGAAGAACAAAGACAACCCAAAACCAGCCGAAGAAAGGAGATAATAAAAATCAGAGCAGAAATAAATGAAATAGAGAACAGAAAAACTATAGAAAAAATCAATAAAACAAGGAGCTGGTTCTTTGAAAAGATAAACAAAATTGACAAACCCTTGGCAAGATTCACCAAGGAAAAAAGGCACAGGACTCAAATAAATAAAATCCAAAATGAAAGAGGAGAGATCACCACAGACATCATAGATATACAAAGAATTATTGTAGAATACTATGAAAAATTATATGCCACCAAATACAACAATCTAGAAGAAATGGATAAATTCCTAGAACAATACAACCTTCCTAGACTGAGTCATGAAGAAGCAGAAAGCCTAAACAGACCAATCAGCAGGGAGGAAATAGAAAAAACTATTAAAAACCTCCCCAAAAATAAAAGTCCAGGCCCAGACGGTTATACTAGTGAATTCTATCAAACATTCAAAGAAGACTTGGTTCCTATTCTACTGAAAGTCTTCCAAAAAATTGAAGAAGAAGCAATACTTCCAAACACATTTTATGAGGCCAACATAACCCTCATACCAAAACCTGGCAAGGATGGCACAAAGAAAGAAAACTACAGACCAATATCTCTAATGAATACAGATGCTAAAATTCTAAACAAAATACTGGCAAACCGAATACAACAACATATTAAAAAAATAATACATCATGATCAAGTGGGATTCATCCCAGAATCTCAAGGATGGTTCAACATACGCAAAAACGGTTAACGTAATACACCAAATCAACAAAACAAAGAACAAAAACCACATGATCTTATCAATAGATGCAGAAAAGGCTTTTGATAAAATACAACACAATTTTATGTTTAAGACTCTCAACAAAATGGGTATAGAAGGAAAATATCTCAACATGATAAAGGCCATATATGATAAACCATCAGCCAACATCATTTTAAACGGCATAAAACTGAGGACTTTCTACCTTAAATCAGGAACAAGACAGGGTTGTCCACTCTCTCCACTCTTATTTAACGTGGTGCTAGAAGTTCTGGCCAGAGCAATCAGACAAGACAAAGAAATAAAAGGCATCCATATTGGAAAAGAAGAAGTAAAGGTATCACTTTTTGCTGATGATATGATCCTATACATCGAAAACCCGAAGGACTCCACAAAAAGATTATTAGAAACAATAAACCAATACAGTAAGGTCGCAGGATACAAAATTAACATACAGAAGTCCATAGCCTTTCTCTATGCCAACAATGAAATATTAGAAAACGAACTCAAAAAAATAATACCCTTCACGATTGCAACAAAAAAAATAAAATACCTAGGAATAAACATAACAAAGAATGTAAAGGATCTATATAATGAAAATTACAAAGCATTGTTAAGGGAAATCGAAAAAGATACAATGAGATGGAAAAATATTCCTTGTTCTTGGATAGGAAGAATAAATATAATCAAAATGGCCATATTACCCAAAGCAATATACAAATTTAATGCAATTCCCATCAAAATCCCTATGAGATTTTTTAAAGAAATGGAACAAAAAATCATCAGATTTATATGGAACTATAAAATACCCCGAATAGCCAAAACAATCCTAAGGAAAAAGAATGAAGCTGGGGGCATTACAATACCTGACTTTAAACTATATTATAGGGCCACAATAATCAAAACAGCATGGTATTGGCAGAAAAATAGACACTCAGACCAATGGAACAGAATAGAAAGCCCAGAAATAAAACCACATATATATGGTCAAATAATCTTTGATAAAGGGGCCAACAACACACAATGGAGAAAAGAAAGCCTCTTCAACAAATGGTGTTGGGAAAACTGGAAAGCCACATGCAAAAGAATGAAACTCGACTACAGCCTGTCCCCGTGTACTAAAATTAATTCAAAATGGATCAAAGACCTAAATATAAGACCTGAAACAATAAAGTACATAGAAGAAGACATAGGTACTAAACTGATGGACCTGGGTTTTAAAGAACATTTTATGAACTTGACTCCAATGGCAAGAGAAGTGAAGGCAAAGATAAATGAATGGGACTACATCAGAATAAAAAGTTTTTGCTCAGCAAGAGAAACTGATATAAAAATAAACAGACAGCCAACTAAATGGGAAATGATATTTTCAAACAACAGCTCAGATAAGGGCCTAATATCCAAAATTTACAAAGAACTCATAAAACTCAACAACAAACAAACAAACAATCCAATAAAAAAATGGGAAGAGGACATGAATAGACACTTCTCCCAGGAAGAGATACAAATGGCCAACAGATATATGAAAAGATGCTCAGCTTCATTAGTTATTAGGGAAATGCAAATCAAAACTACAATGAGATACCACCTCACCCCTGTTAGATTAGCTATTATCAACAAGACGGGTAATAGCAAATGTTGGAGAGGCTGTGGAGAAAAAGGAACCCTCATTCACTGTTGGTGGGACTGTAAAGTAGTACAACCATTATGGAGGAAAGTATGGTGGTTCCTCAAAAAACTGCAAATAGAACTACCTTATGACCCAGCAATCCCTCTACTGGGTATATACCCCAAAACCTCAGAAACATTGATACGTGAAGACACATGTAACCCCATGTTCATTGCAGCACTGTTCACAGTGGCCAAGACATGGAAACAACCAAAAAGCCCTTCAATAGAAGACTGGATAAAGAAGATGTGGCACATATACACTATGGAATACTACTCAGCCATAAGAAATGATGACATCAGATCATTTACAGCAAAATGGTGGGATCTTGATAACATTATAAGGAGTGAAATAAGTAAATCAGAAAAAAACAAGAACTACATGATTCCATACATTGGTGGAACATAAAAATGAGACTAAGAGACATGGACAAGTGTGTGGTGGTTACCAGGGGTGGGGGGAGGGAGGACAGGGGGAGAGTTAGGGGGAGGGGGAGGGGCACAGAGAACTAGATAGAGGGTGGCGGAGGACAATCTGACTTTGGGCGAGGGGTATGCAACATAATTTAATGACAAGGTAACCTAGACATGTTTTCTTTGATTATATGTACCCTGATTTATTAATGTCATCCCATTACCATTAATAAAAATTTATTTTAAAAAAAAGGAGAAAAAAAATAAAATAAAATAAAACAATAATTAAGAAAATGAATTTTTTTCCCAACATTTCCCAAATTCACTTCCTCAAGTTATTATATAATAAATAATTAATACAGATTCTTAAAAAAACAATAAACAAGTAGAAATTTTGTAGGAGGAGAAAGAGATTTGATTATGTACGTTGGACATAATAGTACTGTACTTGAAAATACAGGGAAGCACAAAATACTAATGGTTGACCCAGAGGGAAGATAGAAATCATTCATCACAATAAAAGCAACAGCAAGTACACGTGCATGTGTGTTTTCCTGGAATAAATCACAGTTTTGTGGTGGTCAGGAATCATTTCCTGCACACATTCATCCAAGAACCTGGTGTCTTGCATGGTCCTGGTGGTCACAAGACAGTGCCGTAGTCAACTGATATTTCTACTCACTGAGATGAAAAGTTTACATCTCCACGTATCCCCCCACCCCCAGGCTGAGGTCCTCACTTACTTAACTGAGAACTCAGATGAAATAAGAAGAGGAGAGGTCATAGCGAGAAGAAGGCTGTCTATAAGCCAAGAAGCAGGCTCTCATCAAACACCAACCAGATCTGCTGGCTCCTTCATCTCAGACTTCCCGCCTCCTGTGCTGTGAGCAGTTCATGTGTGTTGTTTACAGGTCGCCCCGTCTGTCAGTCACCCTGTTCAATGTGTGACCCTAAACCATGAAATGCTGACGGGACAGTGTCCTAAATCAACCCCCATCAATATTTATTGAGTCAATGCTTCTGAGAATGAACTCTCCTCTCATGGAGCTGATCAAGCATTAAAATAGATTATGTCATAAAAATGAAATCAATTGCTCTGATGTAAAATCTAGCTCTTAAATTTTTCTACCAGCCATTTGCAAAGCGAAACTCCCTGCTTTGGGGGGAGGCTGAAGCCAAAATGTTAAGTGTCAGCCTAATGAACTCAGCTGAGTTCTTAAAGACATTTTTTAAATCTGAAAAAAAAATTATTTTATGGATTGCTACTGATGAGACAATAAAACATCACTGCTTTTTTTTGCTAATATACTTTATTTTGATGCAGGGAGGTCCTTCATTAGAATAATTGTAATCTCTTCTTGAGGTGGTTGATCAAAGAGATAATTAGTACCAAATTTTGATGTGATCTGAGTGATAAGTAATCAAAAATGATACAAGAAATTAGTCCAAAATGAACTCAGAGAAAACACAAAATAGAAACTGCTGGAAATCCTTTTTTCATGTTAATGATACGTGTTAGGAATGGTTCAACTGACATAAATTCAGGCAAGACCAGTAGAAAAACCTGACATATCAACAATGATATTTAAACTTAGTTTTAAAAAATTTTAAAGCACAAAACTCTAAATGTTGAACGGAGCAATAGCAAAATGACAGAAACTACTGGATGATGAGGAGGAGGAGCAGGAGGAGGTAGAGGAGGTAGAGGAGGTAGAGGAGGTAGAGGAGGAAGAGGAGGAGGAAGAGGAGGAGGAAGAGAAGGAGAAGAGGAGAAGGAGGAAGAGGAGCAAAAGGAAGAGAAGAAGGAGAAAGAAGAACAGGAGGAGGAAGTGGAGGAAGAGGAGGAAGAGGAAGAAGAGGAAGAGGAGGAGGAGGACCCATGCCCCTAGGTGTTTGAAACTGACTCACTACCAGTATGCCATTTGATACTCAGAAGTGTCCTGGAGCAGACGTAAGATACAGGAAAGGTAAAGAACAGAAAACCTTCTCCCATCTTCAAGATCAGAACATGGAACTGTGATAGGCTCCGTGAGTTCCAAGCATTGACTGTGCTACCTACCGTTGGAGGAAGGACCAATGATACTCTCACTCTATAGCATTCCTAGGATTTGTTAGTTTGCATTTGTGATGGTAAGGTATAACATTGATCACTTACATTTGAACTCAAACTCTGCTTTCTAGGCAATACCCACCCAATTATGTGCTGAATTCTATACTGAGAGTTTATCCATTGGGCTCCAGACAAGACCCCAAGGAAGCCAAGACAACAAGAAAGTAGGAGATCCTCTTTCATGGAATTTCCATTCTACTATGGCAACAGACATCAAGAAAGTAATTATTCCAATATGTATTTAAGCTCCTTAGTATACATGCATAGTCATAAGTATGTATTTCCTTGTTACTATCACATATTATAATGTTTTATTCTGATCTCAAAACAACTGCTAAGAGCAGAGTTTGTTGCTATTTTTTTTCTTTTAACAACATTTTAATCATTCTAACATTTCATTACCCACTCAGCTCATTAATCATCTCTTCCTTCCTTATCCACCACCTCAGTTCAGAACCCATTTAAAGAGTAATTTCACCTGCTGACGGAGCTCTTTGCAAATACTCTCTCAATACTTTTTGTATTTAAGTAATGACCACTGAGAAGGATTCCCTTATAAAGCTTCTGATGGATTATTCATTGGAGTCTTTGATAGCAACTGGCCCATGTACAAATCCTGTGCACAAGTTCGTCAGGGCCTGCCAAGGAGGTTAGGATGTGACTCATGCTGACAGATGCTGGGAGAACATTTTCAATTGCAGAAGCAAAGAACTAATGAATAGAGAAGGCTTACATGGAAAATTACCAGAACCAAGTATCTTATTCAGAAGCTGTTGCATCCAATAATGGTGCAAACACACCCATGGATATATGCACAACACAGACAGAGAATGGAGAATATAATCATAAAAAACAAAAGGCTTTTTTTTCCCTTGAAGAATACATTTTTAGTCTCCTTTGAAATGTAAAAGTGACATTTCCTCTGGGACATTTCTAAAGAGTTTGGAGTATTTTTCTCCTGATAATTTTTTTCTTTAGGACTTATAGTTTTGTTTGTTTTTTTCTTTTGCTTTCTAAGAAATGCTGGTGGTTTTTATTTTGAGTTAAATCAGTTCAAGCCAGTACTTATTTCCTCCTTCCTTTCCTACCTTCCCCCCTTCCCCCTTCCTCTTTCCCCTCCTTCTTCCCTTCCTCCCCTCCTTCTTTTCTTTCTTCTTTAGCACAACATAAACTTAGACTTTTAAGGTAGTATTATGCATTTGCTTGTGTTATCAGTAGAAGCATGTGTGTGAGTGGTGTGTGTGCATGCACTAGCACAAAATACACACCCATTCTAATTTTTTAAATTATGTTTGAAAGAGTCACTTTGTTTCAAAGAAAATTTATCTCATACACAGAAAAACAAAGGAAGAAATGAAGGAAAGAACAAAAAGTAAAGACAAATAATTGCCCCAGGGATAAAATAAGCAAATAATTCAAGAATGGGAAATATTACACAGGTTTTAACATTATGGATTTTGAATAAAAACTTACATTTTATAAGCCAACATATGAAAATGCCACAGAGAGAGAGGTTCTGAAATTTACAACTACCCAATGACGCCTACATTGACCAAATGGAAAGGTCAAAATTCAGTCTCCAGAAACAACAGTTTTCGTTGTGCATTAAAGATGTTTAGCTTGTCATTAGAGATGAATGAACTAAGATTCTCCTCTTCCCACTCTAAACAACAATGTAGAACAGTGTAACCTGGGCTAGGATGCCAGACTAACACGACAGGCTGAAATCAGTTAAGTGTTGAACAATTAAATCAGTTCTCAGAAAACACCAAGGACACAGTTTTTGGTCAAACATAATTATATTGGATGTACTTGTTGATGACCACAATATTTTAGGAAATATTGACATGCTTTTCTCATTATTGACTAAAATAAAAAATCCCCAATCTGCTTGTGCTCTTTAAAATAAAATTCTATTTTCCCATTGTTCTTAAAGATATACTTGAGCAATATGGGAGTGAGACTTGTAGGTATTTTTTAAAAGCTTATCCAGATGAGCGTGGCCATCAAGCCCAGTTTAAGGAACCATGGCCCAAATACAGAAAGGCTAGTTATTATGGTCACATGACTTTTTCCCCTGAGGTCTGTAAGTCCCTCTGGGAATAAGAAGCCTCCAGCCACTCCATGTCACCTGGTGTTAGTCAAACCCTTCTAAATATCTGCAAACTTTGCTTAGAAGGAAACCGACCACAAAGCGCAGTCCATCCTCCTATCACAGACACTGTTTGTGAGATTGCCTCCTTGAGAACATTTATTTGTAGCCCCAAATCCATGCTCACAGTAGGGGTGGTTGTGTCCTCTCTCGGGCATGTGCGGTCACCTCATCTGTGCCGTCACAGCGGTGGCTTGGTGGGTCCCCAAGGTCCCCTCTTCTTTCTTTGTAATTCCAGCTCTTGTCCTGTCAACCTGTGTTTCTGTCCTTGGTCTAGTCACCCTCATATTTTTCTCATTTTTGTGGGGTTGTGTGTGTATGTGTTCCTGACTTTGCATTTGAAATGGCCTCCAGTGTAGGGTTGTCTACTGTTCCCAAGCTCAGAAAGTCTGCGATGTCCCAGAGGAAACATGGAAAGATGCCCTTGTTTCAGGCCCCCAGCTGTCATCCTGTCCATGAGGAGTTCACCATTAATGAACCAATGCTATGAAACAAGAGGTCTTGGAGCAAAACACATGCTAAGTATTGATCTGTTGATGAAAAAGAGACCAGAAGCCTGCAGGAAACAAACCCCAGGGTTCCCTTAGGAGCAATAACTCAGTCTTCACCGTGACTTTGGTGAGCACAGACCGCGTATAGTAGATACATTTACCTCACATCTTAAATTAACCTCAGTGTCATTTAATGGCCCACTGGTGATCCTTTAGAAGGCTCTTTAGAATGTAAAAAACAGAGTCCACTGAGAAATTTATAGAAAGCTATATTCTACACTTGAATACAATTTTTTTTACAGTGACAGAGAAAGAGTGTCAGAGAGAAGGATAGATAGAGACAGACAGACAGGAACGGAGAGAGATGAGAAGCATCAATCAGCAGTTTTTCATTGCAATACCTTAGTTGTTCATTGATTGCTTTCTCATATGTGCCTTGACCGTGGGGCTGCCGCAGACCGAGTAACCCCTTGCTCGAGTCAGCGACCTTGGGTCCAAGCTGGTGAGCTTTGCTCAAGCCAGATGAGCCTGTGCTCAAGCTGGCGACTTCGGGGTCTCGAACCTGGGTCCTCCGCATCCCAGTCCAATGCTCTATCCACTGCGCCACTGCCTGGTCAGGCTGAATACAAATGTTTTTAATTCTGTAACAATTGTGCCTGTATTACTTTAAATCCACATAGTTGTGTAAGATGCATATTTTATTTTTGTGAGTAGAGTGATGATAATCACTATGATTGAATGGTAACAATATTTGCTGAAAAACTGCTAAGTGTCCAGGCTAGCAATTAACAGCACACACAAATTTTTCCACTTAATCTTGGCAACATCTGGAAAACTATTATTGACCCCAATGTGCAGGTGAGCACATTAAGGCACAGAGAGATTTTGAGAGCTGGACCAGGTACAGTGCTCATGACAGCTAGAACTAGAATTATACATGAATACTGTATTCAGATTGTTAGTATTCCTGGGGATGTTGGGTCTTATCATGTCATGCTTTTATGTCCAACAACTCTTTTTACCTAAAGCCTCTTTTGTCCGATAGTCATAGATCTACGGTAACTTTCTTACCTAGGATTTTCTTGCTGTAGCTTGTCTTGTTTTACATTAAATACTTGGTATCCTTATGTTTCAGAGAGATCTCATAGATTGCAGTAGGAGTTTTTACCCTGTCTATATAACTTGTTCTGAGTATCTTTATCCTATCCTTTTAGATCGCTTTCAACAATTATTATACTTACTCATGTTCTTATTTGGAAGCCATCGGCTCTTGTTTCTGCTATATAAATCACAGAGAGCTTTTTAATTTATCATCATTTAATATTAATCAACCCCTGTGCACTCCCCCGGGGCAGCCTGAACCAAGGACCTTCTCCTTGCCTGGCTTATATGTACAATTGGTGCTGTGTAGTTTAATTCAGTATTTGTTAAATACCATAATGTGTTCCTTTATGTCATTAAAATAACTTAGAGTTACTGATTTTCCGCTTTTTAAAAATTTTCTTTTCAGCTCAGAGGTGCTATGAAGCCAACTCCATCCGTCTGAAGCCGAGCAGAGTGCTCGGTCTTGAGTATTCTTCCGTAGTCAGAGTAAGTTCTCCCCGTCCTCTCTTTTAGTCGCCCCAGACTTTCATGAAAGTAATATTAGGCTTCCTTGAACTGCACGGCCCCTCCCTCCATTTGATATAACTTCCCATTATTATGCCTCCTTCTGTTCCTCCCTGGGCGGCTTCTTCTGACCTGGCTACATTCACTAATTCTCTTCTTATCCAAGTCTAATATTACACCTATATCCAGTTTTCAGTTAGAGTCTTGCATTATTTCTTAAAGTTTTATTTGAAATTAACCTGCCTTGTCTTTTTTTCATAATTTTTACTTTATATCTATTCAAGCTCACTTTTAACATACTCTTTGTAAATCTATTTTCATTTTTTATTTGTTTTTTTTTCATTCAAAGATATTAGATTGCTTATGTGACTAGCTATTTTTGACTGTTAGACAAAATCATGGAGAAAAAAGACTGGAAATAAAGTATGTTGCTATGGAGATGAGTTTGTTGCTATTGGTTACCCAGGGATATTATTTCAGGACAACCCTAAGCCATTTCTGGATTTGAGCTTTTCCAGACTTTCCAAGTCACACAAAACAATGAGGGAAAAAAAACTACAAAGGGGGTAGTTTAACTCCAGTTGGCACTTACCCAAAGCATGCACCTCTCTGAGCTGTCAGAGGACACAGAGATGGGGGTCACCAGATTTCCCTCTTAGGTCACTCACCACCTTCAGCCCCAATACTCTGCCCAAATCCACTCAGGTGACCTCAGGTCAAGTGGCTTTGCATTTCGTCTGATCTCTGTGGGTTCTCGTCTTTCTTACCTATTTTGGTCCTGCAACTCCTCCCTATCTTCTTAGCTAATAAAACTTCTAAAAAAAAGTTAATATATTTCAATATTTCACCTAGATTAATAATCGATCTTAGGAAACATATTTCTCTCAGGTTTCCTGGCCCACCACAAATTGAAGGAGATGTTCGCTATAATTCCAACACATGGTCAGGTCCATTTCATGGGTTTATTTATTTTTTTATCCATTTCATCAAGTAATAATTGAAGAAAAGTATGATTACTTGGTTCTTTCTGAAAATAAACATGCTCAGTCAGATTCAGCTCCAGTGATTCTGACTCCAAAGGTCTGTTGTCAAGGCTGGGCACTTGTAGTTTTTGTAGAATTCCCCAGAGATTCTGACATAAGCTCCCTGACCCCCAGCCCCGTCACCAGCATCAGCAGCTTGAGAACCCCTAATTCAAACCCCAGATTCTTCGCAAAGGACCTCGGTGTTTTCAAATGGAAATACTTGACACACGAATCCTACCCCTCCCTGATGGCAGTGACCCCAGCTACGAGGGCTTTTCTTGCTGCCAGTAGAATCTTAGGGACAGGCAGGTGCATAGTTTGAAAAGGCACAGGGGGGACTTCCCTGTCCTGCCCACCTGCACCTGCTCTGACTTGGATGTCAGCGTCATCCACACTTTCCTATGGCAGCAGGCTGCTTTTCGCGGAGACATGAAACTTACAGACCCCAGTAAAACAAACATCAGCGCTGGTTTCTGTCTGTAAAGATGACGGCTGCCTTCCCCCTTCAGGGTTCTGTGAGTACACATTTATCCCTCGGTGCCTTTTTAGTTCAGATGGCAGCATGTGCGTGCAAAAGACAGGAAAGAGATCTCTAAAAGTCCCTGTCTTCCCACAGCCTATCAGATGTCCCACTTGAAAACAACTTCCCAAAACAAGTGGGAAAAGCAGACAGTTTCTATTATTTTCTCCTGTTGGTTGTGAAGTGCTGATGGGGGAGGAGGCACACATAAAACACTGACTTCACAGGCAAGGCATCGAACACCCCAGCACCAACAACACGGGACGTCGATTTGGCCACAGAATGACGCCTCCACGGTCAACGTTTTCAACCATTGTCACCCACTGCGGGTGGAAATGCCGATGGCACAGCTACTCTGGAGGACAGTCTGGTGGCTGCTTACAAAGCTAAACACACTCTCACCATATGACCCAGCAATCACGTCCCTTTCTAGTTACCTAAATGAGTTGAAAACCTGCATACAGAATTGGAATCACACAGTATGTAGTCAGATGGGTATCTTTCACTTAGTAACATGCATTTCACTTTCCTCCATGTCATTTCATGCCCCCTCGGTGGGCAGGACAGTACCCTACATCCTGTTTCATTCATGATCAAGCCTGGCAGCCACCAACGTGCTCCTCAGTAGGTGATGGCTAAATAAACTATGGTCCATCCAGATAATGGAATGTGATTCTGAAAATGACAAGAATATGGACACAGGAAAAAAAATCCATGGTTGCCACAGATTAGGGTGCAGCAGGAGGTGAACAGTCAGAGAACAGAGAATTTTAAGGTGGCCAAAATCCTCCAGATGATACCTGAGGATAGATACATGTTATTACACATGTGTGTAAACCCACAGAATGTACAACACCAGGAGTCTAACCTAATGTAAACTACGGACTATGGGTGAATACGCTGTAACTTTGCAGCTTTAATTGCAATAAATCAGTGGTAACAAATGTGCCACTTTGGTGAGTGATATGATGATGGAAGGTGGGAGGATGACCCTGCGTCGGGGCCGGGTTCTATGGGAACTCTCTGTGCCTTCCTGTTGACTTTTCTGGGAACTCTAAAGCTTCTTTAAAAAGAAAGAGAGTCTTGAAAAAAAATTCAGTCTTTACATAATGTTGCCCCGTTACTGTCTAACATTTTTGCAACTAATCTCATATAACCCAGGACAAGGCTACATGCAAGGGTAAGGAACACTGTGTTCATTCAAATGTACTAACAGACAGTGAAAGTCAGAATGTGCTCTCTGCCTTCAAATATGTCCACGTGCTGGCGCTGAACACTGGAGGGTCCTTTTTTTATAAAAGACATCTGCTTATTTGCTCAGCAATGGCAGACTTTTCCAAATGAATAGAACCACAGATTTTGAGCAAACCCAAAAGGGCATCTATTTCTTGATTTAAGGATTAAAATTCATTCAGTTGTATGTGGAGTAAGGCCCATCTAATTCACTTGGCCACTAAACAAAACATGCAATAACATCTACTACAAACTGACCAATAAATGTACAGCATGAGGCCAGTGTCTTAGCGAGAGCTGTTATTTCTGGGTTGGTAAATAAAGCTATCTATACCAAAAGAAAAGTGAAAGATAGATCCTTGAATGTTGATGTACACAGACCCTGCATAATCAGACCCTCAGGGACACTAGCCTATTATTGTTGGAAATTACCCATCACGTATCCATTGCCCTCAACTTCAATAGGGAGGAAAACATTACGGGCTTCATGAAAAATATGTACAATCAAATGTCCTTTTTATTAAATATTCAATCAAGTGTGTTGAAACTGTCAAAAGTAATGGATGGCTAAAATACCAGTTCACCACAAGCAATTGAGAGCCACTGAATTTGGCACCACAGATACATAAAATAAAATGATGAAAGAAAACACACACGTTTCTGGTCAAAATGTTGATATGGAAACTTGTATTTTGCTATGCTCTTCACCAGTCACTTGTTTTTTCTTCTTGCTGCTTCGATTTAGGAACAATAAGGATAGAAGGATATAATTCCATACTGTTGCTGGCTCAGCTGCCCAGCGCTAAGTCACATTTTGCAAGGAATGCCGCATACCCAGCACAAGGGTAACTGTCAGGGTAAGAAATGGTGGATTCGCAATGGATGGCACCACAATCTGGTGTGCTCCAGTTAGGGTGGCCTGATTCAGCAAATACAAGTACGGGATGCCTCATTAATGCAAATTTCAGGTAAGTGTTTGAATAGAAGCATGTCCAAATTCTAATAAGGACAGCCCGTGCAGTATTTGGGTCACAATTCTACTAAAACATTATTTATTTATATGGGTATCTGAAATTCACATTTAACTGGGTCTCCACAATTTTTGTATTAATTTAGCAGTTCTGAGAAGAAACTGATGGTCCATTGAATGAAGAAGGTTTGGAACATGTGATCAAATGAGCACAAGGCAACTGAAGCAAAACTTCATACAAAATTAACAACCCATCACCATGCATGAGCTCAGACTCTAACCTAGTTCTAGGAGAGTGCTTTGTGGTCAAACATTTAAGGTGTATATTCTCGGCTCCACCACTCACTAGGTGGGTAACATGGGCCATTCACGCAATCTTTCTTAGCCTGTTAGACCACTTTTATTGTGGGAATATTGCTACTACTAATATAATATTTTATCTTTGTTCTTACCATAAAATTGTCCAACAAAAATAGGTGTGATATAAATTATTGTCCCACTTTTTGTTTTGTGAAGACTTGGAAGGCCACCAAGACTCCAAAATATATTTATCTCCTGTTAAATTTAATTGAAATTTACATCAGTAGAACATTGATTGGCTATGGATTTTGTCCCTTTGAATATGCAAGGAAGTGTCGACGCAGCCTGAGAACCCTGGAAGTCGTGTGTATCTTAGTAAAGGAGATGCCCAAGAAGATGTCTCCGTCATCACTGGAAGAAGTCAGAATTTCACTAAATCCTTAGGCAAATATAGGAGATCTCAGATGGACAAGTAAGAAATGAGAAAGACAAGCTTGTGTTACCCTTCGATATCTACCTGGTCCAGTTTTTTGGTGACTATTCGGGTGTGTGTATAAACAGAAAACAGATTTCTCAGTTGCAATAATTTTATTCTGCAATAGATCAACCCATTTGAAGCCAGAGATGTATCAAGAGCCAGGCCTGGACTAGGATCTTGAATTTTAAGAACACAGTAGAGGAGTGACCCTTTATGTTGATTCAAGGTCAGTCTAAGATTCATTCAGTTTCTTCAGAACTTGACATTATCCCGGGGCAGGATGCCAAGCAAAGTTCTCAGGGTTTCTAATATACGAGCCAGCTGAGCAGCTCTCATGAACAAGAAAATTGAGAAAAAGACAAAAGATTTTTAAGAAATAAAGGTATGGGTTATAAAATGAATCACCTTTAATATTCTTTCTGAGATACAAGTACAATGTTGTGATTTCTTTTCTTAATACATTTGGTTTCTGGAGGGTGAGTATGTGAGTGTATGTGTGTCTGTATTAGTGAAATTCTTGTAGATATGGGGTCAATTATCCCATGTATATATTAGAGTTATATCTGAAACTTACATTCCTGCCACATCAAAGGATTCTGCTCAGACAGTATGAAGTAGCCAGAACTAGAGGGGGAGGGGGAAAGGTGGGGCCTTTTCATTTTGTCCTGAAGGTAAGAGAATGAGTACAATTTTTATGTTTTAGTCTTTGAAATGAGTGAGTTTTCAAAATCTGTTTTCTAACCAATATCAACCTATATATAAATTTGGGGAAAGGGTACTGAAATATTTATTTTCTACATTTGAATCATATTGGTTTGAATGTGTTTTGTTTTTTTTTAATAAGGACAGCCTTATTGTTAAAGAATGGGGAAATTGTTCTACTAATCTAATTGGGAATAGGAAAAAAGCTTAAACAAAGGTAATTAGTAGTCACAAAGTTGTCTAAGTATCTTCGTTTCTAACCATTTATTGTCAGTGCTAACATCCTCTGAGAGGTACCGTGCCTAAACTATTGTAGCTACCGTTGAAGTGCAAACAAACATTCTAGGACTTTGATTAAAGAAAAATAAGTGGAAATTTCACCAAAGAAAACATACTATAGGTACATGAAAATATGCTCAAATCACTAATTATCAGGGAAATGCAAATCAAAATCTCTATATTACTTCATACCTGTAAATGAGCTATTACCAAAAAGACAAGCGATGACAAGTATCAGTGAGGATGTTGAGAAAGGAAACGCTGTTGGTGACAATGTAAATTGGTGCAGCCACTATGGAAAACAGTATGGAAGTTCCTCCAGAAATAAAAAATAAAATTACCTTATAATACAGCAATCCCACAGCTGGGTCTATAGCGAGGTGAACATCATCAAGATCTTGAAGAGACATCTGCACCCACATGTTCCTTGTAGCATCATTCACAACAGCCAAGATATGATTAGATAAGGAAAATTTGGTGCACACACATACAGCAGAACATTACTCAGCCTCAAAAAAAGAAACCATGCTGTTTGAAACATCATGGATGAAACTGGACAACATGATGTCAAGTTGAAATGAGGAAGACATAGAAAGCTATGCAAAATCTCACTTGGGTACGGAGGTGACATAGTCACATTCATAGAAGTGGAGGCTAGAATGGTGGCCGCTGCGGGCAGTGAGAATGTGGAGGGGTTGGGCAAAGGGTACAAAGTTTTAATTGTAATAAATTTTGGAGATATAATATACAGAATGGTGACAATAGTTAATACTCTATTGTATGCTTGGAATTTGCTAAGAAGGTAAATCTTAAGTGTTCTCATGAGGGAGAGAGAGAGAGAGAGAAAAGGAAGAAGAAAAAGGAGAAGAAGGGAGGAATTGGAAACCATGTGAGGTAATACACATATTAATTATCTTGATGACGGTAATTGTTTTTCAATGCACACCTATTTCAAAACATCATGTTGTAGACCTTAACTATATACAGTTGTGTCAATTATACCTCAATAAAGCTGGGGAAAAGATAAATTTACTGAGTTTGGAGGTGCAACTTGAATTTAAAGAAATTCAACAACACTAAATGTTGGGATGACAGTAGTTCGTCACAAATGTATTAGTCGGTGTGAAATGATGTTTTGTTATTTTTTTTCTATACAATTGATATAATCTGTTGTCATCTTCTCAATTCTAATTAGACTGTAGAACCACAGAAGACAGGACAGTTAATGCATCCCTGTGTTCACAGTGGTAAAATTATACGAGTTATTTAATCTTTGGATAATTATTCCTTTGACTTTTCAAGTAACTAATTAGGTAAAATTTTAGTAACATACAACTCTTCAGTTTACAAGCAAACAATTATGAATTCCAACTGGGAATCCTCTTTAATATAATTTGTGTCTACAAGATAACTTAAATGCATGTTGCAATTAGGTAAAAAATATTTAACAGTGTATTTATGGGAAAATACTTGTGACACACATCAAATTATTCATTTATAAGAGATGGTCTTTATGCTTTAACAAAGCTAGCTAATGAGAGATGAATATTCCTTTGCTAAGAAATATATATTTTTAAATCAGACAAATAGGGATGTTACTTCCTATCTGGTGCGAGAGTCAACATAGAAGTTGCAAGAAAATATCCCTTGGCATAAGGTATATAGGACAGCTGGTAAACTTCCTCTAGAAATGACAACTTTTATTCAAACCATCAAGTTCAGAGAAATTGAATTTTCTGTAAATGGAAATTTACAGCGAGGTTGAATTTCTGTTCAGTGTTTTAAAGTAAAATGAAATTTTCCTTTTTCCCCTTTCCCAGTCCATTCTAACCTGTTTATTACTATATTAATTTCTAAAAAATGTAATCCCTCCCTGTTTTTTTGAAACAAGCTTATCAAAGCTTTGGTTAGTAGGATGAAATAAAAACTGTTGAGTTTTTTTTCTATTTCCCCAGCGAAGTTCTCTATTTTAGAAGATTATATAACAACTGACAACTCATGCCATTGGGAAAGATTTAAATATACCATGGTAGCCTGACCAGGTGGTGGCACAGTGGATAGAGCATTGAACTGGGATGTGGAAGACCCAGGTTCGAAACCCCGAGGTCGCCAGTTTGAGTGCCAGGTCGCTAGCTTGAACATGGGATCATACACATGACCCCATAGTTGCTGGCTTTAGTCCAAAGGCTGCTGACTTGAAGCCCAAGGTCACTGGCCTGAGCCCAAGGTTGCTGGCTTGAGCAAGGGGTCACTCACTCTGCTGTAGCCCCTTGGTCAAGGCACATATGAGAAAGCAATCAATGAACAACTAAGGAGCTGCAAGAAAGAATTGATGCTTCTCATCTCTCTCCCTTCATGACTGTCTGTCCCTATCTGTCCCTCTCTCTGTCTCTCTCTCTCTCTCTTTCTCTGTGTCATATATATATCATACATATGTGTGTATATATATATATATATATATATATATATATATATATATATATATATATCATATATATATATATATCCCCACATACACACACCATGGTAGCATTTTGCCATAAACTTTATAGCAAAGTATGAATTCCCAAATATGGAACAGTGAGCTTTTTACAAAAACCTTCCTTCAAGAATATCTTGGTTATATATCTTATTTGAGAAAATATTATCCAATGATAGATAATTTTGGGGAGATCTTATTAAATATCCTAAATATACTTTGTGTTTGAAAGGAAATAGTTAATAAAAGTTTTTCACATTTTAAATAATGTATTAGGGCATTTGCTGAAAGCTAACATCCCAAATTGGAAATTGAACAACGTCATTACCTTTCTAATCCTCCACTAGTTACATCTTCCATTCTCTAGGATTCCTCAAATGTGATACGCACCATTTCAGTGACATTACCACCAGCGTTCCATTCGACTAGGATTCTACTTTGTCTCAGCCCACTCCCTTAAGGATATGGCATGGTATTACGCCTCCTCAGATAGCCGCTGAGGGTAAACTTTCACGCGTAATGGTAATGTTGTCTCAGATGCCTGGGCTGAGATTGTAGAGACACAATTTTATTCAGAAAGGTAACATATTTGTAAAGTTAGTTAGGATTTTTCAGCACCCTATGCAATATCTGTCACACAATAGCGCGTATCTATAAATGATGGATGGATAATTTAATAAATACGACAAAATGTTACTACCTGTTAGTTTTGCATGGAGAACCCAGAGTGTCATATTATTAACTCATCCATTGAATGCACTTGTGTTGACTTTCAGCGTTGCACACGGCACTGCTCTGGGGCTGGGGCATGTCACTCTTGTCTCACAGGGAGCCCCTGTCATGTTAAGTAAATGCATTGCTTCAGAAGCAGTGTGTTCTCCAGGAACTGTGGCTCCCTGACTCACTTTTCTTCTGTCCCACAATAACTTCCAGTTTTTTTTATTTTGGTGTAACTAGAAAAACTATTGAGAAATGAGATTCAATGACTTTCCTGTGAGTGGCTTACAATGGCCCATTTTTCTTCTATTTTCTACTCTAGGCCTTGCTAATTGGGCATTACTAATGTAGAGATAAGAGAATGTGACTGACTCGATTAGAATGAAATTAGGAGTTCTGGGTAGGGACAGCTATTTTTGCTGTAAGGAGCCCATTGGCTAACTTTCTGGAGAGGCAGGCAGAGAATAATGAATACACCAACAGGTGGAGACAGTCCAGTGTGTGGTCTGCACTGCCCATGCCAATACATCATGAATGCCATAAAGCATCATAACTCATGTCAATTTTCCCTTATCCCCCAAGTTATACTTAAGATGTGTATTTATCACTAGATTAAAATTCTCATCATAATTTTTGCATGAAATTGAGTTTTATGCAACCTGGAGAGAATGGTTATTTAAAATATAAAACACATTAATCATGTGACTTCAATAAAAATTAGAAATGTGGCTATGTGTATTTATATAAGTATTTAGGTTAAATATTTTAAAGGTTGGAAATTATACCATAATTATACTTCAGTCATTTCATTCACAGTAATGTCAGCTTGATTTTGAACCTCACAAATCCTAATGTATAGTTTAACAAAGTGTAAATGTTTTTTATCTTTTAGGCAGAAGAAATGGGTATATAAAACAGATGACAATATTTAAAAGGTCACACATAAATAAGACAGAAGAGTTTTCCACATAAACCTTCTAATTCTCAGAAACCTTTGTGACTCAGTAGAGCCACAAAATGAAGTTCTGATCAACTGGGTGTGATCAAAAAGTGATGTGTAGGAATTCTTGGAAGTGTGGCTTTGTTGATGCCCTTCTTTCTCCAAGACAACTAGAATGGAGGCATGCGATAAGCCCTCTTGTGTCACGTGGAGAAGAATATAACACTAGGATGGACAACAAGGTAGAAAGAGCTTAGATTCCTGATTCTTGGCAACCTCCCAGACCTCAGCCAGCTCACAAACCTAAGAAATAAACACCATTCTTTCTTTGTGAAATAATTGTTTGCATTCTCCATTATATTCAAACAGGTTTACATCCTGGATAGAAATATGCACCATTGTGTTTTAATAAAGACCTTTGCCTTTCTGCCTGTAACTCCAGCCACTAAACCCTGGGCTGGGTTTGTCAGCCTTAGGTGACTGTCTTTTATTAACAATATACCAGTTATGTTCTGATAAGATAATGATTAGATAATTTTTCTTAAGAGTGAAAATATAGTGAGTTGAGTTGAATAGTGTTAAAAAAAAATTCTACATCCACCCAGAACCTCAGACTATGATATTATTTGGAAATAGGCTCTTCGCAAATGTATGTACTAAAAGATCTCAAAGTGAAGTCATCCTAGATATAGGTTGAGCACTAAAGCCAATGACTGATGTCTTTATTAGAGAAAGGAGATTTGTACACACAGAGACATAGGAAGGCTATGTGAAGAGAAAGGCAGAGGTTGGAATAAAGTGGCCATGGCCAGGGAGCGACCAGGAGCCACCAGGAGCTGGAAAGGGCAAGGAGGGATTCTCCCCCAGAGCCACCAGAGGCAGTGGGGCCCTGTCACCACCTTGATTGTGGGCTGCTGGCTTCCCAAACTGTGAGAGAACAGCTCCTGTTGATTAAAGCCACCAAAATTGGGGTCATTTCTTATGAGATCCCCAAGCAACTAATACAAGAAGAGATAAATTAGATTTTTTTAAAGACCTCTCTAACCCCTAGACTTCTGATTTATCTCAGCCAAAGATGAACGGCATGCTCGAAGGGTTGAACTGGGGAAAGCGAAGATGTAGAGAAGGTAGAGAAGCGACAAGAGCCCGTGTGGGATGCACCCGCAACATGGACACCATCCCAGCCACGGGACGAAGACAGCAGGAGGATGCTATTTCTGAAGGAAGCGCCAGGGAGGTCACATGGCAGGCAGCCTCAGAGTCACGAGCAGGAGAGGAAAGGACAGAGCAGGGATCTGGGTGTGGACAGGAAACTACGGCAGAGGCCGCAGGAGTAGGTTCGCCAGAACGTGCAGTGATTCTGAAAGGCACACTAGGCAGCGAGCCCTCAGGGGGATCCATTCGGTCCGTTTTGCAAACCCGGGGTTTACAACAAAGCTGAGCAAACAAGAGGCAGCGTGCATCTACTGAGACAACCCAACTACGCAGCAAACACTGTCTGTGCCCAGTCCATTTACTTAAAGTCTGAACATAGGCAGTCGACAATTTTCTAGACTTGAGGGTAGGCTGCTAGGCACATGGTATGTGAAATGTGACCGGCAAGTACACAGAATGATGATATGTATTAGGACCACCTGGCGGTCCCAGTTGGTGCCCTAGGAAAAAGTATCCAAAGGCACAGCTGGACGGATCAAGACTTCTCCGAGTTGTGCTATCAACCCCTGCAGGTCGTAGGAAAATACCAGGTCCGGCTGGCTTGCTCCTGGCCAAGCCGATCTGCTCGAAGAAGGCTCCGTATTTTCTTATAAGAACCAGTTTCAATCCACCGAGAGACATTACACGTGCACAACTCTCAGAGACTCAGACTTTGAGTTTCTCAATGAAGTAAAATGAAATGGGTAGGAGGCCTGCTCCAGGTGAAATCCCGTGTTATGTAACTGCTCTTCAAAAATAATTCACCGATATTGCGAGGCAACATCGCCTTGCGCTCCATCAGTGAAGTGATGTGTGCTCTGTGGGTTTAAATAAAGAGAATAGTAATAGAATGGGTCATACTTAGAATTTGACTGAAATTAACATGTGAAGAGAAATTTAGAGGGAAATGAATGAGAAAATTGACTGAATATTGAAAAGCATAATGAGAGCAGCACATTCACCAAAGTGAAAGATAAAGTCATTACATGGAGTCCGCTTTGACTCCTTGGGCCACCGTGTCCTGGAGAATGGGGAGCCAGCAGAAATAGTTACAGGGGCAGCTTCTCCTTCCTCCCCTGGGGGTTTTCATCCTGAGGAGCCCAGGACATTCTGATCAGAAAGTGAAGCAAAATACTCCTAACAATTCATTAGCTGGGAAGTTCTGTGGTTTGTGAAAGAATACGGAACACAAGGAGGACTCTTCGTACTTCCCTACGATGAGGTCATCTGTCGAGTTAGCAGATGTTTAACTGAGAATCTCTTGGCTGCTAAGCACTGTGTGAAGTGGGAAAAGTGAACTTGAATACACAGTCTCTATGTTAAAGGACCTCTAGTCTATGAATGAAAAATAGAAGTAGAACATTCATTATATGCAATTTCTATGTTAGGATAACATCTTCAGGGTGATGCAGGAATTGGGAATCCTGCCGCAGCTCTCAGAGGATGGACATGCTTCCAGGAAGGGGTGACACTGAGAGGAGATGTGTGGACTTGTGGAGGACAAGCAAATGGGTATGGGAATGAGGAGGCATCTGGTAGGGGAATTGGCATGACTCAAGACAAAGAGGCACAAGGGGGTACAAGAGTAAAAGAAAAGCAGCTCAGACAGGCGCATGTAAGAAAGTGGCATGGCTTGGAAATGGGTGTGGCTTAGCCAGGGGTGGTGATGAGGGATGCGGCTTATACAGGGGTGTGGTAATAATGAGGGGTGTGGCTTAGAAGGGGTAATGATAATGAGGACTGTGGTTTATCCAGGATTGTGGCTAATAATGGGAGGGCAAGGCTGTGTAGTGAAAAGGGTGTTTTGAAAGGATAAAGAATGTTATGCCAGCCTGACCTGTGGTGGCGCAGTGGATAAAGCGTCGACCTGGAAATGCTGAGGCCGCCGGTTTGAAACCCTGGGCTTGCCTGGTCAAGGCACATATGGGAGTTGATGCTTCTAGCTCCTCCCACCTTCTCTCTCTCTGTCTCTCTCTCTCTTCTGTCTCTCTCTCTCCCTCTCTCTCTCCTCTCTAAAAATGAATAAATAAAATTAACTAAAAATTAAAAAAAAAGAATGTTATGCCAAAAGCAGGTGGCATATGAGATATGTACTAAGATGCACGTAATAGATGAATGTCTAGCTAAAAAGATAACACCATTTAAAGGTAATGGATAGAGATGACGTCAGAGTAATGGCGGGGTAGGAAGCGATACTGATAAATCTCCCCCAAAACTCAACAAGATCTTCAACCAGAAACAGAAAAACCTATCCTTGGAGCCTCCAGATGTTTCGCAATACACCCGAAGGTATGGTCGAGTGAAAAATTGGCTAAATATATAACCAAACCCCGAAGGAAATAGGAAGTAAGAAATGCTCTGCCTTCCTCACTAACCTAAACAAGGCGGCTTTCACTGGGAACTGAGAATATAGAAACTGAGGCAGGCAAAGGGGGTGAATAGATCCAGGCCGCGGCACAAACGGCTGAACCAGGCTATGGCACGAAGACCCAAGCTGAGGAAAACCTGTTCCTGTGGCAACCCGGGCAATACAAGCTAACACTTGCGCCAGACCCAGACAAAGAAAGACAAGTGGGGCAGCCTTTTTCCTCAATCCCCTGGTCAGCGTGTGCAGATAGTGGGTGAGAGATTCCTTCCAAAGCACCAGGAGTGGGCGCCCATGTTATCCCACAGAGAGGCAGAGTCAGAGGCCTTTGTGTGGGCTGAAGGCGGAATCTCCAGACCGCCCAAGCGCCCTGGGAAAGCCGCGCACAGAGAGGGAGTGAGAACTAATTCCAACACTGGAACTTTTCCGTGCTGGTGGGGGTTTCACTCAGAGGATGAGGCGGTCAGCCTGATATCCTGGTCTGCATGCGCAGATAGTGAGCAAGAGATTCCTCTGAGTGCCTCAGCAGTGTGTGCCCGTGTTATCCCACAGAGGGGCAGAGTCAGGGGCCTTTGTGTGGGCCAAAAGCAGAATCTCGGACTGCCCCAGCACCTTGCAAAAGCCGCGCACAGGGACAGAGAGAGAGCCAATTCCAACGCTGGAACTTTTCCATGCAGGTGGGAGTTTCACTCAGAGTATGAGACTGCCGGCCTGCTATCCTGGTCTGCGCGTGCAGATAGTGAGCGAGAGTTTCCTCCAAGGACCCCGGGAGTGGGCACCCGCCCGTGTTACCGGACAGAGTGGCAGAGCCAGAGGTCTTTGAATGGGCGGAAGCCCCGCCTGATTATGCTAGCAGCTCTGACTTACTGAGCCTTATCCAGAGCCCTGTGCTGAGTGGAAATAGAGTGGGGAGTTGCCAGCTCTTTGAGACTCTTACTATCCAGGCAGAGGGAGCAGCAACCCCATAGCTAGATTATCAGGCTACTAATTGAGGAAGGAAAGACTAGGAGAGAGGCTCCAGGAACACGGACTCTCTCACTGGTGGAGCCTATAAATGCTAATGAGCCTTGACTACCAACGAGACTAAAGCACAATACATGACATCGCCATAGAGACTTATCAACTGCAAACCTCTACCTGAGCGTGCCAAAGGGGAAGAACCCAGGGTACAGAGTCACCGACCAAGAAGAGGAAGAGTAAAGAAAAAGCAAGAAGATAACCTTTCAAAATCAAGAATAATCTGCAGACTTTATAACCTATCCCATTTTATTATATTTGTTCGTTTGTTTCTCTTATCTTCATTCTTGATTTTTTTTTTCCTCCTCCAATTTGGTCGATTAACTCTCTGCCAGTCTTACTCTCTCCTCTCCTTGAATTACACTACCCATAAGTGTTACATCTCCCATTATCTTTTCTTTCCTCTTGCTTTCTCTCTATGAGGGTTGCACTCCAAAACCCTTAACTCTCGCTCTCTCTCTCTCTCCTCTTTTTTCTTTTTTCTTCTTTTAGTGGTTCCCTCTTATTTTTTTCTCTCTCTCTTTCTTTTCTCCCTCTATTTTAGTTTCTTCCTTTCTCCATTACATCTCCTCACATTCATACCTCAATAACGAACAAATTATCTTATCTGGGACTCAAACGTATGTTTGTAGCATTTTGGGGGATTTTTACTTCACCTTTTTAACTCACTAGCAGTGCTCCCATCCCTGGCTCTCCATTTTATCTAGTTCTTCTTCCACTAAATACAATAGTAATTTTTTAATTTGTCTCCCCATTTTCCTGTTTCCCCCTTATTCCTCTCATCATAACTCTTAGTCAATCAACACCTAAAAGCAAATCATTTTACTCTTGAACCAAATTTTTTCCTTATTTGCTTTTTGTGGGTCCATACCCCCTTTTTTTTTCTTTTTTTCTTTTTTTTTTTTTTTGACCCCTTTATTACTTTTCCCCAACTCAGGCCCTCCATTACAGGCATTGTTTGTTATAATTCACAGTTCACCACAATATTTTCTCAAGAAAGAGGGGAGAGGAGAGGAGAGGAAAAAAGGAGGGGGGGGAATAATTTCCTTTTTTTAATTTTTATTTTATTTTACTTTTCTTTATTTCATTATTAATTTTAAAAAAAACAACTCTTTTTGATTTTTATTTTTTTAACTTTTTATTCTTTATTAAATCTCATTAATACTATCAACAAAACCACCCTCAGATGCCATTAAGGAAGAGAAAATCGAATATCATGGATACAAAAGAAAGAGAGGTAACACAGATAGATGAGGAAAAATCTATGGAGAAAAAATTTAATATATTGGAAACCTTGGAGTTAAATGACAGAGAATTCAAGATAGAAATCCTAAAAATCCTCCGAGATATACAAGAAAACACAGAAAGGCAATTTAGGGAGCTCAGAAAACAACTCAATGAACACAAAGAATATATTTCCAAGGAAATTGAAACTATAAAAACAAATCAAACAGAGATGAAAAATTCAATTCACGAGCTAAAAAATGAGGTAACAAGCTTAGCTAATAGAACAGGCCAGATAGAAGAGAGGATTAGTGAAATAGAAGACAAGCAACTTGAGGCACAACAGAGAGAAGAAGAAAAAGACTCAAAAATTTTAAAAAATGAGATAGCCCTACAAGAATTATCTGACTCCATCAAAAAGAATAACATAAGAATAATAGGTATATCAGAGGGAGAAGAGAGAGAAAATGGAATGGAGAACATACTCAAACAAATAATAGATAAGAACTTCCCAAGCCTGTGGAAAGAATTAAAGCCTCAAATTCAAGAAGCAAACAGAACTCCAAGTTTTCTAAACCGCAACAAACCTACTCCAAGGCACATCATAATGAAATTGGCACAAACCAACAGCAAAGAAAAAATTCTCAAGGCAGCCAGGGAAAAGAAGAATACAACATATAAAGGAAGGCCCATTAGATTATCATCAGATTTCTCAGCAGAAACTCTACAAGCTAGAAGAGAGTGGACCCCAATATTTAAAGTCCTGAAAGAGAGGAACTTTCAGCCACGAATACTATACCCATCAAAGCTATCCTTCAAATATGAAGGAGAAATAAAAACATTCACAGATACAGAAAAGATGAGGGAATTTATCATCAGAAGACCCCCACTCCAGGAATTACTAAAGGGGGTTCTCCAATCAGATACAAAGAACAAAAAAAAAAAACAAAGCCACAAGTAAAGCTCCAAGAAGAACACAATAAAATCAAATTTAAACTGTGACAACAACAAAAAGAAAGGGGGGGAGAGGATGGAGATTAACAGTAGCAAAGGACGATGGTGTGCAAAAGTACTCACAAAATAGTGCACTATAATGAACAGGGTAGGAACCCTTTTCATTACTTAAAGGTAACCACCATTGAAAAAACCACCACAGAAGCACATGAGATAAAAAAGATAGCAACAGAGGAAAGATGTATGGAATACAACCAAATAAAAACAAAAGATAGAAAAACAAAAGAGAAGGATCAAACAAGACACAAAACTAACATAAAGCAATACATAAAATGGCAATATGGAACTCACAAGTGTCAATAATTACACTAAATGTAAACGGATTAAACTCACCAATAAAAAGGCACAGAGTAGCAAAATGGATTAAAAAAGAAAATCCAACTGTATGCTGCCTACAAGAAACTCATCTAAGTAACAAGGATAAAAACATATTCAAAGTGAAAGGCTGGAAAACAATACTCTAAGCAAATAACATCCATAAAAAAGCAGGCGTAGCAATACTCATATCTGACAATGCTGACTACAAGACAGCAAAAGTACTCAGAGACAAAAATGGCCATTTCATAATGGCTAAGGGGACACTGAATCAAGAAGACATAACAATTCTTAATATATATGCACCAAACCAAGGAGCACCAAAATATATAAGACAGCTACTTATTGACCTTAAAACAAAAACTGACAAAAATACAATCACACTTGGAGACCTCAATACACCGCTGATGGCTCTAGATCGGTCATACAAACAGAGAATCAACAAATATATAGTGGCCTTAAACCAAACACTAGAGCACCTCGATATGATAAACATCTACAGGACATTTCATCCCAAAGTGACTGAGTATACTTTTTTCTCCAGTGTACATGGATCATTCTCAAGAATTGACCATATGTTGGGCCACAAAAACAACATCAGCAAATTCAGAAAAATCGAAGTTGTACCAAGCATATTATCTGATCATAAACCCTTGAAACTAGAATTCAACTGCAAAAAAGAGGGAAAAAATCCCACAAAAATGTGGAAACTAAACAACATATTTTTAAAAAATGAATGGGTCAAAGAAGAAATAAGTGCAGAGATCAAAAGATATATACAGACAAATGAAAATGACAATACGACATGTCAGAATCTATGGGATGCAGCAAAAGCAGTGATAAGAGGGAAGTTCATATCACTTCAGGCCTATATGAACAAACAAGAGAGAGCCCAAGTGAACCACTTAACTTCACACCTTAAGGAACTAGAAAAAGAAGAACAAAGACAACCCAAAACCAGCCAAAGAAAGGAGATAATAAAAATCAGAGCAGAAATAAATGAAATAGAGAACAGAAAAACTATAGAAAAAATTAATAGAACAAGGAGCTGGTTCTTTGAAAAGATCAACAAAATTGACAAACCCTTGGCAAGACTTACCAAGGAAAAAAGAGAAAGAACTCATATAAACAAAATCCAAAATGAAAGAGAAATCACCACAGACACCATAGATATACAAAGAATTATTGTAGAATACTATGAAAAACTTTATGCCACTAAATTCAACAACCTAGAAGAAATGGATAAATTCCTAGAACAATATAACCTTCCTAGACTGAGTCAAGAAGAAGCAGAAAGCCTAAACAGACCTATTAGTAGAGAAAAAATAGAAAAAAACATTAAAAACCTCCCCAAAAATAAAAGTCCAGGCCCTGACGGCTATACCAGCGAATTTTATCAAACATTCAAAGAAGACTTGGTTCCTATTCTACTGAAAGTCTTCCAAAAAATTGAAGAAGAAGCAATACTTCCAAACACATTTTATGAGGCCAACATAACCCTCATACCAAAACCAGGCAAGGATAGCAAAAAAAGAAAACTACAGACCAATATCTCTAATGAATACAGATGCTAAAATACTAAACAAAATACTAGCAAATCGAATACAACAACATATTAAAAAAATAATACATCATGATCAAGTGGGATTCATCCCAGAATCTCAAGGATGGTTCAACATATGTAAAATGGTTAACGTAATACACCATATCAACAAAACAAAGAACAAAAACCACATGATCTTATCAATAGACGCAGAAAAGGCTTTCGATAAAATACAACACAATTTTATGTTTAAGACTCTCAACAAAATGGGTATAGAAGGAAAATATCTCAACATGATAAAAGCCATATATGATAAGCCATCAGCTAACATCATATTAAATGGCACTAAACTGAAGGCTTTCCCCCTTAAATCAGGAACAAGACAGGGTTGTCCACTCTCTCCACTCTTATTTAATGTGGTACTAGAGGTTCTAGCCAGAGCAATCAGACAAGACAAAGAAATAAAAGGCATCCATATCGGAAAAGAAGAAGTAAAGGTATCACTTTTTGCAGATGATATGATCCTATACATCGAAAACCCCAAAGAATTCACAAAAAGACTACTAGAAACAATAAGCCAATACAGTAAGGTCGCAGGATACAAAATTAACATACAGAAGTCAATAGCCTTTCTATATGCCAACAATGAAACAATTGAGAATGAACTCAAAAGAATAATCCCCTTCACGATTGCAAAAAAAAAAAAAAAAAAAAAAATACTTAGGAATAAACATAACAAAGAATGTAAAGGACTTATATAATGAAAACTATAAACCATTGTTAAGGGAAATCGAAAAAGATATAATGAGATGGAAGAATATACCTTGTTCTGGGTTAGGAAGAATAAATATAATCAAGATGGCCATATTACCCAAAGCAATATACAAATTTAATGCAATTCCCATCAAAATTCCAATGACATTTTTTAAAGAAATAGAGCAAAAAATCATCAGAATGGACCTATAAAAATCTCCGAATAGCCAAAGCAATCCTAAAGAAAAAGAATGAAGCTGAGGGCATTACAATACCTGACTTCAAACTATATTATAGGGCCACGACAATCAAAATAGCATGGTATTGGCAGAAAAATAGACACTCAGACCAATGGAACAGAATAGAAAACCCAGAAATAAAACCACATATATATAGTCAAATAATTTTTGATAAAGGGGCCAACAACACACAATGGAGAAAAGAAAGCCTCTTCAATAAATGGTGCTGGGAAAACTGGAAAGCCACATGCAAAAGAATGAAACTGGACTACAGTTTGTCCCCCTGTACTAAAATTAACTCAAAATGGATCAAAGATCTAAACATAAGACCTGAAACAATAAAGTACATAGAAGAAGACATAGGTACTCAACTCATGGACCTGGGTTTTAAAGAGCATTTTATGAATTTGACTCCACAGGCAAGAGAAGTGAAGGCAAAAATTAATGAATGGGACTACATCAGACTAAGAAGTTTTTGCTCAGCAAGAGAAACTGATAACAAAATAAACAGAAAGCCAACTAAATGGGAAATGATATTTTCAAACAGCAGCTCAGATAAGGGCCTAATATCCAAAATATACAAAGAATTCATAAAACTCAACAACAAACAAACAAAGAATCCAGTAAAAAAATGGGAAGAGGACATGAACAGACACTTCTCCCAGGAAGAAATACAAATGGCCAACAGATGTATGAAAAGATGCTCATCTTCTTTAGTTATTAGAGAAATGCAAATAAAAACTGCAATGAGATACTGCCTCACACCTGTTAGATTAGCTATTATTAACAAGACCGGTAATAGCAAATGTTGGAGAGGCTGTGGAGAAAAAGGAACCCTCATCCACTGTTGGTGGGAATGTAAAGTAGTATAAGCATTATGGAAGAAAGTATAGTGGTTCCTCAAAAAACTGAAAATAGAAGTACCTTATGTCCCAGCAATCCCTCTACTGGGTATATAACCCCAAAACTCAGAAACATTGATACGTAAAGACACATGCAGCCCCATGTTCATTGCAGCATTGTTCACAGTGGCCAGGACATGGAAACAACCAAAAAGCCCGTCAATAGATGACTGGATAAAGAAGATGTGGCACATTTACACTATGGAATACTACTCAGCCATAAGAAATGATGACATCGGATCATTTAAAGCAAAATGGTGGGATCTTGATAACATGATACGAAGTGAAATAAGTAAATCAGAAAAAACCAGGAACTGCATTATTCCATACATAGCTGGGACATAAAAGTGAAACTAAGAGACATTGATAATAGTATGCTGGTTACAGGGGGAGGGGGGAAAAGGAGTGGGAAAGGAGGAGGGGGAGGGGCACAAAGAAAACTAGATAGAAGGTGACAGAGGACAATCTGACTTTGGGTGATGGGTATGCAACATAATTGAATGACAAGATAACCTGGACTTGTTATCTTTGAATATATGTATCCTGATTTATTGATGTCACCCCATTAAAAAAATAAAATTATTTAAAAAAAAAATAAAGGTAATGGATTGAGACTAAAAGTCTGTAGTTAAAAGAATCCCTTGTAGCCACAGTATAACAGATGGATTGAAAGTGAAACTGGAAAACTAATAAAGAATCCAGAGGAGCACTGTAACAGCATGCACTTAAACAATGGAGACAGACAGGAGGTGACAGGTCCCCATACAAAGCAACTTCCTAGTGCCGAGTGGCGGAGCATCATCCAAGCCTGGCCCCTGCTGTGGCCTCAGAAGCCCACTCCTCTAGCCCCATCCACTCCTGTGTCATCTCCCACGAGTTTCCCTTCTGGAATCTTCCGCTCTGTAAAACTTGCCTCTTGCATGCATTATTGACCCTCGACATCTCTCCTGTTACATCACTTGTTCTCCCTAATCAGGGCCAGCCCCTCCTTTGCATTTTCTTCAAACTCCACCCCTTTGTGGTCTACTCATCCTGCACCTCATCCGGGTGACATACATGTCTTCTGCCTCCAGACTCTCAAGTGTGACTCGTCCTGTGGCAGAAAAGCATCATTACACCCGCATCCTGACTTCCAGGTTCTGCATAAACCACTGTCTCCTGGAGATCACCCCTATTCTCTCTTTCCCAAAGTGAGCTGGACAGCTCTATCAACCCCCACTCATCCTGGTGAAGAACCCCTCCCCCCAAGCCAGGAGGCCAGAACCAAATTCAACTCCTTCTTTCTCTCACCTCCTTTATTTGCTTGGTGGCTAAGCCAACTGAAGAGTGGAAATTAAAGGAGTTTGTGCTTCATTTTTTCTTTAGTGTACAAAAGTAGGCTTCAAGACCAACTTCTAGGAGCATGAGGAACAGCAGAGATGTAATTAGGCAGTTCATTTAAATTCAAAAGGTTGTTGCTGAGCTATGAAGCGAGAGGAAGGAAGTAAAACAATCTCCATGATTCCCGTCAGTCTGGGGATATTATATATAATCAATGGTCTCTGAGTGCAAATGTCTCAAAAATATATATTTTCAGATGTGTTTTTTAAAATATACATCTCTTCAGAGTTTTACATCACAGATGTCTCATTATTGAAATCTCTCCACACTTACAATTCAGTCCCGCTTCCTGCCATAAAGAAATTGTTTTGATAAAATATTCTAAGCCCACAAATGTATATAAGAATACAGACAAGTATGAGAAGTCGAACCCTGAACTCCCAGGCAGCAATGGGCCTGAATAAGAGGTTGTTCTCTATGTAAATTTAAAAATTCAAACTAAAATAAACTGCAAATATATGGGAACTAGTGCGCTTGTGTAAAATAAAATTCAGTAGTGGAAAATGTTCTGAAACATTTTTTAACCGAGATAGAATGAGGCGCAGAGACTTTTGTCCGTGACTTTTCGATGACTCCGTTATCCTGGGCTGTGATTCATCTCTAGATGGAGTTAAAGGTCAATCAACAAGACTGACAGCTGTCTGGGGGGGGGGGGGCTGGGTGAAAAGAAGAAAGGATGAAGAAAAAACTCATAGATCCAGACAATAGACGGTGATGACCAGAGGAGAAGGGGAGGAGGTAGAAGAGGGGAGGAGGGGATAAACGGTGATGGAAGGAGACTTGACTTGGGTTCGGGAACACACAACAGAATACACAGATGGTGCACTGTAGAACTGCACACCAGAAACCTGTGTAATTGTATTAACCAGTGTCACCCCAATAAATTCAATTTTTTTAAAATAAATTTTTATTAATGTTAATGAGATGACATTAATAAATCAGGGTACATATATTCAAAGAAAACATTCAATTTTAAAAAACAAGCCTTAGGTTATATTCTGTACTACGGTTCCTTGAAATTCATTTACTCATTAAGTAACCTCCTTTTTCAGTAGCGATATTTGAATTTTATATTAAAGAAGAGCTATGTTGTCAAGGTAAGATACAATTGGCACTGCAAGTCAGAGGTGCATATTATAATTAAAAAGCACCTCGTGAATTTCAAGTTTGCCATTACAGTCTTATTTTTTCCTAACCACAGTTTATATATATATTAATCACCAAGTTTCAGGTTGGCAGAAACACCCCAGAGATGGAGAGTGCCGAGTGCCATGTACAGTGACCCCTGAAACACGGACTGTGCCTCTGGGAGACTGTGATACAAACACGTCCCAGAATTATGTTGAAGACCAAGCACTGCAGCGGGGGTCGAGTTCTCACCAGTGGCCTGATTTAAAGCTAATTAAATTACCCGCAGCTATGGTGACGGTGAGGTAGAGCTGGAGGCTGGGGTGGCTTCAAGCCAGGACATGGTGTACACCCACAGCAGTAAAGAAGGGGACAGAGCAGGAGGACCAGATGATGTCAAAGGGGAGGAGAGGTGGGAGGAGGGGGAGGAGGGGATAGTTGTGATCCACCTGACCCTAAATTGTCTAGCTAACTAGCTCTTACCTACAGCCATGGGTGTGGAATTCAAGGTGATGTGGAAATAACCAAGTTTGTAAGTGGAAGAAAAATACTAATATTAATATAAGTGGAAAAGTGTGAGTTGTTATTGCAAAGCAAAAATACTTCCTCAATTGAAATTTTCCACGAGAACAATCAGTTCATCTTTTGAATCACAAGATAAAACATCCAGCAGCTAACATTTCAGACTCTTTGTAAAGCTAGGCCCCAGGACCTGCTGGTAGGAGGTCAGGCAACATACATGTGCCCTTTGTGTCTTAAAAACATCTGCAGTTGAGCAAAGCCTTGGATGACGGGAAGAAAGTAAAGTTACCATTTTTCACACTTTCTGATTAATGTCCATGACCCTCAAGCACCAATGACTGAAAACTAAAGATGCTACATTGAGCTAAACATTTATAAATAAAACATCTAGCAATTGCAGAGGACATAAATCAAAGCTAAATATCAAAGGGGTTTCTCTATCCCTTTCTCAGCCTAATTCATACAGTCAACAAAAGGTTAGAAAATAACCACAAGAATGAGTTGTTCTTATTTAAAATTTTGTCCCTCTGAACAACCAGGAGTAGTCCCTCGCTTCTGTGCCTGGGTGCTGTGTGCATGGGTGTGTGTGGGTAAGTGTGTGTGGTGTGTAACCTAACCTCACAATATTCAGTATCCGATTGTTTGGATTCAAATCTCATAATTTACTAACTGCGGGGTCTTATAAAAATCAAGCCCTTTGAGCTCACTTTACTTTGATTTAAAATTTAAATAGCAGAAATGCCTACAAAAGTTTTATACATGTCCACCATAAATTTAAGCACTCCATAAAGGATAGTTTTATCATTATTTGCACATATGCATGTTAAATAAAAACCCAAATCTACCTCATTAATTCTTACATCATCAATGTTCAACTCAACAGGAGAAAATACCAGGAAAACAAAGGAAACGGCAGGACCCGCTGACTGAAGGTCCCCAGCCTCCCTGCTGACCATGTCCAGCCACACCTGGCTGTGCCCACTGCCCACCAGGGACAGGTCTGTCCACCAGGTGTCGGGAGACCCTCTCCTGTCTGCTCCCTAACCCTCCCTCCTGGCTGACCCTGCTCAACCTCCTGCTCTGAGGAAGAAGGGCAAGGAGAGATTTCTTCAGTCTCTCCAACTGTGTGTTCCTCTAAATCCGCCCCCCTTCAGGCAGGGTGTGGCTCATGGTGAATAGGATTTTCTATCTCCCCACTACATTTTCTGGGCACATTGTTTTGTAACCTGAGAGAGGCCATCTTTGTCAATAATTGCCAAATGCCAGATATCTGTTAGAAAGAGCATCTCGTGAAAAAATATGATTTCCTATGAAACACTTAACCAGAGAATAAACGCAATTGAAAACTCAAGGTTAACAGGTAGAAGGTGCTATAACATACTCAGTCTCAGAGAGACTATTTGTACTAGAAATAGTCTGTAGGAAGAAAGACGATCAGATGAATGTGTTTCTTGGTAGGGAGGTGCTTAGAAATTGCTGGTGCTGACTTTGAACAAACCTTGCCAAAGAAAGAAGTTCCTTTGCCAGTTCTGAACATGGAAGTACAAAGACACGGGTAAATCAACCCCAGTTCCAACTAGGAAAGTTCAACAAAGGAAACAACCTTTCCTCTCTGAGAACACACCCAGGTCTCCCTCATCCTAAAATAAAAATATCCTCCCTCAACCTATGCTCCCTTTTATCTATTCCTTTTTCATGTTTTTGTTCAAAAATTATTTACTGAGCATGCGCCCTCTGTTCCAGTCTCTGTTTTAAACAGAGAAGAAAGTCTAAAACACTATGGGATCAGTCCAAATACCTCACCCTCATGGAGCTGATAGTCTGTTTCTCTTCCTGTCCCAAAAGCAGTCTTCGCCTTCTCTTCCCATTCACAATAATCTCATTAATACCACCTGATCTGTTTTTTGTAACAGCTTTAAGAAACTGATACATTACATACTACAACTACACCAATTGAAATGTATCACTCAATGGATTTTACTAGATTCGCAGAGTTGCGCAACCATCACCACCACTGACTGTTGAACACACGTCACTGCAGCTGGTTGCCTGTGGGAACCTGCTAGAAGGGAACAGACTGGGAGGGAAACCAGTGAGGAGGACGTCCCCCAGGAAGGATGACAGTGGCATGCACATGGTGGTGTCAGGGAGACTGGGAAGAAGTGTCCTGGACTTGAGAGAATTCAGAGGTAAAATTGCTAAGTTTATTGACACAATAATGGGCTTAACATGATCCATCTTTTCTATCTTCATGTCTTCTTTCTCCTGGGCTTCAGCATTGGTCTACTCTCATGGATCTCTCCTACCTTTCCAATCTCTTTCCTTCCTCAGGTAGATCCTGTCTTCCAACCACTGCTTTTCTAACTTCTCATAAACTCCCAGCCAATCAGATGCTTAATCCTTCCAGTGCTAAAAGTACAAGGTTCCTATCTCCACATGTACTGTGCAAGAAAAGGGTGGCTTCTTGGGTAGCAACAAGACGGTCTTCAGGCCTGGGGAATTCTCTTTCTCTCCAAAGCTTGTCACCTCATATCTCAGCTCTCCTTCCTTCTTAACCAGGGCACAAACGAGATGTGGGGTCTTTCTTGGCCTAGCAACTCTGCTGCACTGAAAAAAAACAGTCCTTGGGTTTAATCCATAGCCAGCCACATTGGCTCTGTGATTATGGAAAATAAGACGTTCTACTAAAGTCATCACAAAGGCTGTCTGACTCTTCACTCTTGCGCCAGGACAGGAATTCAAGTTGGTCCATTTGTCTACGTGCATTCATTGTCCATTGACATGTGTAGATTGTCGAGGACAACCGGAAGAAGACAGCTAGTCTGTAGTCTTTGTGATCAGTATTGCCACCTGCAATGGGTTAAAATATGTCCACACATTTCTTGACACTCTCTTTTTAAAGGGTAGGATCTGATTTCCCTCCTGTTGCGTGTAGGCAAAACATAGTGACTTCTTCCTAATGAACAGAATTAGGCAGAAGGGATGGTTTTTAGCTTCTACACCACACACTTTTGGCACTGTGGCTCCCTGTTGCCTCACTGACCCAAGGAGAAGGCAGGTATGTGTCCTTGCTCAGCCAGCCCCTAAAAAGAGCCCTACATGATGAGAAACCAAACCTTCCTGCCAACAAGCAGAACAAAATAGAGGGCTCTTATTTAACCATATCTGAGTAAGATTATCTTGGAAGCAGATTCCTTAGCCCCAGGTAAACCTTCAGATGGATTGTGGCAACCCCAGTGGATATCTTGACTATAATCTCCTTGAAGTTCCCAACTTAATAGAACCACCTCACTTAGACTCTCCTGACTTCCTAACCCACAGAGATTGTGAGCTAGTTAGTGTTTCTTCCTTCAGGCCACTCAGTTTGGGAATATTTATTATGCAGCCATGGATACCCAATACACCTCCATAGTGACGAAGTACCCCAGTAGATTGGTCTCTGAAGTGACTCGTTTCCCCCTGCATCCCATATCAGTATCCAGGGAAACTCAGATTATCTTTGACATTAGTATGTGAACTCATCAAACATCTGAACAATACAACCCCAGAATCCTGTTTTGCAGGTCAGTTTCCCAGGTCTGCTCTTGTAATGAATCCTGCACATTCATGGACCAAAATGGAAAAATGGCTAACTCGGGGAGAGGGGCAACTGCTTAAGCAAGAACTTATTCAGAGAGTTGTAAAGAATTAAGGGACCTTAGAAGGAAGAGGTAAGCATTCAGGGACTAGCCACAGGAGAAAGCCATTATTTCTGCAGAACCCAGAGGGAGCTATGGCCCCAGGAGGGAAGAAGTAAGGAGACTGAATACCCAAGACCTCTTTCTCATCCATCTCCTCAAATTCTTCTCTACTCCTCCCATTGGCCAAACTCAACTAGAGGCCAGATGGTAAGAATATCTGGATGATGTAGAGAGTTGGTGAGCAGCCTCTCAGGCCATGGAGCAGGCGAGAAGACCAAACAGTGGATCTGCAGAAACGGAAAGAGAATAACAAGCAAATGATGTAAGCTACTCAGCAAACCCCTGTAGTCAGTGATTGCTTCTCTGCCGTGCCAGGTTCCCCATTGTGATGTAAGAGAAGTCACTCAGTACTCTCATTCCACCATGATGGCAAAAACTGAGAACAGAAAGGCCATTAACTCCCCCTCGTAGAGCTTTTCACATGATAGCTACAGCTCTGAACTTCGGAGGGGACAAAAAATGATAACAAATGATGGGTTGTTTTGTTGTTCAACGTGTTCTCCCTATTTCCCACTCAGTACAAAGTACAAAGAGCAAGTTAAAAAAAATAGACACTTAGTACTCAGAAAATAGTTCCTCTGAACTGTGTTATTATTTGACTTCTTCGTAACACTCATGGGCATTACCTAAGCCATCAAGATACACAAAGTTAAAACTCTGGAAAGTGATCAGTTTCTCAACTTCATTGGAACTGGGGCCGTTACACTGCCTTTCTCCTAAAATACTTCTGTCCTCTTCTTTAGTATCTTGAATATTTGCAACCCATGCAAGAATGGGGAGATCACTAACGTATGCCTTCTGCAGAATCAGCAACAGATGTGTGTACTGGGGACAGGACCCCCTGCTCATTCGCCCTCCACCTGCCCCCAAGCACTACGCTATACATAAACCATCACGAAATCACCCCGAAAAAGAAGTGAGACTCCGAAGCATCAAAAATTCTTTTTGATTTAGAAAGCATTTCTGTAGTATGACAAATAACATGCTTAATTGCCTAAAGGAATGAAAGGAAAGCAAGCAACTAGACAGAATGACTTTAAGATGCTCACAGTCTGGATAAAGGGACATTGGATGGCAATCGCTGTCATCACTGGGCTGAAACCAGATGGCAGTCAAAGCGTCCAGAATACCTAAATTCCAGACAAAAACCAAGGACTGTCACAGAATCCTGTGCTGACAACAGAGGTGTTGAACAGGAGGGTTGGCCCTAGGCAACATCAAGTGGGCACATTTTGGGGTTTTGTTGTTTTATTTTTTTTTGACAGAGAAAGACAGAGAGAGGGACAGACAGACAGGAAAAGAGAGAGATGAGAAGTATCAATTCTTCATTGCAGCACCTTAGTTATTCATTGATTGCTTTCTCATATGTGCCTTGACCAGGGTGCTACAGCAGACCAAGTTACCCCTTACTCAAACCAGCAACCTTGGGCTCAAGTCAGCGACCATGGGCTTCAGGCCAGTGACCTGTGGGCCCAAGCTAGCGACCACGGGATCATGTCGATTATCCCACGCTCAAGCCAGTGAGCCTGCACTCAAGCTGGTGAGCCCACGCTCAAGCCAGATAAGCCTGTGCTCAAGCCTGTGATCTTGGGCTTTCAAACCTGGGTCCTTTGGGTTCCAGTCCAACACTCTATTCACTGTACCACCGCCTGGTCAGACTGGTTTTGATTTCTTTCCTGTGTTCAGAATCCCCTCCTTTCCATCACCTACCCTCAGGAAGTTCATACTTTCATTACGTGTATAGATACCCGGAGCTCTCTGTTGCCTATAGATCTCTCCAGTGTTCCTAACCTCAAGCCCATCTGAAATTTCTAGCACCTAATTCACATTGGGTATTGTGATCAGTGCAGCCCCCAACCTACAGGATAGCAGATAAAAACAAGAAACATGCAGTGTGGTGAGGAGATGAAAGGCCTGTACAGAGAGCATTGAGAGCACACGGCAGTGAGGACCACAGGGAATACAAAGGAGGTGGTGCCTGACTAGGGTCTAGAAAATGAACCATAGGCACATCGCCACCATTTCTCTGCGTCACCAGATACTATTGAGTTCATTTACTGTGCATGATCATTGTTCTTTATAACAACCCCCGGTGATTAAGTATTGATACACTTACCATACAGATGAGGAAAATGGAGGCTCAAAGAGTTCACTAAGCATCCTGCCCAAAGCCACAAAACGAATACTCAGAGTTGAAGGACCGCTCTGGGGGAGGAATGTGTTTTAGAGAAACAAAGAAAAGGAGGAATGTGTGACAGTAAGTGGGGTCTGAAAGGAGAATTTTGTGTGCTTTCAAAACCTTAAACCTAATTGTGAAGGAAGAGACCTCACTCTGGAATCAGAGCTCAACTGAATTCTCAGCAGAATCTAAATTGGAATTCCAGAGCCACTGCTCCCGGGATGTGTGGTGTGGTCTCATCAAGAATGAAATCCCAGAGCCAGACCTTTAGGGCCCTCTTAGTGTTCTCATTCAAAGAAAGATAGTTCTTGGTCTATTTCAGGCACTCTGCTAGGTACTGAACCCAAAAGGGACCCCAACATGAAGGACTAGGATGCTACACTGATTTGTACAGAATCATATTCATTTCTCATTGGCCTGCATCTGCTGTTCTCTCTGCTGAACATTTAAACATTGGTCCCTCAAAACAGACCGTCTGGTGTTGTCTAACCCAGAGGAGAGATTCTGACGCCAGAATTAAAAGTCAGACAAGGGTAACAGCGACAATTTTATTCTAAAGGCTTGAGGTGGGGACTCTAAGGCTGTTGAGGCTAGGTGGTGACCTTAAAAAAAAAATCACACCTGGCTTCATTCTGCTTCTGGTGGCTGCCTGCAACCTTTGGGCAATGGTGACCTATAGCAGCATCGCTCCAATCTGTTGTCACATGTCCCTGCCTTCACATGGCCCTCTCTGTATAGTGCCCCAATCATGCTGAATTAGGAGCACACCCTAGTCCAGCATGACCTCATCTGAACTACTTTTATCTGTAACAACTCTATTTCTATATAAGGAAAGCCACATTCAACCTCAGCGTATCAGCATGCACTAGTTACATCAGAATGTTCGTCAACTGGCTGACTGGGATGAGCTAGAGCCCTTAATGTCTTGAGAAAAGCATGTGTTGTTCACACCTTGAGACATTCCCAAGGAAAACTCAGTTGTCCCTATCTCAGATTTGGTATAGTGATCACACAACTAACATTGTCCTAAAACAGAAAGATTACTATAAATAAAAATCTTACTATCAATAGATTCTATAGATTACTATAAAAATGTTCAGAAACATTTTAATTCAGCCCATTTGAATGAGGTGTAAGTATATTCTTTTTTTGTTGTTTTATTTAAATTTTTTAGCGCTTTACTTTTATTTCTTTATTTTTTTAAATTAATTTTAATGGGGTGACATTGATAAGTCAGGGTACATATGTTCAGAGAAAACATCTCGAGATTAATTTGACATTTGATTATGCTGCATTCCCATCACCCAAAGTCCAATTGTCTTCCGTCACATTCTAACTGGTTTTCTTTGTGCCCCTCCCCTCCCCAATCCCCTCCCTCTTCTCCCTCCCACCCCATAACCCCAACACTCTTGTCCATGTCTCTGAGTCTCATTTTTATGTCCCACCTATGAATGGAATCATATAGTTCTTAGTCTTTTCTGATTTACTTATTTCGCTCAGTATAATGTTATCAAGGTCCATCCATGTTATTGTAAATGATCCAATGCCATCATTTCTTATGGCTGAGTAGTATTCCATAGTATATATGTACCAAAGCTTTTTAATCCACTCGTCCACTGACGGACACTTGAGCTGTTTCCAGATCTTCGCTACTGTGAACAATGCTGCCATAAACATGAGGGTGCATTTCTTCTTTTCAAACAGTGCTATGGTGTTTTGGGGGTATATTCCTAACAGTGGGATAGCTGGGTCAAAAGGCAGTTCGATTTTTAATTTTTTGAGGAATCTCCATACTGTTTTCCACAGTGGCTGCACCAGTCTGCATTCCCACCAGCAGTGCAGGAGGGTTCCCTATACTCCACATCCTCGCGAGCACTTATTCTGTGTTGTTTTGTTGATGAGCGCCAATCTGACTGGTGTGAGGTGATATCTCATTGTGGTTTTAATTTGCGTTTCTCTAATAATTAGTGATGTTAAACATTTTTTCATATTCCTATTGGCCATCTGTATGTCCTCCTTGGAGAAGTGTCCATTCATTTCTTTCGTCCATTTTTTGACTGGCTTGTTTGTCTTCCTGGTATTGAGTTTTACAAGTTCTTTACAAATTTTGGATATTAACCCCTTATCATACGTATTGTCAGATATGTTCTCCCATTGTATAGTTTGTCTTTTTATTCTGTTCTTATTGTCTTTAGCTGTGCAAAATCTTTTTAGTTTGATATAGTCCCATTTGTTTATCCTGTCTTTTATTTCACTTGCCCGTGGAGATAAATCAGCAGATATATTGCTGCGAGAGATGTCAGAGAGCTTACTGCCTATGTTTTCTTCTAAAATGCTTATGGTTTTAGGGCTTACATTTAAGTCTTTTATCCATTTTGAGTTTATTTTTGTGAATGGTGTAAGTTGGTGATCTATTTCATTTCTTTGCAGGTAGCTGTCCAATTTTCCCAACACCATTTGTTGAAGAGGCTCTCTTTACTCTATTGTATGCTCTTAAATCCTTTGTCAAATATCAGTTGTCCATAAAGGTGTGGGTTTATTTCTGGGTTCTCTGTTCCGTTCATTGATCTATCTGCCTGTTCTTATGCCAGTAACAGGCTGTTTTGAGTACAATGGCCTTGAAGTATAACTTGATATCCGGAAGTGTGATACGTCCCACTATATTCTTCCTTTTCAAGATTGCTGAGGCTATTTGTGTTCTCTTTTGGTTCCATATAAATTTTTAAAATATATGTTCTATATCTTTGAAGTAAGTCATTGGTATTTTAATTGGTATTGCATTGAATTTATAAATTGCTTTGGGTAATATAGACATTTTAATGATGTTTATTCTTCCTAACTATGAGCATGGTATATGCTTCCACTTGTTTGTATCTTCCCTGATTTCTTTTATCAATGTTTTATAATTTTCTGAGACAAGTCTTTAATCTCCCTGGTCAAATTTATTCCTAGGTACTTTATTTTTTTGGTTGCATGGTGAAGGGGTTGGCTTCCTTAATTTCTCTTTCTGACAGTTAATTCTTAGTGTATAAAAGGATCTCTGATTTCTGAGTATTAATTTTATATCCTGCCACCTTGCTGAATTTATTTATCAGGTCCAGTAGTTTTTTGACTGAGACTTTAGGGTTTTCTATATACAATATTATATCATCTGCAAATAATGATAGTTTTACTTCTTCTTTTCCAATTTGGATGTCTTTTATTTCTTTTTCTTGTTGGATTGCTGTGGCTAGGACTTCCAGAAGTATGTTGAATAAGACTGGTGAAAGGGGGCACCCCTGCCTTGTTCCTGATCTTAAGGGGATTGCTTTTAATTTTTGCCCATTGAGTATGATGTTGGCTGTGGGTTTGTCATAGGTGGCCTTTATCATGTTGAGGTATGTTCCCTGTATTCCCACTTTGCTGAGAGTTTTGATCATGAATGGGTGCTGGATTTTATCAAATGCTTTTTCTGCATCTTTTGAGATTATCATGTGGTTTTTCTCCTTCCTTTTGTTTATGTGATGAATCACATTGATTGATTTGCAAATATTATACCAGCCTTGCTTCCCAAGAATAAATCCCACTTGATCATGGTGTATGATTTTTTCCATATATTGCTGGTTCTGGTTTGCTAATATTTTGTTGAGGATTATCGCATTTAAATTCATAAGGAATATTTATTGCCAAATAATTTATATAATTTTCTTTCTTTGTTTTGTCTTTGCCTGGTTTTGGAATCAGAATATGCTCGCCTCATAAAAGGAGCTTGGAAGTCTTCCTTCCTCTTGAATATTTTGAAATAGTTTGAGAACGATAGGAGTTAGTTCTTCTTTGAATATTTGGTAGCATTCACGTGTGAAGCCATCAGGCCAAAGACTTTTCTTTTTTGGGAGTATTTAGATAATTGTTTCAATCTCATTTGTTGTAATTGGTCTGTTTAGGTTTTCTAATTCTTCCAGATTAATTTTTGGAAGATTATATGTTTCAAGGAATTCATCCATTTCATCTAAGTTGTCAAGTTTTTTGGCAAACCGTTCTTCATAGTATTTTCTTACAATATTTTATATTTCTGTTGTGTTAGTTGTTATTTCTCCATTCTCATTTCTAATTTTATTTATTTGAGTCCTCTTTCTTTTTTTCTTGATGAGTCTGGTTAAAGGTTCATTGATCTTGTTTACCTTTTCAAAGAACCAGATCCTGGTTTCATTGATCCTCTGTATTGTTTCTTTCGGCTCTATGTCATTTGTTTCTGCTCTGATCTTTATTATTTCCTTCCTTCTACTAGCTCTGGGTTTTACTTGCTGTTCTTTTTCTAGTTCTTTTAGATGCATGGTCAAGTTGTTTATTTGACTTTTTTTAGCTTCTTAAGGTATGCCTGTAATGCTAATAACTTCCCTCTAAAGACTGCTTTTGCTGTGTCCAATAAATTTTTAGTTGATGTATGCTTGTTATTGTTTGTTTCTAGGAATTTTTGAATTTCTTCTTTGATCTCATTGTTAACCCATTCATTATTTAATAACATGCTATTTAGTTTCCAAGTGTTTGAGTATTTTTCAGTTTTTCTGATGTGGTTGATTTCTAGTTTCATGCCATTTTGATCAGAGAAAGTGCTTGATATGATTTCAGACTTCTTAAATTTGTTGAGATCGCTTTTGTGCCCTAACATCTGATCTATCCTAGAGAATGTACCATGAGCACTTGAAAAGAACATATATTCTGCTGCTTTAGGGTGAAAGGTTCTGAAGATATTTATTAAATCCAGTTGACCTAGTGTGTCCTTTAAGTCTGCTGTTTATTTGTTAATTTTCTTTCTTGAGGATCTATCTAGTGATGTTAGTGGGGTATTGAAATCCCCTACTATTACAGTATTGTTGTTGATCTCACCCTTTAAATCCATCAATGTCTGCTTTATATATTTAGGTGCTCCTATATTAGGTGTGTAGCTATTTATAACAGTTATATCTTCCTGTTGGATTGCTCCCTTTATCATTATGTAGTGACCTTCTTTATCTCTTACTATAGTCTCTGTTTTAAAGTCCATTTTGTCTGATATAATTATTGCTACCCCAGCTTTTTTTTCATTTCCATTTGTGTGAAATATTTTCTTTCATCTTTTTATCTTCAGTCTATGTGCATCTTTAGTTCTAAGGTGTGTCTCTTGTAGACAGTATATGTATGGGTCCTGTTTTCTTATCCACACAGCTACCCTATGTCTCTTGATCGGATCATTTAATCCATTTATATTTAAGGTTATTATTGATATGTATTTGTTTATTGCCATTTTATTCTTTAAATCTGTATTCCTCTTTTGCTATATTCTTTTCCCCCTTTGATCTGTTTACAACAGGCCCCTTAGCATTTCTTGCAGCCTTGGTTTGGTTGTAGTGAATTCCTTGAGTTTTGTTGTTTTTTTTGGGTCTGGAAAGCTTTTTATTTCTCCTTCAATTTTAAACAATAGCCTTGCTGAATAATGTTGTCTTGGTTGTAGGCTCTTGTTCTGCATTACTTTGAAAATTTCTTGCCATTCCCTTCTGGCCTCAATTGTTTCTGTTGAGAAGTTGGAAGTCATTCTAATGGGGGCTCCTTTGTAGGTGATAGCCTTTTTTTCTCTAGCAGTTCTTAATATTTTCTCTTTTTCACTTAGCTTTGGTATTTTAATTATGATGTGTCTTGGTATAGATTTCTTTGGGTTTCTCTTTAATGGAGTTCTCTGTGCTTCTTAAACTTGTGAGATGTTTTCCTGCCTTAAGTGAGGGAAGTTTTCAGCTATGATATGTTTGAACAAAGTCTTTATCCCTTGTTCTTTCTCCTCTTCTTCAGAAACCCCTATGATGCAGATGTTATTTCTCTTCATGTTGTCACAGAGCTCTCTTAGTGTTTCCTCAGACTTTTTGAGTCTCCTTTCTTTTTCTGCTCTGCTTCAGTGCCTTCATTTATCTTGTCCTCTAACACGCTGATTCGATTCTCAGCTTAATCCATCCTACTTTTAATTCCTTTCATTGTGTTCTTCATTTCTGATATTGTATTTGCAATATCTGACTGATTCTTTTTTATTATTTCAATGTCCTTTTTAATATTTGCTATTTATTTAGGTGTTGTAATGACCATCTATAGTTGTTCTAAGATCTTTGAGTATCCTAACAATCGTTATTTTAAACTATGCATCTGGTAATTTGGTTATATCTGACTCATTTAGGTACTTTTCTGGGGATTTCTCTTGATTCATTTGTGTTGCATTTCTCTGCCTTCTCATTTTGTCTTTGTAAAAGAAGGTTTTGGCCACTGGAATTCACTGGGTGTGGCCTCTGTGTTCCCTAGGTGTGGTCTGTGCACAGTCCCACCACCCCCTATGCTGCTGCTGCCTAGGGCTTTCTGGTATGGGTGTTGCCAATGCCAGCCCACTGGGGCTGTTGCTGTGGTTTCTGCCTCTCCTTCACAGGAGTGGCTGTGATCATGTGCTCGGGTGTACAAGCCTTGGTGGCCTTGGCCTTTGTCCTGCCCCCCAGGGCAGCATTATGCTCGGCCCTGAGGGGAGGAATGAGCACCTTTGCTCTGCTGCGGGTCTCCGCCTTATTCTGGGCTTTTGCCCTGCCCCTGCATGAGGAGCCCACTCCTGGAACTGCTGCAAGCCTTGACTCCACTGGCTGGATGGGGCTGCATGCCCACTTTCAGTCATGGGACTCCGCCTGTTCTGGGCTTTCGCTCCACCCCCCATGGGAGGAGCTGGCTCCTGCGTCAAGCCACAAGCCTCGGTTCCGTGGGTGGGGCAAGGCTGTGCTCCTGTGCCCTTGCATAAGGGCGGGACTCTGGTGTATGTATATTCTTTTAGCTAATTGCAGAATCTACTGCCCATGTGTAAACTATCCACTACACAAGCAAAACATGAAACATAAAGGAATGGAGAGAGCATAGAAGAATAAAAAGTCCTTATACACTATATAAAAATATAATGATTTATGCATTTTTCTTTCGACATTTTATACATATGTATGTGAATTTGTGTAGTGTTCCTAAAGAGAATCACCTCTATTTTATTTCTTTTTTATAGTGATAGTCATGACAAAACAAAAGCAAACAAGTTAAAGTAAAAAAGCTAGACTCTGGATAACATTTGACTTTCAATTTCTTTGTGGCATACTGCCATATATATATATATATATATATATATATATATATATATATATATATATATATATATATAAATTTTTAAATAAATAATGCCCCTAGCACATCTTTTGTAGCACTTAAAAAGATTAAGTAATGAAAGGATTTCTGTGTATTATGTTAAGTGAATTCTTAACCTGCAGAGCACGGGGGTCACCGTACCTTTTAGACCAAACTCCTCAAACCACTTTCTTCTACCTGTACACCTCCCATGCTAATTAAGTAGAAAAATACTGAAAGGTCTTAGAGTCCATCTCCGTGTTTGAAATGTTATGACCCTGATGGCAACTCTGAAGGTAATGCAATAAATGTAATACAGTAAGTGATCAAAAAGTGTGCAAAAGCAAATCCAGGTTGAAGTGTTAACTCCAGGGTCCGTACTCTGAAAAATCAGGCAGAGCAGACAGTGTGGAGACTGAGGACACGCTGGGGAAGTTGCTGAGAGGCAGGTACGGATGCAGTGACTTCAGCGGGATGACCTTCTCTGCAGGAGGGAAATCCTGAACTTTATCACTGAGTAGACAGTGGTGTGATGAGTGAGTAATGTTGGCATCAGTGGTGACAATATTTTAGGGCTTCCCAACTCTTGTTTTAACCTGGCATTTTTTCTTTCTTCTATGGACCCATTGGAACCTATCTAAACAACAATGAAAGTCATCTTTAATTAATGTACATATTTATGAAACTCCTTCAGGTCTGTAACATCTTGGTTGACGAGCAGGGCTAAAGAACCAGATATCCAGTGGATGGATTCTTTTCACCCAAACACAACCTAATGGCCCACGTCATGCCCCCACAGCTTTTCTAGGAGATCAGTTGTTTATTTCATGGTGAAATATTTAGTGATGTATTATAGTACATTTCTCATCTTGAAGCCGATTACTTTTTGTTAAGTGTGCTTTCTTCATTTTAAAACTAATATATTGGATGGAGTAGCCTTGGTTAATTCCACTCGCAGCTTGAAGAGGCAGCACAGCTAATTATTAATAAAACACTAAAATTTGGAGAGGTTTTCAAATGATAAGGGTGATTTTTTTCTTTAAAATAAACATATAGATAAAGCCCAGAAAGATTTTATCACCTAATTCAATATTTTGTTTTTGACTCACTGTGTTGCAAAAAAAATACTGATTTTTAAAATTTATATATTTATTTATTTATTTTTATCAAGTGAGAGGTAAGCAGGAAGAGAGATTCCCACATATGCCCTGACCAGAATCCATCTGGCAAGCCCTCTATCAGGTGATGTTCTGCCCATCTGGAGCTGCTGTTCCGTTGCTTAGCAACCAAGCTATTTTAGTGCCTGAGGCAGAAGCCATGGAGCCATCCTCAGTATCTGGGGCCAACTTGTTCATTCAAGCCATGGCTACAGGAGGGGAAAAGAGATAGAGAAAAGGGGGAGAGGTGGAGAAGCTGGTCACTTATCCTGTGTGTCCTGACCGGGAATTGAACCAGGGACTTCCACATGCTATACTGACGCTCTACTGCTGAGCCAACTGGCTAGGGCCAAAAAATATTGATTTCTCAATGTCATATTCTAGGTCCTCGTGTGCAGACGCTATGTACCACATTAAGTGCTGACTGTGAAATCTGCCTGACAGCATCTGAGGTTCATGCGGGCATTGTACCAGGAGTCACACATCATTCCTCTTTCTGGTCCAAAAAAAAACCACCTTGCTAGGATTTATACATCGTGTGTTAAAATAAATAAACAGCATTCCTTCTCAAAAAATCCATCCTTATTTATCAGGTGGCAAGCTAAACAGAAAGGTGCTATTACTCCAGCTGACACATTGGTCACTTCCTCTGTACACAGAGGGGAAATAAAGTATCCCGCTTTCAACAGTCGACGTCAAAATTTGATCTGTTCTGCCTCCAGCTGAACACTCAACATCAGATAAGTCATGTTACCAAATGTTAGTATTGGGAGAGGTTATCTGAACAAGTAAGTGCTAGAACCAGCGAAGGTGTGCGTATCATATCTGGAAAGGGAGAACACAGAGTTCATTTGAATCTCAAACAAAGAATGACTGAATTCTTTTGGATCATTTGGGACCGACAGCATCCTTGTGACAACTGCATCCTCAAAGGAGATAGCACCCAACTGAAAATATGTAAAATATAAACAAATGAAACTATGTTATATAAAATACCTAAACATGAAAAATGACTACACAATAATAGATTGCCAGTGTTTATTTAGCAACGCCCTATAAATAATAAACAGGTTAGAACAATAAAAGTTTTGAAGGTCAGCAGGTGCTCGGGAGCAGAGGCTGGCGTGGATAGGTTCTGCGTGGTATTCCCAGACCTGGCAGGCCCCTGAAGGATGAGGTACATCCCTCTGGCCCTTCCTTACGACAGACAGGAGGAGTGGGAAAACACGGCAGACCCACGACACAAGTCATGGACTACGGTCTGGCTTCTCATTCCTGTTCGGACAGTTATCTCCTGCCAGATCTCAGCTTCCTCTTGGGCATCTCCCTGAGAAAGAAACATCATCCCCTGTGAGGAGGCCGAACTCTTCTGAGTCATGAGACGGCAGCACATGCCCCACGACACATGTTCGGATCACGTGTGCATGATGAACGGATGCCCCTCGCCAGCACACTCCCTGCTCCTGCAGGATCAAACAATTGCCCCTGAACAGCTGTCCCTCACTTTAAACTCTAGACGTGGTTTGTCTTCTGTATAGCAGTAAGCAAACAAGAAGAGTTGGATTTTTTCGTGTAGTTTCTTATCCACACGAAGGACCAGAATGATGGAGGGATGGGCAGCGTGTCATCTCACAGGACCACAATTACAGAGATTTTTCAGTTGTTTTTTTTTTAAATCAGTTTCTCAGGATTGTTAAACACCATTAATAATCTGCAAATAACTCGGTCAATGGTTTCTGCAACCAACATTATTTATATCACAAGGCCTTACTGCAGAAACAATACATTTACCAATATTAAGAGTAGCCCATACCTCACAATAAACTTTGTGAGTTATTCTTAGCTTTTAAAGCATTTTTACATATAGTGTAGCAGACATATAGCCAGATATGTATGCTAATTTATGCATACAGTAGAAATTCAAAAAGACTAATTAGCATGAAAATTACCATGAATTGAGATGGGAAATGTATTATGTAGTAAGAATTTAGATGTAGCACAAGTTGATAAATGTGTTACCTATTTAAACATCCCATTAGAGCACAGAAAGGTGTGCATATATATTGCACAATTTACATCAATAAAAAATTTCTCTAACCAAAATTTGGTTTGTATATAATACATTATTATTTACAAAGGAAGCATACTTATTTTCCCTGCTAAGTCATCAATATATGCACACTAAATGCTTTATAAGCAGTCAGATAGTCATTTATTTTATCTTAATCATTAAGATACTGCTTCTTCTTATTTTTTTGTTGCCTCTGACAACAGAGAGAAAATTAAATAGACCTTACTGCATTTTACTTACAGGCATATTATATTTTAGGGTCTGCTCACTAGTTTGTTAGAAACCTAGATAATAGCATTTGCAATAGAAATGAAGCAAAGTTTACACACAGAGGTTATTTTATTTTTGTTGCTCTAATAAAACATCTGTCTTGTCTTTTTAAAAATAGTAGTTTCCTACTGAACATAAAATACAACATTTGAGGCACAGTTAATTTTTCTAAAAATGTAGCATCAGTCTCATTTAAGATGCTTAATATGTACGTAGCAGATTTTTAATTGAAATGCATGTCATTTCATTGCTCCTGGCTAGCTAGAAAAGTGATGTTGAATTTTTTATGGCTGCAAAGTAGAAGAAAAGAAACACCCACTTCTCTTTGCCCTCCCTGGCTGTGGTTTCGATGATTTTGCTGCTCTGATATTCCTCGCTCTCTCAGAGCCCTAATTTCCTTTGTGCGCCCAGCGCCCCTTTCCCAGCATCAGAACAGTGAAATTGATTTGATGGATGTCTTTCTCTATCTTCAAGGCCAGGTGGTCTTCAGTGTGGAGGTTATTTACACAGTCCAGGGAGAGTCCCCAGTGACCCGAGATATAAGGAATACTTACATAATTTCATCTGAACTATGAGACACAAAGGGTTTACTATTGTACCTCATGGAGTGCCGGTTGACAATGACACATCCACTTGGTTAAAGTGTCGACTGGGCTCACACACTAGCGGTGCAAGGTGTCCGAAGGGAAACATGGGAACACCCAGGGCAAGCGGCCCTCTGGGGTTCAGTGCCCCGTTTGTCTGTTTGCTCAGAGCTTGCAGGTTAGGTGCAACCACTTCAGAGGGTCGCAGAGATCACAGGACCGAATTTTAGCTAAACTGGTTTCTACAAAGCAATTTCAGTTTTAGAAGATTCTTCAAAAGACAAAAAGTGGATGCCTGGGGCAGATGTCCCAGTGGAAAGAATGGAATCCTCCCACCAATTTAACATCCATTCCAGAAAGTAGGCGTCAGTCTGATTGATTCTTAGAAACTTTCACATCACTAAGAAGCAAAGCTTGACCTGCTATTTAATCCGAATCTTCAACAGGTCCATGGTGAGGTCAAACTAAGAGACCATCTAGATTTTATCAGACCTGATAATCAAGCAAAACATTATCATCACTGATAGAAAACAGGTTTACAGTTTATTAGCAACAACCGGGCCCTATGTGTATATCACGCCGTAAGAATTATTACCTTAGGAGCCATCACAATAAGCATAGAAAGCATGAAGAGAAAACTACAATTTTTTCAGCAACATCAACAAAATTTTGTGAATCTTAATGTGAAATGTTTTCAAGTGCCTTTTGTGGACTTTTAAACACGTTATTATATCCCTACATGCAAATCAATTGTAAAATATCGAAAGAATACCACCACAGGTAATTGAAAGGAACACCTGATCATGGTTAGGAACACTATCCTATACCAATGACTGTCAGATGCTGGTCTAGACAAGGTGACCTTGTTAGAAATAGGTTCCTAACCTACTCATAGGGAATTCTGGGACAAAACATGGGAAGATCTCACTTGAATCAATTTTCTCCTTGAAAAACCTCCCTATCAGTCCCTTTGCAGCATGTTTGTTTTTGGGAACAGTGCGGTGATTTCTACTGCCATTTGTCTACTGAAAGTCACAAAAGTAGGACAGAGTCTATTGCAGGTAAAATGAAGAAGGGTGACTTGATAGAAACCTGACCAGAGTGACGGAAATGGGGAAAGGACCCAAACTACAAGGTTCCCAGAGGAACCTCTTACCGTGCAGAAGCGGGCAGGCCTGGCCCAAGACTCCCGCCCCTCTTTACAACATTGGTTAAGGGTCTCCCGATAAGCGATGAGACATTTTCAAAGGGTACCAAGCCACCCTACACAAGGGCGTATAAAATAATCCAAGGTGGCATTTAACTCTAGCTAAACACTTCTTTCCACATACTTTAGAAAGTACTTATGTACCAGGTATGGTTTTAAGGACGATAATTATTTTTTAAAAGTTCATCAAGAGTCATTACTGTGCTTCAAAGAGTGCTGATCCATCGCATGCCCCCTCCATCTGCCCGAAGTGGAGATCGCTTTGGGCACTGGTGTGAGACGGCTGCCTCCACAGACTTAGAAAACAGTGTACTGATTGGACAAATAAAACTTATGGCAATAGGTCTAATTAAAAAAAAAACACACCTAAATTTGGCACCAACTGCACATGTGGAAACAACACAGAATTAGAAAAAAACACAAGCTATTAGGATGCAAAAAAGGTTAATGTTTGTATTGTTCAGCTTTACTATGTAAATATCTTTCTGAATCTGATATCCCCTAAAAGGTTTCATGAGATTGGCTAGTCACAGGAGCTTGTTTTGCCTATTTTTATGTCGAGATGAATGATGAGACCCAACCCACAAATTGTTTGGAAGATAAAATTAGGTCATATTTAAGAAAGTATTCTGAAATCTGTATATATGAAGCCCTACAAAAATATAACATCTCTGTGTGTTATATTATGTGACTAAATATATATGAGACAATGGGATGAATTATTTGTGGATGCCATAGGCCACTTACAGGCCTATTATGGAATTCATTTGACTTGTAATCAGAAGGCTGGGATATCATTGGCTGACCATTTTTGCTACCTATGGAACACTGCATTCCTGCAGTTTCCACCTATAACTGTCTCCTTCCTCTGTTGCACATAAAAGTATGGGCAGCACACCTCAGAAATTCTTTAAATTGCTTGAGGATTCCAAGAGCTTTATCCACTAGTTTTAAAATTATTCTTTATCTATGACTATGTTTCTTTGATTACTGCAATAAGAAGCTTTACCCTGAGAACGTGCACAGATGAAAGGATAATGAAAACATCTGCTCTTATCAAGCATGCTATGTGAACAAGTGACAGTGATTGGCTTAGAAGAAAAGGTTCTTATAGCTATCAACACCCAATCATAAAGATGGCACTTTAAGGACATTGTGCCGTGGCAAAAACTTGCACTGTTTTCTTTGAGCAACATCCACATCTGTCTATACTGTAGCATCAACTTTATATCTAAATCACAGCTGGGTCTAAACCACCATTGTTTGTGTGTGCGTGCTCCTGCATCCGCCTGCTCTGCACCTGAATTGCACATGTACTGTGCCCAGGGTTGAAATTTGCAATGTCCAGGCTAGTGTGGATTTCCCCCCAATAACAGCAACATAATCTGTACCCAGTTCAGTCAGACAGGGGACAGTCACTGTGCCATCTTTATCAACTCCATTGCCACAGTGCATTGTCACTCTGTACTAAAAGAAGAAAAAAGAAACTGTGATATCAAGCCATTATCTTGAGTCTGAAAAGGAGGCCATGACCAAGAATCAGGGGAATTTAAATCCACATTGCTTCTTCTTCCATTTATATAAAACCTGTCCCTGTGTGAGGAGATGCTGCCCTTTGATTTTCAGGTGTACATTGTTAGGCAGTTCCATTTATTTAGTGTGTTGTGAGGTGACATACACCTATCAGATCTTTGTGTCTCCTTTTTTGGTAACGGACCGTGTCCTGTGGAGTAGCTGGCTCTCACATTGTATTTCATTGACAGCGAAGAGAAGCCTTTGGATGACTTGGAGCAGTCTGCAACTCATACATTGCATGAGTGCTCGTTTGAAAGGAGAAGTGCTATTTCGGAGGCCAATATTCCGTGATGCTAAAATTAGCCTGTATCATTTGGGGTAGGGAAAAAAAACCTACTACGAAACTTCCCTAGATCATCAATAATGCACATTACAGTCAGCTCCTGGCACAGCCGGTGGCACAGAAGTCAGGATCATGGTGCCAGGAAAATAAAGGGGGGGAGGTGCAGGAGTCAGGAGAAAAACTATCTTTAATTAAAGTAGCACAAGGGTTAGCAACTTCTCGGTGGACCACAAACTAGAGAATGAAGGGAATCACACACATGCGCACACACACACACACACACACATGACTGTCCCTCTCTTCATTACTGAGGTGCAACCACAGATAGACATCACACTAATAAGCCATAAGATGAGCAATTATTCCCACTAATTCATTAAAAGCAAATAATTTTAAATATGCCAAACAGCGACACTGTTACACGAGAATAGAACATTGCTCCGGGTCTGATGGTGGTTAAAACTTCTCTCATTCACTCAGATTGCCCTGCGTTCGCCTCTCTGAAGCAGGCACACTGCCACTCTGCATGCTTATCTGAGATCTTGCTTACCCTGCACCCAGCTCCTTGTTTGTCAGGAAAACCGAAATCCGGCGGCTCTCGGGGCTTCTGCTGCTGCGCCCTGGGGGGTACCAAGCCACACACTGTGAGCTCTGGGGCGCCTTCCCCTGTAAGTTCCCAGATGCTGGCCTTCCTCCCAGCGCCGTGATGGCCCAACGACCCGTACCTGAACCATTCCCCACGTCACCGCGCGACAAACCCACCCCAGGGCCTCCCTGCGGTAGCATCTGGGCAGGTGTGCCAGGTTAACCTCTCTGTGTGTCTAACGTTAGTGTCCCTATTTGGCGCGATAAGCAGACCTCACCTTGCAAGGCTGTCACCTTGCACTCTGGACACCCCAGGTCCCCAGACTGGCTGCGCTACTTGCACCACAACACTCTGAAAGCTGAACCATCTTCACAGGTGTGTCCCCGTGTCCTCGGTCTTTCCCTGTGCTGTCTTCCCCAGCCCCGGCTCCTGCCAGTCTGTGTTTTTGTACATCGGTCAGCCGATTGGATGAACCGTGCGCCTACGACTTCCATCACCTCCCCGTGCCCAGGATGGGAATCACGGCAGAGGCTCTCTGGGCACTATCCTATACTTAAGTTATTTACACTGCCACTCGAGTTTCGTTCACGTCTTTTTCTTTTTCTCTGTAACACATTTCAGAAGCAGCCCAACAGGAACGCAGGCCTGGGGACTCAGATGGACCCCAGAGAGGAGTGTTTTCTCTCTGGATCTGATTCTGTCCCCGTGCCCTGTGCCTCTGAACATTTAATTCCATCCATTCGGATGGTCATACCAAAAGACTCGGTGACTTGTGATTTCTTTATCTCCCTTCCTTCCCATCCAAATCACGCATTATCAATTTGAACTCCAAAATACGTCATTAGCCATCATTTTGTTCATTTCCACAGCGACCAGCCTCCTCCCTCCACAGTTCTCTGTGAGACGGTGTCACGCCCGGCCTTCTGAACAGCCTTCCTGACTTACCTCGTTCTAATCATATTTCTCTGCTCCTCCACTAGACAGGAAAACGAACCCCTGTGGCTTCCCACTGGGTCCAGTTCCAAATCCTCTCCTCGGTGTGCGATGACCTGCCTCCCCTCCCGGGCTTGCCTCACCGGCCTCCCCACCCTCAGTGCCCTCTGCCCACGTGGGTCTCTGCGTTCTTCACGGGTATGACTCCGTCCGCTGCCGCAGAGCCTCTGCTCGCCTGCTCTCCACTTCCTGCCTGGGATGCTCTTCCTTCCACTTGCCTGGCTCACACCTGTGTCCATGTCGGCCCTCTGCTCAAGACTCCATCCACAGTCATCCTCTCTAATATAAATTATGCACGTGCTAGCCTTCCTTCTTTTCCCCTCTGACCTCCCTCTGTGTGGTTTCTTGTTGGTCTCTCCCATGAGCCCAGCAGGAATGCATACAGGTTGCTCCCCACGGTAGCTCCGGTCCCAGCACACAATTCAGGGCACACAGGGAGGGCCCAGGAATGGTTTAGAGGAGGAAACAAAAAAGAAAAAGAGGGAGAGGAAGAGAGTAGGAAAAGGAGGAGATGAAAAGACTCCGACAAACACATGAGGTCAGATAAGAAGTGTGGCTCCAATCAGAGATGAGGGACTGCTGTGGAGCCTGCTGGTCAGTCTGGAAGGAGGGCAATGTCACTATAGGAAAGATGGGGTGTGCATGGGGCAGGGACCAACTTCCCTCCTAGATCAGAGGGCCCCCTCATTCATTAGACCTGATTATTCCATGATCTTCCAGAACACCAGGGGAACCTGGTGAGGACTCGACCACAACTGAGAGTGTTGGGCTAAAAGAAAATAATGTGCCTATTTGTCCTGGTTATAGGAAATCACATGCATGATGTTTCACTAGGAAGACATCGCTAAGTCCCCGTCAGAGGACATGGTGTGGGTGTGGAGCCGGATGTGTGTCCGTGAGGATGAAGTGTGTGGCGGGAAAGGACATGTGATCAGGACTCTTCTGCTGTGGTCAGCTGTCTGAGCCAGGCTGGCAGGTACCCCCGCAGTCCATGCCAGACACTGACAACGTCACCTTCAAAATGATGGGGGAGGGGCTATCTGCTTTCTGATCTGACAGGTCATTAAAGATGGAATTCAAAAGGCATCAACTGGTCTGAAGATGGGAAGAAGGAAGAAGAAAAACCGACTGAGCGTGAGGAGGGCCAATTAAAGGTCTAAACTCTGACCTCTGTTTCGCCGTAAAAACAATCAAAAAGCAAAATTGGATACCCTGTGAGGAGAGACTAGCCTGAAGCTTTAGGTGTCTCTGTAAGCACCTCACCGTGTCCTTCCGTCTCTCTGCCGTGGACTGGAGCCACTTTCCCTGCTGAGTCACCAGTGAGAACAGTGTCATTCAAGGTGAGTGACATGCCGCTCCACTCATTTCTCCTGCCATCTGAGTACTCAGCTAGGACATATGCATTCACGTCTATGTTCACGTCTATGTTCTCCCTCCCCCATAAAGGGAGCTCTGAGAGCCAGACGTTCCAGGCAGGTGTGTGGCCCAAACTAAAATCCCTGTCTCTGAGAGTCAGATGATTATTAGATCGGGTTCCTATGAGCAAGGAGATCAGTTACCACAAGCAAGGAGAATGCTAAGGGGGGATTTGAAGTTTTTTCTCAGACTTGGAAATTTGGAAGCTGTCTGCCCCTGTCATTTTAAATAGAAAATACCTTCAAGTAAAAAAAAAAAAAAAAAAAAAGGACAGGAAAAATAAAGACTGAATTTTGGAATCAGGCTAACCTTCACATTTTTAATGAGCCTCTCAACTCTCTGGCACACAACAGTCCACACCCACAGACACGTCACTGCCCACGTTTCTCTGCATTTTTATCTTAGGAGGCACATCTTATCAAAGTAAGATAATAAAGCCACTAAGTAAATAATAAAGCCACTAAAGACTTTATTATTTCTTTCATTCCATGCCAGTTATAAATATTATAGTGGTTTTATTAAGACCACTAAATCATTTTAAATAAGCTATAATAGAACATAATGAACATGCATCAGTACAAGATCATTTAGGCATGGTGTTGATGGAGTTTGTCTGTGCATGTGAGAGAGGGGTTAGATGGACTCCCACAGTTGATCCCCAAACTACATTCAGAGATTTGCTCTTGAAAGATGTTGTCCTGCACAAAGTAAGATCTCCCAGAATATTGTGTGTGTGTGTATGTTAGCCTTTTAAAAAATATATTCTTTAGTAATACAGAAAAGGTTACTTTCTCATTAAATTGTTTTTATTCACTCATTAACTTATTCATCTGGTCCTATATTTCACTTCTCACCATGTTACAAACACTCTGCTGAGTTCTAGGGATAAAAGGCTAAATAAACCATCCCGACTCCTCCGTGCTCACTGGAGGCCTGAGAGATGAGCTCCCGTGAGGACAGCAGGGTGATGTGATTGGCTGAGGAAGAGTAACCCAGAACACCTGAGGAGCTAAAGAAGGAATCAGAGAGAAAGGACCTAGAATTGGTCCCTTGAAGAATAGGCAGGCGAGTTTCAGGGAGGCAGGAAGGGAAGTGCATTGTTCACAGGGCCCTGCCTGGGGAGAGGCCCCCACCGGGGAGGGGACACCTACCCCGAGGGAGAGAGGGAGAGGCCCCCCTGGAGAAAAGCAGGGAGCTCTCTGGGAAGCAGGACTCCAGCCCAAGAAGCAGTGGGGGCAGTGGCAGACAGAGAGCTGAAAGGACCCTTACTCCCTCCTGGAAAGCCCTGTGAGGTGGTCACTGACTTGATTAAATTTCTTATTAAAAAAGTAAGCTCAAGAGCAATCACAAAATTAAAAGACTGTACTAGAGGCTGAAGGTGGGCAGTCAGAATAAGACCCAGAGACTTCTGATTCGAGACAGAAATACTCCACCATCCCCATGGAAGAAACGGCAAAGGAGATAAAAACTTACAGAAATAGACAGTAGCCCTGAAAATTTTGCAGTGGTTCTAACCAAAATAGCACAGGATTTAATTTCTGAAGCTCTGAAGTATGAGACATATGACGAGGACCGCCTTGCCCACTTCTCTCCGAGAACCCACATCCCCGACTGGTTTGTGAGGGGGTCTGGTGACCTCCAGGATACCTGCCTTCTCACCTTCTCCTGCAGCTGAGGGTGGCCATGGAGATGAGAGAAAATGAATCTTTCGAGATGCTTTTGGAAAAATTCTTGTCCTCCTGATAAAAGAAATGCTCACATGGTTTGCCCTCTCTCATCTGGAATGTGGACACGGGATAGACACACAGCAGCCATCTTGCAACCATAAGGAAAGGCCAACACACTCACAGAGATGCTCACTCTAGCATCCCTGAGCCATTACATAACCACCACTAGAACACACTAACCTTTGAGAAAAATCAACCTGTATCTTATTAAAATCCTCCACATTGGCTATTTCTCTTACTTGAAAAAAAAAGGCAACCCTAGACAGTGAATGGGGGAGTAGAGTGAATACACACACACACACACACACACACACACACACACACACACACACACAAAAGCATGGGAAATGTGATCTCATAGATAAATTAGGAGAATTTCTGTCATGAGCCAATTACTGTTATCATAAGAGAGAGCGATTTCATGCCCACAGTCCTAGCTATCAGCCACACTAGCACTCAGGTAGGCAGGGATCTAATTGAGCTTTGTGTTTAAAGTTAAAGGAAGAGCAGGCACAGGTCCATCACCAGGAAACAGAAGAAGAAACCTGACCCGACACAAGGGAAGGTTTCATAAACTTAGAGGCGAGAAGGGGGTGGGAAGCCATGCAAAAGAAATGTGGAGCAATAGGAAATATGACAGAATAAAACAAAATAAACTCCTATTTACTTATAATAATTAATGAATACTATTCAAGTACTCTAATAAAAGATGGAAGCTATCAAATTGATAAGTGCTCACACATGTACACCACCACAAACACGGAACTGTAAGATCATACAGACACCGCCAATAGTCACCTGCCCTTCTTCCTTGGTGATACAAATGTGATTCTGTCTGGAGGACTAGTGTGCTCACCCCAAAAGGTGGATTTCCACTGGATGTCTTCTGCCTGACAAATACATTCATATTTGGTTAAGAGACATGGTTTAGTCAAGGTCTAATCAGGAGGAGAGAATTATTCTTTACACTTCAACAAAGAGAATTAAATAGACCCGTGCCCAGGTGTCCAACAATGCAGGTGAGGCACAGCTGATTAGCAATAGTTCTCATTTGCCAAAGAGGTACAACACCCCCCATATAGGCAACAACATGGTTTTTAAATACACACAAAAAATGTTAGAAATAATTATGCTTCTGGCAATGATGCAAAATTTTAACAAAAACGTCTTAGAAAAATCAACATAGCCACTATGAGGGGGAAAAAATAGAGAAAAACATAAAGGCTTGATGAACCTACTTAACTTTGTTTTAATAATCATACACACAAAATTATACACACTAAACTAAAAAAAAATGCCCATCACTTTTAAATATTGATGAATGTGTAAGCAAATTAAGCATTTATTATGCCATGAAGAAAGTTGAATTCCAAAGAATAGAAATCGTATTAATTACATTCATAATTTATAATCTGTGATCAGTATGAGCAATGGGCAGAGAGGAAGTTTTACACCTTTTAAAATGATTCTTGGATTTAAAAAAACAAACCATAATGGAAATCTCAGTGTGTTGAGAGTTCAATATCAATGATGACAGAATCAATAATATGCAGTCAGAGGAGAACATTTGTAGCCTCAAATGTACTTTTGCTAGAAAACATGAAACACTGGAGACAAAATCATTAGTCATCCAGTCCTGACTTTCCTTCATAAAGAGAATCAAAAATGATTAGTAACAGAGCAGGGCCCTGGCAGTTGGCTCAGCATTAGAGCGTCAGACTGGCACGTGAAAGTCCCTGGTTTAGTTTCTGGTCAGGGCACACAAGAGAAGCGACCATCTTCTTCTCCTCCCCTCCCCCTTCTATCTCTGTCTCTCTGTCTCTATCTATCTATCTATCTATCTATCTATCTATCTATCTATCTATCTGTCTCTCTGTCTCTCTCTCTCTCTTCCCCTCCCACAGCCATGGCTCGAATGGTCCAAGCAAGTTGGCCCTAGTTGCTGAGGATGGCTCCATGGCCTCACTTTAGCTGCTGAAATAGCTTGGTTGTCGAGCAACAGAGCACTGGCTTCAGATGGGCAGAGCATCGCCCCCTAAGATAAGGAGAAGAGAGGAGAGAAGAGAGGAGAGAAGAGAAGAGGAGAGGGGAGGGGAGGGGAGGGGAGGGGAGGGGAGGGGAGGGGAGGGGAAGGGGAGGGGAGGGGAGGGGAAGGGAAGGGAAGGGGAGGGGAGGGAGGGGAAGGGAAGGGAAGGGAGGGGAGGGGAGGGGAGGGAAGTAGGAGCAGCCCACCACCTTGATGACCATGTCCCCCATTTGCTTCAGCATTTGCATGGCTGCTCAAGGTGAATGTCTTGGGGAATTCTTACTCCATTGCAGTCCTTTGTCCTCACAATCAAGACATTTTATTTCTGCTGACATGTCTTGTGCAGAAAGGCTTTAATCTGTTCTCAGCACTTGGCTGATAATGTTCTCCTTAAATGCTTAAATTGCACTTTATTCCACATAGTGATAAATTGAGCAGGTTGGCATACTCATTATTAAGCAAGAGCCTGTAATTTCTAATAAGGGAAGGTAAGGGCCAGTTAATTGCAGATTAAGTGACTTAGCAACAACTCACTTGATATGGAATTTGAAATTTCAGAGTTATAACAGAATTTAGTGTTACATAGAGCATAGTCCTTCTCAAAGTGATTGGAATTTTCTCAATACACACAATATTTTTTTCTATTAACAATCAGAGATCCTTATTTATTCCTTTTTTTAAAAATTTTCCATTGTTGAGAAAGAGAGAGAGAAACATCAACTCGCTGTTCCCTCATTGATTGCTTCTTGTGTGTGTCCTGACCGGGGATTGAACTCACAACCTTAGCATGCAGGGATGATGCTTTATCCACTGAGCAACCTGGCCGGGACCCTTCATTGATTCTTCACCACTGCAGGCCTGTCCTTGTTGCTAGATTAGTCATGTCCATCCTGGATTTGTCTGACATCTTCGTACCACAAATCCACCATACACCCTCATGTTTCTCATCTCTGCTGAGTGCTGCCTGTTTATTATTTTTCATTTAAACACATAATTCAACTTTAAAACCAATGACCCTTTTCCATAAAAAAAAATCTTATCTAAACCTACTTAGGATTTTGTTCACATCAATATTGTTTTTCTGAAGTCACACACAAGTGGACCCTACTAATACTCTGTTCCCCTTTACCTCCTTCTTATCCCCTCCAAATGCAGATATAGCCCTGGAAAACTAGAGAAAGAGAATGGGGGGGAGCCCATATCAATTGGTTTTTTCTCAAAGTCACAAAATAATTTTATAGTTTATTAGCATATTCTTTAAAAAAAACAAGTAGGAAGTAAAGTTAAACTGCTGTGTGAATGAGCAAGGAGCTTGCTGAGGGTCTCTGTCACAGTCCACACAGGAAAAGCCATTTAAGAGCTCATGTGAGAGAAATATATTAGATATAACTGTGCAGACTGATTGGGACCACAGGACCTTTGGAGGACGAGAGCAGGAAATGTCTGAGCTCCCCGAGCTTTGGCTTTGCCCGTGCTGAGCTGTGCTCCTCCCCATGTCGTCACCTGTAGGTGACGACTCCTCCTACCGCACAGCCACCCTGCCGAAGGGACAGAGCAGACCTTGATGTGTATTTCCCATGTGCTAACCGTGAGTGACACGACTGACTCCTTCTGATGGTCTTAAGGGGCAGGTAGGGTCATCTTCCCTTTACAGATAAGGAAACTGAGATTTACCGGGGTTGATTACTTAATTAGGGTTATACCCGATGAAGCCAAGATTTTAATTAAGATCTTTCTCTATAGCCTGTTCATTCCCCAAGAGGGACCCATGAATTCATTATAACTTGGGAAAAAAGACTCCCTTTTCAAATAGACTTTGAAAATTCTGAGATAAACAAAGTTACAAAGGTTCATTGACAGAGGGTTTCCAAGCACCTTGAATGTGACAATAAGCATTGTGAACCTTTAGGAAGACACTTGAATTTAAGGAACTCTCTGTGCTTACAGAAGATGAAACTTCTTCATTCTGAAACATTTACAGGCTAAGTTGTTTGAAAACTATGCTCACAAAACACCAAACTCTACCAAGGTGTACCTTAAAAGAGGTGGTAGGTTTTGAAGTTTTGAAGAAGGGGGGGAAAACCCACACACAAACCTATCAGAGCCCATAATGAAGAGTGGAGTTTTATTGCAGGAGATGATGGGTATGTGGTAGGCACTATTTAAAAAGCAATGTTGGCCCTGGCCGGTTAGCTCAGTGGTAGAGCATCGGCCTGGCATGCAGGAGTCCCGGGTTCGATTCCTGGCCAGGCACACAGGAGAAGCACCCATCTGCTTCTCTACCCCTCCCCCTCTCCTTCCTCTCTGTCTCTCTCTTCCCCTCCCACAGCCAAGGCTCCATTGGAGCAAAGATAGCCCGGGCGCTGAGGATGGCTCCATGGCCTCTGCCTCAGGCGCTAGAATGGCTCTGGTTGCAACAGAGCAACACCCCAGATGGGCAGAGCATCACCCCTGGTGGGCATGCCGGGTGGATCCCGGTCGGGTGCATGTGGGAGTCTGTCTGACTGCCTCCCTGTTTCCAGCTTCAGAAAAATACAAAAAAAAAGCAATGTTACAGAGTATATTTAAAGTAGCATTTGGAATACTAAAACTAACACAGAAAACCTGTTAGAGAAGATGGTGAAGCCAACGCTGTACTAAAACAATATATTGGCTATGTCTCTTTTGGTGGTAGTTACAAGTAGATAAAAGGTGTGTTTGCTGAGAAAAGAGAAAGACTTGGGAGTGGACATATCCATTCACCTACTCAATGCATGTTTATTAAAAGCCCGTGTTTGGCAAAGTATTCTTGGAACACTGAACAAGACAGCTGTGAACTCTGTTCTTATGAAATATGTAGTCTACTAGGCAACAGCAACATCCCACCAATAATTACAAGTGTATTGTATTGAGTCCATCACTGAAACGTTACTGGTATTGGAGGAGGACATTATAGACCAGGAGTCGGGAAACTGTTTGGCTGAGAGAGCCATGAACGCCACATATTTTAAAATGTAATTCTGTGAGAGCCATACAATGATCCGTGGACGTTACGCATTATCCAATAAAAATTTGGTGTTGTCCCAGAGGACAGCTATGATTGGCTCCAGCCACCCGCAACCATGAACATGAGCAGTAGGAAATGAATGGATTGTAATACATGAGAATGTTTTATATTTTTAACGTTATTATTTTTTTTTCTTTTTTTTTTTTTCTGAAGCTGGAAACAGGGAGAGACAGTCAGACAGACTCCCACATGCGCCCGACCAGGATCCACCCAGCACGCCCACCATGGGGCCATGCTCTGCCCACCAGGGGGCAATGCTCTGCCCATCCTGGGCGTCACCATGTTGCGACCAGAGCCACTCTAGCGCCTGAGGCAGAGGCCACAGAGCCATCCCCAGCGCCCGGGCCATCTTTGCTCCAATGGAGCCTTGGCTGCGGGAGGGGAAGAGAGAGCCAGAGAGGAAAGCGCAGCGGAGGAGCAAATGGGAGCTTCTCCTGTGTGCCCTGGCCAGGAATCGAACCCGGGTCCTCCACACGCTAGGACTTTATTATTTTTTTATTAAAGATTTGTCTGCAAGCCAGATGCAGCCATCAAAAGAGCCACATCTGGCTCGCAAGCCATAGGTTCCCGACCCCTGTTATAGACAGACCCATCCTGTTCAAGGGCTCAGAGAGTCTCAGCTCTGTGACCTAACTTATATGAGTTAGGGTGAGTTATTTACATTTCTATGTTTCATTCCTTCATGAATAAGTGAGATTAACATCTACAGTGTTCCTATAAGAAGTAAGTCATACGTCATGTGAAATCGTCTAATAACACTTGATAGATAGTAATAACTATCACTTATTAAATGATTACTGTATGCCTAGAATAACTTTACATGTATGAAGTCATTTAATCCTCAAGACATTCCTATGAGTTTAGGTTAGACACTGTCTTTTTTTTCCCTTTATAGCTGAGTAAACTGAGACCCACAGTGTTAAGGAGTTATTCCAAGTTCTCAGATTTAGAAAGTAAAAGACATGTGAATCAGAGGTGGGCAGTGACTCCTACTCTGAACTCCTAACCTGACTTTATACGGCCAATAGCACTGACTCTGGGAACTGCTTTCCGCAACCCAACTGCATCCACGGAACTGGAGACACCCAGAGATGGTCAAGGTCAACATGGAGTCCTCAGGAGGTCCAGGCGTCTTATAGCAAACAGTGTAATCATTTAGATGTCTTTTTATTTTATTTTATTTTACTTTGCTTTACTTTTTTATTATTTTATTTTGAGAGAGGCAGGGAGAGAGAGACAGAAACATCGAGCTGCTCCTGTATGAGCCCTGACTGGGGAATCACACCAGCCACCTCCATGCTCCAGGACAATGCTCCAACCTACTGAGCTATCCAGCAGGGCTTCATTTTTCTTGATTTTTAGAGAGACAGAGTCAGGAAGGGAGAGAGAGGGGGGAGAAAGAAGAGAAGCATTCATTTGTTGTTCCACTCAGTCGTGCACTCCTTGATTGCTTCCCCATGTGTGCCCTGACCAGGGATCGAACCCCTTATTTTGGGACAGCACTCCTAACCGACTGAGCTAACTGGCCAGTGCCTTAGATGTCTGTCTTTCAGAAAGATATCTTGGTATTGAACTTTAGAGTTTTTGATCCCTTAGTTCTATGAGATCAGACCCTTTTGCACAGATAGAAAGTTATAGTGAAACTACTGCCTGAAGGTTTCACTAACCTAAACGGGCTGCAAGGAAAGAAATAGATGTCATGTGTGCAGAAAAGCCACACCTATATAAAAAGTGATGATTTTGCATGCACTAACATGCTGCAGATTCAAATTGATTAGCTATAGCCTGTCAGTGAAGTGAACTGAACAAATCAATAAATTATGAATAGAATTGGTTAAACTGGCATCATAATTACAGTACAGTTTTCTCACCGAAGCTTATGAACACTTTGGCTTCACAACAGGTCTGTCGGTGGGATCCTGGATTATGCATTTGCTTATTGGTCTTTCTAGACACAGGAGTCTTGCTAAGTGCCATCAAAAAGGTGTGCTTTCACAACTTCCACTTAAGTCTTATCCCTTTTTAGAATATACTTGTTTATGGGGAAAATGCATAGTCTAGTGTCATTTTTTTTGCAAGTATCTGTCCAATTTTCCAACATCATTTATTGAAGAGACTCTCTTTACTTCACTGTATGCTCTTGCCTCCTTTCTCACATATTAATTGACCATAAATGTGTGGATTTGTTTTGTGGTTCAGTGTTTTGTTTCACTGATCTGTGTCCTGGTTCTTATGCCAGTACCAGGCTGTTTTGATTACAATGACCTTATAGTTTAGATTGATGTCAGGTGTGATACCTCCAACTTGGTTCTTCTTTCTCAAGATTGCTGAGGCTATTTGGGGTCCTTTTTTTTTTGGTTTCATACAAATTGTGAATATTTATTCTAGATCTGTGAAATAGAACATGGGTGTCTTAATAGAAATTGCATTGAATCTATAGATTTGATTAGGTAGTATGGACATTTTAATGATGTTGATTTTTCCCATCCATGAATATGGTATATGCTTTCACTTGTTTGTATCTTCCTCATTTTCTTTCTGAAGTGTATTATAACTTTTCAAATATAGGTCTTTTACCTCCTTGGTTTATTTTATCCTTAGGTACCTTAATCTTTTTTGTTGTAATAGTAAATGGGATTGTTTCCTTAATTTCTCTTCCTGATAGTTTATTATTGGTGTATAAAAAATGCCACTGATTTCTGAATATTAATTGGTACATCATTCAGCAAAGGCTAATGAGAACTTAACTGTATTAAGGCGTAACTAAATTGATTAGCAAATAAATACTTTTCAACATTATAATAATTCAAAATTATTGAATCATTCATTTGATGATTCATGACTGAATTCCTCAGAGATATTGACAAATTCACCCTCCTTGAATCACAGGGTTCTCATTTAGGTCTCATTTAGCTGAAAGATGCTGAAAAATTTCAACGAACACCTTGGGGCCCAGGTGGCCACATTTCTTAACAGATTTGGGGAGGGTACGTTTTTCTAGTTAAGATCAATAAGAATTTAAGCCCAGCAAGAGAACCCTGAATCTACAGTTCTATAGCCACACTGTTGGAACAACAGAGGGCTTGGTTGGGGAAGAGACCTCAAGCTATCTTCCTCCAGGGGCATACCATCAACCCGTTTTCCCTGGACTCAGAGCTGCTTTGGATCTGTCTGTAATGAAGAGAAAATGGCGTTGCATGCAGAGTGATTTTGGCCTCAATAGTCTGACATGTCTAGATGCAAGTGCTAGAAAAGACATGGGGAGACTAGTTTCTGCCCCAACAACAGCCGCTCTTTCCACTTGCAATTTGCTTTGCACAGAGAGAGGTTTCCTAAATTTAGAAATTTTGACTTTGTTGAAGTGCTCTGCAAAGTCGTTGACAAAGTATATGGCCGCTGTTGGAAATTAATTCAAAGGGCATCGTGGTTAATTAAGAATGTGGTTCTCTCAACATTCTGGAAATGCCCCCTGGGCCCAAGCAGGACAACAGGCTTTGTCTGGTCTCAGAGGTCAATATTAATGTCATTTGTACCTCAGTTGTTTATTTGGGAGGAAAGAACCAGGACAAAGTATAAACAAAGTAAGCTATTTGAAAGAACTCTTCTAACAATGTTACCAGGACAGGCTGAGTTAAAGGAAAACCTCACACACGGCCCAAATTAAGCTTCCCAAAAAGAAAAAAATGATTTAGCATGTTTGATGCCAAGACTTTAAATGGCTTTCCATAATTTAATGAAATTTAAATACAGTGAAAGGGTAAAGCTTCGTTACTCAGACGCCTTTTTCAACATTTTGAGCTATTGACTGAGCAAAAAATAAAATCCATAGTGACCTTGCTTAGGTGTTAACCTTAATAAGATTTTCCTATTAAGTTACAGGGTGACTGTCACTTATTTCTATGTTCACAAAAGCCCAGTTTTGGGGATGTGTTTGGCGTGTGAGTACTTTCCCCAGTGACTATGAGGGAAAACTGAGTCTCCCCAGTTAGATCTCATCGTCCATCCTCATCTCTCCCTTTTGGTTTCTCAACTTCTGCCTATGTTAAAAGAGGGAGGAATCAATAGTTTTTTTTGTTGTGTTTTAAATAATAGTAGTAATAGACAAACCCCAATGACCCAAAGTCCGTCCATCAAACGCCTCTGCTGGCGGCTGCCCCCTGCAGGGCAGTCCAGAGACACAAGCCACAGGGCAGGCTTTCCATTACAGGTCACAGAAAGGTGCTATTTTGAAATATTTATTCAGCTAACATTTTATTTTTTTTTCTTTTCCAAGTGAGAGGAGGGGAGATAGAGAAACTGACTCCTGACCAGGATGTGCCCTGACCAGGAACCACCCTGTGACCCCCATCTGGGGCTGATGTTCTGCCCATCTGGGGCCATGCTTGCAACCAAGCTATTTTTAGTGCCTGATGTGGAGGCTCCACAAGCCATCCTTAGTGCCCAGGGCCTATGCACTCGAACCAATTGAGCCATGGCTGCAGGAGGGGAAGAGAGACAGGGCAGAGGGAGAAGCACATGGGTGCTCTCTTCTGTGCCCTGACTGGAAATTGAACACAGGACTTCCACATGCCAGGCCAACCCTTTACCACTGAGCCAACCAGCCACGGCTAAAATTTTATTTTCTTTTTAAAATGATCATGTGTTTTATTGCTTAAAGAGTAAAATATATCAGATATACAAAGTGAATAAATGCAAGAGAAGGAAGCAGGACTCATAGAAAATCAGTTCTATAGGTGGAAAAAAAATACTGTCCATGCTGTTTCATAATTTACCTTTCTATTTGACAGTATTTTGGGAACATGTTGACAAGTCAGAAAATGTATTTCAATCCCTGGTTTTTAGTGGGCACATCGTGCAATGGTGCATGGTTCCTGTATGTGTCCATCTGTCGTTGGGCACGCAGATCATCCCCGCTCTTATTGGTCATAACAAGACTTCAGCGCTTCCCTTGCAGCTGCTTTGATGTGTGAATATCCCAGTGACTTCCCTGGAATACTGCCCTAGAAGTAGAATTGCTGAGTCAAGGAGCTTTTCATAAATATTTTAAGAACTGCTTTCTGAATGTTTGCGTAAAGTTACGTGTCCACCAGGAGTGTAAGTGACCCCTCTCTCCCCAGATCCTTGTTGGTGTTATTTTTAGTATTCCTAGTCATTGTCACCATTTTGTGGGTAAAACATATCTCTTCTATTTAGTTTTCATCTTTCAAAAGTAAGCTTGAACAGCTGTATATATTTATTAGCCATCTGTGTTTGGGAGAATCTTGTAGCATATATTTGCTCCGCATTCACTGATCATCAGAGAAATGCAAATCTAAACCACAATATTTACCACCTCACACCTGTCAGAATGGCTATCGTCACTAAGTCAACAAACAACAAGTGCTGGCGAGGGTGTGGAGAAAGGGGATCCTGTGCACTGTGGTGGGATTGTGAACTAGGGCAGCCACTGTGGAAAACAGTGTGGAAATTCAAAACGTTAAAAACAGAGCTTTCAGATGATCCAGCAATCCCACTTCTGGGTATTTATCTGAAGAAAATAAAAACACTAATTTGAAAAGATGTATGTGTCCTTATGTTCACTGCAGCATTTCTAGTAAGAGCCCTGATATGGAAGCCACCTAGATGAACGGACAAAGAAGATGTGGTACATAAACACAATGGAATATTACTTAGCAATAAACTAGAATGAAATCTTGCATTTACAACAACATAAATAGACCTAGAGGATATAATGCCAATTAAAGTAAGTCAGACAGAGAAAGACAAATATCATAGGATCTCACTTATTTTTGGAATCCAAAATAATAATAGTAATAATAATAATGAATGAATAAACAAAACAGAAAAAGACTCTTGATACAGAAAACAGGTTGATCATCACCAAAGGGAAAGGGACAAGGGACGGGGAAAATGAATTTTCTAAGAACTCCGTAGCTTATATTTAGGTGACTATTGTGTAACAGTAGGGAAAATGTCTACAGACACATTGAGTGTCTATTTCCCAACAAGGAATAAGAGGACAAAGAGGGTATGCTTTTATTAGGTAACAAAATTATGCTAAAATATAAATAATCTTGGCAACAAAAAAAGAGATATTTTCTGTATGTTTAGTAAAGTATTTGGTCTCAAAAAAGAACATGTGAGCAGATGAGCCAACTGTGATTATTCTTCTTATTAATCAGATTTATAAATTGAAATTCACGAAATACTGACCAATGAACAGAGAACCACCTAGGGGAGATGCCGAGAGATTGGACCATTCTAGCCTCGTGATAGCTGTAGGTGTATCTGTTGACATTCAAAGAAGCTTAGTTATTCTCAGTACTATTTCTCAGGATTCTTAACCAATGGACGAAACATGGCATATTGAAAGCAAGATATCATGACCAGCGACACTATGGAAAGTTTAATAAGGGTGTGACGTGCTGGACGTAATAATGCCCGACATGCCCACCTCACAAGGGGTTAGCTGGAGAACCAGGCACACCTGGGACTATCTAAGATAGTCTTAGATCATCAGCTACTGGGAAAGCAGCACCAGCAGGACCCCCGGAGGAGGGTCAGGACCTCCGCAGCTCACCTTCCCCCTCGGGAAGGAGAGGGAAAGAGACAGGGAGAGGAATACAATCCCAGAAATAGACTAGGATGAACTCAGTCCATGGTCCCCAAGGCAAGGAAGGATTAAAGCACACTGTCCTCGTTTCTTCGAAGTTCAACTCATCAGTAACAACTTGGCCCTTTAGAATTTTGTATGCATCTAGAAAATATTCACCTGGGGAAAAGTGAACACTTTCTTTCCTAAGCATCTCCTACAGGATGTCTAACATCTTTGTATTAACTGAAATGGTAAGAACCAAAATGTGAGAGCAAGCCAACAAATCAAAATAAAATTCCAGGACAGTGTCCCCCAGGACAATTACCAAAGGCTCAGTGTGCCTGCCTATCTGTTTGTCTGGGCTGACTTGGGACCGGCCTCCCGAATCCCACAGGGTGTCCGGATGAGAAGTTTCTTCTAACGAGAAGCTTTTAAAAATGTTTAGCAAGAGTGGGGCTGCATCTGAGTATTTAGAGCTCTGGAAATAAAGGATGTTTTATAAAAGAACAATAGCTTGCCTGACCAGCAGTTGGAACAGTGGGTAGAGCACAGGACTTGGACGCGGAAGACCCAGGTTCAGAACCCCAAGGTCACCAGCTTGAGCGCAGGCTTATCCTGCTTGAGCGCAGGGTCACTGGCTTGAGTGTGGGATCACAGACATAACGCCATGATCACTGGCTTGAACCCAAAGGCTGCTGGCTTGAGCCCAAGGTCACTGGCTTGAGCAAGGGGTCACTCGCTCTGCTGGAGCCCCCTGGTCAAGGTACATATGAGAATGCAATCAATGAGCAACTAAGGAGCTGCAACAAATAACTGATGCTTCTCATCTCTCTCCCTTCCTTTCTGTCCCTATCTGTCCCTCTCTGATTCTCTCTCTGTCAAAAAAAAAAAAAAAAAAAAAACACTTGCTTATAATTTTTATAAGACTGAATGACAAAATGCTTTACATGCATGAACTGTCAGTGGAGCATCGGGTCACGTTCAAGTGGCAGAAGCCACGACACTGTGTTGCTACCTGAGTCAGTGGAGCCCTGCTCTCTAGGAAAGTGCTGGATTCCAGGTCATATATTTTGATTCCATCTGTGCAACTTGATGTTCATTGCATCTTAGCCAATTCACATTCCAGTTGAAATCAATGGTGCAATAAATTTCACCCTCTTTCCTTCCTCACTCAACCACTTTAGAAGCCTTACCGGTACCAGTGTTTGTTAGACAATCCAATTTTCTGGCTGCTTAAAAAGCAAGAACTTGCTTTTATCTAACCCCATCAGTTGGAGGCGAAAGAATGGAATCTGACCTTCAGGAGTTTTCCGAGATGACAAGTATCATAGCCTCAAGTGCCACCTTTCTCCCTCTGTTTAATTCATTCATTAATTTTTGGCATCCTCCTCAGAGGTGGGGAAGGGGATTAAGTCAGGTAACTGCCAGCTATATCAAGTGACTAATGGAGGAAATCAATTCTGAAAATAAGATTTTCCTTACTGATGAATTCCAAAGATAAGAACAGAGTTTTCCATGATTAATATCGGCTGGCACAATGTGTTGCATTCCATGAATAACATACGTCACGTTTGACCGGACTGAAATGAAATTCCCATCTGCAAGCACTCCAGCAGAGCTTGAAGAGCGTGTTTTGTTTCTGTTTTAGCAGAAGAAAAAAGAAAAATACAATTTCTACTCTTACAGTCATTTCCTGGGGCGTTTATAAGAATGTAATAATTACTACTTAGGCCTGAGTCTGAGGCCAAATGTTTTTTAACTAAGACCATTTGATGAGATGGTAAAGAAAGAAAAGTCTGTAGAGCATCTGTCCAGCATGTTGGGGGGAAAGCATGAGTTCAGCTTCGGGTTACTGGGACTGGGGTGCTTCAAAGACACTCTTGGGAAATACCACACATGGATTAATAACACAGACCCGGGAGGACGCAGAACAAAACTCTCAGCAGGGGACACTCTGGGTGCCAGCCATTGAGGCTACAGGCGCATACGAGATGGCCAGGGAGAGAGTGCGAGAGAAAAGGGCGACGACGATGCTTAAAGAAGGAAGAATGGACAAGAATCGATGGACAGACGAGACCAGGTAGAAGAGAGCGAGGATGCGGCTTGGGGGGCAGGGCAGGTTTCAGGGGGCAAGACGGGCAGGGGGAGGGGACAGGGTCCCAGACGCCAGGGTAAGGGTGTGCCACAGAGGCAGGCTGCTCAGCCAGGCTGAAGGGGGCAGAAAGCCGAGTCAGGCACACCTGAAAGCCGTCCTCAGGCTTATGGAACTCGGGACGCCTGGGTCCCTGGCGGAGTCTGCTGGGTAGCAGGGCAGAGCCAGGAGAGGCGGCAGCGAAGAGTGGAAAGGGGAGAAAATGTGTTAGTGCACACAGCTGTCTCCTTCAGAAAGTCTGGCTCTGGTTAGACGGAGGTCATGTCATCTGATGACATCCAGAAAGGGTTACTTTTGTTTCCTTTTCTTTTCAAAATGGGAGAGACTGAACTGTATCTCAGTACCGATGGGAAGACCAAATAAATAGAGAAAAGGCCAAAACACGAAACAGAGATAATCAATTGGGTAACTTAATTTAAAAAGCATAAATGGAATAGTTCCCAAGAGGAGGTATTGACTTCTATTACTTACCAGTGCTTGGGGGGGGGGGGGGGGGGGCAGGAAATATTCCTATTTATTTGTAGATGCAGGAAAGTTGATGGAGTTCCTATCTAATAGTTTCTATTTTCATGGTTTAGTAGCACAGGTGTTCATCTGCTGAGATTCAGAGTGGAGGAGAAAGGGGCAGAGGTTGTAATGTAGTTTATAACAATTAAAATGCCGATTCTAGAGAGTGGGCCAGCAAGTCAACCAGAGGGAAATAGGGAAAAGCCAGGAAGTTTTGGAGGAATCAGCTGAGCTTAGTGACTCTGAGTTAGACATTTGCTAGGCAGTGTAAAGATCAATCCAGTGTTCCCTGTGTGGAAGACGTTGCTTCCTAAGGAGTGTAGAAGTTAGCAAGAGTTCCTGACCTGGTGTTCAAGAAGGAATTTTAGAATTGGACAAAATTGGCCCGGAAAGATCATCTGACAAATTGAACAACATCTGACAAATTGAAATAAGTCCAAAGTTAAATCATTTTTGCATGACTGACAAAATGATGAATGAAAATAAAGATTGGTGCTCTTGTTGCAGAAAAATTCAGGAACAAAAGAATGTATTAGGTCTAATACCACATGGGACCAAATTAAAATTAATGCATGAAGGAGGAGCTCTTATTAAATAGCCAGTAAGAGAAAGGGAAGTTTATGGGTCCAAATGAAAGTATAGACACACCCATTTCCTCCACTTCACATTAACCTGCACTCTTCCTCCAACCACACAATGACCACTTGCAAGGCAGGAATTTAGAATTCTGCCCTATAACAGCATACACCTCCATCTGCTCTGCCTCTCCCGGATTATTTTGAACATAATTTCGGACACCATATCATTTCAACCTTAACTATTATAGTTGCAGCTCTAAAAGATAACTAAAAAAAAACTGTAATATTACTGTCCTCCTCAAATTATCATTAACTAACTCCATCCTATCCTTAAATATCCATTCAGTCTTCAATCTCTTTTTCAAGTGTAAGGTGTTAACTTGAGAGCTTGTTTGAATTAAGATCCAAATGAAATTCATTGTCTGATAGGTGTACTTTCAATCTATAGTATCCCCTTTCTTAATTTTACTTTGTTTTTGCTCAGAATTTATTTCTTGAAGAAAACATTATTTATTTTGTAGCATTTTCCCCAGCCTGGACTCTGCTCCTTGCATTACTGTGGTTTTATTTAGCATATTTCTCTCCTCTCTTTCTTTCCAGTGAATTAGTAAATTGGACTAGATTGAGGCTTGACATTGGGCAATAACATGGCAGAAATAGCAATTGTTAGGGTCACAGTGATTGTTTTTCTTTTCATGAGGTTAGCGGCAATTGGCAATCTTGGTCTGGCTTCATTCTTTCATTTAGCATTTGAAAAAAAGTGACATTCTACTTCTGTCGTTCCTTTTTTGTCTCTACTGAAGAACTCCATAGAGACCTCTTGTTCATCAGCCAACCATTTGTCTGCACCGAGGTGCAATTCACATAGAAAAACACACTTGATATGCTTCAATCCACCGCAAGCACAGTCCTTACTGATGGTCAAGTCCAATCAACACAACCCCGTTCGTCTGGACCCTTGATTTACAGTATAACAAGCTGTTCCTGGCTCACTTTGTACACTGGACCAGTCAGTTGCTTCTCCCTGGAAATGTGAAGTGATGGTTAGAGATCTCAGCCAGAGTGTTAGGGGGTTAATAAATCTTTGACCAACCTCCCAGCTTCATTGATGTGTTTCTCAATATCTCAGCCACATTTGATTTTCTTCTTTTCTGCCCTTGACTGTGGCAGCATGACAGCATGGCAACTCTTCCAAAAGTACATAGGCATTTATTTTCTCGGTTGAGAACTAGAATGCAGTCTGTATGACCCTGCTGGGAAGGCTCAGGGAAAACACTGTGCGGCATGGGAGCAGAAATACAGCGTTGACGTCAATGTCTCCAGCTGTGCTCTCCAGTCGGGCTACCCTCTCCCATCACTGTGTTACCTGTGCCTCTTGCACCCCTCGGTGCTGTGACAGAATACTCTACAAATGCTCAGGAAGAGCCGGAAGGCCACCTGCGGGGCCTGCCCACAGGAGCCCAGAGCCCAGTTGCTTAATGAAATAACAGAGTCAGTCACTCAGGAATGTTAAAACTACATCACAGGGTTTGAGTTGCTGCTTCTTTAGCAAGATTTTGTCCCTAGTACCCAAATCATTCTGACTTCAGTGACTCTCTGGCCCTGTCAGGTTATGGTCCTGAGGACAAGAAATGCTTTCTCTCTCTCTCTAAAAGTGTGCATATATACTTAAGAAAGACAAATGGGTAACTTCAAAATAATAATCACCATTTCCAAAAAAAAAAAAAAAAAAAATTCCCCTTCGGACAAAGAAGAACAAGGCTTCTTTATATGAATTATTTCATAGAGGTTCTCTCAGACTTTTGATGAATATTTGGGATATTTCAATAGGTTAATACATAAGTCTGTTTGAGAGGTATTCATATAAAGTAGCGATTGAGTCATTATATTTTTACTTAATTATTTGAATATAAAGTTTAAATTAGAAGACATAGGCCCTGGCTGGTTGGCTCAGTGGTAGAGCATCAGCCCAGCATGTGGCATGTCCCGGGTTTGATTCCCAGCCAAGACACACAGGAGAAGCGCCCATCTGCTTCTCCACCCTTTCCCTTCTCCTTCCTCTCTGTCTCTCTCTTCCCCTCCTGTAGCCAAGACTCCATGGGAGCAAAGTTGGCCTGGGGGCTGAGGACAGCCTCCACCTCAGGTGCTAGAATGGCTCCAGCTGCAATGGAGCAACACCCCAGATGGACAGAGCATCGCCCCCTGGTGGGCATGCCATGTGGATCCCAGTCGGGCATATGCGGGAGTCTGTCTCTCTGCCTCCCGGCTTCTCACTTCAGAAAAATACCAAAAAAAAAAAAAAAAAAAAAAATTAGAAGACATAGCCGACATTTATCTGCCCTTAACAAGGGCATATTTTTCAAGCACTGACCCCACAGAGATTTTATATCTCTAATGAAACTGTTTTTCTACTTACCTCTGACATAAAAACCCCAGCCCACTCGATAGTCCCTAAGTCTTCATTTTACTCAGCCTCTCTGGGACTTCTGCCTCTTCTAAACCTTCACCCTTTCCTTGCCACTCCTTTAGAATTAATAACAGGACAGTTTTCTGAGGGTTCTTCTATACCATTTACTTAACAGTCTCCTCCATTGGGTGTGTCTTTTATGTCGGGCCCTCAAATATCAGCCTCCACTCAGATCTCCATCTTACCTTCTCTTTTCTTCTTTCTCTCAGAGATAATGACTCACCTTTGACCCACACCTGCTCTTCCTCATCCCCCCTACCCCCGAATGACTCTGCAGTGGAGGTGGCCAGTTATATAGACACTAGAGGTCACTGGATTCCTTCCTCTCCCAGAAGATCTCCTCAGCACATCCTCTCGTATGCATACCCCCCTGCCCCAAGATGGACCCCATTGCCTGTGGCGGGCTTATTGCCCCCGCTTCTGTCCAGCCTGCCGACCTCCAGCCCAGCACTGTCCCATAGAGTAGCCACCAGTCATGTGTGCCTCTTGAAGTTCCAACTAAAAAGTCAGCCCCTCATCACACTAGCCACATTTCAAGTGGTCCCAAGCCACACGGGGCAGGTGCCTCCTGCACTGGACGGTACACATCTGAGCCATTTTCATCATCACAGGACTTTTCTACACAGTCCTGTTTCAACTGCTCACCCACATTCCAGTGTGTGCTCCATGGCCAACTCTACAAGACCCTCTCCCTCCTTCCCAAACTCCTAAGACCCCTCAAAGCAATGTCAACCTCCAGGAGCATTCTCTGACCTTAGTACCTAAATCATTCTGACTTCAGTGACTCTCTGGCCCTGCCAGGTTATGGTCCTGAGGACAAGAAATGCTTTCTCTCTCTAAAAGTGTGAATATATACTAAAGAAAGATAAATGGGTAGCTTTAAAATAATAATCACCATTTCCAAAAAAAAAAAAAGAGCAGAAATTTCCATCTCAGAGCACATGTGACATTCTGGGCTTCCCTCCATCATGGCACTGATTAGAAATAGCAGCAATCATTTATTTGTTGATTTCTTCCACAAGGGTGTAACTTTGAGGACAGGAATTAAATCTGTATCTCAAGATGGTGATGCATGCACTTAATTATCCATTCATTAATTCCACAAATGTTTACTGAGCATTGCTAGGAACTGTACAACACTAAGTGGACAATAATTAAAAATGTGCCATATAGTTATAATCTAAATAAGCATTACTCTCAGAAGTGTTTGTTGACTAAGTAAATCTTGACTGTGGTTCTAGAGGACCAGTGTCATGGAAATCAACAGATGCATGTTTTGACATAACATATTTGGCAATACTGTCATAAACAGAGCATTAGATTATAAGAAACTACAGGTTTATCAGATGGAGATGGCTTTGCTTTTTTTTCCCATGAAGGGACAGATTTTGGGAGACAGAATCCTCCAACTAACTATAATCTTCATGGAAACAGCATCTCTTTCTCTTTCACTCAAAACTCTATCCTACACTTATCAAAGTGCCAAAAAATATAGTGAGTCTTCAGGGAACATTTATTGAGTCACTGTTAAATGAACACAAGTATCGATTTGTTCCTCAAGTTCTTTAATAATAAATCAAAAATATTCTTGAAAAGGCCCACTCTGAAGCAAGCCAAATGTCTTTAACAGCTTTGTTTTAGAAATTAGATTAATTTAAAAAATACTTAAAAGACACAAAGAAAAGTTGTGTAACCATGAAGTGTAAATAAAAGGTACCTTTTAAAAATATTTTGTAATTACTGTGCTGGGGGAAAAAAAGTGGCAATTACATTATTCATTTCATTAAATTGGGTAGTTTTCACCACATGAATCTTCTTTTGTGATGGACGTCCCTAGAGGGGGTCAGAACTACAAATATATAGACATTTTAAAGTGATAGGAAGTTGTACAAAGCAGCCTGAATATCATTCTTGTTCTACAGTCATTTGAGAAACATAAAGTGTCAGCCATTTAAAAGGAATCAAGGGAGGAAAATGTGATAGGTCATAGATGAAGCATCACATTTTACTGCTTTAAGGAGTGATTCTCATAAAAGCATGTGCTCTAAACTGAAAAGCTTCTTGGGCCACAAGAGATATTATAATGCTGAACGATGAACCTAGTTCACTGAAACATCCAAAATTCAATTTTTTCCCGTGAAATTTAGCAAATTCCAATTACTGTTTAATTAACTGAAAATAATCTGAACACACATGTTCTTGCATTTAACAGAATAAACAAAACACTGTATTACATAGAATGTCCCATGCTATGCGTTCACCATGTAAGTAGGAAGTAGTCAACAAGTCATCGACAGGACAAGTTCTAAATGTCAGTGACATACAAAAGAAGCTTGGGTTATTTGAACTCCTTTATGGTATCTATATGGTCTCAATTTTCTTCTTTCTGTACTTTACTAGTTTCAAATTATTTAATTTTATTTACTTTATATCATTTGTTCAATATTTAGACTAAACATGATTTCCTTGGCAACTTACACAATGTTTTGAAATCCACAAACTAGGTGAGTCAACAAGACTGTGAGAAATTTACTGCTATTTGGTCTTTATCCAAACCTCTCTATCTTATTTAAGTATGGCAGATGATGTTAGCAAATAATGAACTCAGAGAAAGACTGCGGACCATATGGCTTCAATCGATTTGATTCTAAAATAGTGCCTTAAGATTCTTATTAAAATAAAAAAAGATACTACAGAACAGAAGCACAGTAAAATTCCTTTTTTGAATTAAATACATGAAAATTAAACCCAAGGAAAAGAATTTGTTAAAATCTTAGGTTACAAATAAATGCATGCACACATGTGCACACACACACACACATTCTAATGTTTAATATATTGCTTACAAAAATTAGGGAATATTTTATCACTTCATATTCATTTTGAAATATCCCCTAATTTTTTTGAGCAGTATACCTTAGGAACATTCAAATAGATTTGTGTCTGCTTCTCAAACTAGACTTACTATAAACTTGTGATATACAGTAAGTACTATGTCTTTCCATGTTGTTGAAATTATCCTATTTCTATTAATATAAAATTATGATAGAAGAGGATGCAAAATTTGTACACACTCCCTAACACTTAGAAATTATTAAACAAATCCTAAGGAGTTGAGTAATCTATGAACCCAGTTTTAAGGGAAACCATTTTGGACTTGCTGCAAGCCAGGTAATACCTTGGACAACCCAGGAATTAACCCTCACCTACCTTAAAAAAGGTTTTAAGTCAATTTCAGAGAGGGTTACACTGTCAAATGGCACAAAATTAAAACCACATATGAGGATAACAAGCTCATATATGTCATCAAAATCACAAATGTAAATATTAGTCCGTCACAAGAAGATGAACACCTCTATATTATCAACAAACTAAACTACCCTCAAAATTGACCCCCAAAATGACTGTAAGTATAAATATAAGTCAAGTAAATTTATTATGTGAAAATAATATGACAAGGCCAAAAAAATAAAATAAATAAAATAAAATGAAGGTCATTGTTTGGTATAAATAAGTCAATTGTTCATGAAAATGCAAAATAGTCAACACCTACTGAAATGTTTGCCAGAATGTAACAGCAACTAACTTTGTACAGTTATGACCCTGTGCTGGCCCTGTTCTAATCACTTCACATGGATCAATTCATTTCATCCTCATGATAAAATAGTACCACGATTATCCCACCTGACAGACAAGGAAAATCAGGCCCCAAAATGTAGAGTAACTTTTGTAAAATTCACAGCTTAGCTGGGCTTTAAACCCAGTCAGTGTGTGTCCAGAGTCTGGGACCCTAATCCCTATACTGTTCATCTTCTCTACAGCCAGATGTCAGAGATGCTGATTCACATTATGTTATAGTTAAAATTATATTCATATGCCTTTAAATATGTGAGCTGCTACGTGTATTTGTGTTAACCCTTTTTTACATAGAGCATCACATGGATCTATAGCAATTTCTTTGTGTGTGTGTGTGTGTGTGTGTGTGTGTGAGAGAAAGAGAGAGAGAGAGAGAGAGAGAAAGAGACAGGAGAGTCAGAGAAAGGGACAGACAGACTGGAAGGGAGAGAGATGAGAAGCATCAATTCTTTGTTATGGCACCTTAGTTGTTCATGTGTCTTGACCCCAGGGAGCTACAGCAGAGCAAGTGACCCCTTGCTCAAGCCAGCGACCTTGGGCTCAAACTGGTGAACCTTGCTCAAACAAGATGAGCTGGCGCTCAAGCAGGCAACCTCAGGGTTTTGAACCTGGGTCCTCCACATCCCAATCTGACACTCTATCCACTGCACCACTGCCTGGTCAGTCTCAATAGTGATTTGTGATTTAACTTCTCTGCATAAGGAAACAAAGACACAAATGCAATTTCAATTTCATGTCCTCACTGAGGTCATTAAGAAGTGGCATTGGAGATCGGACACAAATCTCCTTGTACCGACTCCCATTCCCACGGGATTTTCCTCCACACACCCTTAACATGAGGCCATCCATCTCCTTCTGATGTTCCGCCAGCGGGGTTAGGACTGTGTCGTTCCTCTCACAAGTTCTGTTATAAACACATTTAGAAAACATCTGTGTAAGGATAAAATCAGAATGTAACTGTGAGGTAGCCTCATTATTTTCATTATTGCTGTTATAAAAAAATACAAGTGGGATAATTTATGGAAAGGAGGAGAGTTCTCTCCCTTTCTTGTTAAACTGCATCAATTCAGTACAAAACCAACAAAAAGTAACAAAAAACAGACATTTGCATTAAAAGGTGTGTTAAATATTTGGAAAAGCATAAAAGTGTTCTGGCGAGGTGCTTGAGACAAGCCTTCCACCCCCCAGAACAGCGATGTTTAAGGTCACACACAGCCTCCGTGCGTTCTCATGTGCTTATCTCAATATGCCTTCTGCCTTAAGAATATTGTTTTGTCGCTTTATGACCATCATTTATTCATCCTGCCCATCTGATCTAAGGCGAAACTCGGTAATTATCAACCATGTCATTTCTTCCTGACCCAAGCCATCACGCTGGCTCAGAGACAGGCACCCAACCATGTGTGGTAAGAGGTCTCTGCCTCTCCCAGCAGCATCTCCTTGTAAAAAGGAGAAAGAAACGTGAATATGGTCCCCATGGCCAGGTGCTCCTCCAGGGAGCTCCTGCATCATCGCTGAGCAGCCGTGTCAGCTCGGTCCTCGCTGGCCAGGATCGTGAACGACTGGTTTTTAAGTCATTTCTCCTCTCGCCTCCGTGAGGTGTTGAGGAGGGAAAACATTCGGTCAAATGACATGCCCATTTGCTGAAGTCTTGCCTCATGGATCAGATTCAAAAATGCAAAAGCACAGCTAAGACTTCACGCGTCTGTTCGCTCATCATCTGCCCTTTGTAATGGCCTTGTTTCTTTCCCTGGAGAGCTGTTTCCTGCCACGCCCACCGGTGGGCCAGATGTCAAGATGCTGCAGGCTCCGAGAGGTCGGGTTTCCTCCGCCGATCTGGGCTGGAAGGAGTTTCTCTCTTGCCGGGTTTTACACACGCGAGGACGTGCGTGTGTGTGGAGGCTTAGGGACTCCGCCACCTGGACTCGGCTGGTGACACAAAGGAAGCTGGAAGGACTTCATAAATTTAGTAAGCGAATAGTGGGGCACCTGCTTTGGAGAGTGAGACGCCCAGAAAGCAAACCTCCTGGGAAAGGACAGAGAGGCACAGCTCTGCCTTGTTTATAAAACCATTCCGTTTCCATGGAGATGGCCGTCAGCATTCCCGCCTCAGTCTGGCCTCACTTCCCAGAGACTGAACTGTGCACTGCGTCTGCTGCCTCGAAGGGCTCTATCTTTTCCAAAATGGTTCTCGCCTTCCGCTGTCTGAGTGGAGGGTGGATTAAAATATTGAGGCTGTTCTCGCACCTGCCGGCTTCAGTGACTCCCATATGTTACAGTCACTGGCAACGTCCAGCTCAACGCTCAGAACTCCTCACCAAAGCCACTTCTCCTCAAATGGCACGATGACCCTCTGCCCTGCCTGCCCCGACCAAGGCGTCTCTGTGTAAGGAAGGTTTCACGTTTGGGGGACAGGGGAGAGGGTCGAGGTGCCAGAGGGTGTTGCACTGCCCTCTGAGTCGCCCACCACCTGCACACCATGGTACCCTGTACCACTCAGTTAGCTACTGCTGAGCAGTAAACCTTAAACTCAGCGTCACAATCAACTCAGCGATGTACTTTGTCCCTGGATTTTGTGGGCTAGAAAGTTAGAGAGGTTTGTCTGAGGCTTTCCAAGACTTATGACATCAAGATCACATGGGGAACATGGTCAGAGGTGTCACTCACTGTCACATCCAGCTCTCTGGGTGCTGCAAGGAACGGACTGGACTCAGCTTGGACTCTGACCAGACCATACATACCACATGGCCTCCCATGGCACCTGGTCCCTGAGGGGTCTGCAGAGTCAAGATGCATTTGCTCCCCAAATACATCCCCATTTCTAGATGCAGCCACCATCCTCCCTGGACATTTGGCAGATTGATTTGACTTTGGCCAACCAGTGAGGAATCTTCCTCTTTCTCAACTGAGTCCCAACACCGGGACACATGTGTCCACCATGGGAACTCTGAAACAGATTTCACTAAATCTATCAGACATATGCAGAAACATCTGGAAAACTGAGCCACTTCCTCTCCATCTTCACGGCTTGTCCACAACCACAGCCCTTTCCAAGAGATTTAATTCTGTATCAAGCCCACTTGTCTATATTCAAGAGGGAGAGCACCCAGGCCAGAAACATCCAGGCTAACTTCCTTTCCTTTCTTGTAACTCCAGCAGACATTATAGACCAGGGGTCGGGAATCTTTTTGGCTGAGAGAGCCATGAACACCACATATTTTAAAATGTAATTCCATGAGAGCCATACAACGACCCGTGGACATTACACATTATCCAATAAAAATTTGGTGTTGTCCTGGAGGACAGCTGTAATTGGCTCCAGCCACCCACAACCATGAACATGAGCGGTAGGAAATGAATGGATTGTAATACATGAGAATGTTTTATATTTTTAACGTTATTATTTTTTATTAAAGATTTGTCTGCCAGCCAGATGCAGCCATCAAAAGAGCCACATCTGGCTCACGAGCCATAGGTTCCTGACCCCTGTTGTAGAGGAAGAGGGCTCATTGTGCTGCATCTAATTGGGATTCCCACTAATTGCTTCTATTGAGCCCGTCATGGAGCTTTGTGAACTAAGACTGCAGAATACATTTTTTAAATCTCTTCACTTATTTCAGGTGGCATCAGGACTCTCAAGGGTGTTCATCAAGTACCACTAGGAGGGGCATCTGGGTGAGGAAGCTGCTAGCACATTTATGAAATCTGTGTCATGGAGAAATAAGTTGTTCACAGAAATTCTTTGAACGTCCATGACGCATAGTAGGACTGCCTGTTCACTCCTGGCTGACAAGCGCTTCCATGGGAACAAACAGGCCGGAGTGGTGCTGACGTGTTCTGGACATGAACCTAACCGATCAATCCATGGCTCACCCTGGCGGCATTGTTTAAAAAAAAGAAAAACTTCAGTTTTCCTTGTTTTAAATATCATAGATGACTAGCAGTGTACTTTCCCAAAGCATGTGAAAGCCCCTGCCTCATACACCCCCATCGAGTCCAACTTTGAAATGCAGGCCTCGATACAGACAGGCTAAAACGGAAAAGGAAGTCACAGAAAAGGAGTTACCGGAATTAGGATGTTTTGCAAAAATAATGTTCTCTCTCCTACTCTTCTTTAAGAAAAGGGCATCGCATTTTGTGAATAGTTTTCAAGTTATATTGTTCTTAAGAATTAGTGTCTCTAGGAAAAGGAAAGAAAGATGGAAAGTCGGTTAGTACCTGAGATCCGCTAACTGCACGCCCCCCCCAGCTTGTAATTTCCCGCCAGGCACTTTGCCATCAGCGGAGTTGTAGATGCCCTTGTTCCCAGTGGCACCGCAAGTATCATTATTGTCACCATTATTTCCTTTCATTAGACAGCAAGTCAATGTTACGACATGGAATTTAAAACCCTAAAACTCTGAGAAAGGTACTTAACTATTTCCATTGTAGTGAATTCATTCCCCCAAAGGAGATATAACAAGTTCTTAAAACAGCAATTGTATAGAACCGAAAATAAAAATTAAAAAAAAAAAAAAAGGAATGAGAGAAAATGTGTCTGCTAATAGCATGTGCCTTCATAGCCTTGTTTATACGGCTGATGATTAGGGGGTGAAATCTGCGTGTTATGTTTCCTGACCTTGAAGTACCAGGGATGGGGGAACAATACCTGGAAGGTACACAGAACAGGATTGCCGCAGTGTCCACAGCAGAATCCCGCATCGGGAGAGAGCTCTAAGCAATCGTAATCGCAAAACTGGTCATTGCGAGAAGGAGAAATCACCAACGTTTGTGATGAAAAAAAAAAATGCTGACAATACGAGGAAATCTAGGTAGCCACTGGGTCCTAAGACTAAGTCCAGAAGAGCTTCTTCATTGGCTCTCAATAAGACGTGATGGAACCAAACATTATCCATGTACATTCATGAAGAAAGAGGACCAAATGGATGCAGACGCTGGAACAACGGGCAGGTTCTACACTGAGAGACGAAGGCAGAGTGTTATTAGAAAGGATTCTGACATATTTGCAGTAACGCCAGTCAAGGTTGATAGATAGATGTCAACAGATTTAGAGAATGACTTTATCACAAGGCTACTAAATATATAGTTTGTAAAATCTTTTAAAATCCTCTTTCATGGAGTTTGCGGTTATGTGGAAATTTTCTATGTAGATTATATGGAGCGTGAAACTTCCAAATGTTTGCACTTCCAAGGAGCAAACGCATGTGCACTATTCTTTACCAAACAGGAGACCATGTCAGTTATAGCTTTCACTCTTTATCATCTGTGTCTTCATAGTTTTCACACCGGGTCCCCTGTGTTTGTGACTATTTTCTGTAGAAAACTCATCTTCTCAAAGGTTCTTCTCAAAACTCACCTGAGTTGCTGCTGGTTTTCTTCCAAAGCCTCTACCTCTTGTTGGCACATGGTCGCTGTTAGTAAATGTTTATTAAGTAAAAGACGAAAAAGATCGTACTTGTAAAAATCCATCATCCTGATACAGTTTCAGCCACGGGCCCTGTGCACTGCTGACCAGATGCCGCTTGCCGCTGGGAAGAGCAGCTGGTTGGCCACCGTGTGATACAGGGGACAGGAAAGTGTTGCAGGAACAGCAGACTGGTCCTGTCCCAAACACACACCCCCAACCTCTAGGCAAACCACGTTATAGCTTACCACGGCAGGAGGCTCTTTCACAGGACGTCTGGCTTTCATATGTGAATACTTCCCCAGTTAAACCACTTAGTACACTTGTTTGTTTCATTTGGACCAGAACTATAAGCTCCTTGTTATCAACTTAGAAGTGACCCTCTCTGGGGAGCCACCCTACGGGCAAGCCAGATACGGATATCTTTGGAGGATGGAATATTGTAAGAAGGCTACATGCAGCAGCAGAACCGCCAATTACACGGGAAAGAGAGCTGGCGTGGGGAAGACTGGGTGTGGCAGACTGGGCTTCCATGGGTCTCTGTCTGCGGATACAGGGGGACCTGGTTTACACGCCCCTCATCCTGTAAGCACCAAGGAGGTCGACTGACCCACCTGCAGAGACAGGTGTCCATCCCCTTCCCCCTCACTTGTCCATCCATCTCCATCCCTAAATAAATGCTCAGTCACAGAAGACGACTCCCAGAGTAAAGAGGTCTACTTTCGATCAAGGATCAGAGCCTTAAAATAGGCACATCTGGGAGAAAGACAAGGAGACAAACAGAGTCCTGGCTGACCATCGGTTATCACCGTGCTCCGGAAGTCGTAATGGAGAAACACAGGTATGTCAGAGCAAGCCCGTTTTCTGCTGTGGGAACTGCTGCTGGGACATGCAGGGCAGTTTCTACGGCAGCGTGCCCTGGACCAGCGGAGCAGTGGAATGGTCTCTGGACCACGCTGCTGTGGACTGTGCCAAACCGAGGCAGAAAGGTCATTTCACGTGGTTGAGAAGACACCCTAAGTCACCTTTGTGTGACTTCAACTGCTGTCTCACCTGACACCTTTGAGAAGCAGTTACATGGCCTTTTCTTGACCCCTGTCACAGGAACCAAAGAGGCCACCTCTCTGAGACATCTGTGGGTGGCCACATGCCGTACGGGTTTGCCAATGTGGTGCTTGTTACACATGTCTGCCCTGCGCCTGAGCAGAAATGACGACGTGGAAGGCAGCGAGCAGCACAACAGGGTTTCCTGATGTCCTACCGAGGGCTTTGTAACTTCAACGTGTTGTTACAGCGGCCACTGCTGACACCGGTGCACAAAGAGAGATCACATCTGATAAGACACACCTTGGCTGTCACCTGCTGCGCGCCCGACCAGGTTGGAATTTAAAGCGCAGCCCTCATGCAAACATTGTCTCCGTACCCGTTCCTAACATGCACTTTTGAATGCAGAATTCCAATAGAACACTGTAGCAAGATGCAGAAACTGTCCTCATTTAGAAAAGATGGAGAAGGCAGCATCTGGATATGCTCACCTCTCTCCCAGCCACGCCCTGAGCAGCCTAGGCTGTCGCTGGAGCCGCTGCGAACCTGTGTCTCATTACCGTGGGGGACTCTGCCGCTTAGAGCATCACACCCTGAACAGGGATGACGACAGACTCTGCCTTTTCTGACCATCTTACGCTGTGCAAAAAATAAACTATAAATTGTAGTCAGAAGGCCGTGCATTTGAATAACAGGTGAGAGTTTTACATACACAGTTAGCCAGAGCTTGCTTATTTATTCCAACACACCACCTGAGCACCTTGCAGCTGCCATGGGGCTTGAGACTCTGAAGCAGTGGCTGAGAGAGACAAAATCCTTGTCCTCAAGGGGCTTCCTTACCTTCTGGGGGAACCAGCCAGAGGATGGTCACCAGAGGAACTCTGTGGACAATGCAATCCAACACAGTCATCCCACATTATCAATGGTCCTAAAACAGGGAGGTCCCCCTGTCAGGACAGCGGTCATCAATGTGGCTGAGCCCTTGGGTGCTTGCTCGTCTTTCTGTCTCTGTCATGTGAACGTGTCAGGCTCTGGTTGTGAGTAAGAGCACCAGATTTTATCCCAAGTAAGATGAAAAGACGTGGAAGGATTTTAAGCAGGAGTATGAAATGAATTAATTTGAGGTTTTAAAGCATCCTTTAAGCATGACATTTTCACAGTTTTTATTCTAGCTGGAACTGAAAAAGGAAATTCACTGGTGCCTCTATTCAGTACACAAGGAAACTGAGGCTCAGGGAAGGTCCTCTATTGTCTGTGGGAATTCAACAAGTCAGAGAGAGAGGGAGAGGGGGGGGGAGAGAGAGGGGGGAGAGGAAGAAAGAGAGAGAGAGAAAGAGAGGGAGGGAGGGAGAGGGAGAGAGAGAGAGAGAGGAAGAAAGAGAGGGAGAGAGAGAGAGACAGGAAGAGAGAGAGAGGGAAGAAGAGAGGGAGGGAGGGAGGGAGGGGGAGAGAGAAAGAAAGAGAGGGAGAGAGAGAAAGCGAGAGAGAGGGAGAGAGAGAAAGAGAGAGGGAGAGAGAGAAAGAGAGAGAGGGAGAGAAAGGGGGGAGAGAAAGAAGGGAGGGGAGACAGAAGAGGAGAGGAAGGGAGAGAGAGGGAAGGAATAAGAGAGAGGGAGAGAGAGAGGGGAGGGAGAGAGGGAGTCAAACCTGAGGTCTTCTCATCCAGGGCTTCTTGCTAAATTTCTCTCCACCACGGTTGCCGCTTTCGAGTCTGTTGGTAACCAAGTTATACGCAACCAAAATCAAATGTGAAATAGAAACAATTTTTTTTTAATGTGCACAGATCTAAAATGATTTCCGATTATACTTGTGGCGCTGTCCTCACGCAGACCTGGTCTCAGTACCCGTTCTTAACATGCACTTATGAATGCAGAATTCCAATAGCACTGCAGCATGAGGTGGAGCTGATGAGAAATGAGAGCAGGGCTGAAAATACACTTAAAGATTTACTTAAAATAAGAATAGTGAAATGGTTTGAAATTTTAAAAAAGATATAATCTGCCCAACTGCAATGAGTGGCCCGGGTCCAGGCTGACCAGGCTCCATTGAAGCAGGCCATGTTGTCATTCTTTCCCGTTTCTCCCCGGAGATACGGAATCATCTGTCCGGACAGGCCCCCAGCCCGGCCGCAGCCTCCTCCGTGGGGCTCGCTCTGCTCAAGGTCACGCCACACTCTCCCCTCCTGCTCTTCACGTGACTCCCAGCATCGACCACAGTGCTGTCCACCCAGAGAAATGGCAACAGGTGTTTTTACAATAGGTGTCATTACTCTAAATGCATCAGAAACACGAGGCTATAAGCAGTTAACATGTGGAAACAGAGTCAGAAAAGGCTAGGGTCTGTCCAGAACAAAAGAAAGACTTGAGGAAATAAAACTTAGGGAAGCAGTCTAGAAGTATTCTAATATATCTTACAACTAAGAAAGAAGGAAGCCCCTGTTTCTGGTGGTATAGGATGTCTGGGTACCTTGACCATCTTTTGGCTAAAATAACAAACACTGTTGGATAAAATAAAAAATATATATTTAAGTACCCTTAATTTTCCTTTGAAAAATTAAGAAATAGCCAGAACCCCCAAACACAGTGGCAGGGTGCCCTCACAGAGGTGGGCGCAGCACGAAAGCCAGGCCTTCCTTGAACACGTTTACGGAACTGGACACATTCACACATTAGGTTTGGCAGCCAGTGGGCTGTGGCATCAGGGGACAAGTTGAGGCTTGCTCACAGCCGGAGGCAAAGCAGGACATCTCCCTTCAGATAGCCCAAGCCCTGAAGGGGACAGTCCCAATGTGAGAACACTGTAAGGTGCTGTGTCTTGAACCCTGACACAGAGTGAAGGGTTGACCAGTGAAGGCCCAAGGTGCCCCACACGGCCCCACATGGCCCCATAGATCCCTTTGAATTTTGATCTGTGGCAAGCTTCTTCCTCAAAGGAAACACCAGGCCCAGACAAGTTACAGAAGTTCCAGGACACATTCAAGGACAAACTACATCTCTGTATAAACCATGTCGGGGTGTTAGCAAAAGGGATGCTATCCCTGCATCCAGGGTAAGCTTCCAATATGACACAGGTGGGCTCGGTGCACGAAGGGAAAACAACAGGCCACCACCCCAGCCCCCACTTGTGGACACTGACACAGAACTGATGCAGTTTTACAAACCAGGTCCCAACAATGAGTGGAAAGGAGAAAACAGAAGAAAAGCTTCAATAGAAAAATTAATAGCCACATGAGTTCATAACTTTTATCATATGAACATGTAAAAGAAATTAAACCCCATGACCATCTTCATTAGAGACAGAAAATTTGAGACAATTCAACATCCACTCATAATAAAAATTTATTTAAAAAAACTGGAAAAGGAAAAACAAATGGTTCTGTTTGGGTAGTTAAATACACTGCTCACCAAAATTAGGGGATATTTCAAAATAAATATGAAGCAATAAAATATCCCCTAATTTTGGTGAGCAGTACATTTTTGATCTGGAATAAGTCAAGAATCTCCCTCGATGGAAATCTGATTCAACCTCGTTCTTAAGGGTCTTGTCAGTGCAGTGAGATAAGAAACATATATATAAATATTTGTTGGAAACATAAAAGTAATCACTATTTCCATATATATTCTGTCAGAATTATTAAGAATGAAGCTATGCGCTAGAATTGAAATCACTAAATAAAAAATCTGTACATAAGTACAAATTAGGAAAGAGGAACAAAAAGATAGCAGTTACAATTTACATCAAAATTATTAATTACATAAAAAACAGATCGTAAATATATTTGCAACTTCTGTGGAGAAAATTACAAAACTTGGATGAATTTGTGCAAGCACAAGATGTTAAAAGGAGAAGTGCAGCCCAGTAACGGAGTTCGAGACTCACTCTCACGAAGACGTCCACTTTAGAAGCACTGTATGAAAACGTCAACTTTTTATAGAGATTTGAAGCCATTCTCTAGAAATCCCAAACAGAATTTGGGTTGAAACCTGACAACTTTTTTCTCCCAGACCAGTGCCATGTTGACACACAGCCACAGTGGCGTCGTGGTAACTTGAGAGGGAGCTGCCCTGGCCACCCTAGGTAAGGAGTCAACATGGTCCTCACCTCCAGGGCTGATGTGCCCAACACCCCCAGCCTCACTATGGTGTCCCTCTTATTTTCATTGCAATTTTCATCTTCCAATGTGTAATTGTGAGCCAAAAAGCGAGCTGTAGAACACATGAAATATATCTCCACTTCTGCATAATCCAGCATGAGTTTAAACTAAACACACTGTCTCACTCTGTAGACATGACACATGTACAAAAGCCAGGTCTTCATGAATGCCACACTAGGGAAACAGCTACCTCTGTGTAGGAGGGCAGGACGGACTCTGTATGTTAAGAATAAGGGCAAAGGAAAAAGAAGGAGAAGGGTAAAGTAATCTTTTTTTTTTTAGTTAGGGGGTAGATACATATGAATGTTAGTTTTACAACGATTATGTCTTCTTTATACGTAATCTAATGTCTTAAACTCTAAGTATCTTAAACTCTAAATATCGATAGATACTAGAAGAAGCTAGTTTTACAGTGGGTCGCTATACATCCAATTCTGAGTTGCAAGCCTTCATAGCTCCTGTTTTAGTTAATCCAGGTACAAAAGCCCCGAGAATCACCATTATCGTTTGCATGTTTACGGATTCCCCAGCTCACGTGTCCCCAGGGACCAGGACTGGAACAGACGCTGTCCTTCGGCCACCCCAGCCTCAGGCTGGCGCTCTCTGGGAGCCTGTCTAAGGCACACCTCGGGATGTGATTAGACACAGCACACAGGCCACCTTGTGTTCAAAACAAGAGTAAAAACACATGATTAGGTCTATGCTCCTTCAGACTTTTCATGATCGTTTCATTTAAACCTATTCAATCATTACAAACAAGACAACAGGCCCAAAAATGGAGTCCCCGGTGCTAAGCCCCATGTCACTGAACTGAGACTTATTACAGTTTCTGCTTTCCCAGAAATGGAATCTTCAGCCCGTCAATCAGGAATCGCTTGATTGGCTCTGATACAGCCCTGCTCCTAGGGCAGGGGTCCCCAAACTACGGCCCGCGGGCCGCATGCGGCCCCCGGAGGCCATTTATCCGGCCCCCACCGCACTTCCAGAAGGGGCACCTCTTTCATTGCTGGTCAGTGAGAGGAGCACATTGACCATCTCATTAGCCAAAAGCAGGCCCATAGTTCCCATTGAAATACTGGTCAGTTCGTTGATTTAAATTTACTTGGTTCTTTATTTTAAATATTGTATTTGTTCCCGTTTTGTTTTTTTACTTTAAAATAAGATATGTGCAGTGTGCATAGGGATTTGTTCATAGTTTTTTTTATAGTCCGGCCCTCCCATGGTCTGAGGGACAGTGAACTGGCCCCCTGTGTAAAAAGTTTGGGGACCCCTGTCCTAGGGGTAACTTTGCAATAACCCAGTGGTTTCTTGCCAGGAAACTTCCTTGTTCCTGCCCCCTTCTGCCTATAAAAGTCTTTCATTTTCTACAGGGCCTTGAAACACCTTTAGATTGGCTGCTGCCTGCTGCTAATAGATTTTTGCTCAAATATAAACTCTTCCGATTTCTAATATGCTCTGGTTTACCATTTAACCCTGAGATGCTGGTAATTGAGCAGATGCAGAAAGAAACTTTTAATAGCCTGGGGGGTTTTTTGTTGTTTTTTACAACCTTGTCTAGATGGCTGATTTAGTCCATCCACAGAGAGGAGCACACTCGCCTACCTTCTCTAGAATGACACTATCAGCAGAGAAGTGATGGTCCCCACGGAAAGGAAAGAAATGAACCTTCAACAGAGGTGTCACATGCGAAAAGACGAAGAAAGCAAGTCCTCGTCCGTCTGTCCGTCCTTGAATACACAGTATTCAAAGCGATTAGCACCCTTTGCTTCGCCCCATTGGAAGCTAATCTGCTCCCTGACGACAACATGCCACGTTCTTCGTCACAAAGTTACAGTCTTTGCATGCTCGTGCGTCTGCTCTTCCATTCAGTGACTGTGTGTTTAGTCATCGTTCTGTAGGGTTTGGCAGACATTCCCATCTCCCTGCAGAGTGAGCACTTTTTTTCAAACCTTCTTTACCCTATTCATCAAGAACTCCGGAAGTATGATCTCAAAATATCTTTGAGCAGCCATTTTCGGAAACCCATATGCCAATAAGAAAAGCAAAGCCTAAGAAGAGTCCATGCTTTTCAACAAGGCCCTTCAGCTGTCCTGGATCACGCACGATCTTTACAGTGAAGGACGGTGGCTTCCCCCAGCCAATCAGGTAAAATGAGCCAGTCGGCCGGGCAGGGTCTGTTCCAGTCCAGCAATCGTGACCGTCAGCAGAAGGACACTCAAGTCTAGGATCAGAATACCTGGAATTCAAGTCATGGTCTCTCTCACCAGCCGAGAAAATGACCCAGAACTTCCGTTTCCGTGCTCAGAAGCAGGGGATAAAAATATCTCTCTGACAAACTGTACTAAGGATTAAGTGACACATTTCACCTGAGTGCCTGCTGAAACGACAAAGGTATGTAGGAAATCTAAGGCATCACCAGAGCAAGGTGGTGGTCAAGGCCGGTGGAAGAAAAAACAAACAAACAAAAAGCTGAAAGTCATTATCTCTGACTGATACAACTGTCAAAAAATGGTTAACACAAGGACAACAAACGCTGAAGCATACAACGTGGGCATATCGAGAAGTTGTGACCACACTCAGTTACAGATGCGTGGGATTTGCAAGGGCATCACAGAGGGTAGGAAAACCCAGGCACCAGCCGTCCACTCTATTCCCAGGAGACAGCAGGCACACTCAGCACTATTCCAGGAGAAATAATGAAGTGGAAAGCCTGGCTTGCCAAGTCAAATTCAGCTGTTTTGTGCTGTGGCTGCAGTTGAACGTTAGCTTACAGATATTTCAAACATGCTCTCCACAGAGAATAGGGATACTATGCTGGTTTGCGTCCAGAGACAAGAGCACATTTTTTAGAAATGGTAAATAATTGAACATCTCTAGATTTTGCCATTAGCAGAGAGAACCGATCTTACCCAGTAGCAATTTGTAAGAGGTTCAGAGGGAGCAGGGCCAGACAGACAGCTCAGAGGGACTGCCAATGTGTGGACCAATCTGTGCAGACTTTAAATGAAAGTCACTTCTTTCAATCTCCCCACTTTCACTTGTCTTCGTGGTTTGTATGTGTGTGTTTAGTGCTATTCAACTCTAGCACCTATGTAGACTCCTGTACCAACCATCATAGTCACAGGACAAGACTTTCCACCGTCACAAGCCTCTTACCTCCATCGTCTTCTTAGCCACCCCCACCACCCACCCCCCAGTCTAATCCCAGGCAACCACTAATTTTACCACCATTTCTGAAAGTTTACCATTCCAAGACTGTGTTTTAAATGGAATAATGCAGTGTGCAACCTTTTAAGAGTGGACTTGGTTCAGTCAGCATGATTACCCAGAGATGCATCCCGGTTGTTGTAAACATCTACAGTTCGTTCCTTTTTGTCGCGGAACAGAAACCCATGACATGTATGCACCACGGCGTACCCAGTCACCTGCCCTGTGAAGGACACCTGGGCTGGTCCCAGTTCCTGCCTATTACAAATCGAACTGTATTTGTAGGTAAACACAGATTTCAATTTCTCTGGCCTAGACGTCCAAAAGTGTCATTTTGCTGGGTCAAAAATTGTCTACACATGCCAAGTTGCAACAAGTGAAACTTTTTTTCTTCAAAAATAATCTCTTTATATGTCCTTTTTCTAAAACTAATAACCACTGGTATTTATAATAATTCCACAATTCTTCTATGCAAGATTTATGATTATTTACCATCACTTCTGAACCTTACGGGGAGATTAAATTTTAAGAAAGTTGATTGTAAATAACTAAACTTTTTTTTTTAAGAATTTTTGTTGATAGAAGTGTGAAAACTGAAGACCTGTAGTAAATAGAATCCTAAGATAGATCCACCCCGCCAAGATCCTTGGCCCTGGTACGCACACTTCTCCCAATCATCCAGTCAACTGCCCATCTGGACACTGCTAGGAAGGCATTTTACAGATTAATTGAAGTCCCAAATCAATTTACCTTAAGATCAGGGAGATAATCCATGCGGTGCTAATTGAATCACAAATTGGTTGTGAGATGAATAGTAGGAGGAATTCAACTAATTGTTTTTGTGAAAGTAGATAACTTTTATGTAGTTAAGAATAGATAAAAAATAAGAAAAGGTAGAAAACTTTCATATAGTTGAGTATGACCTACTGACACAACCGAATAAGATCAACAGTTCTCAAAAATAGCTATTGTGTGATATTCTAGAATCTTCATATGCCCAAAATTACCCAAAGAGAGAATCAAGAATTTTTATGACTTTTAATATCATAGTGTAGCTCTAAGTGGCATAAGAGAAAACCCAATGTCCAATTCTTGCTATACCTAGAGTCATTTGCTACTGTTGATAAAGTTATTTTAATCATTTCCACTTATTCAGCACCTAGCAAATGTCAAGAGAGCCCATAACGCAACTCAACCGATTTTCATGAAAGGTCAGATCGTACCTGCTGTCTCTGAGTCTCACTGGCCTAAGCCTCCCTCTTCTCCTCATGGGGACTTGTATCTGTCACCCTTATCACAGCACTGTGGTACTCCAGAAGCAGTTCACACTGATGTCCCACTTAGGAAACCGAGGACACAGTTTTCTCTTGCAGCGCCCTCTCTGCGGGATTTGATATTGATGTCTTTCTGAAACGGTCTTCCTTTCTTCGTTCCTGGCCTCCTCTAACCCGGTGTCTACTCCTTGGTGTTCCCTCGAAGTTCTTCGAAGGTTCTTGCTCCTTTGCTGGTGGTGTTCCTGAGTGCCCTCCCTGCTCTGCTGCCCTTGCTAGAGCAAATCCATGGATGATCAGTGTGAATCTTGGGGTGGGAGCCCGCTAGCTTGTGTAGGTGAGGTGACAGGACTTTCCATGGTGACAAGCCTCTCACACCTCCATTGTCTTCTTAGCCACCCCCACCACCTCCTCCAGCAACTATTAGTTTCAATTGCAACCCCACCACCACCACCACCCAGGCTTCTAATCCTTTACCACCCTTAATTTGAACCCTGAAAGGAATCCAGTATCTCCATTAGGAGTCACTAAAGAGTCTTTATGATGATCACTTACACCTCAGGCTTCCTTTTATTCTTTATTTCAAGTTCCTGACTTTGTCCATCCACAACGGGGCCTGCCCGAGAGTCCGACTTCCAGGAGGAAGGGAGGGGCACTCATGAAAAACAAGTTGTTGAGCATCAGAAATACCTTGAATAGAAAATTACTTTGTTTCCTAATGTGGACAAAATAAGCTTTAATGGTCTCTGAAAACACCAATTAAAGAGGGAAATAATTGGTTCATTTTGTTAAGAGTAGTGATCTCTGAAATTGGATAAAATAAAACAGAGGAATTAACTGGTTTTACCATCACTGTGTTGAAAATAAACAAACAAATAAAAAAAACAGTAACAAATGTATGAAACACTCATAACCTATAGAAACTGACCTATTTATTTCAGAGGTAAGTATTCTCTGTAAACTCACTGATTGCTATCAATAATAACATTTTAGAATAAAATTTATTTTAATAAATCTGTGATCCATCCAATGTAATATATCATGTTGAACTACTGATTAATTATAGCATGAGTAGGAGAACGTAGGGCTTTATAATCATGTGAATAAATAAAAATGGGGCAAAAAATTTGTTTGGTTAATGTTGCTTTAATGGCTGCAATTATATCCTACCCAAATGAATAGCTTTAATTATAGTGAACTTGGGATACATAAATTACTTGCAATATTACATTCCAATTGTAGGCCTGCTCAGAAGTGAGTCAGTCTATTATTGACACAGACCAAGGAAAATGCTTTATATATTCCACTTGAAACAATATCTTTGAAACTTTAATATCAGTAGTTCATATATTGAGCAAATATTGAAAGTAAAAACTGGAAGACAGGTCCAGCAATTTTAAAAAAATGGCAAAATAACTTCCAAATCTCTACAGGTTAACTAGAAAATTTGTTCAACCCATCACACAGGCTCAATATTTCATTGACTGAACATAATGTCTTTTTGTTGAGCAACAACAGAAGTTCAGATGACGTGATGTTCATTTGTTTCCTACCCTAGCCTCTCAAACGCTCTTGAAAGCACTCAAGCACTCTCTGGGACGGAAGTCTGTCTTCTTTTTCATGTTGATAGCCAAACCTCATTCCCTACAATCACATCCAGCACAAGACTTTGGACAGGCTAGACTTTACCTCCCTAGTAAAAACCGAAATTGGCTTTGCTTTGTATTTCCACGAGTTTTTATAACCAGAAAGACCTCCTGAGTTTCGCTCAAATAAGCCCTTAAAAATTTTAATGAGGACAAATTAGTTTTACAAATGCACATGCAGATGGAACATAAAATCAACTGTCTTTGGGGACATCCTGCCCCCAGACACCTCATTAATTACAGCCCTGAAACACAATAGAAAGAATACGCGTTCACATTCTTCACATTTTGAAATGCAAGTATGGACAGGTTTAATTCATTCCACCTGACAACCCAGCACCACCCGAAATCAAGCACATGCCTTTCTATTACAGAGCAATCAAGCCTCTAATTAGAACTGGCGGTTCACCCATCATTTCCTATCACGGCCGCAGCAGCCTGTGCTTTTGACAGCCTGAAAATAAAAAAAAATATGGGTGGGAAAAATAAGAGGGATAAAAATGACTTAAAAAAGAACTGTGCTAGAGGCGTGATTAAACCAAAAAGTTCTAAAATTGATGTAAATGTCAAAAGACAAACAAAACAATTAGAACTTTAAAAAAAACCGGGGTGAGTTTGCATTTCTCCTTCACCCAAACACAATGATGGAAGCATTCTGCTTCAATTATTTATTTATTTGATGAAACAACCTCCCAACCTACGTTTTCCCAGATTAGATCTCTCTTTTAAACTTGGCCCCATGCTTCGGTGCCACTCTGAATATCTAAACGGACATATTTCTTTTAATATTTGGAATGCAGCATGCCAAAACAGAAATCATATTGGCCCCTCTAGGGTCGAGAATTGGCCCGACCTTCTGCCTACAGGTCTACTCTGGAACGTGTAAACTCAGCCATAACCCGTCCGCCTGAGGGTAGTCACCTCCACAACGTCATTGTGTTTGCTCTCATCTCTCTGCGCACACACACGCCGCCTGTTACAGGTCCCTCTTACCCATTACAGAGTCCCTGAGGTCACTCCCTGTTAGTTCTGTTGGTCCTTCCCTGTGCCCGGAGGAAGGACCTTTAACACGGTCCCGGACATAGAAAGCCATGCTTGGAGGTAAGTGATCTAAAAGTAAAGGAGCCGGCGTTCTGCGGCCGTGCATTTTAGAAGACGGGCCAGACAAATATTAATCGTCCACTTTGTTGAGGACCTGCAGAGCCTCTCACACGTGAGTGAGCACAGGCCACCCCCCAGAAGGAAGACACACATTCCCTGAACATCGTGTGACCACAGAATACCTTCTCGGGTAGACTGACTAGTGTGCAGAGGAATACGATTTGGGAGAGGGAGGCTTACACAATTTACTCTAAACTCTCTCACTGAAAATAAAATTCTGAGTTACATATCCGAATTTCAGATGGGTCCAGAAGAAAGAAAAGGATTTCGATGGGCAAATCCAGGGAAGAGGGCATCACAGACACGAAAGCCAGGACTTAGACACAGAGAAGCTGCCTGCTTTAAGGCAGTATTCACTGTCAGCAAGGTGGTCATGACCTTTGTGCCCGACTTTCAGATTGTAGAATGTATTTTGTGTGTGTGTGTGTGTGTCACAGAATAGGGCTTCAGAGCAAAATAAGGAGCTAGGTAGGAAAATCTTCCAAACCAGGCTTTGTACCTATCCCTTCGGGGTGGTTTTCCGCCAATAAGGTCAGGTAGAAACTTCGAGATAATACAGAGTATAGGACTTAATCTCTAGAGTAATTTGGAACTAGTTCATGACATCAAACATGACTGTAGAGATGCTGCCACGCTCCTGTGAAAGGATCACGTCAAAACGCAGAATAAAATTCCCATACCAAGCAGCCCATGCCCCTGGCATCTCTTACCCTCCACCTCTGAGCCCTCCCCACTCCTGGCCCCACACCGATCCCAATCCTAGGAGTGTGGCTGGTACCAGAGGTCAGGTATGGCTGAGTGGGCTTCCCACAGTATTTGGTACACGAGTCACCTAAAATAGTCAAACTGCCAGAAACATAGAATAATGGTTGCTGGCGGCCTGGGTAAGAACGAAACAGAGAGCTTTTGTTCCACGGGTACGAGGTTTCTATTACACAGGATGAATAAGGTCTAGAGTTCTGCTGTCTGACGTCATGTCTGTGGTTGACACAATGCTGTCCCGGGCACTTATAACGGGGAGTCAATCTCATGTTCCACGTTCTTACCAAAATGAAATAAAATTTGGAAAGCTGGATTCCTCCTTGCATTTCGTCAAAGTCAAAATTAGCCCTCCATCCGTGTGACAGAGTCACATGCATCCAGTTAACTCTCTTGGGGTAGTGACAGAAAAGTGCCAGTTCCTCTTAGCTCTGCACTCTCTCATTTTGTCCTGGGGACAAAGCCAGTATTCGATAAAACCAGAAGCCCACCACGCACTGGGCGCGATGGCCGTGTGCACGATCCCATTTCGTGTTCTCGATGATTTCATCTCACAGATGAGGACTGGCGGGCACAGCGGCCACGTAATGTGCCTGAGGACTCGTACGCAGTGAGGGCTGGAGAAAAGTGGGGACCAGCCCATGCTCCCACCCTCGCCAAGTAGCGATCCCCGTCCTGTCTGTGTCCTAGGAAAGACCTGCGTGGATCCCTCCACCCCTCTGAGCCCAGCCTTCCCTTAATAAAGTAAGGGCTTATTGTGCCTCCACGGGACATTGGTTACAAAAGCTCTTGGGTGACAGCAAAGCAAAGATGAGTAAGAGTGGGAAATGTAAGCAGACAGAGGAAGGACCTGCCAACTTCGAGGACATGGGTTCCCAGGGATCATATATGTCTCCCCCACCGACGCCCGAGGATGCACTGAGCCAGGGAGAGGACAGCGTCCTCAGGGAAGTCTGCACACTCATCCCACTCATTGCTTCGCCCGCCCTTCCGGACAGGCAGAAACATCAAACCTGCCTCCGCAGGGCGCTGATGAGCTCTGCTGCTGCCCAAACGGGAGTTGAGTCCGTCGCTTTTCTCCAACGCAGGGAATCATTAGGTGTGACCATGTGGAGCCCCTTTCCACTGCGCTGTGTGTCAGATGAACAGCTGCCATCCACCATCACCATCGTCTCGAATGTGTTGACTTCGATGTGATTAGGCCGGCAGAAACACTGAAAGCACAGAGGACTCAGGACGGCAGAGAGGGAGGCCGCCCGCCGTGTGGGACTCACAAAGTCTAAGAACTTCTTCAGGTCACGTGCAGCCTTCAGCGTGAGGGAGAGAACTCTCACCCCAATGATGGGTCTGCAGCGTCTGACTGGGCAAGGGAGGGGCAAGGAATGGGGGCGGGGGGCCCGTGTCTGCAGTCCAGCTCCGGGACATTCCGGGCCGCTGCTCTGAGGGGACCCTCTCAGTCAAGACGGCTTTTTGTTCGTTTGTTTTCCCCCCAAAATCAAGTCAAGACAACCTAAAACTCTGAGAAAGGCAAATCACATGTTTACATATGGAACAGGGAGGACTGCATATCGCCAAGGTTTTCCTTACACTTAATATTTGGAAAATTAAGTAGCGTGACACTAGACAAACATTCAGGGAAGGTCAACACATCAGCGTCTCTATGCCGCCATCTGTTTGATAGATGAGAGGTGGATGACAGAGCTTCGTGGTCACTATGGAGCTTGCCACTTGTCTTTCTCATCTGCCAACAGGGACAGGCCCACGTGGGGACACTGCTGCTATTTCCAGATGCCCGGTGCTGTGTGCATATCAGCTAAGAGTCGCCTGTGAAGGAAAGATGTCATACCAGGGGGACAGGTGTGGACACCCAGCAGCATACCTAGGGGCTTTGGTTCCAGCAGCGGCTCTAAGAAGGACGGAGCAAATCAAACTGGGGCTGGCGTGTAGGATTGCAGAGTGTTGCAATGCCCAAGTCTGTAACCGTGCTTATGTAAATGCCCAGCTTTGCTTTTGATGAGGGACTGAGGGTATGTCCTTGGTCCCATTTATTCTTGATTAAGGCCTTTGGCAAAATGCTAAGCATTAGTGCAGACAGCCTTCTGAGAGGGGGTACAGAACCCCTAGGTCCCGGGTGTGTTTCCCAATCCCACCTGTGTTGGTTATTCTCCACGAGCCTTTATACACGTCGTCATGTGAGAGCCTTGTACTACTGCCTGGAAAACAAGGCAATATTCAGCCTCTCTCGGCCACATCACATGGAACTTCATTCACGCTGTCCTGAGGAAGGCAGCATCCCCATCAGACTGGCCCACTCGCACCATGAGAGTGAAGGTGGGTCGACGCCCTCAACGTAAAAGACAAAACGGAACACATCTGTCTCAGTCCTCTCGAGATGTCCTGACACAGGTCCACAGATGGGGCGTCTGATGAACAAAACAAGTTTATCTCCCACAGTTCTGGAGGCCAGAGTGTGGGGTCAGGTGCAGCCTGGGTGAGCTCTGGCTGGGGCCCCTTCCCAGACTGTAGACGGCCACCTTCCCAGTGGCCTCCCCTGGCAGAGAGCAGGGGGAGCAAGCACGCTCTCTCCTGGCTGTTACAAGGGCACTAATTCCTTTTGCCATGGGCTCCAACCTCGTGACATCATCTAATGCTAAATTACCTCCCAATGACCCTTCCTCCTAGTACCTTCACACTGGGGATAGGGTCTCCACATGTTTGACATGAACATCCAGTTCATAACAATCACACAAGATAGTGTTCAGCTATAAATTATTCATACAGATATTTTAAAAACTGGGATTCATGGAGGTAAAGACCGGCGACATTAGGACACCTGGTAGAGCTCTTTCATTATCAGTGGCATGCAGGAGGGTATCGGGGTGGACAGAGCCTGACCCAGATGAGGCCCTGGGGTGGGAAAGGGGGGAGAGACAGCCACTGCAGAGAATTTAAAATGAGTAACTGAACTGAACTAAAATATCTCTGCTTTTTATCATCACCATGAACTGGCAATTCTAGATGGGGTCAACGGTAAAAATATCTCTCACAGGGGAGGGGAGTGTATTTTGTTGGTCTAAGTTTTAAACGGTTGCTGTAGTTACTAGTGAATTTTAACAACATATATTTAAACTACAAAGGAACAGATTTTTATTGGTCCACTTTAATAAACATCATGACCGCCACGCAGGTTAAGTCTGGGGACTAGCCCACAGCACAATAATTCTGTGACTCGGACGGCATCCGAGTCGGAGCTCTGCGCTGCAAGGCTTGCTCTAAACCCAGATCATGTCTCCCCTGCCCTTTTTCTGCATAAAAGCTGCCTTTAAACGGTACACATGAAAAAGAAACAAGACAAGGAACCAATGAGCCAGTTCAGTTTCCAAGAAACTGAACTGAGTGACTTTGGCTTTGTCATTCTATGTGACCACTGGGAGACTTGAATTCACGTTTAAATTTTAATACCAGGAGACAGCGGCTTTCACTGTGAAGTGTAATATTTATGTCGAGTGAGTACAGGTTTCAGTTCAAGGTTTCAGTTCAAGTATCAAACGTTCAGAAAACATGTTGCTGGATATAAATATGATCTTTAAAATCTAAGTGAGTCATTTAAAAAAATAATAATAATTGTTCATCTTTGTTTGAAAACAATAGAATAAGCCAGGGAAATGAAAGGTGTCCTCGGCGGCTGTCTGAATTGTGCACCTGGAGAACGACCCCTTAGAAAGTGATCTGCCCCAGCATCAAATGCCCCAGGGGTGCCACTGTCAGCAAAGTTTTTCAAATTATTGAGCGTGACAAGGTGAACCTCTCTCACAGCAGGGAAAACGTCAGTCTCCATTCTAACTAAGGCGAATCATGGTGAATTAACCTAAAAATTATGGGAGCCTTTGTGCTAATGAAATTTGACACTACATTTCCAAAATGATTTCCGCAAACATGACATTTCACCGTAGTGGGGGGACCTCTTGGCAGTGAAGCCAGTCGTGTGATCTGGGGAAGGGTCATCTCGCCTCTTACCTTCTGTCTCCCACAGTCTCAGAATCCAAGTCCTGCTATGCTCAATTAAGCATTGCAGGCACCAGGTGAGGATGACGGGCAAGGTATTGGTGTTCCTGGGCTATGCACGAATTGCTCCATGTCCCCAGGGAACTCGGTTCTTCATCTGCAAAATGGGGGTCACGATGTTCCTCATTACCATGCTCACAACTGCAATAAGGTTCGTAACCTGATTTCTCCAAACTGACTTTGGGAAACTTCAAATTAGATGCACATCCGCCTAGTCATCAAACTGCATGGCTTATGGAAATGCATTTCTTAGAAAGGCGTGAATGTGAAAGAAATGCTATCGCTCACTCCTTTGGTCACCCAGATGAGGGGGGTAATTCACATGGGTACAATCAGATTGATGTCTGGAGAGGACAAGAATTTAAAGGGTATGTTTTGTCTTGTAAAGACTAAAACACATTAAAACACGCTCCACCCTTACCCTTCCTCTCATCCAGTGGCAAACACTCCTGGACAAGACTCAGAATCCTATCATCTGTACGCTGGTGACCCATAAATCTTTATCTCCAATGTTGACCTGCCCACTGGATTTAAATGTATACATAGAAAACCCTGCCCCCTCCCCAACACACACATGTATATCTTGTCAAATGCCTTGGCTACCCATGGGCACCCAAGTCAGTGAAACTTGACTCATCCTTTCTCTCCATTTATCTTCTCATGTGTTGTTCTCAGTTTCTAAGACCAGCTGGTCCACCTCCCAGTAACAGCCCAGCTGGCCTCCCCCTTGCGCCCCTCAAACTCAAGTCAAAGTGCTCTGGAATTACCCATTTGCAGCCAAACCCAAAACAGTGCTGCTCTCTCAGGGGGGCCCCCGCCGGCTCGGAAGGGTGCGAGTGAATTTCTGGCTGTCATATAATGGGGTGAAGCCTACATTCAGTGGTGAATCCAGGGGTGCCCGATCTTCTGCAACATGTGAGATATTTTGCCCGTGAGCACCACGAATTTGTACAGTTTAACACACCCTGGTCTTTTGCAACTATGCACCCACTTTGCATGTTGCTTATTTCGAGAGGGAGCAAATGTCACCTGACACTTGAGAAAATCATGCGACGGCGATGTTCTGGCAGCATTTGAGGCGTCAGTGTGAAAAGTCGCTACCAGCCCACGTGTACCACCCATCTAGGATTAATTTAAGCATCTCACTGTTTCAGCTTCAGCACATTTCTTAATGAGGTTATATTCAAACGTTTACGTGGTTCAACAGGTATGATTTTACTGTAAGTTACTTTTTCTGTTACATCATCTTCAGAGTGCAGTAAAAATATTATGTTGATCTTTAAAAGTAAGGCTGCAGAAAGGTTACGGGATCTTCAGATTTCAGGACAGTGGAAGGAGCATTTTTAAACATGTGTGAGTAGCGGTACTGTGTCTAATAGTGATGAGAACCCCCCTGAGAGAATAGGCCATTGGTGGCGAGGAGGATTACAACCTCACACAATGCATGGTTTGCAGTGGTCGGCAAACTCATTAGTCAACAGAGCCAAATATCAACAGTACAACGATTGAAATTTCTTTTGAGAGCCAAATTTTTTAAACTTAAACTATATATTGATAGGTAGGTACATTCCTTACGAGGTAGCGCACGCAAGTGGTATTTTGTGGAAAAGCCACACTCAAGGGGCCAAAGAGCCCTGTGTGGCTCACGAACTGCAGTTTGCCGACCAGGGGACGTTAATTTTGCACGTAGATTCCTTCGCACTCCTGAAATTTCAGGTCAGACGATTTCAGATTGGGAAGGCTTTCAGGATGCTATAAGAGGTCCAGCGGCGTCCTGGGCTCTACACATTAAATACCTGTAGCGTGCCCAATTTGGGCAATAAAAAAAAACACCTCCAGACATTGCCAAATATCCCCTGGATCAGGGGACTCCAAACTTTTTACACAGGAGGCCAGTTCACTGTCCCTCAGACCATTGGAGGGCTGCCAAATACAGTGGTCCTCTCACTGACCACCAATGAAAGAGGTGCCACTTCCAGAAGTGCAGTGGGGGCTGGATAAATGGCCTCAGGGGGCCACATTGCGGCCTGCGGGCCGTAGTTTGGGGACGCCTGCCCTGGATGATGACGCACCCCCCGCCCACACTGAAAACCACTACAGCATAGAAAGATAAGCTGTAAAAGGGATTTTCTTGCACCATGATTTGAAAAAACAATGTTAAGATAAGAGATAGGCAGGGGGTCACTAAGCAATGAAAGTTAGCATATAGACATTCTGCTTTTTAAAACACCTTAATCAAAGCAAATTATAAAACTAGAAAAAATAATGGCAGTTTGGTATCCTTGACCTATGTAGAAGGTAAGTAAAGAATGAAGTCAAACACACCCTAACTTACTCACTGCCCTCACCAAGAGCCCGTATGTTCCCAGAATAGGACCCAAACTTATGCACTTTGGATGTATAACACAATTGGGTTGGCACGGTTCATGCAGTCATGCCCAAGACTTGATGATTTCAACGCACTTAAGAGTTTCAAAGACTTCAAATGCATGGCCAGTGTATCTACAGTTCTTCATAGCATGGGAAGAAAAACACCACAAACTCTGCTTCTGGCTTATGATTTTAAATGAATTCCAAAGATTCAAACGTTGGGCAGAAATCTCCAGTTACTTCCACCAGGGTTTAGAAAGCCTCTGTATGCTCTACGGGCAGCTTTGAATGCCAGGGAACAAATCTACGCACTTTTTTACAAGTCCCAGGAACCACTGCTTTCAGGGCTTGACTTGCCAGTTGAACAACCTTTCATATCTTTTCCATTGTGCCACAGTCTTCTTTTTTTTTTTAAGCACAAGAGAAAGAGAGGAACACAGAGAGAGGGACAGATAGGGACAGACAGACAGGAAGGGAGAGAGACGAGAAGCATCAATTCTTCCTTGCGACACCTTAGTTGTTCACTGATTGCTTTCTCATATGTGCCTTGACTGGGGGGCTCCAGCCGAGCCCATAACCCCTTGCTCAAGCCAATGACCTTGGGCTCAAGCCAGAAACCATGATGTCATGTCTACGATCCCATGCTCAAGCTGGTGAGTCTGTGCTCAAGCTGGATGAGCCCACGCTCAAGCCAGTGACCTTGGAGTTTCGAACCTCGGTCCTCTGCATCCCAGGCCGACGCTCTATCCATTGTGCCACCACCTGTCAGGCTACCCACTATGCCACACTCTTAACCACAGTTAGCTGTGAGGCACCATTTGTAATTGCTGGCTATTAGGTTCAAATGACGTGTGTAAAATACTTAAAGATGATGACCAGCTACAACATGGGTGTGGCCTGGTGCAAAACAAGCATGCAGCCCCTTGCTCAAAACTCATTAAAACTTTCAAGGTGACAGAGGAGTGTCAATGTAAGCATGGGGCCCTGCTCGGCACAGGGGGACCGTGAGTCCCTGAGAGGTCCCCAGGCCCCACGTAGGATGCTGGTTTTCCGTGTAGGTGTTGGAGAGGTCCTTTGACCTCTGCACAATATCCCTCCCCAAATAAAAACACAGAAAAATTGTGTTTTCTGAAATCAAGAAGGATGGGTATTAATAAAATCAGTTTCTTAATCTCCTCATATTTGGAATGCTCTTTCCCAAAGGATGACCGAGAATATTTATATAAATATATATTCAGATCATTATTATGTCTGCTCTAATCCACTTCTTCCTGGCTTACATTAATTTGCCTCCTGAGTAAAGGGATGACTTAAGAGGGGTGTCCATGCTACAGATATATTAGACTTCTTGAAGGATGAGCATGGGTTTCATAGGCCACGGAGGAAAATCAGTCTCATTATTGTGCAGTGGGGCGTAGACAGATATCATTTTTTGCAGTCAAGGATGTCTTTGCCTATGAAGGTTTTTATAACAGTGAAAAATCTGGCTGAGAGTTGAGAGGGCTCCCTGTCATGTGGCCCCCTCTTCAGACAGTCTGCTTTGAAAATGTATGGTTGCGGCCCCTGGCCAAAGGGCACATCGGTATGTGAGCCTGTGGCATTGCTACAACAGAATTGCAATTTAGGACGCATGCGTTCCTGAGAGAAGCGAGGAAACAAACCCTCAGCTAACCGTAATTACCTCCCAGCGGCCCCACCGACCTAGACCGTTGTGTGGAGGGAGAGACTTCAGCATGACTTCAAGGAAGACACATACAGTTGTCTGTCACAGGGACAGCAGAGAGGTTAGGCTCCTCCCTCTCGCACGTTTGGGGGAGTCTGCAGGGATGGGTGGGACCATGTATAAAAAGGGGTCTTAGAGACTGGGCACAGCATGACCAAGGGAGGAGCACAGACGTGTGCTGGACTTCAGCAAAAGCATGACAGGAGGCTGCTAAGATCACATCGGTCAAGACTGAGAGCAACAAAGCAGCAGCCATCAGTGCGTATCTATCTGCAATTGAATCTGAAAAACAAAGTGAACAGGCAGAACAGAAACAGACTCGTAGATGGAGACAAACATTGTGACGGTTGCTAGACGGAGAGGGGCTTGAGGGGATGGGTGGAGAAGGTGGAGGGGCTGAGAAGTACAATTGGTCGTTACTGAACAGTCACAGACCGTCAAGTACCGCATCGGGAGCGTGGTCAGCGACATTCTGGTTGCCGTGCGTGGTGTCAGACGGGTGTGGGGTTCATGGGGACGATCACTTGGAGAGTTGTATGGATGGTGCAATACAATATTGTGTGTTAACTGTAATTGCAAAATAAATATAAAAAAGAATCTATTTTTAAAAAGATTGTATCGGGCAGTGCGCGTTACCTCATGCAACCCAGACCGTGTGAGAGCACTCCTTCCTGAGTGGGGGCCCAGGTCACTGATTTCCGCTGTCCCTTTCCTCTGGTTCCGAAGAGCAGCAGGGAACCGCCTGCCCTCCGAGAGCTGTTGTTGTTGCTCACAGTGGAATACCTCAGGCCAAGTCCCTGGGAGCCACCCATAGGAGCCATTTTTAAACACCTGCCGGGACAACTGGTATCCAGAGTCACTCTTGAGAGAAGGAATCCAGGTCTATTCATTCACCACATCCAAGAGGGTAAATTTGTTGGGCTTCTGCTAAACCGCTGCAAACCATTTCCCACCAGGAAAGCTTGGAGCTGCAGATGTAGCCAGGAGATTCTCTCTCCCTTGCGGGCTGTGATGGGGTGTGGGGGAGGCCCATGTGGCAAGAAGCTGAAGGCAGCCTTTAGGGTCTGAAGGCTTCCAGATGCTGGGTATCAAGAAAATGGAGCACTCAGCTCACAGCCTACAAGCAATGGGCTTCGGCCAACGTTCCATTACAAACACAGCATCACACCACGCGAGCTTCTAATAGAATTGCCCCAGCCGAGCCTCAAATGAAACGGTCCCTCTGGTCTGTTCTCTGATTGTAGACTTGTGAGGTCCCCAAAGCAGGGGCCCCAGCCAAGCGGGGCTCCAGACCTGTAACAGTTCTCTGTTGTTTTAAACCACTAGGTTGGTGGCAAAATCGTTATATGGCAATAAAAAAACAAATCTCCCTCAAATGTTTTTTTTCTTTCTTTCTTTTAAATACTGGTGTGTCTCAAGCTTCTGGGAGGAGGGACCGTGGTCTCTTTCCCACTCGACACAGCCCTCCTCGGTGGGCTCGTGGGCTTGCACGTCAACTACCCAGATGCTGAGGATTTCTGAGTTTTTATTTCTAGCTCAAATCTTCTTGAGCTGCAGACTGATACGGCCACCTGCCACCTACATCCCCTGGAGCCAGCACAGAACCAACATGCCCCACACCGTGCCTGTCTCCTGTTCGCCTTCTTCCTGTCCGCTACAGCTCTGTGGTGGCTTTACAATCAAACCTCAGCGGAAAACCAGGAATCACTCCGTTCTCTTCCCACTCCTGCCCCTGCCCTCTGTCATGAGGTCATGCCAGGTGACCTTCTCAGTGTTTCCCAAACCTCTTCTCCTTGTTGCCATGGCCACCATCTCAGAGTAGGTCCTCCTCATCTCTCTTCTGGGCGACTGCCTCCTTACTGGCTCTCCCCTCCCAGCCTTCAGGACGAACTCTCTCCTTTATGCACGACACGCACCCATAGCTCCCTTCACGTGGTGTCCAACCCTCACATCCCCCTCCTGACTCCCAGCCTCCCCTCGCTCTCTCCCTGATGACACACATACCAGTGGGAGGTCGCGGTCCACCGATGCAGGAAGGTCCTAGGTTCATTCTTCCCTCCTCTGTCTTCTTGTCCTCTTCTTCCTCAACTTTTCATGTTTAACACAGCGTCTGCTGCCCCTGGGCCTCCCCTGCGGGCAAAGGCCTCAAATAAATGCTCCCATGATGCCTTGTGTCCTCATCTGGCCATCATGGGTTTCTGTGTGGTCCTCCGTAGAGACCCCGGGTTCCTGCCCCTCTGGGCCAGTGCTCTATCCCCATCATTCGAGGATGCAAGGACCTGGCGTCTTTACCTCTGCATCACCAGCAGGCACAACATGTGCCTGAAACAAGGTAGAGACTCGATTTTAAAAATCTGTGTAATGGCCCTGGCTGGCTGGCTCAGTGGTAGAGTGTGTCAGCCTGGCATGTGGAAGCCCCGGGCTCAATTCCCAGTCAGGGCACACAGGAGAAGCGCCCATCTGCTTCTCCACCCTTCTCCCTCTCCTTTCTCTCTATCTCTCTCTTCCCCTCCCGCAGCCAAGGCTCCATTGGAGCAAAGTTGGCCTGGGCACTGAGGATGGCTCCATGGCCTCTGCCTCAGGCGCTAGAATGGCTCCAGCTGCAACAGAGCAATAACCCCAGATGGGCAGAGCATCGCCCCCTGGTGGGCATGCCAGGTGGATCCTGGTCAGGTGCATGTGGGAGTCTGTCTGACTGCCTCCCCGCTTCTCACTCCAGAAAAATACAAAAAAAAATATTAGTCTGTGGAATGCAGGAGTTGGGAAGCCTTTTGGCTGAGAGAGCCATGAATGCCACATATTTTAAAATGTAATTCTGTGAGAGTCGTACAACAACCCGTGCACATTATGCATTATCCAATAAAAATTTGGTGTTGTCCCAGAGGACAGCTGTGATTGGCTCCAGCCACCTTCAACCATGAACATGAGTGGTAGAAAATGAATGGATTGTAATACATGAGAATGTTTTATATATATATTTTTTTTCCTTTGTATTTTTCTGAAGCTGGAAACGGGGAGAGACAGCTAGGCAGACTCCCGCATGCGCCCGACCGGGATCCACCCGGCACGCCCACCAGGGGCGAGGCTCTGCCCACCAGGGGGCGACGCTCTGCCCCTCCAGGGCGTCGCCCTGCCACGACCAGAGCCACTCCAGCGCCCGGGGCAGAGGCCAAGGAGCCATCCCCAGCGCCCAGGCCATCCCCGCTCCAATGGAGCCTTGGCTGCAGGAGGGGAAGAGAGAGACAGAGAGGAAGGAGGGGGCGGGGGTGGAGAAGCAAATGGGCACTTCTCCTATGTGCCCTGGCCGGGAATCGAACCCGGGTCCCCCGCACGCCAGGCCGACGCTCTACCACTGAGCCAACCGGCCAGGGCCTGTTTTATATATTTTTAATGTTATTATTTTTTTATTAAAGATTTGTCTGCGACCCAGATGCAGCCATCAAAAAAGCCACATCTGGCACACGAGCCATAGGTTCCAAACCCCTGGTGTAATGAATGAAAAGTAGAAAACCATAGTTTTAAACTGAAAATCCCACTGGTACTCTTAGAGCAATGGTTTCAGCTGAAGCGTTAGGTCATGACGCTACCTATCTTTTCTTAATTGCTTTTTTACCCAGTTTTTTGACTGCCAAACAATTGTCTATGTTCAGGTCATACAACAGGATGTTTCTGTTCTCGACAGATGCATACAAATGCCCTGTGACATGACCACCACAGTCAAGCTAACCAGCACAACCATCCCCTCACACAATTACCGTGTTCGTGGCAAGAACATGGATAGCATTCTCTCTTGGCAAATTTCAAGTACGTAACACACGACTGCTAATTATGGTCACTACATTAAAAACATTAATTAGATCCCCAGAACTTGTTCACATTATAACTGAGGATATGTGCTAACTGACCGACATCTCCTCATTTCCCCACCCCTGGCTTTCAGAGATTTCCACTTAGAAGTGAGCTCATGCAGCACTTGTCCTGCTGTGACTGTCTCGTCTCACTTACAAGGTCCTCTGGGTTCGTCCACGGTGTCGCAAGTGGCAGGATTTCCTCCATTTTGTGTGCAGAGTTATATTCCACATATCTCTACATATATTATATATATGTGGACATATATATCACTTTTAAAAAATCCATTTAGGCCTTGCCAGTTGGCTCAGCAGCAGAGCATCAGCCCGGCGTGTGGAAGTCCTGGGTTCGATTCCTGGCCAGGGCACACAGGAGAAGCACCTATCTGCTTCTCTACCCTTCCCCCTCTCCTTCCTCTCTGTCTCTCTCTTCCCCTCCCACAGACAAGGCTCCATTGGAGTAAAGTTTGCTTGGGCACTGAGGACGGCTCTATGGTCTCTGACACAGGCGCTAGAATGGCTCTGGTTGCAGCGGAGCAACATCCCCGATGGGCAGAGCATCGCCCCCTGGTGGGTGTGCTGGGTGGATCCCAGTTGGGCGCATGTGGGAGTCTGTCTGCCTCCCCACTTCTCACTCCAGAAAAATACAAAAAAAAATCCATTCACCCATTAATATATACTTGGCCAGTGTGAATATTGCTGCAATGAACATGGGTCTGCAGATATCTATCTGACATCTTGATTTCATTTCCTTTGGGTAGAGACCCAGAAGTGGAATGTCTTAATCACATGACAGTTCTATTGTTAATTTTTTTGAGGACCCTCCATAGTGTTTTTCATAGTGACTGCACAAATTGAGACTCTCACCAACAATGCAACAACACATGATGGTTTCCTTTTTCTCCACATCCTCATCCATACTTGTTATCGCTTGTTTTGTTGTTGTTTTTACAGGGACAGAGAGAGAGTCAGAGAGAGGGATAGACAGGGACAGACAGACAGGAACCGAGAGAGATGAGAAGCATCAATCAGCAGTTTTTCGTTGTGAGACCTTAGTTGTTTATTGATTGCTTTTGATAATAGCCATTCTAACAGGTGTGAGACAAGCAAATGGTTGGTGGCACATTCAATGGAAATAAAAATTTCTATGCATATTACTAGGCACATTTGGTTGTCTTTCTTTTGTTTCATTTTTATTTTTAGATAGTTATAGAGATACAGCATTAAATTCTCTGCTAGACTCTAGTAAGACATTTCGGAAGGAAATTATCCCAGAAGAGCAATTTTACGGTGTCAGAAGGTTCAGTCTTTGTGATATCTGCTTATTCTCCCAGCGCCAGTGAGCGGAAAGCTATTTTACCGAAAGATAATTATAAAATGAATTTCCTATCATTGTCCCACACTTTACCGGCTTTTGACAATCACACATAAAAATGCCCTTTAGTAATAAGAGGATGAGAGTAACAAAAGGTTTCATGCGAGGGACAAGTACTCCTCCAAGGTGTTCCCAGCACACACGCAGACCTGTGAGCCCCCCACCACATTCAGGTGGTGGGACAAAGAGCCTGGTGGCGATCGGGTCACTTCCCGGGCCTTCGCGCCTCCTCCTGCATTTCTTCCATCCCTCTGCACACAACAACGGATACACCGTGGGGGTGACGGGTGACAGGAATTGGGGGTTTAGCTTAGAATAAAAAGGAAGCGGCCATTTCTCTGCAGCAGGAACATAAACACGTATGCGGTCCCGACGGCCACATTGCTGGGATAACAATATTATTTCAGAAATGAAAGGAATGACAAGGGTTACACACTCAGAAATGTGAGATAGGTGAATCTGCATTTTGAAAACCATTTTCACTTTCTAAGGTCTTCTGAAATGGGTTTTAAGTATCATGTTCTGGGCACAGGGAGACCAGGGTCGAGACTCAAGCCCTTGAAAACAGATTTCAGTAATACACTTAAGCATCGGTTAAGAAATTTTACAGAACAAGGGAAAACCCACACAATCCGCACAAACTCCCTCAGGGGAAACCCACCAGGGAGTGGGGGCTGCCAGGGCCAGCCGGGCCATTGAACTTGGGTTTCTGTAGGAGGCCAGGATGTGGCATCCAAGCCAACTGGAGCAAGTTTGGGCTAAGGTCTCCCTGGGGAGCAGCAGAGAATAATTCATTCAAGGGGGGAAAAAATATTTTAGTGGCCAGAGTTTTAACATTGCGAAGAAGGAATAAACTGTAGAAGAAAGACATAAGCCAAGAATAATTCAATGATATCTTCTCCAACCCTGTTAAAACAAACAAACAAACAAAAAAAAAAAACCAACAAGCTCAAATTTGGCAATAAATAGTTCAGCCTGTCCAGTACGTTAATACTATGTCTAATCTCAATCGTGTGAGCTAAGGTTGTCCCAACAGTCAGGACTCAGACCAGGAGCACCCATATACTGGGCCGCGCCTGGAGGCCTGTGGCGGGGTCGGCTTCAGGACATGAGATGACATCAGAGGGCTATGCCGTGTGTCCATGTGGGGCCCTGCATGCCCATGTAAGGAATCTGGTTTTCTCCACGCATGATAAAGAGCCACTTGAGACATTCCAGCAGTGGAAGGATGAGAGCCAAAGGAAGTTTCAAGGAGATTGACCTTCGAGAAGGCCAGCCGGACCGGTCACGGACTGACTCAGAGAGACCACGTGGCCCTAGAAGGGGCCCCTTTCCCTAGTTTCCATGGGAATGCCTTGTCAGCAGCGGGTGGATTTTTTTGCTGGGGCGTCCATGGCAGAGGACCACAGGCTGGGCATCTTAAGCAACTGAAATGTATCTTCTCAAATTCTGGAAACTGGGAAGCTGAGATCTACTGTGGGCAGGGCCGGTTCCCCCTGAGGTCTCTCTCCGTGGCCTGCAAGTGACCACCTTCTCTCTGCGTCCTCACATGGCCATCTTTCTGTGTGTCTGTGTCCTAATCTCTTCTTCTCATGAGAACACCAGGTATGTTGGATTGGGGCCCACCCTAATGACCACATTTAGTTTAATTATTTCTTTAAAGGCCCTTTCTCCAAACACAGTCGCATTCTGAGATCCCGGGGTTTACAATGGCGCCCTGGGAGTTTTGAGGAGAAAGACGTCAGCCCACCAGAGGGGGGTTGTTGTGACCATGCAGTAAAGTCAGACGGCTTCTGGGGAGCCGGTGAACAGAAGTCCAGCTGAGCATGTGTCTGGAAGGTAATTCCAACGAAATTTGCTGGTGCTTGCATACATGCGGGAGGGAAAGAGAAGGAGGTCGAGGTCAAGGTCAGGCGTGAGGGCAGCGCTACTGTCCCAAGGCAGAGGAGACGTGGAGGAGGAGGACGGGGACCACGACCCAGGTTATGACCCGGACAGGCCCACGAGAAGACGCAGGGGAGGCAGCCTCAAGTTGGCGAGGGGGCTTGGGAGACTGGAGGGGATGGAGATAGGGAATTGTGGCTCACGGTGGACAGATTACATCACAAGCCGTGGGACCACATGACGCTTAGGCAGCAATGCTGCTAGAGAGGCCACTGGGCACTGCTGCCTTGAGGACATGAGTGTCTGGGGGGGGACAGGAGGTGGGACCTTCCAGGGGTCAGGGGGGCCAGAAATACCCAGCAGAGGAGAAAGGAAGAATTTGGAGAAGAGCTCTGACGAACCGCCAAAGGCAGCTGGGGGACCAGGCAGGCACTAGCCTCCTGGCAGCCGGATGTCTGCTGCGAGGGGCACCCTCTCCCGGGGGTGCTCGGGACCCCTCCCCCATGCAAGAGCAGGTGCCAGTGGACTCCTTAAATTGCAGAGGTGAGTTTCCTTCTGCCATTCCCACCTCGCCTGGGTTATTTTTAAAGAATAATGAAGGGAGATGACTCACCACAGCCCTGCGGGGAAGGGGAAAGCCCACGTGGTTAATGCAGGGTTCACAGAGCTAACTTCTAAGACACGTCAACCCACTCTGCTCCTCTGCCCCCTGAGAAGACGTTCCTCCGCCTGCACTGTCGAGGCGAGGAGAGGGCTCAGCCCCACCCAGCGTGAGCAGGCTGCCATCGACATGAGAAAGACCACACACTTTCTGTTCTTTCTGTGTGTTTAGAACATCCTTGAGTGACTCCTCACTGACTACTCACTCTCACTCTCCTCTCTCTTAGCCTCTGTCTTACTATTATCTGCTTTTTAGTCTTGACTCTGTCTAAAGATGTTCTTTTCAATGGCTAATGCGAGCACACATTGCCACATACACACTTCTTTGCCACCTGTGGCCAAGATTGCTAGGTGGTCACCAAAGCCCATGTCCTTCTCACCTGGGCACACAGCTGGGTGACACTGTCGGCCTTCCTTATGCTTAGATGTGATCTTCACCAATCCCCCCCATACTGGCCATGCCCATACATGGCTCATGTGCCCCACACACACACACACACACACACACACACACACACACCATCCTCTACCTCCAGCCTCTAGATCAGAGACCCCAGCATGGGACCCTCAGACCCTTGGCAGAGACATAAGAGCAAAGAACCTCACTTTCTGAAAAACCACAGGAATGGTCACTGGACAGTTCTGCAAATCCAGCCTTGTGGTCATTAGGAAGAAGGTCTGTGCATTTTCTGAATCCTTACCACAGAGGAAGTGGAACATTGCTGGTGTGCTGACTGCAGCTGACCAAGAACGAGCAAGCTCAGAGGAGAGTTGGCTGCCTTTCCAGCCAAGATCAAAGGAAACAGCCCCTGAATTAAGAGCCATGCACAGTGGGAAGAGCCACCTCCTACGAGAAGGAGCGAAGGTGTATACTGGCCTCGGGCCCAAAGGCCCAATGACACCTCTCAGTGAAACAGAGAACTCCAGCCTGGTAGCCAAGGTCAGAACTACACTGTCACCAAGTCCATCATTTCAGATAAACCCGACTGGCATCACCCTGAAAGTCGTGGGGTCTCTAGAAAGTTGTGAAACAAACCTGGCTCAATGGTTCTGTTATGAAGCAAACCCTAGGTGAGGCTCCTGAGGCCCATGGAACTCACCAGAAGCACATGCATGAGGGACCTGCTGAATTTTGAGGAAACATATTGACCAGGAAACTGTAAGCCCAGGTTTTACTCTGTTTTACATTTGGATGCTCACAACCAGCTTCTGGTCCCTGGACTCATGGAGCAGGAAGCAGAGGGCCGAGCTGGGGTGAAGTTGAGAGAGAACACGCTCACCACCATCTCTGCAGGGGCAAGGGGCATGGAGCAGGAGACCTTGCCCAGGACAGGGCTCTGTGACATCCGCCCAGAGGATGACCCCTGAGGACTGCTCTCCGCTTCCCATTTTTCCTCTCCTAGATAAGACTTGTATCGGGATTATTGATACAGACCCCTTTGTATAAAGCAGGTGTGGGAGAGAGCCCATTTGGACACAGAAGCTACTGTGTTGTGAGTGGGATTTGGGCTGAGCACACTGGGAAGGTGTGGGTGTATTCTGTGGCAGTCAGAAGACTGAAACATAATTTAGTGACTGACAGAGTGGACATGACAGACTTTTATGTGTTCATAAAACAATTCCTTCTCCAGAGTACACTGGTCTGCGTGTCCACCTCTGCCTGAAGACAGTCCTGGTCAGAGAACATGGGCAGCACTGACCCACATAAAACACTCTCACACTAGCCCTCAACTCTCTATTTTCCTCATCTGCCAGCCAACACAGCAGTCAACAGAGGACACTGTTGACTGGGGCTGTGGGAACCATGGGGAGAAATACTTGGATCCCTGAGTCACCACATGGAAGACCGCTTGCTGACTGTCTTCATTGTCTTATTATATGAGGGAGAAATAAACCTCTACCATGTTAATTCACTGAGACTTGTGGATAGTTTATTATAACAGTAAGACTACTCAATGTAATAAAAACTTCCTTACTAAACTTAGCAGAGGTAATTCAAAAAGATGACTCGGTCATGGGATGCTACCACAAAATTCTTACAATTGTGCACAGCTGGGTGTTCTCAGGATCCTGAAAACCAACAGAAGTGTAATTTGCTCCTTTGGAACTTTTCTAAAGAGCTATAATCTGTAAAAAAAATTGACCAAGCACCCATGTCAGGAGAGGAGCATTGTGATAGCCACAGAATACAAGGGCAAGAGATGGCTGCTCTCCCCAGGGTGCTGATAATCCACTAAGTGTGGACAAGTCCTGCCGGGGGTGAGGACAATGGAGACACAAAGACCCGACTCCAGGGATCAGATTCAGTGACGCAAATCCACTTTATTCAGGAAGTAAACTAGCTTATATACATGGGTTCAGACAATAGGATGTTACAGGGTGTACTTCATAGACAATGGCTGAAAAGATCAGGGAGCTACGTGGTTGGCGCTAAGTCACTTCCTTATAGCGGGCGAGCTTCCTTCCTGGGTGTGCCCAGGAGGCTTCTGGGAGCTGGAGTATTCTCACAGCATTGCATCAGCCACAGCTGCTAGGAATGTGTTTTGTGCTCCACCCACATCTCCCCCTTCTCTTTTAATTAAGGCCAATTGGACTTGATGAATGACAGCTTGCTGTTGTAGCTTCTGAACGTTACGCATTATGCAACAGAACCCTAGTAGAACTAAAACAACTATAATACCTATTATACTATATGCTAATAGATTAGCTGGATTAAACAATGAGACAAGCTTCTGTAATGTTTGACTAGTTAGGAAATAGAACGGGGGTCTTAACAAGGGATTCCTCCTAGGGGTTGGGATGTCATTTCCCTCCCATTGTGTTACAAGACCTTCTAGGTGCTGTTAAACACAGTTCCATTTTGATTGTAAAAAATGAACGTTGGTCCATGCATGCCCCCTTCCCACAAAGGTCCCAGCATCCAAACACAGAACGGATGGCTAGCCATGGGCTGCGTACTGCATATGGTTGCATTCCATCTCTCAGCTTCCAATGCCAAACTCCAAGGTTGATGGTCTGTGCATCTGGACCAGAGGCAATGCAGCAGTCTCTCCAGGGAATTCCTTCTCTCAGGAGTGTTCTTAGATATTTGTCATACAGGAATGGGCAAAGAGGCAACCCTGGGAAGGCAAGGTTAGTGGGGCAGGCCCAGCTGTTTGTAGCTCGGGGGAGGAGGGCTTGTAGGCCAAGTACTGAGCCTTTGTTGGTAGTACCATTTTCAGCAAAGTCCCCTGTAGTATGATTTCGAAGGAGGACCCATCCCTCTGAGGGGATGGTGTTATTATTCAGAGTAAACTTAAGTAGCATTGTGTCACTGAGGTTACCCCATATAGTGCCATTCCACTGTTGGGACTCCCGGCCACTATTGTCACAAGGAGACTAAGGGAGCAGTGACTGGAATATACTGCTGGAAATGGTGGGCTATTAACAGGCATAATTACGCCAAGGTGTGAAATATCCTCCCAGATGTGAGGATCTCCTCATGCCTGGGAGTTTGCTGTGATAATAGCACACATGAAGAGAGTGCCTGGACCTGGGGGTCCGTAAGGGGCTAATCTTTGAGCCTGTTCTGCTAGCGCCTTCATATCTCCCCAGGTTATGTTACGAGCATGTTGGATACGAGGTCTCCTCCTGGAGCACTGAGGACCTCCTCCAGGTGGCCGTACATCAAGGCTGAGGCTGGCCATCTCCTGAACCGGAGGGTTCACAGGTGTTGGAGGCATCGTCGGTGGGGTCATCTTGGGACACTGAGAGTGGTCATATGTTCCTTCCTGGGATCCAAATTGGATGCAGGCTATTTTCTGGAAAAACACAAGCATAGCCTCTTCCTTGTGTTAGAATGGGGTGCAGTCCCTGCCACTGAGCTGTGGCTGGGTCCTTCCAGCGTACTAACAGCAACAGGGTTGGTTGGCTACGAAGGTCTCCTCAATGTTTGTAGGCTGGGGTTATACCATCAGAATCAAAGTTAAATAATTGAGAGTAAATACAGCACTGAGGAGCACTTCTCTGGGTGAGGCCCAGGGCATATCCCCCCTTTCTTTTTGAATTTGAAGCTTAATGTCTCTGTGTTGCCATTCTACAACGGCTTGTCCTTAGGGATTATAAGGAATGCCGAGGTGGTGTGTGATTTGCCATTGGGAACAAAAGGTTTTAAATTGGCTGCTGGTATAACAGCAGCCCCCTGACAGATCCCCAGGTCCAGCCACTCTCTTCATGTGTGCCATTATCACAGCAAACTCCCAGGCATAAGGATATCCTCACGTCTGGGCAGCTATTCCCCACCTTGGCATAATTATGCCTGTTGAAGTTAATATCCCATTGTCAGTTTTAATTTCCCAAGGTACACCAAGGCAAAGCATGGACTGTCAAAGGGCATGAATTGCATGTGTAGTTTTTTCTCCTGCTAGGGCCGTGGCCGAAACAGCTCCCGAGAAGGTGTCTACTGCTACGTGTATGTAGCGGAGTTTGCCAAATTAGGGGACATGAGTGACATCTATTTACCACACAGCATTAGGCTGTAAGCCTCGAGGGTTGACACCCTGTGGTTGTAGGGGGCATAAGGGTAGTAAGGGCCCACACTGTTTACATACGCAAACAAGGTGTTTGCAGGCTACATAAGTGAAATGGGGAAAGAGAGATTTGAGAGAATGGGCAGACATATGAAACCGAACATGAAGTTGTCTGGTTTGCTCATTAGAGGAGACTTAAAACTAGACGGTCAACTTGTGTGTTGCCTGCCACTAGGGGGCCAGGCAAGTCAGAATGGGAGTGAAGATGCTGAATATACCAAGGGTGTTGATGCTCCTCTAACAGATCTTTAAGCTGGCTGAGAGCCCTATCTAGTAATGTCTGCTTGGGCCGGAAGGTGGAATGGGCAAGGCCTTTGACTGTTTGTACGGCATAGGCACTATCCAAGAAGATATTGAGAGGAGCCTATTGCCAGAGGCGAAGGGCATAATGGATAGAAAGTCCAATGGCATTCAGGGTGGGGCTGTTTTTCATGCCTTGAGGCACGACTGTCCATTGATACTGCTGCGCTGGAAGGGCATGGTTGGTGGAGGGCACCGTAAAAGCAGCAAAGTGCCCACCTTTGCCATATGCTCCCTAATTGCCCCCAAATCATGGAGAAGCCTCTACTCTCTGGACGCCCTCTTCTGCATCACAAAAACAGGTGAACTATGAGGACTAGTGGAGGGCCCAACATTTCCGGTTTCCAGCTGTTGCTGTACTAGCCTGTGCAACCCTCCCAATCTAGGAGCTGTCAGTGGCCACTGCTCAACCCACAACTAAGAGCTATTTTATATCCACTTATAGAATTAAATTTACTACCCAGGTGATTTCATTTCCAAAATCTCCATCATAATAACAGACAAGGATATAAATATAAACAAAACGCTTTCTAAAAACATGAGCAGGTTGCCAACTAAGCTCACTAAAATTTCAAACTTCTCCCCATTCTCTCAAAACCACCTGGCAAGTGAACAATAAATGGCCCAAGAACAGACCCCAGAAAGAAGAGACAGAGGGTCCACAGAAGACAGCTAGCTCCCCATTGGGTAAACAGCTCTGACTCCTTTTGCAGGTAACTCCTCCCAGATGCCAGTCAACCAGATACTCACTTGATTACAAAACTCCAGAACGGGATGTGATTTCAGGATGACACAGAGGGGGCCAAATGACCAAGTATGCCCAGAGAGAGGAGTAACAGCAGAGATTAATATCCAAGCTAATCCCAAAGTGTCCATTTCCCATTGGAGGAGGTTGTAACGTCTCCTTTTTGCCAGTGGATTCCTTAGCAACTTCCAAATCTCCTTCCAATCACCATCAGAGAAGCCTGTTGTTATCGGCCATTCTTCTTCAAGTCAAGTGTGGACCAGAACCCCCTCCTGAATGTTGAGGAGCTGGTCTCTTAAGGACTGTGCCCCCCCAACTGGAGGGAACAGAGTCATGGTGACACTGCTGGAGGTTAAACCCTAGTCAACCTGAAGGCTTTCTGATGCCCGGGTTGCAAATGCTGTGCTGAAGCTAGCTCCACATTTGAATACCCTAGTCCATTTTTTCCTTCCTAGTGGGTTGTTTTTTCCATGGCTTTAAAATCCCTTTCCAAGTACCTTCAAACAGCAAAGAGCAAAGAAATGCTTTAAGTGGCAGTTATAATCCGTGACCACAGATAACTGTTAGCAAAACTGCTGGAGCTGAGGACGGGGTGGGGAGTGAAGGAATGCTTCTCTTTTGTTTAATTAATTTTAATGGGGTGACATTGATAAATCAGGGTACATATGTTCAGAGAAAACATCTCTACATTATTTTGACATTTGATTATGCTGCATTCCCATCACCCAAAGTCCAATTGTCTTCCGTCACCTTCTAACTGGTTTTCTTTGAGCCCCTCCCCTCCCTCAACATCCTCCCTCTCCTCCCCCCCAACCTGTAACCCCCACACTCTTGTCCATGTCTGAGTCTCATTTTTATGTCCCACCTATATATGGAATCATATAGTTCTTAGTTCTTTCTGATTAACTTATTTCGCTTAATACAATGTTATCAAGGTCCATCCATGTTGTAAATGATCTGATGTCATCATTTCTTATGGCTGAGTAGTATTCCATAGTATATATGTACCAAAGCTTTTTAATGCACTCGTCCACTGATGGACACTTGGGCTGTTTCTAGATCTTCACTATTGTGAAAAATGCTGCCATAAACATGGGGGTGCATTTCTTCTTTACAAACAGTGCTATGGTGTTCTTGGGGTATATTCCTAAAAGTGGTATAGCTGGGTCAAAAGGTAGTTTGATTTTTAATTTCTTGAGGAATCTCCATACTGTTTTCCACAATGGCTACACCAATCTTCATTCCCACCAGCAGTGCAGGAGGGTTCCCTTTTCTCCACATCCTTGTCAGCACTTATTCTGTGTTCTTTTGTTGATGAGCGCCATTCTGACTGGTGTGAGGTGACATCTCATTGCGGTTTTAATTTGCATTTCTCTAATGACTAGTAATGTTGAGCATCTTTTCATATGCCTATTGGCCATCTGTAAGTCCTCTTTGGAGAAGTGTCTATTTATTTCTTTTGCCCATTTTTTGATTAGATTGTTTGTTTTCCAAGTATTGAGTTTTACAAGTTCTTTGTAAATTTTGGTTATTAACCCCTTATCAGACGTATTCTCAAATATATTCTCCCATTGTGTAGTTTCTCTTTGTATTCTGTTCTTATTGTCTTTAGCTGTGCAGAAGATTTTTACTTTGATATAGTCCCATTTGTTTATCCTGCCCTTTATTTCACTTGCCTGTGGAGATAAATCAGCAGATATATTGCTGAAAGAGATGTCAGAAAGCTTACTGCCTATGTTTTCTTCTAAGATGCTTATGGTTTTATGGCTTACATTTAAGTCTTTTACCCATTTTGAGTTTATTTTTGTGAATGGTGTAAGTTGGTGGTCTAGTTTCATTTTTTTGCAGGTAGCTGTCTAATTTTCCCAACACCATTTGTTGAAGAGGCTGTCTTTACTCCAATGTATGCCCCTACCTCCTTTGTCAAATATCAGTTGTCCATAAAACTGTGGGTTTACTTCTGGGTTCTCAGTTCTGTTCCATTGATTTATATGCCTGTTCTTATGCCAGTACCAGGCTGTTTTGAGTAAAATGGCCTTGGAGTATAACTTGATATCCAGAAGTGTGATACCTCCCACTATATTCTTCCTTTTCAAGATTGCTGAGGTTATTTGTGTTCTCTTTCGGTTCCATATAAATTTTTGGAATATGTGTTCTATATCTTTGAAGTAAGTCATTGGTGTTTTAATCAGTATTGCATTGAATTTATAAATTACTTTGGGTAATATAGACATTTTAATGGTGTTTATTCTTCCTAACCATGAGCACGGTATATGCCTCCACTTATTCGTATCTTCCCTGATTTCCTTTATCAATGTTTTATAATTTTCCGAGTACAAGTCTTTAATCTCCCTGGTTAAATTTATTCTTAGGTACTTTATTTTTTTAATGCAATAGTAAAGGGAATTGCTTCCTTAATTTCTCTTTCTGACAGTTCATTGTTAGTGTATAAAAATGCTTCTGATATCTGAGTATTAATTTTATATCCTGCCACCTTGTTGAATTCATTTATCAGGTCCAGTAGTTTTTTTTGTTGTTGTTATTGTTGTTCTTTTTGTATTTTTCTGAAGCTGGAAACGGGGAGAGACAGTCAAACAGACTCCCACATGCGCCCGACCGGGATCCACCCAGCACGCCCACCAGGGGGAGACGCTCTGCCCACCAGGGGGCGATGCTCTGCCCCTCTGGGGCGTCGCTCTGTTGCGACCAGAGCCACTCTAGCGCCTGGGGCAGAGGCCAAGGAGCCATCCCCAGTGCCCGGGCCATCTTTGCTCCAATGGAGCCTCGCTGCAGGAGGGGAAGAGAGAGACAGAGAGGAAGGAGAGGGGGAGGGGTGGAGAAGCAGATGGGTGCTTCTCCTGTATGCCCTGGCCGAGAATTGAACCTGGGACTTCCGCATGCCAGGCCGACGCTCTACCACTGAGCCAACCGGCCAGGGCTCCAGTAGTTTTTTTACTGCGACTTTAGGGTTTTCTTATATACAATATCATATCATCTGCAAATAATGATAGCTTTACTTCTTCTTTTCCAATTTGGATACCTTTTATTTCTTTTTCTTGTCTGATTGCTGTGGCTAGGACTTCCAGAAGTATGTTGAATAAGACTGGTGAAAGTGGGCACCCCTGCCTTGTTCCTGATCTTAAGGGGATTGCTTTTAATTTTTGCCCATTGAGTATGATGTTGGCTGTGGGTTTGTCATAGATGGCCTTTATCATGTTGAGGTATGTTCCCTGTATTCCCACTTTGCTGAGAGTTTTGATCATGAATGGGTGCTGGATTTTATCAAATGCTTTTTCTGCATCTATTGAAATTATCATATGGTTTTTCTCCTTCTTTTTGTTTATGTGATGAATCACATTGATTGATTTACGAATATTGTACCAGCCTTGCCTCCCCAGAATAAATCCCACTTGATCATGGTGTATGATTTTTTCCATATATTGTTGGATCTGGTTTGCTAATATTTTGTTAAGGATTTTAGCATCTATATTCATCAGAGATATTGGCCTATAATTTTCTTTGTTTGTGTTGTCTTTGCCTGGTTTTGGAATCAGAATTATGCTCGCCTCATAAAAGGAGCTTGGAAGTCTTCCTTCCTCTTGAAATTTTTTGAAATAGTTTGAGAAGGATAGGAGTTAGTTCTTCTTTGAATATTTGGTAGAATTCAGTTGTGAAGCCATCAGGCCCCGGACTTTCCTTTGTTGGGAGTTTTTTGATAACTGTTTGGATCTCATTGGGTGTAATCAGTCTGTTTAGGTTTTCTGATTCTTCCAGACTGATTTTTGGAAGATTGTATGTTTCAAGGAATTTCCATTTCATCTAGGTTGTCTAGTTTTTTGGCATACAGTTCTTCATAATATTTTCTTACAATATTTTGTATTTCTGTTGTGTCAGTTGTTATTTCTCCACTCTCATTTCTAATTTTATTTATTTGAGTTTTCTCTCTTTTTTTCTAGGTGAGTCTGGTTAAAGGTTCATCAATCTTGTTTACCTTTTCAAAGAACCAGCTCCTGGTTTCATTGATCCTCTGTATTGTTTCTTTAGCCTCTATGTCATTTATTTCTGCTCTGATATTTATTATTTACTTCTTTCTACTAGCTCTGCGCTTTACTTGCTGTCCTTTTTCTAGTTCTTTTATATGCAGTGTCACGTTGTTTATCTGAGCTTTTTCTAGCTCCTATAGGTATGCCTGTAATGCTATGAACATCCCTATTAGGACTGCTTTTGCTGAGTCCCATTAATTATGAGTTGATATATGCTTGTTATCATTTGTTTCTAGGAATTTTTTAATTTCTTCTTTGATCTCATTTTTACCCCATTCATTATTTAATAACATGCTATTTAGTTTCCAAGTGTTTGAGTATTTTTCAGTTTTTCTGTTGTGGTTTATTTCTAGTTTCATGCCATTGTGATCAGAGAAAGTGCTCAATATGATTTCAATTTTCTTAAATTTGTTGAGACCACTTTTGTGCCCTAACATGTGATCTATCCTAAAGAATGTCCCATGAGCACATGAAAAGAATGTATGTTCTGCTGCTTTAGGGTGAAAGGTTCTGAAGATATCTATTAAATCGAGTTGATCTAGTATGCCCTTTAAGTCTGCTGTTTCTTTGTTAATTTTCTTTCTTGAGGATCTATCTAGTGATGTTAGTGGGGTATTGAAATCTCCTACTATTATAGTATTGCTATTGATCTCGCCCTTTAAATCCATCAAAGTCTGCTTTATATATTTAGGTGCTCGTATATGAGGTGCGTAGCTATTTATAACAGTTATATCTTCCTGTTGGATTGCTCCCTTTATCATTATGTAGTACCTTCTTTATCTCTTACTATAGTCTTTGTTTTTAAAGTCCATTTTTTCTGATATAAGTATTGCTACCCCAGCTTTTTTTTCATTTCCATTTGTGTGAAATATTTTCTTCCATCCTTTTATCTTCAGTCTATGTGCATCTTTTGTTTTAAGGTGTATCTCTTGTAGATACCATATGTATGGGTCTTGTTTTCTTATCCACGCAGCTACTCTATGTTTTTTGATCGGATCATTTAATCCATTTACATTTAAGGTTATTATTGATATGTAATTGTTTACTGCCATTTAATCTTTAAAACTGTATTCCTCTTTTGCTATATTCTTTTTTTCCTTTGATCTGTTTACAACAGGCCCCTTAGCATTTCTTCCAGCCTTGGTTTGGTTGTAGTGAATTCCTTGAGTTTTTTGGGTTTTTTTTTTGTCTGGAAAGCTTTTTATTTCTCCTTCAATTTTAAACGATAGCCTTGCTGGATAAAGTAGTCTTCGTTGTAGGCTCTTGTTCTGCATTACTTTGAATATTTCTTGCCATTCCCTTCTGGCCTCAAGTGTTTCTGTTGAGAAGTCAGAAGTCATCCTTATGGGGGCTCCTTTGTAGGTGATAGTCTTTTGTTCTCTAGCAGCTTTTAATATTTTCTCTTTCTCACTTAGCTTTGGTATTTTAATTATGATGTGTCTTGGTGTTGATTTCTTTCGGTTTCTCTTTAATGAAGTTCTCTGTGCTTCTTAAACTTGTGAGATGTTTTCCTGTCTTAATTTAGGGAAGTTCTCAGCTGTGTTATGTTTGAACAAAGTCTCTATCCCTTGTTCTTTCTCTTCTTCTTCAGGAACCCCTATGATGTGGATGTTATTTCTCTTCATGTTGTCACAGAGCTCTCTTAGAGTTTCCTCAGACTTTTTGAGTCTCTTTTCTTTTTTCTGCTCTGCTTCCGTGCCTTTATTTATCTTGTCCTCTAACTGGCTAATTTGATTCTCAGCTTCATTCAACCTGTGTTTAATTCCTTCCATTGTGTTCTTCATTTCTGATATTGTATTTGTCATTTCTGACTGATTCTTTTTTATTATTTCAATGTGCTTTTTTATATTTGCTATCTATTTAAGTGTTCATAATGACCATCTATTGTTGTTCTAACAATCATTATTTTAAACTCTGCATATGGTAATTTGGTTATATCTGACTCATTCAGGTCCTTTTCTGGGGATTTCTCTTGATTCATTTGTGTTGCATTTCTCTGCCTTCTCATTTTGTCTGTGTAAAAGAATATTTTGGCCACTAGAGTTCACTGGGTGTGGCCTCTGTATTCCGTAGGTGTGATCTGTCTGCAGACCCGCCAACCTCTCTGCTGTTGCTGCCTAGAGCGTTCTATTATGGGCATTGCTGGTGCCTGCTCACTGGGGCTATTGCTGTGGTTTCTTCCTCTCCTTCACAGTAGTGGCTGTGATCACGTGCTCGGGTGTAGAAGCCTCAGTGGCCTTGGCCTTCGTCCCACCCCCACAGGTGGCGTTATGCTCAGCCAGGAGGGCAGGGGTGAGCACCTTTGCTCCGCTGCAGGTCTCCACCTGATTCCAAGCTTTTACCCCACTCCTGCATGGGATGCCTGCTCATGGGATGGCTGCAAGCCTTGGCTCCACAGGCCTGGTGGGACTGCGTGCCCATGCTCAGTAGCGGGACTCCACCTGTTCTGGGCTTTTGGCTCCACCCCATGGGAGGAGCTGGCTCCCCAGTCAGGCCACAAGCCTTGGTTCCATGGGTGGGGCAAGTCTGTGCTCCTGTGCCCTTGCTCAAGGGCAGGTTCCACCCCTTCTGGGGTTCCCACCCTTCCCCCCACAGGCTGGATTGCAAGAGGCCTGCAACTGGGCTTGACCACTTTTGCACATCCCCTCCTTCCCAGCCAGTTAAGGCTGAGCTCACACCTGGGCCCCAGTGGTGGCCAGCCAGCTTCTGCTGTTGCCGACAGAACCGCGCTTCCACGTCCCACTGCCACCCACCCTCAGGCGAGCCCTCAGCTGTGTGGGTGGGGGCGCTGAAGCTCAGACCCTAAGACTCACTGCTGTAGTCCCGAAAGCTCCCTCCTTCTAAGCAACTCTGCTCTGAGTGCCGCGGGAGAGCTTGTTTGGCTGGTGTCTCCCTTCCTTTTGCTGATATTGCTGTTTCCAGGTGAAATATTCACTTCAGGTTTGGGGAGTGACTCGTCCCAGAGGTTAGGGTGGCTGTCTCTCAAAATGTTTTTCCCTGTGCCTCCTAGATTACACTCTCTTCCTGCTACTCCAGTCCTCTCCTCTCTCTCGGTCCCCTAGAGCCCTGGGTGAGTGATTGTGAGAGAGGTTTTCTGCGCGGTCCCTTTAAGAAGAATCCTGAGTCTGAGAAATCAGTCTCGTTCTCACAAACAGTATCCTGTCTTGTTTTCAGCTAAGTACTGTCCATATGCTTCTTCTAGGCTCTGAGGCTGCAGGCTGGGGCTTTGTTTCTGGGACTCAGGACCCTCCCCTCTCTGCTAAACTCACTTCCTGCCTTGCAAGTCTCTCCCAGCTACCATTCGCTTGGGGAGCCGGGCAGCCCTCTCCGTGTTTCTGCTTTTCCTACCAGTCTCAGTGTGCCTTCTTCAGTGTTCCTTGGTTGAAGAGTCCTCTTAGTTTAGTCCAAAGTTAGTTTTTCCAGATGATGGTTCTTAAAATTAGTTTGTAATCCACTTTGGTTCTGAGAGGTGGAAGTTGGTACGTCTGCCTACTCCATCGCCATCTTGTCTTCTCTCGCTCCTTTTGGGGAGAGAAAAACAAGCAATGAAAACACAAAGCAGGGAGGAAAGCTGAGCAGACATTGGAGGGACACTGTGTACATGCAGGTTTCTCGCTTGATGCTGAAATGCTTTATCTTGTCCATCAAAAGAAAAAACAATGGCCCTGTTGGCCCAGCGATAGAGTGTCGGCCTAGCATGTGGAAATCCCAGGTTTGATTCTCAGCCAGGACACACAGGAGAAGTGCTCATCTGCTTCTCCACACCTCCCCCTCTCTTTTCTCTCTGTCCCTCTCTTCCTCTCCCACAGCCAAGGCTCCATTGAAGCAAAGTTGGCCCTGGGCACTGAGAACGGCTCCATGGCCTCTGCCTCAGGCACTAGAATGACTCCGGTTGCAGTGGAGCAATGCCTCAGATGGGCAGAGCATCAACCCCTAGTGGGCATGGTGTGTGGATCCCGGTCAGGTGCATGCAGGAGTCTGTCTCTCTGCCTCCCCGCTTCTCACTTCAGAAAAATTTAAAAATAAATAAATAAAAAATAAAAACAATTCCTTTACCCTGGGAAGGAAATACAGGGATTTGTAACCAGGGAAACCATGGGCTATTTGAATTTCCAGAGTGCACATGTACAGAGAAGCACATGGAGTTGTTAGTGGCTTTGACGAACTTGAAAAGTTGTTATTCTAAATGACTCAAGACAAGACCACCCCCAGCCTGTTTTATCCTCTTCTGCACCTAAGCCGCAGAAGGTGGCAGGGCAGGGTCCGGCGTCCGCAGAACGTGCTAGGCTGAGCGTGAGGTGAGGGCAAACATGCACGTATGTCTGGGTTCCACCTGCATCTGACCCAGGGTCTTGGCTGCTTCGTTATAACCCGAGAGACATAATGTTTGTGGTCAGGCTTCACTTTAGTTCTGTCATTCTGTGACTGAGGACCAACTCGTTTTTTTCCAAATTCAGTGAGACCTTTCCTGAAGTTCGGGGACAGCACAGTGTCATTACTTCTGTGGATTGCTCAGGCCATGCCGTCAGTGACTACTCCAAACTCTGTTGAGTTCCCTTGTCTAATAGCACACTCCTTTTGGCCAGGATCTAAAATTGTCTTGTTTATTTATGAATTCAGCTTCCAGTTAATTATAAATGAGAAGGCTGATTTTTTTTTATTATTATTAATCCTTGGGATTTGGGGTTTAGTTAGATCCTCTAAGTCAACACTTTTACCAGCCTGGACCTACCTCCAGTCTAGACCCTCTCTCCCCACCACTCATGTGTGTCCCAGGATTCTCCCTGCTGTGTGTCTACATCCCTGCTTTGGATAATCCTCACCCTGCCCCAAACTTTAACCCCCCCGCTCACGCTACCTGAGGTGTGGCCCTCCACACCCTGCCTCTCCGCCCTCCAGCCTCTCTTGCCCAGCTCACTTTATTCATAGAAACTAAAACAACAATCTGGCCTTTCCACTCCCAGACCTCCAAGCCGGAACTGACATAGTTCTTCCATGGCCGAACCGTCTCTACAGCCCTTCCCAATGACACTCCTCTCCATCTCCAAACCTCTTTACCCTGATCCCGGCCAGTCTCGGTCATGATCCCACCTCTTCCCTCTAGAACCGTGGACTGAAAGCCAACGCCTTCCAGTGTAAAAACCCAGCATGTCTCCCCCTCTCCCCCATGGCTCTGAGCCAACAGCTCGGAATCCTGTGTCTGAACTTCACTCACCAGAAGATTCATGCTTATTTGGGGAAAGTACTAAGAAAGGTCATCCAATGACAGGGCCCGATCATCCATGTTTCTACCTAGTGCTGACATGATTCTTAAGACCAGGTACAAGATATTGGTACTGACTTTCTTCACAGCCCTAAGAACACGAGAGTCAGTTGTCCCGTGTTAGCTAGTCAACCTAAAGCGATTTCCGTAATAGGACTCTAAAGACTTTCATATTGAAAATGAGGATAATACCAGTTTCTTCCTCTGAGAATTAATGCGCAGAATTGTTTATCAGAGTGTCTGGCACCTGATCATGACCACCTCACCCCTCGCCCATTGCCAATTATTGTCACCCTCTGAGGGAGTTCCAGCAAAGACCTCAGACATCACTAATGGCCCTCCTCCCATCCTGGCCTCAAAGACTTTGGCCTTCTTCACCCCAAAGATCTCCAACACCTTTCCATTTCCTCTGGGCAAGTCTACCCTTGGGCCTTTGAGAGGCAGACACTAACGATTCAAGACAGAGAACTGCTAGGCAGCAAGAGAATATAATGGTAAAAACTGCAGAGGTTATGGTCAACAGACAAGGGATTTCAAACACTCATTTTGCTAATTAAAGCTCATTAGCTCTAGACAAACTACTTAATGACTTTATGGCCCAGTTTCCTCAACTGAAAAGTGGAGGCTTATAAAAACTTGCTTCAAAAAGCTGTAAGAATTAAATCAGATATTTATATGTAGTATTTATCGAGCATTCATTAGACGGCAGCTAAGGTGTTGCCAACGGGCTCAATGGCCTACGCGGACAGTGGTGGAAAAATGTTTAGAGATCTCTTCTCAATCCAGGAAACCTTTCTCACAAACGTTGAAGAGAAAGAAGAACACCGTATTCCTGAACAAGCATTAGATCTAGAGGGTGACGTGCGTGGGAGGCAACCCAGGGGACCACCAAGACCAAAATGGACCTCACTCCTACGCAAGCCAAGCAGATCGCAGATCCAACCCATTCCACATGTGTTCTCAACATAAACAGCAACAGGTCCTCAGAAAGAGGACTTGACAACACCAATGTCACAAACAGCTCACCCTGGAGTCACCTAGTAATTGGGCGGTCACCTGCATGGGCTAACTGGCTTTGAGCAAAGGAAAAGCCAACTGCTCATCTCTCCGTGACAGGCGGTCATTCAGAAACTGGAAGCAAAGAGCCCAACCGGGTCACATTCCTCCCCTTCCCCCAGAGACTGGGGGGCTAGTATGCTCTCTTCCCTGATGGGGATGTTCCAAAGGGTGGCTCCCAGGTCCCTGAGAGAGACATTTCTGGGTCTGAAATTGGGCCAGCCTTATTTCACTTTTCAAAAGATCTACAGACATTTCAAAGAGACAGGGGAAGAACTCACCATAGAAAGTTTTCTATAGTAAATGCTCGACAGTCAGGAAAGAGTGAGTCACTTCCCTTATTTTTGAAAGGAAGCCTCTTATTTTAAAAGGAGTGTTTTCCCTTATAACAAGTTAGCTGTGGAGTAAAAGAAAAAGAGAGAGGTCTAGAGGGAAGAAGAGAAAGAGAAGGTCCAAGGTCACAGGAAGTGTGTCAATGCATCACCAACACGAGAGCCTAAAACGGGGGGGCAGTATAATATGTTACAGACACCTGTGGGAAATGACGAGAAGGAAAGGACTTGGAAAAATGAACAGTGTTTGGAATAAATGTGGCGGAGGAAGAGCCACAGACCATGTTCAGGAACAGGTAGAACTCACTCCCCATGCTCAGTGTCGGAGTCCACGCTGCTGACCCAGTGGAGAGTGAGTCACCTCCTCACACAGCTGGGCGTTGGAGCAGAGGGGCGTCACAATGATACGGTGATGGTCTATTTATCTGCTGTGGAACCATTCACCCAAGCTGCCTCAGCTTCTCCGAACGTGCTGTAGACATCAGTGATGGGTTGTGCCAAAGAAGGCGGTTGGGTCAGACCCTAAAAATCATCTGCAGGAGGAAAAAGAAACAACTAAGCTTTTTGTTGGGTTTTTTTTGGAGATTTACTTTCTTCCTCTCTCCAATCTGATGCCACAAAAAAAAACAGAGAGATAAAGCACAACAAAGAGCCACTCAGACTGGGGACTGACCTCAAGTCACCAGCCAAAAGCCATTCTTTTCTCCAGTTATCAATGATTTAGTAACATAATGCCTACGTAGCAGAAATTAGATGGTATCTTTCAAGGGCATTTCTAATAAAAATACCTTAAGCTTTGAATTGTAACTCTGAGACATGTTTGGTTGTCTTCACAGTCTTTTTTTTTCTTTAAATAATAATAATGTCAATGTATTAAGCTGTGCTGGCTATTCAAGGCAATCAAAAGGATTGCAGGATCATAGGCCCATGGCCTCGGATAACCGGATATTTGATTTTGTTCCCCTAATCAGCTGTTTCTGCAAGAGATTTCCAAATGCCCCTGTGTTGTACTAGTTTCTAATGTCTTTAATAAACCTTCGACCACGACAACATTGACTCCCTGACTCATGACTCATCCCAATCCCTGATTGCTTTATTTTCTAGGTTCTGGGGGAGATGTCAATGAACAGTAAATAAAGCAAGCTTAAAGGGCTTAAGATGTTTTCCTAAGATTGCAGACTCTATGCGCCACCCAACACTCAAGTCCCGAGTTTGAGCTCTAACTAGGGCAGTGGTGGTCAGCCTGGTCCCTACCGCCCACTAGTGGGCATTCCAGCTTTCATGATGTGCGGTAGCAGAGCAACCAAAGTATAAATAAAAATATAGGTTTAACTATAGTAAGTTGTTTTATAAAGATTTATTCTGCCAAACTTAGTGAAAATCCGATATAAAGTACTTGGTAAGTAATTATTATTATAAGCTTTAACTTGCTATAACTCTGCTTTATAAATTTTATAAAGTTGCTTACCTACTTTATAAATCACCATTACTATGGAACCGGTGGACGGTTAGAAAATTTTACTACTAACAGAGATACAAAAGTGGGCGGTAGGTATAAAAAGGTTGACTCCCCCTGATGTAGGGCACGGAAGGCAGGGTGCAGAGAGGTGCGTGTGGCCCTGAACTCTTCACCAGCCTCTCGGCTGACATCACAGCCATGCTGTCTGTCATTCCGGCTATCTGGCAGGCATCAGCCACTCCAGCCACAGGCACCGGGAGCCCCTCCCTCCTACAGCCTTGCTTTTGCTTTGGTTCCTAAAGGTTCCTTGACAAAAGTTCTTCCTTTTCTTTTTCTCCAGATAACTAAGTGGTATTAGAAACATGCTCGTTTTCTCTCCATTATATTTATCAAAGAAATTTATTTTATTTTATCGCTCTCCTATTCCAATAATAGAGATTTTATTATCCAAATTATTCAGCTGTGTCCAGAGTGAGTATGTTGATTAAAGTTTGTAAAGGTGTTTTCATCCCAGGGACCTTCATGTTCCCCTAACACAAACCGTTTTGTGTTTATCTGGATCCAGTAGAACTGTCTATTTTAAAATGAGTTCAGGAAAGTCTTCTCAGACTTGATCGACCCAGGGATTTTCTCTCCACTGGGAGATGACTAGAATTTTCATAAGTCAAATTTCAGGAGCTCGTGACTTACAATCCTTTTCTTACGGCTTCTCTGCCCTAAACATTTCCTCCCACTTGACATGTGAGCTATGTTAGGTGTACTCGTCAGCCCTTGCAGTGTCCCTTGTCTGCAGAAAATCATGTACGAAAGAACAGTGTGGTTCTCAAGAGTGCATTCATTATCCTTCATGTATATCCTCTGCTTGTGGATCAATCGCAAATGCCTTCCACTTCATTTCAGATGGCTGCCCATGCATTTCTGGGACACAGTGACCACAGAGTGACCACTGGCGAGGGTTTACAAACAGCTAAGGCAACAGAGAGAAGCTGGGTCCTTGTACTGTCCTGATGAACGTTGACGACATCCTAAGAAGGGCAGCGTGGTGAGCCACGCTGCGCAGGGATCTGTGGCCGGTGCTTGCCTGTTAGGTGTGTTGTCGGTCAACGCTGAGACCCACAGCTGGGTCTGCCTGACTCCACTCCTGGTCCCTTGCACTCCCCGCTCTGCTGTGTCTCGTGTCCCCTCCTGGGGTTCTCACAGTGGAGTCAGAGACCTTCCCTTGTCCTCGCCACAGACTGGCCACATGGTCATGCTCAGACGTTCGGCGTTGGTTTCAGTACTCAGTGATAAATGGAGCCATGGAGCCAACAGTAGATGCTGAACAATGAAATCTGCCTCCACAGAAAAGCCCAAAACACATCTTTTACTCTTTCTGTCTTTCTTTATCTGCACTCCGACTCTGCCGCCTACAGTGTGAGGCCAGGGAAGCGTCTCAGACTCCGCTCAGCCGGGAGGCACCTTCTGGGGTAGGACAGTGACAGAGAGCAGACCCTGCTGTTCTCGACCCTACTGACAGGGTACTGGTCCCTGTGTCGGCACGCATGCTGGTCACTGCCCTTCTGTTTTCTGTTGGAGGAAGTGAACGACCAGATCACAGATGAGGCATGTCCCCAAATCTGTGGGTTTCTTACTGGTGGAATCACTTAAAGGATGTTTTGCAGCGTGACAGACCCCCTCAGGAACTTTTCTGTCCTCACTCAGACAATGTCTCTCTGGTTGGGAAAGGTGTGGGGGTCCAGCTCCCCCCTCTGCCACTCCCTGGCCCCCCTGGGGCTTGCTCCGTGGGAGCCCAGGCTGCCATAGACCAGGGTCCGAAGCCAGTGGCCCAGAAAAGGAGGCCAGCTCTGAACACTGGCCTGGGAGCAGACTGCAAAGCCACATCAGTACAGTGCCCTCCCTCGGGGGCCCCTGCCTCCACACCACGCCAGGCAGAAACAGGTCATCCGTTCCCTTTGCCCATAATGACTCTGATGGCAAACCTCTAGATGGCCTTAGAAGCTCGGGCCAAAGGTTTTGCCTCAGAAAAAGAAAACAGTCCCGCCCCATGGCTACCTGTGTGCATCAGTCTGAGGAGTACTTGGTAAGTTATTATTATAAGCTTTAACTTGCTATAACTCTGCTTTATAAATTTTATGAAGTTACTTCCCTACTTTGTAAATCACCATTACTATGGAACCGGTGGGCGGTTAGAAAATTTTACTACTCTATGCCGTGCTTAATTCCATTGTATATTTCCACTGTTGAACTTTCTCTTTCTCTGCAGTTAGGACAGATTCCTATTCCGCAGCATACACTCGACAATTTATACAGTGTCTAGGACAGAACAGACTAAATTTTATAAATATATTTGAGGCGAACATTTCCTAAAGACAAGCACATATACTGAAAGATGTGTCTCAGATTTTGAGCTGGGGCCCTTACGGTTATGACTGCGAAGACAGTCACCCCATTTTCCCAGCAAAGGAAGATGGATCAACCAGTGCCCTGTTGCCTTTCAGTCTGTAGAGAAAATGAATAGAATTCTCCTACAATGAAGGCTTACAGAAGCATCGGGACAATGTCTGCGGTGCTCAGAGCATTTGGTCTCACAACGTGTCTCGGTCTATGCAGCATTGAATTTGTCATTCTGTCTGTCTCCACGTGGAATCTAGCAGGTGTGTGCTCCACCTGCCCATGATTTACAGGGACTTCTATTTAATGTGTGTCCCTGTGCCATTAAATGCTTTAGAGTCTTATTTTTTAGAACAAGCTCCTTTTAATCAGTGGGCTCTACAAAGCATCAGCAGGAAAACGGAGAATCATGAAGGGGAAGCAGTTCTTCCAATTTCGTGGTAAAGAAGTCGCATAATACTGTTTCACAGTGACAAGGGCACTTTCTCCAGAAAACAACTCCACACATAGCACTCCCACTGCTGAGGTGGTGACAGGCCAGGGGACTCTGTTAGCAATCTGCTGGCCTCAGGGCACAGCGTAGAAACACCCTGCCCTCCCACCGCTGTGTCCATGCACCAGAGACCTGGAGGAAAACGTCCCCAACCCTCAAAGGTACTTTTAGCACCATCGTTTTAGAGATGACATCAACAAGGCCTGCGGGTTCTAGGGTCAGCCACCCAATACTGGTACGAATGTTGAGACATTAGTGTTCTAAGGAGAAGATACAGTATCTAATACAATCTAATTAGTTAAACCCAGGTTTTAAGTTTCCAAAGAGGTTTTACCATAGGTATGTCAAGTTCAAGTTTGTATATAGAAGATTAGCCCCTGCTCGGATATATACTATATATAGAGATCAACATAAAGGCACATATGTGACCTCCCAGAGCAAGTGACTGGGATGAGGGACAGGGGACCCCGCAACCCAGACATCAGAGAAAGAGCCGCTCACTGGGACATCCTGCGTCTCCAGAACTTGCTTCCAGTGTGACCACAGCGGGACCAGGTGCCACAGGGCAGGTTCAGACAGGTAGAGAACCATGTCTTCGAGGAACATGAATGTCCTTTGATATATGAGTTAATATGGCAGGTGCAGGTGGGGGGACAGAGGGTGACATCTCCCCACTTGCACACTTCTTCACGAGGCCACGCCCCTCCCTGCCTACGCCCTCCACGCCCACCTGTTAACTTCTCTGAAGATGAAAGACAGTCAGGCAGAGACTCCTAGTCCCTGCCTGCCACCCCACCTCAACAGCCCGTCCCTCCCCCGTGCCCTCAGAGCCCCACCCACTGGCCCCCTGAGAACCCCAAATGCACTAGATCTCCCGGAACTCAGCTCCTTCATGCAGTAGTCACTCTCTGTCCCTTCCCAGCTGTGACCCACTCACCTTTGGCTCCCAAGAGAAGTGGCACCTGGTCAGAGCCTTCACTGATCTAACAGAACCTCCCCATTCCTCCAGTGTCCTTGAGTTTCTCTCGTAGCTTCTCATGTTACAGTTCCGTGGAATGGCTGTCCCACTCGTGCTGCGAGCTCCCTGAGAGCAGGACCACGTCCATGTGCCACGGCAGTGCTCTGTCTGGAGCGGGACCACGTCCATGTGCCACAGCAGTGCCCTGTCTGGGGCGGGACCACGTCCGTGTGCCACGGCAGTGCCCTGTCTGGGGGCAGGACCACATCCATGTGCCATGGCAGTGCCCCACCTGGGGCCAGGACCATGTCCATGTGCCACGACAATGCCCTGTCTGGGGTGGGACCATGTCCATGTGCCATGGCAGTGCCCTGTCTGGGGTGGGACCATGTCCATGTGCCATGGCAGTGCCCTGTCTGGGGCGGGACCACGTCCATGTGCCACGGCAATGCCCTGTCTGGGGTGGGACCATGTCCATGTCCCATGGCAATGCCCTGTCTGGGGGCAGGACCATGTCCATGTGCCACGGCAATGCCCTGTCTGGGGTGGGACCATGTCCATGTGCCACGGCAATGCCCCGCCTGGGGGCAGGACCATGTCCATGTGCCACGGCAGTGCCCTGTCTGGGGGCAGGACCATGTCCATGTGCCACGGCAGTGCCCTGTCTGGGGGCAGGACCATGTCCATGTCCCACGGCAATGCCCTGTCTGGGGCAGGACCACGTCCGTGTGCCACGGCAATGCCCTGCCTGGAGCAGGACCACATCCATGTGCCACGGCAGTGCCCCGTCTGGAGCAGGACCACATCCATGTGCCACCGTAGTGCCCATCTGAGGTGGGATCACATCCATGTGCCACAGCAGTGCCCGTCTGGGGGCAGGACCATGGCGCTCCACCATGGCACCACCTTGTCTAACACAACACCGGGAAAATGGTAGGGACTTGGTCATGTTTTTCTTATGTTTCAATGCACCTGTGAATGAGTGATACACCATGAATAGAAAGGAAGAAATGCAGCGTCGTGACAAGTGCAGTCAGGAGTGAGCAGCCAGGGGCGGTCCCGGGTCTGGGGAGTGCTTCCCAGGAGAGGAGCCGCAAGTGCTAAGCTGCCCTCGGCCAGAAGGAAGGTCAGTGTGAGGGGGGGAGCGGCCACTCAGGAAGGGTGGCACGCAGGGGGTCAGGGTGGGAGGACTTAGAGCCCAGGAGGCCGTGCACAGGGCCCTCACTAGGGGCTGGGGGACATCTAGGGCTGAGTGGGTCCAAGCTTGAGTCCAATGGTGACACACTCTACTCAGAGTTCACACGGGAGAACAGGCCCCCGCCACAAGGGGCTTCTTGCCGTTCTCCAGGTCCCCTTTATGCAACACATGTCCTCTGGCCATGGGAGTGGCAGTCTCGGGCACTTTGCATCAGGAGGTGGCCCTGTGGGGGCTGGAGGTGGCTGGCAGTACAGAAGGTGCCCTCAGGTTAAAGACTTTCGACTGACCGCACACCCCCCTCCTGACAATGGCACACTCTGTGCCTACCAACAGCCTGTCAGGTCTCACTACAAGTGAGGCCAGCTTTTTCCCAGGGAGATGTCTGAGATAGTCTGAAACATAGATAAGAGAGGAAAAATCTCCTCATTAGGCCTGACCTGCCCAGCGCCATGGGTGTCCTGTCCCATCATTCCCAGGCCCCCTCTCCCCTGAGTCCTCACCAGGCTGGTCTCCCTTCCACTTCCAGGAGTTACATGGGGACATCTCTCCTCCCTGCCACCACTGCGTGTCTCACATGAGACACCGTGGCTCTTGAGCTCTGAGCTGGCAGGTCCACAGAGGAGCGATGACTCAAGCACGGGCCTGCCGGGGACAAGCTGTCTACACCCTGCCTGGCAGGGTGGTTCAGCTCTCCAGCCTGAGGAGCTGACCCCAGAAGCCGAGTCCCAGATGAGCTGGCCTCCTTGGAAGTACCTCACGACCCGGCTCTCACGCCTTCAGCCCGGAGGGGTGTGAGAAACACGGCCACCTGCCATCCCCCGGCACAGGCCACCCACCGAGAGCACCTCGGTCACCGTCATTCTCCTCCTCAGAGTCCGCAGTCTCTCACCGCTGCAGCTCCTGTGCTTCTGTTGGGAAACGCGCATACCCATCAGGAAATAGGAACACTTACTGACCTCTACCTGCCCTCTGATTTGATGACTTCTTGTTGACCAAGATGCCCGCAGAATGTTCCCCTTACCAGGATGGAACTTTAAACAGATTTCTTCCTGATTTTTCTTAGAGCATTGACTTTTTAAAAATGCCATGATTGTCACTGCACCTTTGAGATGTACATCTTTTTAAAAGCCTCTTGCTAGTCTCACACCCTTGGGTGTCTTTCTCAAGAACCCAGGAGCAGACCCTCTGAAAGGTTATTGTCAAGGAAGATGGTGGGCCCTGGCCGGTTGGCTCAGTGGTAGAGCTTCGGCCCAGCATGTGGAAGTCCTGGGTTCGATTCCTGGCCAGGGCACACAGGAGAAGCACCCATCTGCTTCTCCACTCCTTCCCCCTCTCCTTTCTCTCTGTCTCTCTCTTCCCCTCCAGCAGCCAAGGCTCCACTGGAGCAAAGTTGGCCTGGGCGCTGAGGATGGCTCCATGGTCTCCGCCTCAGGTGCTAGAAATGGCTCCAGTTGCAACAGACCAACATCCCAGATCGCCCCCTGGTGGGCATGCTGGGTGGATCCTGGTCGGACACATGTGGGAGTCTGTCTATCTGCCTCCCTGCTTCTGATTTCAGAAAAATACAAAAAAATAAAAAATAAATAAGAAAGATGGCTCCCTACCTCCTGGGCTCTGGGGGAGGGGCAGTCTAACTGAAGGTCGGAGGGCACCTTGCCCGCCTGTCCTGAAGACAGGGGGATGTTTGCTTTTCCTCTGGACAAGGCCGGCTGGCACCCATAGGAGGTCTGAGATGCCCACTCCAGCTCTTAACCCCTCTAGCCCTTGGCCTCCCAGGAGTCGAGCTGAGATCATGTGCTGGCCCCTTCTCCCTATTACAATAGCTTCGAATAAAGTCTTCCTTACACACATAATGATGCCCAGTGCCATTTTGGCTTTGAAGCTACAGAAGATTTTGGAAATTGAGATATCCTCTACAGTCCTTAGAGGAACAACAAAGAAAAGGAGTATTTCCATCACAAAAGGAATTGTGTTTGGTTTGTATGAAGCAAAAAGGAAGGGAACTTGGAATTAAAACAGTGTTTGATTTTTTTTCTAAGTAAACAAAACCTACTCTACCATGTGTGGATGCTCTCCGACAGCTCCAAGTCCATGCAGTGAGAATGCAGGACCGTGCAGAGGAGAGGGGTGCCCTGGTTTGACTTGAGTCGGTCTGTGAGGTAGGAGGGGGGCATCCTGAGCAATTTTGGGCCTGAGCCTGACTTCTAGCACTCTGGCTGTAGTCACCAGTGCGACACTTCAGGCATGCCACAAGGGACCGGTGAGAACACAGAAAAAGGTCAACACCAAAAGCAGTCACAGAACAAAAATACAAATAACAAAGCCAGCCGTGAACCTGAGCTAATCCCTTCTCAGAAGCCGAGGGGTTTCCAGCTCCAGAGAGAATTGAAACAGTTGAGGAAAAGAATAAAACCAGGGACAGGCTCTGGCTTCCCCACAGGTGACGTCAGAGACCACACAGAGCTGCAGGCTACCTGCGCCCCGCCACACCACGACGCACCCATGTCCCTTACCGTGAGAATGGCCAGAGCGCCCTGCTGGCTAAACACCGACTTATTCTTGAGCGCTAGGTGGCCCTGACCTTTCCCGCACTCTGATCACCTGCCTCCGTGATTGGGGTCGCCACTCTACGGGACAGAGTACAAAGAATCATTCCATGGGCCAGCTCTGGCAGAAAACCCAACAGAAAATATGGCAAATGTATTTTTGGCTTCACAGAATTTCTGTTAAGGCATGGTTATGATTTTACACATGGTTTAAAGTAAAGTATCTATCTCTTGGATGTAGTTTTGAACATTTAACAACTGGCAAATTAAACTGCAATAAATGAATTAAGGGAAAAACAAACAAACAAATAAATATAAATAAATAAACCCTGTGATTATAATTGCTCCAAGCAAAATCTATAAGCTTTCCCTTTTCGTCACTCTCTTAAAACTGACAAACCACTAACTAGGATGTCTGATGCCGTTGGTGAACTGATCTTTAGGAAGAAGGAGTGGCTACTTTGCGTGCACAGAAGCAATGACTGTGACTATGTCCCTGGAAGGGACACGGTGCTCAAACACGAAGGTTTTCACCATGTCACAATGTACCAATGGCCCAAACCAAGACTGTGGGCATCAACGCCTTTCCCATTGCTGTATTTGATCCCCCGTATGGTGAGCAGTAGAGATAGTTGTCACCCTTCTTGCACAGATCAGAAATTTCTTTTCCAAGAAGTCGCATAACTAGCCCGAGGGGTTGTCAAATAATGCAGGAATGTGTTCATAAACAGAGAGGAAGTATTTGCAAGTCTGCTCACAGCACCAAGCACCTGCTGCTTCTGCCCACAGCGCTAATTCCTTCACCTGCATAGACTCGGGTGGTCCTCAGAGCAGCCCTGGCTGGCTGGGGTGGGGTGGGGGGACTCCTGTGCTGCTCATCTCAATGATGGGGACTTTGCTAATGGAAGACAGAGAAGTCATCTGCCCACCGCACTACAGTGCAGGAAGTGCCACCCAGAGACCAGACCACTCTGGTACTCCTCAAGAAACCACGGAAGACAGAAGCACAACCAGGACCCACAGGTCAGGGAGAAGGGTCCTGGTCCCGGGCAGCCTCGCCCCCACCACAATGGGAAGGACAACGTGTCTGCCTCTCCAGGCCCACGTCCCAATGGGCCTCAGCCCGCACAGACCTCTCTGCACCGTGGATCATTTCTGAATTAATAAAATGTTCTTTTATTCTTGAGATGATTCTTAGAGAAACATGTATCTTTCTGAGTGGCTGGTACTTCACATTCTGAATCCAAATGCTTCCCCAGGAATTGAATCTTAAGAAGATTAGTAAGCCCATTGACAGTATGTTACACTTAGCATGACAATAATAAAGGAATGTTATTCACTAAGAATGAACAGTCTCTTCAAAAAATATGCACTTCCACTTTGCAGGAACCACAAGGGGTGACGACACACACTAAATCAGAGAGTGGGTCTGAGAACCTTTTACTCAGACTTTTATTTTTACCCTTGAAGGAGGAAACCAACAGGAATTATTCAGATAAATCAACAATTAGTAATCTCTTCATTTATATTAACATAGTAACAAGCATGCATTTTATTGATATGTTCTGCTTCCCAACGATCAGTGATGTGGGACATGACAGAGTCCCTTTTGTGGTGTTCTTTTCCAAAATTAACTTTGAAGAGATGTGTGTGTGTGTGTGAGGGAGTATAGGTGATTTATATCAATATCAATGACAAACTTCCCATTTCAATTTTTTTCAAAAATAAAATAAATTGGCAGGATTATCTTTGGTCTTTTGCCTTTCCATCTGCTTGAAGCACAAAGTATTCATTCAGAGCTGGACCCTCAGGCAAGCAGGGAGGCACAGCAGAGAGAGCCCCTTGAGGTGGGAAGTCAGAGAGTCAGCTCCTCTCGGTGCGGTCAGCTTTGTGTTCTGACCACAAGGCCACTCTGTGGCAGCCGGCCACCGTCCCCACAGGGTCACTCCCGGGCAGGGATTGGGAGGCATTAAAGAGCTTACCAGGAGAAGATAATTACCAAATATTCAGTCCATGTGATACAAGCCTGGTGAAGTCAAATAATAAAAATGTCCAGATTATAAATTGTGGGATTTAAACTGTATTCCAAACAATCCAGAGAAAATGAATTGCTTCATCTGCATTTAATCACAACACAATATGTAGTTTTCAATTCTCCTGTAAGTGCACAAACTGATTTCTTCCCCCAAAGAGAGTATTTTCTGAATGAATTATGTCTGTGCTACATTTAGTCTAAAAATTAGCATAAATTTTATTTTCTAAGCTCTTCCCTTGTTAATGCTGGAGACCCCATGGTTTCCCTATATTCTAACACTGTAACATAGGAAATGTAGCATTTTAATTAAACCATAATGTTAGAGCCAGAAGTTTACTGGGTAACATTCTGCCTTTGATTTGAGTTCAACTAGCCTGAGCGTCCCAGAAGTGCTCCCGTTTATTTTATTAAGGACAATAACGTATCGGAGGGGGTTTTAAGAGCTACTTTAAATGTCTCTTCTCAACATAAGGACTTTTATTTCTCGCACACTCAAAAGACATTCAAAGGGTTCGAAAAGAAAGGCCCTACCAAAATGGCGGGTGCACGCTGCTGTCCAAGGTACTGACAAAGAGGAGGGGTGGAGTTCCTCTAAAATCTCGCAACCATCATGCAAATAACCAGACACAGAGAAACGCTGGCAGAAGTGTGCTTCCAGTGACTCTCTCACAGCCCACCCAGCTCCGCAGTCTCCCAGCACACAGTGTGAGGCCACGTGAAACATGTCTCCTACGTGAAGTGCGTGCCTGAACAGGTATTGCCCTATAGAAAGCTGGTAGTGGAAGCTGTACTGCTAGTCAAATGAGGCTACTACTGCCCCAGACATACCTTAAAACTCATTTAAGAATTTCTTTATGGACGAGTCTATAAGTCACATAATAAGAAATCAAACTCATTACTTTTTTCCTTGCCCAGGCTTGCTAATCAAAACTCGGTTGTTTGGCCTGACCTGTGGTGGCTCAGTGGATAAAGCGTCGATCTGGAAATGCTGAGGTCGCCAGTTCGAAACCCTGGGCTTGCCTGGTCAAGGCACATATGGGAGTTGATGCTTCCAGCTCCTCCCCCCCTTCTCTCTCTCTGTCTCTCCCTCTCCTCTCTAAAATGAATAAATAAATAATAAAAAAAAAATTAAAAAAAAAAACTCGGTTGTTTGGCTTGATGGTTCTCATTAATCAGTATGGTTGGTTTAATTTTCATGTGTCAGTCTTTGGAGATCTCAAATTCACTCTCTGATGATGAAAATTTCTGTCTTTATAAATATACAAAAGAATGTGTTGATGTTTTTGATGGTCACCCCAGAAGCTCGCCTACGTGTCATGTTCCAAATTAAAAACAGTTCCAGGGGGCAGTATAGCCTCCTAGGGTGATTGCTTTTAAAGAGGCATTGCTTAGTGTGAAGTGCAATTATAGGAAGTTATTAAGGAATTCATTTTCCAAATATGTAAAGGTAACCAAGTTGTAATATTGGGTGAGATTGGATAGCATTTCTGGAAACATTTTTAAGTTCCTGAACATAGCTTATACCATATCCCTTAATGGGTTTATCTCACAATAGTACAGAGAATGGATCAAAACCACACAGTGATATTTAATTATTTCAGAAACCAACAATGTCTAAAATGTTATACAACACTAAGGAAAAAATTATAATGTAAGAATTTTCTCCGACACAATGTTTTATTGTTTTAGTTCAAACAACAACAACTAAGTAAAAGAAAAGCAGCAAAAAAATAGAACCCCATCAAAGCTTTCTTTTTTATAAATTAATCAGCCAGGTAGTACAGAGTTGTGAAAATACCCTTTCATTTCTTCAAACCACCCTCTCTAGGAAAGCGTGCTTTATTCTTAAATTGCCAATAGCTTTCTTCTGATCTGAAGTGGAAAAAAAAATAGATTGAAACTGAAAGAAGAATTAGGTTTCAAAAAAAAAAGGTATTGGAAGATGTGAGCAGAGAGAAGCATTTTTTCCCATGCCAGAGAGAAGAAAGGACAACTACTGTAAGTGACATGATGGAGAGGTATACAGGCAGTTAGGGCAATAGTCACGTCTCAGCTCTCGGCCCCCTGCTTTCTGCCTCTGTGTCCTGTACCATATGATTCAGAGCCTTCAGGTTGCTCTGCTTGCTCCTGGCAACTGGGCCAGCCCTGCAGTGCTAAGTTAGGAAATGTTCCTACATAGCAATTCATTATGCTTCCAGTCCCAGCTGCTACTGTGTTGGCTCCTATTACTAGCCTTGGCAGTCATATCCCAAAACTATATTTATATATCTTACACTCTTTTTTTTTTTGTGGGAATTTGTTTTTGAGGAAAAGTGAATACCTAGTGCTGAAGTTTGATCTGGCCAATAAATCACACCAAATATATGTGGGAACTTGGCTAGTGGTCCCTTGGAAGGATACTAACAAATCCAGGAAACGAACTGATCTTTGGTCAAGCTCCAAGTAACTTTCTAGACAAAATTCATCTTCTCGTGATATAAAGAAAAATGAGCGGAGAGTAACAAGAAGATAAAAAGGAAACAGAGGAGTAGGAATAGAAAGAAAGAAAAAGGAGGGAAAGTTGGTGAATGAGGAAGGTGAGTAAAGAAAATATGAGTCTTCTTCCATGTTCTTAACAGTCTAATATGCTGGGTAAAGGTGCTGCATATAAAATTATCTGTCCATGATTCTGAGGTCAAGTCTATGACTGAGTTTGATTTAAGGAAGCAATTTTTTGAGCAAACCCTTTCCTAAAAACCTGACATCACACTCCAGTAAGTCATTACTAATATATATGAACATGTATGTATGTCTGTGTGTGTGTGTGAAATGAGACACATTAAGAAATTTATCACACTACCATTCTATTACTAATAAGACTATGAAAAAAAGCTAAAGAAAAAATAAACATATATTGAAGCAAATAAAAACTGGAGAATTTCACCCCAACAGACCAGTACAGACAAGCTGAAAATCAATGGGCTAATTAAAATCCATCCAACAAAGTTACATAAAGGGCAACAAAGTACATGCAAAGAAAGTAGGAAGAAAGAAATCAAAAAGATAAATATAAATGATAAATAAATTAAAACAGAGAGAACAGCAAAATGAAACTTGGCCTCTTTGAAAACTCCAATAAAATTGATAAACTTTCCTTGGTAATGATCAAGAAGAAAAAACAAAGCTCAAATAATCAACACTGTAAGTGAAAATAGGGTCATCTTAAAAGCTGAACACATTGCTAAGATTTTTTTTTAAATATTTTGAACTTATTTATGCCAGTGAATATTTAAAGTTAGATGAAATTGGCCAAGTTCCAGTGAAGTACAATTAATCAAAGCTAATTTAAGAAGAATTAGAAAACCATAATTGTAAAATGTGCAATGTCCCTACAAATAAAGATATAAGACATTATAGAAAGAAATTAAAGAATGTGTAAATGAATGAAGGGACAAAACTAAAAGACTCAATATTCTAAATGTAGCAATTTTCTCCAAAAATGAATCAATAAAATCTTTGAAAAAATTAAAGAAAAAAAAAGAAGACATGAAACAACACTAAGTATAGAAGGGAAAAAATGAAAACAAAAAACCACAATGTGGCTCAGCTCTTCACAGGTGATAAAACTGAGTTCCAGTAAGTTAAACAAGTTGCCTGAAGTCACACAACTGGTGAAAGGCAAGACAGAGGCAACAGTCCTTGGGATCCACACTCTTCCCCAGCCCCGGAATGTGTGACCTGGTTCCCTATGGAAAAGCCTGTTGTAACACTGGGTTCACTATATCACACCATGTTTCCTTAGCATTTGTTGAGGGCTAGAGGCCTAAGAAATGACCTAATATTGAACTACGTGTCGCCTTCAGAAAGCTTCCTTCCCAATTCCCCAGAAACTGGCCAACACTCTTTCCTTAAAAATCCCAGAAGAGGCTTGATCTACTGACTGGTTCACAATGACAAACCTGACGTGTTTCTAACCTCACCCAGAACCCGTTTTCTTCGTTTTCAGTCAGGAAGCCCAGAGACTGGAATTCATTTAGATTCTATAAAGCAAGTCAATTTCCATCACCCTAGACTGAATCTTACCACACTTAGTCTACAAACACTTTCCTGCATTAACCTCCAGTGAATGCTGTCCTCAGATCCTGAGGGGCTAATGTCCAGGGTGAGAAATTATATTTATTACAAACACATTTATATGCTAAGGTTGATCTTTAAATGCCAGTGATTCTACCTACATATTTAAATGGAATTTGGGAAGAAAAAGAGGTGGTGAGTTTGCTTTTTAAGGCAGTAAGACTTTTTTAGGGGGGATAGTATTGTATTTCTAAATCATCCAACAATGCCAAACATGTCTAAACAGAGGTGATCAGTTTATTCACAGAGATAACCCACAAATCAGTTACAATTTATTTGCAGGAGCCATGAGAGAGCGCGGGAGGCATCTGCCCCCATTCACGATGCCTACTACCTGAATGTAGTAATCACAGGGGGAGATTTTTTGAACAGGTGCAAGAAGTGAATATCTTGACTATTGATCGATGCTTGCCTACCCTGCGATGGTTCCACATCAGATTTAACACAACAGTAACATATTAGTAAAATGGAATTCATGTTGAGATGCAGCAGAGAGGTAGTTAAGTAGAAGGAATTTCTTTATAAGCAACAGAAACAATACCATTAGGCATTAGGAGAAATTTGGTAAGTCTGAATTTGGTAAGAAATGGCTATGTTTTCTCTACAGCTTTGTAACCTATAAACTATAATGCAAACATTGACTTCTCAGGTGATAATTTTATCACGCTAACACCTGGCACTATTGGAATTACTTTTGGAACTCCCGTTTCCAGACAAAATGAGGACCAGAATTGCCCTCCTCCGTCTTCTGTGACAGGGGTTGGGCACCACACCTCTCCCCTAAACCCATGTGTCCCGGGATTCAGATGTTCCCCATGGCAGAGTTCAGTCGTGCCCTCCGAATGTGTATCTTTCTGATTTTGAGCTAGACTCTAAGTTTGTGGAATCCTTTCTGTCACTGGGGTTTGGGGTTCCGGGTTTGGGGTCAGGACTGTCAGATGGGAGAGGCTGGGAACAACCGAAGCCGGATTGCTGAGCTAACTTTGGGTCTCGGCACAGGATTTACTGTGGGACAGGAAGACTTGAGCACTTAAGGCAAGAGCTCATTCTGGATACAGGGACACCCAGCTCACCACACTGTTTCATTCTAGCGGAGTCTGGGCTTGAGGGAGAAGGTGGTGACTGTGGAACTAAGAGATGTTCCTGTGGGACAATCCCTAATTAATATGATACAGAGAGAAGGGGAACTTCTCTCCCACCATGCAAGTTCTGTGGCTTGGGGGGATCACTGAAGTCACTGAACTTACGTGGTTATGAGAAAAATGGCAGTGTGTCACTCAGGGCCACAGAAGTGGTCACCACCATTACCCCCAGATCTGTTGGCTGGGGGGTGCCCCGCCTGCCCTGTGTTCCTCTCACCTGTGCTTCCTAGGTCATCATTGGAACATCGAGACTTAGTAGCATAAACCCACTGAGGCTGGGTAGCTCAACTGGAATGTGGCTTTGTGGGGTGTTTGAAACTTAGACGCAGCTAGCCAGAGGCAGCCATACTTGAATGGGCTATGTCAAGAAATGCTCAATGCCTTGGTGCTCAAACCAAACCCACTCTACCCATAAATGATCATCATTCAAGGCAGAACTCGTCCCTTCACAAGTGAGATGAGCCTGCAGGTGGCAAGGGGATGGTTCCTCAGGTGACCTGAACCTGAGGCTGATGACATTATCTTTCTGAACACAGGTAAGAACTTCATGGGCTGCTCAGATCCCTTTATACGAGACAGGGCTTTTCACCATTGGGCAAGGGGAGGCCAGGTCTCAGGATGTGGAGTTGGGAACATCTGTGTTCCCAGCTGGTGAAGTGCAGCACCTTAGGCTAAACTGATTGGGGAAAGAGCGCCACTTAATTTTGTTGAGTCGATTTTTCTTTGGCAAAACTTCCAATCCCCACAGAAACCTCCAGAAATGTGTGTCCCAGATGCTGTCCTGCCCTGGGCTTTCTTTTCTGTCCTCCCATGTTCCCTGGGCAGCTGCATATTCCTGGTCTCCCTCGCTCCAAACCTAAACAAACACCTGGACAAACTCCTATAGCCTTCGAAGCAGCAGTATATGTGTGAATAGAAAACCCTTGATTTCAATTATAAAGCAAGGGTTGTTCAGAACTCGGTGCTACCCAGAAATGAAAAGTGCTTTCCCCACATTAGACAGCAAGAACGAACTCCCCTGTTCTCAGTGAATCCCAAAATAGAAGAGCATCCTTACCCAAGTTTACCCTCTGTCAGTGGGTGACCTGCACGTAAACAGATGGCATGATTGTTCTCGTGTCTGGCTATCCAGTAGACACTCAATCACAGAACGATCAGCACTCCAGGAGGAGGGGATAAATATAGGCTGTCTATTGATCCCCTCCTGTTTAAAGCCTTTCCCTTCCAGCGAACACAGCCCACTTACTTGATGGAGAAGTGAAAGATGCCCATATATATTCTGCACATGTTTTATAGGGGGAATTAAAAGACACTAATTTGAAGGAATAAAAATGCAACCCTTTCTGAAAGGTCTAAATTCAACATGGGACCAGAGAGACGTATATTCTTGCCAAGAAAAAAGGATCGATTTAACAGGCAGTAAAACTGGTGCTGCAGACCATGTATCAAGGCGATATCTAGACTGTTCTTTAATCAAAAAATGAAAGTTGCTTCAGACTATGGACGGTCCAGTCCATTTCAGCGATCATTTGACGTCTGAATCCAGGAGTCTCTTCCTGACGCTCACATACATTTCTGCCCTCGTGTCTGCCTTTCACGGAAGCCCTGAGGAGTCGAGGCCCACGGCTGTGCCCAGCGGACAGATTGGGGAACTTCCCGTCCTCAAGAACATTTTCTGACCAGCATACCATCTTTTCCCATCAAGACATTATCTCCCCTTCGGGCCCACCTGGTGGCTAGCACTGAATTGATAAGCAACTCACAGTAAAGTATTCCTGACGGGTAACAATGGTATTAGTTGCAAATGGTTTCAAACAGTAAATAGTTCTAAGGAGCTTGTAACAAAAATAAAACAACAGAAAAAAAAAGTAACACCCACATTCCTTGTCTCTTATCTTCTCTACTTCACTCTTTTATCCAAAGAAACCACATTCAACCTTTGTAGCTACTTCTCCCCTCCCTGATATTTTCAAATTTTACATATATTTACAAAATATATATTATTTACATTATATATAATTACATATATTTTATTTCCAAATTAATATGTATAATGTATAATTTATAAATTATATATATTATATTACAAAATACATATAAGGTCTACCGGAAAGTTCTGTCCGTTTTTGGAATAAAACAAAATACAAAGTCTTCTGACTTAATTCATGTGGCACTCATCTTGAATATTTCCACACCAATCCTATCTTCCGAATATGGTCCGAAATGGTTTGCTGAGCTGAATTAAGCCTTTCTGCAATCTCCGACGTTGTCAGAAAAGGATCTTGCTCCAACATGGTCTTAACAACATCGTCATCGATCAAAGATGGTCGCCCAGAACGTGGCTTATCAGAAAGGTCAAAATAACCTGTTTTGAATTTTTCGAACCATCTTCTGCATGTCCTATCAGAAACCGTACCTTCACCAAACACTTTCAATAAATTTCTACATGCTTCTGTAGCATTTCTCCCTTGTTGAAATTCGTAAAAATACAGTGGCATAAATGAACTTGATCAGTAGCCATGGGTACACTATCGCTTCACACATAAGACTAATGTGAATCAACTTTTAGTTAATTTGCTACGTCAGTATGTATACAGTAAGTGATAAAAATAGAGAGGCACACATGCACCAAATAAACATGTGCTTACGTGTCAAAACTTGTGGTGATAGAAACGGACAGAACTTTCCGGTAGACCTTATATTAAACATTATTTACCTCTATCCAGGGAAAGAGCTCTTAAACATGACATAAAACAATACTAAGTATAGAGAAAAGACACAATGTGCCTTACTAAGTAAAAATAAAGAAATTCTGTCCCTGAATTTGTTTTTGTTTTTTATTCGGTGAGAGGAGAGAAGACAGACAAGACTTCCGCATGCACCCTGACTGGGCCCGCTCAGAGAGCCCCCTAGGGGATGTTCTGCCCATCGGAGTTGCTGCTCCATTGCTCAGCAACTGATCTCTTCTTAGAGCCTGAGGCAGAGGCCATGGAGCCTTCCTCAGTGCCTGCGGCCAACTCGCTCTAATTGAGCCATGGCTGCAGGAGGGGAGGAGAGAGAGAGAGAGAAGGGGGAAGGGGTGAAGAAGCAGATGGTCACTTCTCCTGTGTGCCCTGACCAGGAATCGAACCGGGAATGGAATCTGAGACTTCCACACAACAGGCTGACACTCTACTGCTGAGCCAACCTGCCAGGGTTACTGGATTTATTTCTGTTGGGGATCCCCAATAGCCAACATCTGTAGATGTTTCCTTTGGGGGAACATACCTGGACAGGTGGCCCCTGCTGTTAGCCAGCACTGGTTGGGGAGAGAGATGGGAGGTTTACCAACTGAAGTACAGACTGTACTTAGCACCCGCATGTCCCTCAGCCCCTATGACCCATGACCTTGGTGTGGGACACTGTGTCTGGAACCCTCCACCCACTGAGGCCCCGCCCACACACCACAATGCCTGGGCCTTCCCGTTCTCCCGTCTTCCTGAGGTGGCAGGGGACCGGCCAGTGTTTCTTCATCACCTGACAACCCACCATCTCAACTGTCCAGTTCCTGTTTTATATCATGGATGGTAACCTTGGTGTTTTCAGGTCTTTTTTTTTTTTTTTTTTCATCGTCTACATGGGTGATTTTTAAAAAGCAGAGAAAAATATCTTTTTTAGTTTTATCTTTTTAAGTCAGTATAAAACTTGCTATTAATTATAATTTAGTGCTGTTGTTGTTGCTGTTTTTTCCTCCTTCTAAAGCAGCAAACGCACAGCTTTCTTGGTGAAAATATTGATTATATCTAATCAGGTGCAGGTTCAGGCAATGAATCATTTTGCTAATTGGAGCTACAGGAAAAATTCTTTGACACTTGGTCCCTCAGGCTACCTTTTTCCATCAGAAGAAAAAAGAGAGATGATAACATTTTTCTAGTGGAATTTTTTGTAATGAGCATCCAGGAAAGATCATTTCCAACTGACCACTAAACGTGTGAATAATTTTGTATAAAATTTACTGGAGTGTCTATCTAAAAGAGCTCCTTTCTGCAACAATACCTCCACTGTCATCATGTGTCAGAACCACTGCTTGATTCCTTATAGATTACAATATCTGAAAAGTATGGCTTTTGTTGAGTGAAGGTAAGAACTCCCATAATAGGATGTGGAATGGTGCGTGACCGAATGACTGACATATCTCACGCTGACAGTCCAGCTTAAGTTCTTTCTGTTGGGATTTCTAGACCAGTAATAAATAGTTCTTAACCATGTGATTTATTTGAAATTCTGAGATGTAATCATCAGAGATTTATCCTTCAGGTTACAATACACATTTCTTAGAGGAAATACATTTTTTAAAAAATTTAAATCTGCCGTGTACCTCTAACTCATGTAATAGCAATGCTATGCTATCTGGTCAGGGGGAAAAAATCAAACATAATTGATGTGGAGAGAGAAAGAGGGGGAAAGAGAAAGATGGAGAGAGAGAGGAGGAGGGAGAGATGGAGAACAAGAGTCACTACAGCAAGTTAAATCGAGCTTTCTGAGCTTTGCTGCAGGAATCACGACAAAATAATTCATATTTCAGAATTTCCCAGGAAACATAAAGTTTCCTAACTTCTGTCCTGTCAGCCAGAAATCGACACAACTCCAAACACAGGAATGATTTCAAATGCCAATCATTTGCTATTTTTTTACCTCCTTTGACATGGCGTAAGGGCTGTGATAACTACGCAGTTATTCCTGAGGTTTTCCGTTGCTGTTGGAGAAAACCAGCATTAAGTGAAATGATGTCAAGATAATAAAGAATGAATTGCATTTGTGGTTTCACTATGACTGTTCCCTTTTTAATACGTCTGTTGACTTACTAAGATGTGAAAAATATGTTAGGTAATGAAAGGATAACAGAATGGCAAGAAGGCAGAAGATAATCAGATACTTTCAAAATGAGAAGTCCAAGTGTGTATTCTGAGCTAGACCCTAACATTTCCCACCAAGCGCACTCCCTCACTACTCGGTTTTAGTGGCTTCCTTCGCTTTTAACCAGCACCAGAGAGAGCGTGGGTTGTGAAGGAGCAGGAGAGCGGCGCTCCCCTCTGCGCGGGTCCTGGGCCTTGGTCCCACACGTGCTGAAGGTCTGCTTACCTCCCCCGCCAGAGTAGGGAGCCCCCAATACGACCCCCAAGGACTCAACTCCTCAGTCACTCCTCGGGGTTACAAACCTGCAAAAACCTACAGACCACTGTTGCCTTCGGGCAAAATATTGCCATGAGCACATGGGACGCAGGCTAGTATGTGTGGGTCTGTGACAGGAAGGTGTTCGAATATAAAAATCTACCACTTGGTCAAGCTCTCAAAGACCCTGTCCTGAGAAACACAGCCCAGAGCGTGGGAACCACAGGACGAGAGGCAGAGCTTTGCAGACATAAACCACGAGTGGGGTGGCCGGACACAGGGTCCGCGGGGGGGACAGCAGAGGGAGGGAGGAGAGGAGGCCAAGCGTGGTTGCAGAAAGAATAGCTGGAAATGGAGATGACATAATAAAAGTAAACAAATTTAAATAATTCGCAACACTTTCTAACCCAGCCTCTCTGCAGTTGTGCATCTATTATGCACTATGTTGACCTCTGAATTGCACCTGACCCCAAAGATATTAAACTGTATCACCTACCTAATCCCCCAAGTGCCTGACCCCTAAGCCTTCCTGAGACTGGTTTTCTCTGATGTAATCATCTCTCCTAAAGTGGGAACATCTGTTTTCTTGCAGAATTTTGGGCAAGTGAAAGAAACGAACATCAAATCACAAAACTTTCTTAAGCCCTGCCGTGTCTGTGAATCAGAAAGAGCTTGAGCTTGACCTCGACGGCCGCTTTTTTAAAACAGTTTGTTTTATGACATGAATCTCTCATCTCTCCCAGATGCATAGAATGCCTGTGAGGGAGGGCAGCAGCACTGGCCTCGCGTCCAGCCAGCCCCCCCCCCCCGCAGTGCAGCAAGGACCACCGGCCCTATGAGGGGTGCCTCGCAGCCACACACACCCCAAGTCCCTCCCTGGACCTGTGGGCACTCACCCCGGTCTTAACCCATTGTCCAGACATCGCCTGCCAACCACACGCGGTAGGAACAGGCTGATGGTTAATGCTGTGTGTCCACTTGGCTGGGTCACAAACCAGTCCAGATGCCGCGGTGAAGGAGCTTCCCAGATGAGACTCACGCTGAGCTCTGCAGACTGTGAGTGAGGCGGACTGGCCTCTACAAGGTGGGCGAGCCTCATCCAACTGGTTCACGGCCTCAAGAGAAAAAGGGTGACCTCCCCAAGGAAGACAGAACTCGGTCGGCAGACAGATGGCCTTCAGGACTGAAATGCAACATCAGCCCCTCCCTGGGTCCCCAGCCTGCCTGCCTGCCCCACAGATTTGGACTTGTCAGCTCCCATAAGCATACCAATTTCATAAAGTAAATCTATATATGGAGAAGAAGAGAGAAAGAGTCCACACCCACTCACCCTGCTGGCTCTGTTGCCCTGGAGTTCCCTAATATATAGAGAAAGCATAACTTTCAGCTCCTACATACCTGTCCCTGCCCTCAGGGAGCCTCACCTGTCAGAGCCTGCCCTGGGAGCTCTGTTGAGTTTCTCCTTGGCCATAATTTGCTCCCAACAGTCACACGCTGGCTGCATAGGGGAGCTGAGAAAGGTTCCCACCCAACCCCGTCATTTTTACTTGACTGAACTACCGCCCAGGGACCGAGTCACTCGCCCGGAGGCCTCTGGCGGGAGTCAGCAGAGCAGACCCGAGAACCCGTTTCCCCTCCAGCCCAGGCCTCTCCCTACAACCCCACATGGCCCGGCAGGTCCCCCACCCCCGCAGGCCCGCCTCCACTGAGCCCTGAAGCTCTACTGCCCTCCCAGGCTCTAGGTAACACAGCGGAGGCTCGGGTTAGTTAGGAAGCATGTAGATACTGCTTACTAATCCAATTGGCTCCCACAGTCACAAAGGTGGGGGAGATAGGCTGAGCTCCCCTCTGCAGACTCAACAGATTTGGTAGTAAGGAAATATGGATGCTGTCTGACTTGGGTTGATTTCCCCCAAATGAAAGCCTGAAGATTTGATTAATGTCAAAGTGGTTTACAAGCACATGTCCCCAGGAAGAATCCGTGGGGAGTGGGGAAGGAGAAACTGGACCAGGAGTGGAGAGAGGCGGGCCAACCAACAGCGTGATGTTAGGCCGCTTCCTGCAGAAGGTGGTGCTGGCCGGGTCTCCGAGGAGCCCTGCAGGTAGTGCAAGCCACACCTGAGGCTACCTGTCCCCACCAGGGGGTAGGCAGGCCAGCACGGGATACCTCCACACCCGGCAGGAACTGGGTAAGGGGGGGTAGCTAGATTCTCAGGGTTTTCCGGATCTCTGCCCATGTAGCTCCCCTTCAAAAAGTCACAGGTACTGGCTGCTGGGAGTTTAAGGGGCAGCAGGAGTGGACGTCTCCAGGATAACTGGAGCAGAGGGACTTACATCGTCCAGGAGAGAACACCGTGGTCCCCTGGCCACACCCCCACTGACCTACCTGGCGGTACTAACAGATACCAAAAGGATGTGCTTGTCAGTGAGAACCGCCACCGCAGAGCAACAGAAAAGTGAGTCAGAAAGACGAAGGCTGTCGGGGTCCCTCCACACGGGCCCCGCATCACGCACTCACAGACACAATCGTGAGCAGGGCTCCCAGGGTGAACGTGGAGCCATAGGCTTGATGATGCACGCCCTCGGGCAGCCCAGGTGCACCTGCTCCTTTCCCTCTGTTCCCCTCAAGCGGCGTCTGGGTTCTGACATGACCTCTGAAGGAGACCTGCCCAAAGGGACAGAACGAGGAACCAACCAAAACCTACATCCAGGTGTCTTCTCAAGAAAACTCATAGGCAAAATAAGCACACCTGCATCCTCATTTCAGCCTCTCGTCTGTGTAAGTGCAGTCAGTGTGAGAGTCACCCCTGAAACACGGGCCAACACCTTCCTGAGGTGACAGTGAGCCCAAGGCCCTGAGTTCCCTTTAGCGGCAATGCGTATTACGCGGCTGAGGCAAGTTGAAGCAAACCCTTTCCTGCAGGGGCTGATCAGATTGTCCCGAACGCTCTTGCTGGCGTCTGAACCATGATGACCTTTTGTGACGATCAGGCACAATTAAGAAATTGATAGAAGAGTCAGAGAACAAGATGTCAGCCTTGTGTGTGTAGCCATGCTGGGTTAGAAGACAAAGCTCAGCTCCGGTGCCAACATCGGTGACGCTGACAGGCTGAGGGTCACAGGCCAGAGGGGCACTCACCATCTCGGGCACAGGAAGGTGTGGGGAGTGGAGACAGAGTCAGCCCTCGCGGGAGGTGCAGGGAGGAGGAGGCATCTCCGCGACCCGGTGGTGGGTGGCTGCAGGGGGAGAGAGGTGCGGGACCCAGGCCAGGCAATGACAGTCGTCCTTGTCCCACAGGGAAATGCCAGGGAGGGGACGGAGACCAGAAACATTGACGAGTTCTCCTCAGTGTCTCCTAGGCAAGCAGAAACACCTCTTTCATGTGGTCCCAGGCAGAACAGTGGACAGAGAGAGAGGAAACACTACACGCAGGGCATAAGTATCAGTCTAGCAAATTTCCCAAACATACCAATTTCCAAAGAAAATGCACGATATTATTTTTATTATTTTTATATGAGTGAGCCATGGTTTCTTTCATGTAACATATATATATATATATATATATATATCTGTGACTCTCTTAAAGGCCTTATTATCATTCATAGCAATGCAGAAGTTTCATGGTTCTAAATCTGTGCCTCATCTTGACAGATTTTACAGCTTTTAGAACTTCATAGTTCTAAATCTTTTTAAGTTCCATAAAGTATAGATCTATATCAATAACAGGCAATCCTGTCGAGATAGCTCAAGGGAAGAAAATTCCTAACTTGGAAAACAAAAAGTTAGCTGAAAAACCCTAATTGTGTGCATCGGGCTCTTTATAGTTCTGACAAATGGAACTGGAAAGCCTGCCATGGTGCCTCAAGCGGGAAGTGGGGCATCCGATGAGCTCAGGTGACAGATGAGGCTGGTAACGTTCGGCTGCAGGCTCAGAGCCTGGCCCGCGGTGCCGCACAGACCTGGGCGGGCAGGAGAGGAAACCCAGATGCCAGCGAGGGCCCGGAGGACTATGGGAGACCTGAGCGTCTGCAACAGTGACTGCTATAGGGGCAATGAACACAGACTCCTGAGAAGGAGAGAGAGAGAGAAGGTTCAGCCCGACCTCATCTTGAAATTGTTCCCTGCATGCCCCCCTCCCACCCTCCAACCCCATGTCTCTTGTCATATCAGAAAGGGGCTCGTTTCATCCCAAGAAAACAATCAAAATGTTACTAGGGTAACCCATAACTTCTTAACTGGTGCCCATGAAGATCATTTCATTCATTCATGCATTCATTCATTCAACCAATCAATCATAACATACTCTAAATTAAGTTTAAAAAGGAAGTATACATGGCAGAGGAAAGCAAAAGGTTTATTTTCAAAGCTCAGTGAATCACAAGAAAATAATCAAGTCCTTGAGGTTGGTCTGCAGTCTCGCCTCCCTGGAGTGGCCTTTCAGGATAGAGAGGCCCCCCACCCACTGACCGGTGCTTTCCTGCCATTTCCTTATCAAATGTGTTCTGGAGAAGGTCCAGTTAAATCATTCCCCTTAACTTGCTGCACACTAAGATAGGGTACGGGTACAAGTAGGGGCATAAGCATCATCGTATTTACAAAAGGAAGTGCTAATGGGCGATTCAAGAGGCTGGTAGAGCAGCAGAGATTTTTGTCCAAGAAAAACTCAGAAAACCTCAAAACACAGTCTATAGATAAGAACTCATCTTGAGAATACAGGTAACACTAACAAAGCACTGTCCATTTAAACCATGGAACAGGATGATGGGCTTCTCTAACTCAAGGCTAAAGGTCAAAAGGGAGTCCGGATTTCCAAGGCGTCGCTGCTCTCCACCAAAACCCTCCTTCCAGAAAAAGCGCAGCGAGTGTTTGCCCGCATGGCTGTGGTAAGTTACTCCCAGCGTGAGAAGAACAGCTGCCCAGGTCACGTACACATGTTTCCATGATGTTAACGTGGTCTGAACAACCAAAAGGCGTCTAAGCAGAGGAAGACACGTTATTTCAGTTTCAAGTAACAATCTAATTCCAGGAGAATCATGAAACAAGAGCAGCAACCAGCAAGGCTTGCATCTTTGTGAGCGAATCACAGACTCATCAGTGGGAACTGGGCACTGGGGGGATGGGAGCCAGCGGAGGTATTCAAGCCCATCATTACAATACCTTTTGGGGCGGCTGGTGGGAGATGGAGACATGACATTTCTATTAACTTTAAAATAACTATCACTTCTCCCCTTCAAAGCTTTAAAGTCAGCGCCATAACAGCCTATTGAGATTCTGCCTCTCCCTACCAGGTTGTGAGTCATTTCCCTTTTAACCTCCACAGGATGGGTGGCAGCACAGGATGATCTGAGGACGGATGCTCGAAGCAGGGAGAAATAGCTTCACCTTGCGCACAGTGGCAAGCCCGGGGGGTCTACCCGGGTGCGGGGAGGATTAATCACAGGGCCCTGCCCCACCGGGCTGGATTGATAATGGCAGTTCTCACACTCTAGCTGAGCCCCGCACCCACAAGTTTTTATTATTTGGGAGAACTGTATCAGAAGAATGTCAAGATTTGCATTTTCAGCTGATTTAAGAGTTCGTGGAATAAGTCACGGCTACATTTTGCAACTCTTGGTAAATAAAATGTTCGACTGCTGGTGTATGTAGCCAGCTTTTGGGCAGGAAAAAGGCCCTGGAGAAGGGAGGTTCCACGTCTGATGTAACAGACTCAAGGTGAGCCGGAAAAGAGTGAATGTTTAGTGGCCTATCTTGACCCTTTAATCTTTCCTGAATAAGCCCCTGATGTTGGGGGACTTGGCCGTGGCCCAAGAAATGTCTCCACCACCACGTACCACTTGCTACCCTAATCCCAGAGAGAAAGCCTGGACCCCAGGGCGGGAGTAGAGGATGGACAGACAATTGGTGCCAAGATTTCCTAAGAGACTCTGAGAAATGGATCTCTTTCTTAAGAACCACCTGGTATGACATGTACTCAATTAAGCACTAAAAAGTACTTAATTTGATTGGCTTAAGTGGAAGGATCAGAAGAGAATTCAGATATTCAAGAAGGAATTTGGATATTTGGAGGAGGGCTTTTGGCAAACTGCAAGTAATGGAGCACAGACCGCAAGGTGAGGGAAAAGGGGTCCATGTGCTGTTTAAGAACTCTTCTTTCTCTCTCTCTTTTTTTTAGTGTTGATGGAGCTGGCTACACTTAATACTTGTTTTTAAAAGTCCAATTGTCTTGCACAATGGCAGAAGAATGTAGCAGACTTTCTGTTTTCATTACACCCATATCAGGTCCCACAGTATTGTAGGGGAGAAAGGACCCTCTTCCTTCAGAAGTTCTTTGGCTGGGAACCTACAGAAGACTGACCCAAGATAGATTAATATGAGAAATAGGGGGGGTTTTGTTTGTTTTTTTCTCTAGGTTTTTTTTTATTCTTTTTTTTTCTTTGACAAATTCAGCTTTGCTCATAGACATATTTTTCAATTCTTATTTTTCAATTCCAGTTCACATTCAGCACTATTTTGTATTAGTTTCAGGTGTATGACGTGGTGGTTAGACATCATATACTTTCCGAAGTGTGGCTCCGACATTGCCAGTGCCCTCCGGGCCCCGGGCCTCGTGACTGCACTGTGCACAGTGACTACCGCATTATCGATGCAGCACGCTACATCCCCGTGACTGCTGTGGAACCACCAGTTTGTACCTTTTACTCCCTTCATCTTTTCCACCCAGTCTCCCAACCCCCTACCCCCTGGCAACCATCAGTCTGTCTTAGGTTTTATTTTTAATTAAATTTAAAAAAAAATATTTTTCAATTATAGTTGACATTCCATATTATGTTAGTTTCAGGTGTATAGCACAGTAGTTCAACATCTATGTAACTTATAAGTGGCCCTCCTGGTGAAGTGTAGTATCCACCTGACACTGGATAGTCATCACAACATTACTGACGATGTTCCCTCTGCTGTGCTCTATGTCCCGTGACTATTCTGCAACTGCCAATTTCCTCTTCTTAATCCCTTTACCTTTTTATTTGTCTAGTCCCCCATCCCCCTTCCCCCGTATCCTGAAAACTGCCCATTTGGGTGTCAGTTTGACCATGATCGGGCTGTTTCTCTCAGGTGATCTATCACCCGTACCTGTTTGGGATACTGCGCCCGTCTGGAAATTTTCGACCTAACTAGAAATCCCAACAGGCCAGACAGATAACCCCTTCTCCTTCCCACAGTTTACTCCTGGCCAGTACCAGGAAGATCCTTCAGATATATTCCTTCTTTGCAGCAATTTACCATTCTTTACTTTCTTTTTGCCTGAGGCCTTCATTTCTGCACAACTTTCCACTCCATGTAACTTTTATGATTCCTCTGATATTGGCAGTGGCTACGATTCTCCCTCTGTTAGCTTCATTGGACTAACTAGGCAGTAAAAACAGAAAATAATTCACCTAGCAGCCTGGAGTTCTGTCCCCCTCCCAAATCCTCCTTTATTGGCAGCTGCAGCTCTGGACATTTAGGGGAGGAAAATTGTATTTTCCTGATTATTTCTCTGCCATTCAAATTGAAACATCATGCACAGCCAGCCTGTGGGCGTTACCCGGGCGACAGCACAGGGTGTCTTTCCGTGCCACCTCGGCCCCTGGAGACTCCCAGGCAACATTCTCCATCACATGAACTCCCTGCTACCTAATTAAAAACAGGGAGTCTATACTGACTTTCTTTAAAAGTCCATTTTTCAGGGTGGATTTTTTAAGTTTTTGCTGCTATACGGGAATCATTTAGAAACATTTGGGGACTTCCCTGAAGACATTTAAATACATAGCCTGTAGCAGTCCTGTCCAAGGACTGTCTAAGGACATTTGTGGTGCAAGCCACATAGGCAATTACTTGTCTAGTGGCCACATTATAAAGACAGATAAGAAACAGGTAAAATTAACTTTGATAATACATTTTATGTAACCTGATGTGCCCCAAGTATTGCCATTCAACATGCAACTGATGTGAATATTATTGTTAATTTCCATTATTTTTTTCATAGCAAGTCTTAGAAATTCAGTGTCTATTTTTCACCTAAAGTACATCTCAGTGGGGACTAGCTGTACTTCAAGTGCTCCATAGCCCCCTGGGGCCAGCAGCCACCACAAGAACAGCACAGCCCTGTAGGGACGGGCTTCCGTAAATAGACTCAGAACTCTGCACCAGCAGCAACTGATGGTGCGGCCGGAGCCAGATCTGGGAGTCTATGCACAGTGCAAAACAAGCAACTTCCCCTCGGTTTACACCCAAGTCCTATATTTCGGGGGAACTGGGAGCCTTTTGTAACCACCCTCCTGGCAGTAGGTGAAGATCTAGAATTTGACCTGTGGTGGCGCAGCAAATAAAGAGTCGACCTGGAAATGCTGAGGTCGCCGGTTCAAAACCCTGGGCTTGCCTGGTCAAGGCACATATGGGAGTTGATGCTTCCAGCTCCTCCCCCCCCTTCTCTCTCTCTGTCTCTCCCTCTCCTCTCTAAAATGAATAAATAAATAAATAAAATAAAATAAATAAAAAATAAATTCCTCCTTTAAGGCCTGACCTGTGGTGGCGCAGTGGATAAAGCGTCGGATGCTTCCTGCTCCTCTCCCCTTCTCTCTCTCTGTCTCTCTCTCTCTTCTCTCTCTCTCTCCCTCTCCCTCTCCTTTCTAAAATGAATAAATAAAATTTTTTAGAAAAAAAAGATCTAGAATTTTCTAAAAAACAAACTTTAGAGACGCAAACCTGCTCGTGTTTCTAGGGTAGTGGTTGGGAAATGGGAGAGAACACTTGGGCTCGAGGCAGGTTAGGAAGATGGCAGGATTGGGGACGTGAGGACCGTGGGTCGTCACGTAAATCCTGATAACTGCTGTTCTTCTTCACAAATTTTACATGAACTTGACTGTTCTTGGCCTTGAAAAGGGTGAAAAAATAATTTCATGGAAATATGTATGCTGGACAATCTTATGAAAAATGAGAATAATTTTTGAGTACCATTCCTTTCCACTGCGCACACAAAACCTGGCCAAAGGCCCTGAGGGTTGCCTCAGGGTGTGGATGAACTGCCACCGTTGATTCCTGCGTATAGATATCCGTCCAAATGGAAGGATTCTGAAGTCCTTTTGCTGAGCAGAGGCTGGCTTCCCACTGCTCTGAGGACCGCTGTGAGGAGCTCTACTGTCCACTGACAAGGACAAGACTCACGGTCAGCACCAGGAGCCCCAGCTGACACAGGCAGCCCCCGGCACAATCAGCGGATGTCAGGGCTGTTCATGAGACAGCATTGTGCGAGATCACAGACAAGAGGAGAGACACCTGGCTCAACAAATTGCTCTCAGATGAATCCTACCTCTGCTAGAGCATTCCATAAACTCTCTTATCTTAAGGTCAATATTACCTTTAATGTTTCTTTTTTTTCCTTACTTTTTTACTAGTTTTATCATTTCCTGCAGCATGATTTACTAGGACCATTATATAACTAGACCTTTTGGCTAAGTACTTTTGGCAATTACCTATCTATAACAGTCAAATAAACGGAGTTCTCCTTTATCTACCAGACTGATTGACAGGGCTGAGGTTTCCGGTTTTCCAGCCGCCATGATATCAGTGGGCTTTTTTACACTTCACCTGGACCTACCTTGTCATCTCCGTTACTGAGTCTCCTCTGTTAGCAAAGAGCTAACCTCACCTACATTCGTGCTCTGCACATCTTCAAGTGACAACCTTAGCTGCCAGTTCTTCCCGACCCCTTCCTGGATAACTTGTCTGTCACTAAAGACAGCATGTTCCAAAATTACACTTAGGCTTTCCACAGCCAATGAGGCTGGAGTCATTATAGAATTAGACCTCCTTCTGTTCTCCCCCGTTGATTAAATGGAAGGAAGGTGATGGAAATGGAGCACGGTCGCAGGAAAAATCCCTTCACCTCGCTGACCATGGTGCGCACGTGCCAGCCTTGATGGAAGCCGCCTAAAAATAAATGGTCCCAAGGACTCAGAGCCCAGACCACGTGCAAACAAATAGAAATGACCACTCTGCTGATTACCTCTTCCCTCTCCCCGCCTGAAATGCTAACAGTGCACGAGCTGCCACGGAAGAGAGGTGGGAGTCAACTCACTGAACAAGGGGAGGGTTGCTCTCACGAGCATCGTCCTTATGCTGTGCTGGGAGGGGGACGCGTCCCTACACCCCGCCAAGCACCGCCCCACCCCACACCCCCACTCGGGACACACACTGTGTAGAAAGAGGAGCCCTCATTTTTCCTTCGGGGCATGTTAAAGAATATAGGCGCTTCTGATCCGACCCTCGGCCCTGCGCCCTGCGATGCCCACTGCCCAATGCGCACAGCCTCTGCTCTCCACGTCCCAGCCATCCCCACTGACCCGATGGCATGCCATCAAAGCTATACATGGTCACCCTGGCGAAGCTCAGCTTCCAGGCCACGGAAGGGATGCCCTGCGGGGGCCGAGGGGGCTGTCCTGGGGAGCATCCAGCCACTAGCGATGCGGCGCGGGCTCCGGAGCATGACCCAGCAGGCATGGTGCACCCTGGCCACTCGGGCCACCTCTTCGAAGTCTGAAACGTCACCTCGTCATCGTGTCCATCAGCAGAGCCAAATGGCCTTGAACCTTGTCCCCCCGGCATGGCCTTTGATTCCAAGAAGCAATGAGATGTGCAGGAAGACATCCCCGAGGCCGGAGTCAGGACTGGAAGACACCATCCAGCCATTCACAAGAGGAGGCGCAGTGAGAACTACCGACCTCTCTCCAGCCGGGCTTGTGCCCTGTGTACCCACAGGTGTGGGGCTTCTCAGCTCCATGGACGCAGTGCGGGAGCCGCACAAATCAAGTAGCCCAGTTCTTGAACCGACCGAAGAACTGAACTCAAACGACGGTGCCCTGCGGGGTTCTTTGCTGTGCAACTGTTTCAGCCCCCATTGGGCTGGCGTGGTCACTAACAGTACGGAGAACTCCCAGTGGGTGAAGAAGAGCATAGGGACAGCTGAGAGGGACAGAGGGTGGGGCCCGTGTCCAGCGGGTGATTCCTTTGCCCACTCCCTTTAGTGGACGCATCCAATCCTCACAATGACCAAGTGATCGCCTTGCTTTTAGGTAGAATTTGTCTTAAATACTTGCATTCTTGATTTAGACTGATGAATTTAAAAACATAATCCAAGTTTTTACCAACTGGTGACTGGCTAGTTGGCCACATTTTTCAGACATGTTTGTTTAGCCAGACCCACGGGTGTTTTGTTTTGTTTTTAACTTATTTATTTAATTTGAATACCCTTAAGCAAATTTTTTCATTCTCCAGTCTTCCACAACTGGTAGCCCTTCCTACAACCCAACATTGGGCCCCAATGGCCAAGTATTTAGGTTCCAAAACACGTTCTTGTCAAGCCCTATGGACACGAATCTGTGACCTCTGCCTAGTTACGAGAACATCTCTCGAAGAACTCACGGATTCTGGGAAGTGTTTTTATTTCTACCAGTTTAAGCCATTTTTAAACCATTTTTCCCTTCAAATTTCCGATGTAGCTGTCAAGCATATACCTCTTGGTCAGCAAAAAATAACAGTTCAATCTTAGAACTGAAATTTTAAAAATTGGCAAAAATACCTTATTATTAGAAATTTATCATGAAGCTTAATGTCTATATTAAACTATTTAATAAAAATTGAGCATTAGGTAACAGGTACTTACTTTTAAAAGTCATAACAAAAAATGCATTAACTTATAGCTTTCTTCATTGTTTTGCCCGTTTGGGATTTTTGGACTTACAACCCTTCTATATTCCTGGTCTATATTTAAAGTTATCAACTCAACCAACGTTCATCTACAGAGAATATGTGAATCATAAAAGATTCAGGATTTATTAATAAGTTTGTAATGCCCCTGAAATTATATCTTTTTCTATTCCAATTATTAAAAGCAGCTTTTCATTTTTAGCTGGTGGTGGAAAACGTCTGGCTGGATATGTATAATATTTCCATCTCAAATGGGAAAACTGAGTTTCCAAGAAGACTGAACTTGCCCCTGGAATCTGGATTATTAAATCCGCTTGTTTCATTGTGAGCCCCAGAACCAAGGGGGGGCCAGGAGGTCAGAGCTGCAAAAGCCGGAGCTGAAGAACCGAGACTGAAGGGAGGGGGTGGGGACCCTGGCCGCAGCCTGGCCCAAGTGCAGAGCCAGAGCACAGAGCCAGCAGGACGCAGGAGGTGGATGTGCAGGGGAGGAAACGTTTATGGAACGGCAGCACGTGCCTTGCCGGTGGTGCTGGGAGTCAACCACGGCTGCAGCCTTTTCCCAGCCGGAGCCGGTCTCGAGCAAGTGACAGGCCAGTGCCAGGTGGGGTGGGAACTCACAGAGGCTAAAGGTAAAGCCGGGGAGCCACCAGACTCCCACTCAACAGTCCCAGCACAGGTGATGTTCAAGAGGGTGTTCTAGAGCAGTGGTCCCCAACCCCCGGGCCTTGGACCAGTAACGGTCCGCGGGCCATTTGGTACCGGTCTGCAGAGAAAGAATAAATAACTTACATTATTTCCGTTTTATTTATATTTAAGTCTGAATGATGTTTTATTTTTAAAAAATGACCAGATTCTCTCTGTTACATCCGTCTAAGACTCTTGACACTTGTCTCAGTCACGTGATACATTTATCCGTCCCACCCTAAAGGCCGGTCCATGAAAATATTTTCTAACATTAAACTGGTCCATGGCCCACTGTTCTAGAGGGCTGGAAAAAATGTCATTTCTCCAGTCACATAAGAAGTACATCTTCCCATGCCCAATGGTTCACAATCAGGTTGCCATGGGACTTAGTGAGACAGTTGAAACAATTGAACAGCTAAATCTGGTGATAAAAACAATGATATCTTTGTGACACAAACCTTTGATTTTAACTGCCTTTCTTGACCACGATATTGCCACAGACCACCTGTGGTTTTGGACAGCTCTGGTTTACATAATCTGTGTGTATTTGTAGGTTAAAGCTGTGAGCTCCGTGGCCCACCTTTGCTTCTCTCTTGTGTAAATATCACCTATCCTCGGGTCTTAATAAGGTGGTGCTTGTTTTCCAAACCAGTGGTTAGAATGAACAGTTCAAGAATGAGAATAGCTGAATGTTTATCCGGCCAGTACTGTATCGGGCTGGCGCCAGAGGGCCAAGGCAAGGTCACCCTCCAACCACGTTTCCTCGGAGGACGTGGTTGTTGCCAATCTGTGGTCCAGCTGTTTCCATGAGGTTCTCCGTCTGCAAGGCCACTGCCAGGACGAAGGGAACTTCCTCTCTGTATGCCACACCCCCGGTAGGAGCTGTCACTCCAACCATGGTTAGAACGACAACTTAGCTTTTCTTGGTAATGCATTTAACTTTGTCCTTGAGTTAGTTGCCTCAGCTCTTCTGAGATACAGGAGTAGCAACAGGTGACATTTCTGTAATGTTATGAAGTGCTAGGCACTGCTCTGGGCCTTAATACTCACAAGTACCCTGAGCCATTGGTACCATGACTGCCAGTGACCCACAGACGAGGGGGCAGAGCTGAGACACATGACTCAGCATGGCAGAACCGCTTGCCCAGCTCCAGAGTGATGCTTCCCAAACATACTCTCTTTTTACAGAACAACGACAATGCCTAAAACAGCAAAGAGCCTTGGAGATGACTGCCTGAACCATACCCTTGTCCCCGGCAGACCATGTGCCTGGGCTCCGGGCTGTAACTGTCTGGTGGGTGACACTAGCCCCCTGACCCATGTCTCTCATGGATCAGGGAGCAGGGATCCCTTTCTTTCAGCCTAAGAAATCCACAAGTAACACATGAGCAACGTTGGTGAAGCAGCTGCTACAGGGAAGGGTGTGCTCTGAAGCGGGCACCAAGGCACCCCCTAAAAAACAGCCTCTCATGAGCAATGATAGCTTAAACAACTGCCTCCCTCTGATCACATTACACACTGAACTGACCTCAGAGGAAGAGTCAACAAGATGAAAGACAGGAAACAGAGTAGGTCAAATCCCCTTATGACATTTTCCAGAGAACTCGGAGGAGCAAATATCATAAAGGGAGAGGAGAAATGGTATTATCAGCTACATTGAGTTTTGTAAGTGCTCAGAGTTAGGTCCTCAAGAAGTACGGAGGAAACGGCTTCACTGAAATTGCTATGAGCCAATCTGGTGATAAGAGGTCCCAGACTAAAGATTAATTCACTTCAAAATTCACCCATTTAATTATACTGTGGTAAACAGACCCAAAATGGAGTCACGGGCACTAAAGCCCGGGACACTGAGCTCAGACATTAATACCTGACCCGGAGGCAGTTTCAGCCCCTTCCAGGAATACTACCTTACACCAGCCTGACCCGGAGGCAGTTTCAGCCCCTTCCAGGAATACTACCTTACACCAGCCTGACCCGGAGGCAGTTTCAGCCCCTTCCAGGAATACTACCTTACACCAGCCTGACCCGGAGGCAGTTTCAGCCCCTTCCAGGAATACTACCTTACACCAACCAGCCTGGAATTTCCGGATCAACACTAGGGAGACCACTTGTCTGACAGGACCCCGTCACCCTTCCCCAAAGAAAAGTGCCCTTCCCTGAAACAATCCTTTCTTTTCTTTTGCTAATAACTCTCTAGTCCTCCCCAATTTCTGCCTGTAAAAACCTTAAATTTTGTCTGACTTCTCTTATAAATCACAATATCACACTTAGGTTAGTAAAAGTACCTATAGAAACTACACATATTTTGTCTATAGATACATCTGTAAGTAATAGGCAGGACTTTTCTCAAACTTAAAAAATAGGTTTCTGTGGAAATGTTTGAACATCGGATGGGGAACAAGGCACCCTGCCCCAGAATGTGCCTCTGGCACGTTGGTTATTCAGGGTGATGATTCTTGAGAGGCTGCAGACATGGGAGAATCTCTGAAAACCGAGTAGAAGTTGCCCTTTTTATGAAGAAAATGAACACTTATAAGGCAAATATCCATTTGTGAGGGTCTCTCTCTCTCTCCTCTCTCTTATTCTTTCTCTCTCTCTCTCTCTCTCTCCCCAGAAGAGAAAGTTGACAAAATCACAAAAAACCCATATCAATGGAGAGGGTACTGACTTAACTCTGTGTGACGACCTAACCCTGGTTGACTGCTTTTCCTGGTCTCCTCCGACAGGGCCGCCCTCCCCACTCTCTCTGGTCTGTCACTGGAGACGGTGCTGAAGGCGGTGGTTTGGGCCATCTCAAGGAGCTGCTTCGTTTCCCTGGGTCTCTTCCACGTGTGCAGGAGGCAGACATGTTAACAGACTCTTCGCTTTCCTCCCGTGAAGCTGTGCTTTATTACCAGGGTGTCTCAGCTAAGAACTGAGAAGGGGTGGGGAAAATCGCTTTTCCTCCCCAGCGCAGGTGAGTGGGTGTGTGCCTGCTGGACGCAGGTGAGTGGGTGTGTGCCTGCTGGACGCAGGTGAGTGGGTGTGTGCCTGCTGGACGCAGGTGAGTGGGTGTGTGCCTGCTGGATGAAGCGCCTCCCTTCCCCTGCCGCTTCGTTATTCTGTAAGTGCGACGTTCATCTTCCTCTCATCACCGCAATAAAACACCTTTGTAAACACAACGTGGACTCGTTCTCTGATTGAGACAAGCTGCCTTTCTCACCTGGCCAGTGAAATACAAAGCTCCCCCAGCAGCTGCTGAAAAGTATCAGGACTGGAATTACACTGGCGGAATGAGCACCTCCTTTATTTTCATCCTGATCGCTGCTGTGTTGTTACCTGACGACAATGACTTGACCACCCACACACGACGATGGCGAATCAGCTCATGCCCACATTCTCATCCATGGAGCTACAAACATCGGAGTATTTTTCTCGATAGATAATATTACAAAAATGATGTGAAGGTTGTACCACCAGCTATATTGAGAAATCTGTATTGTGAGCCTTGGTAATTTAATTTACTCGATAGGTACGCACATCTTTTTAAAGAATTGATGATGGGATTTTCTGTACATCAAACGTATGACATTTTAAGTACCAGATTATTAATACCTACGAGTCAATAATCTTGCTCATTGCAGCCAAGATTCAAATTTCTTAGGAGTAGTTCCTATAAATGGACTCAACTTTCATGACTGTTAGCCGAAAACCAGACGCACTTCAGCCTCCAAGAAACATGGGGGGGGGGGGGGATCAGAACCGACCGAGAAAGCACCTCTCTATCAGGGTGTCTGGGACCAAAGGTTGACGCTGGAGGTCAGCCACGGGCACCCTCAGCATTTCACAGATGACACGTAAGTGTGGGAAACTCACTGGTGATTTATAAACTGCCCTCAAGGACAAGTACTTTGGAAGTCTAATGTTCCGATCACACAAAACAGGGCTAAAACACAGTTTTGCTTTGTCTGTTTGTTTAATTCGGGTTTTGGTGAGACTGAAGTAGATAATAGAGGAAAAGTCATCTTTAAATAATAAAACTCCAAATGAGAATGGTTCCCATGAGCATCAACGCTTATCATCAACACCAGCTGGAAAACACTCCGTGGCTTCTTTAATTTCCTGCCCCTTGAGCGACGGTTTTTGATGAGGCTGAAAATAAAGCAGGATTTAATAATAAAATAACAAGAACCCTAATGGTAACAGCAATAATGAACACATTACAAATGTAGAGTTTGCCAGTGCTTTCACCCCACTGCAACCCACAGTCTTGGAGAAGTCGGGGACCATCCGCTTTGGTTTTTACAGGGGATAGTGTCGAGGTTCAATCAGGTTTAATTAAAAATTTGCTGAAGAAGACTCAAGAAGAACCGGAACCAAGTCTGCCCCACTTGCCCAAATTTGACATTACCATATATATAATTACAGTTCACTGATTTGGTGGGGAAAAAAGAAATCCTTTGTTAGAGCTGTTTGGAAACATCTGGACACAGCAGCAGAGAGGGACATCGACCCTCACCATTTGGGATTCCCAGCCACCAAGAGGGCAGGAGGGGACCGCCTGGCTCAGGGTACACCGTCCTGACACCACTGGGTTCGCTGCTGACCCTGGGGCACCACAGTCCTCAGCTTCATACGGGAGCTTTCCTCACGCAGAACTTACATACTCAACAAATGTGTGGTAAAGAACTCTAGCACTTTGAGGGCAGGGTTAACTTCAAACATTTTTCTCTATGACTTTGTTACACATGAGAAATCACTTAAAGGAAAACTGATGTGTGAGGCTCTTTTGTGCCTTTGAGGCTAACATTTTCATCGACCAAGTAGGACAATAACACCCCATGGCAGGAGAGTGTGAACAGAGTGACCACCATTGTTCTCCTCTGCCTTTTGTCTTATTATCACAGAGCTGCTAAGTGGGTTTTTCCTTGGGGAAAAAAAAGAGAAAGAGATCTACAAGTTACTGAGACAGAATTCATTCCTTTAAGCCTTGTTACTGCAGAATATAATTTTGAATCACATTTTCAGGACAGAATAGCACAAACTGAAAAGGTTTCCTTTAATCATTCAATTCATCATAATGTCCCCTCAAAGGAAGAAAAAAAATCAATAATGTTCACATGTAGCAATTGCACAGAAGTAAAATATAAATCTTCATTTGTTCCTTGTTCATTTAAGTAGAGCGTTCAGTTTTGTTTTCTTTTGCTGTTGTTTTCTTTTCTGAAAAATAATCTTTCTTTTCCAGGTTTCACTTCGACAAGCATCCTCTAGGTTGACGGAAGGAAGTAATCAACCAGGATCGTTTTCAAATCTCTTTGTGCATTCATTTGAAGGTTACGGGGTCACAAACAGGGAGAGGAAAAACTTTGACCTTTTTCAAAGGTGTAGTGAGTTATAGTTAGCCTATGGAAAAGAGAAGTGGGGGGCTTCCACATAAGGAGAAACCCAGGCCGAAGTTCCCACTCAGGTCAGTCCTCAGAGTGGTCAGATACCCATGGTTAGTGAGAAAGTCTAGGACACTCCATCCTTCAAAGTGAATGTGTTGTCTTCTTTGTAGAAAAAAAGTAGCATAGCTTTTTTTTTTCGGTTTTATTAAAGTATAAATGACAAACAGGAATTCTTCATATTTCTGGTATACAACTTAATGTTTTGGTATAACTAACTATGCATTATGAGAAGATTATCACAATCGAGTTAATTAACACATCCATTGCCTATCTTCTTTTTATAGCTACCATTTTCTATCTTTTTTTTTTTTGATGGGGGGGGGGGGTGGTGGGGACCACACTTAAGATCTATTCTATTAGCAGATTTCAAGTCTACCATACAGTGCTGTTAACTGCAGTAGCCACGTGGTACATTAGATCCCAGAACTTATTCGTGGTGCGTAAGTGAATTCTTGTACCCTTGACCGCTAGCTCCACATTCCGCCACCCCCTGCCACCATTCTACCCTGCTTCTATGAGCTCAACTTTCCTAGATCACTTTCAGAATAGTTTATAAACTCTATCTGGTGAGTTAATATAGACTTGAAATTGCAGATGGTAAAAAGAAGATGCAGTCTATTAAAAAATAAACACTTTGTAAATACTAAAATTTGAATGTTCACCTTTCTTGTTATTCCTCAATTGCATTATGAACACCAGAACAGCAGCTTGTAGAAAGTTTTTTGATATTTGCACATTTTAGAAATGTAAATTTCTCCAAAAAGAATATATCATTTCCTTTTTAGCATTTATTTTAACTTTTTTTTTTTTTTTGCAAAGTAGGCTGCTTAGTCACAAGAAGGGCATAAAACAGAGTCTGCCTCACAGGCTGCAAGTTATGCAGAGATAAAAAGTAGTAGTGGAGAGCCTGACCAGGCTGTGGCACAGTGGATAGAGCATCAGACTGGGATGCAGAAGACCCAGGTTTGAGACCCCGAGGTCACCAGTGTGAGCGCAGGCTCATCTGGTTTGAGCAAAGCTCAGCAGCTTGGACCAAAGGTCTCTGGCTCGAGCAAGGAGTTACTCGGTCTGCTGAAGGCCCGCGGTCAAGGCACACATGAGAAAGCAATCAATGAACAACTAAGGTGTCGCAATGAAAAACTGATGATTGATGCTTCCCATCTCTCTCCGTTCCTATCTGTCTGTCCCTGTCTATCCCTCTCTCTGACTCTCTCTCTGTTAAAAAAAAAAAAAAAAGTAGTGGAGAAAACTGTGTGTTTGTTCCTATTTCCATTCCCTCTGCCTCCTGATCTGGCTTTCTTTGGCAAAGTTTCTTCATGCCTCCTTGAGTTTCTAATGAAATGCCATTTTCTGAGGATCATGGAGGTCCCTGTACCCCACCCCCACCCCCATAGCATGGCAAGGTGGCCCGAAGACTGACCACTTGAGAATCAGCATCCCAGTGCAGGGGATTGGTGACAACCCATCGTGATGCCCAGGAGACAGGTAAGCAAGCCCATGGGACCTCAGCACTGACCCGGAAGTGTGACAGAGAGGTCAGGAGACAGGCTGCCAGGCCCCACAGTGAAGGCCAGTGACAGCCTTGGGAAACAGCTAAACAGATGTTTGAAGCAGTCAGCCTCCTCCCTATAACACCCCAGGACTTGGTAAGGAATCCTGCAGTCACTGACCTCAAACCGGTCCCACCTGACACTCTATGAGCAACACAGTCCCCCTCTGGCACATTCTCCGCAGCTCACTTATCCAAACATCTCCCACCAACCCGGATGCTGTGGAGACGCCAGCCCTAGCCTCACCACAGCCCTCAGACTCCTCCCCAGAGGACCCCCCTCCCTGGGAGCGGGCCGGGCAGATTGGCAAACCATTGGTCTTCACGGAGCCACAGCAGGATGGAGGAAGTGAAAAGAAATGATCTAAAGACAGATAGCTTGGCTTTATGTATTTAATAGAAAAAAATGTACCTATAAGAGAAAATGTATAAATGGCTAATTCTACGTATCTCACCCAGGAAAACACACTCAAGGGTGGGTTGCAGCTGACGTGTTAGCTTTGACTCGTAATTCATCAAAAGGGTCATCCTGGGCCAGGCGGGGATTCTCTGGCCCTGGCCACTCCATAAAAAGGCATCGTCCTGGCCCAGGCTGCTATTAATGGCACATGGTCTCCATTCCCACAGGCCTGGTGAGTTCCCTCACGTGTGTGAAGGGACAGGCTCAGCTGGCGCTGCCCACCAGGGGGCACCATCTCCAGCCTGCTCTGTGCCACTTCCCCACACAGCATGGACACCACTGACAGCTGCTACATCCGTGCTGTGGCTTTGGGGAAAAAGAATTAAGGCAGAAATAATTCTGAAAAAACAACTCTAGCGACCGCCCAAGAGTCAGAAGCCGCATGCATTCCACCCCCTCCCCTCCTTCTTAATGTGGTCATTCTGAGCTGATGGTCTAATTAGAACCATCGTGCCGCCGGGCACGGTGCCTACTGGTGTGCAGAGGTCTGGGTGCACCAAGCCATACGTTCCTGGGGGCAAATCAGCTCCGACTGTAGAGGAAGGAGTAGCACCAACCAGGGGCGGAGAAGTCGGGAAGGCAGCGCGGAGCATAGTGTGCCTCTCAGTGACAGTCCCCGTGACCTTGGAAGAGTCAGCCAGTCCCGTGTCCCTCATACCATATTGCTGCAGGCAGGGCCTAGAGTCCACAAGCAGCGAGGTGAGTGGCGCATCCCCCTGGGGAGGTGCCAGTTGAAGCATCCATCACATTGCTCTTGAAGCCTGTTCCAAGGAGAGAGCCTCCAAGATCCAGGCTGGAAACCGACGGCCCCGGCCCATTAGGCTTCTGTCCCACAGTGCCAGGCAGCAGCTGTCGCTCTGAATGGGGCTGGGGTGGGGCCACTGCACACACTCGCTCGTACCTGGACGGGACACGGGGCTGTGGTCTCAGAGCGCAGGGGATGAGAGCCTTCTCCACTCTATTGAACTGGACAGTTCACACTCGGCCCCGAGCATGTCAACTGCGAGTCTAGGGACGCAGTCACGACCTGGGACATGATGTAGGACATTCACAAAGGAACCCAGCCGATTGAACCCACTTTGTTTTCAAAATAATGTATTTACCGAACAAAACAAAATAAAGAAAGAAGACACACAATACAGAGGAATAGAAGACGGAGAGGAATAGGGTCTGTCATCCCTCCCCCCGGCTCCACTGCCTGATGATAGCAGTTACCATTTCCTTGTGTGTTTCTCCAGACTTCCCCAGGCTGTCCAATCATGCACATGCCTGTCTCTGCACCACTGATGGGTCTAGTTTTATACGAACAGTACCATATCACAATGTATCATTCTGCATTTTCTCTTGTGATAGTGTTTGAACATGGTCTGAGATCTAGCTGTATATGGACAACATGGCAGTACCTACGTCAATGGAATTAATCTGTACAAACAACTGCGCTGCATTTCTTTGTGTGGACACACCTCGTTCACTCACTCAGTCCCCCAGCTGGGAACCACAGCTGGTTTCAATTACAGACAATGCTGCAATAAATAATTCACATACATGTGCCTCTGACTTTTTGTGCAAGTATGCATGAAGGTTAAAACTACTAGCCCTGAAGCTGCAGGATCAAAAGACGTGCACACTTTTTTTTTTTGTATTATTCTGAAGTGAGAAGCAGGGAGGCAGAGACAGACTCCCGCATGTGCCCTACCAAGACCCACTTGGCATGCCCACCAGGGGGCATTGCTCCATTGCAACCGGAGCCATTCTAGTGCCTGAGGTGGAGGCCATGGAGCCATCCTCAGCGCCCGGGGCCAACTTTGCTCCAATAGAGTCTCGGCTGTGGGAGGGGAAAAGAAAGATAGAGAGGAAGGAGAGGGGGAAGGGTGGAGAAGTAAATGGGTGCCTCTCCTGTGTGCCCTGACCAGGAATCAAACCTGGGACTTCCACACGCTGAGCTGATGCTCTACCACTGAGCCTACCAGCCAGGGCCGACATGTGCATTTTTAATGCTGATGTATTTGCCAATTTCCTCTCCAAAGCAATGGGATCTACCCATCTCTGAGCTCACCACCTAAGGGACGCCTCTTCTGCAGAGCAGGCAAAGCAACCGTATCAAGAAGACATTGAAGAAAAGGGGCGGGCAAGTTTCTAGCCATATGTAGTCTAACCAAGAGCGCCCGGCCATACACCTGAATCAAAGCTGAGATCAGACAGGTGAGACTGGGGAATGAGAGCAGGGCACGGGGACAGTGGTCCTGGGTCTCCACTGTGGAATGGGTGTGTCTGATCCACTGAGCCTCCTAGCTGCATGCCAGGTGGCTAGGCGGGCAACCCAACATTACCTGCCGAGAAAGATGCTCGTTGAACGGGAACACGATACCGTGCACTGAGTGTGCATCAAGCCTCACAAATGCACACACACTGCTCATTGCTTCCTTTACCAAAAAACAATACCTTGAGTGAAAAGTTTTTACAACCTTAAGTGTCAAACCAAACAGGATACAGACCTCCTGGGGAAGGGGAGTTGTATATTCATCCATATTTCTACACATGAATGAAGATAACAGATGATTGGGGGTTTTTTCATTTTCTTGCTTAACATTTTTCTTTTGCCTCCAGAAAAGGAGAAATGGCTCCATAAATGAATAAACAAAAAAAGTAAAATAGAATAAATTAAAATGTATGCCTAAATTTGAGTCAAATTCTATCTCCTTCTAGTATGCTTAACTAGATACATAACTGACTCTGTGCTGAGCAGAGCGGACGCTGTCAAAACAATCTTGCCTCCAACAATGTTGTCAAAAGCACAGCCGTTACTTTACCCACAGCCCACAGGGGCCCGTAATGGAGTTCTTCAATCATGGAGAGAGTCGAATGCAAGGCTTTCTCCTCAGCTCTGTGGAGAGGGTCGCACAGGCCATCACGCTCCAAGGTCTCCCTAAGGCAAAGCCTAAGACACCAGAGAGGGAGCTCTATTGGTGTCATAATTAATGACATCGTGTGTTTAATTGTGATTAATGTTTAATAATAAAACTTACAAGCTCAGGTTGAAATGATACCCACCGGGGGAGATGTGCCTGCATCCCCCCGGAGAGAAGAGACAGGCTGTTGTCAAGATAGCATGGGAAAAAAAAGGACTGCCCTGAGCTCATGGGGTAACCAGAGCTCGCTAAAGAATCAATCAGCAATGGTATCAGGAAATGATCCAAGACAGTCGGCATGGTAACAGGTTGGAGGTGGCCCTTTGTTGTCTGGGCTCTCGTTCATTCAGACCTCAGAAGTCATCACCCCAAGCAAGCAGGGAGACATGCTAATTGATAAAATTTAGGTATTCCAGGACCAACAACACAGCCCGGGCTGGCTCCACAGGTGACAATGATTGGATCATCACCCTAGTTTTGAATCTGATGATGGTGTTATCATCGCTGCATCCGACAATCAGCGGGGTGCAGCACTATCTCAAAGAATAACAGCATGGGAGAATTTGATGAACCCAAGCTACAAGTCAGAACGCCCAACATAGTGGATTACAGGGGAGACACCACCTATCAGCACTGGGGCAGTCAGTGTGCCCAGCAGGAGACGGTGGGCTCCACAAAGGGCAGTTAAACAAAACCCTTTCTTCGCTCCTGTAGTGAACTCACCTGTGACTCACGAGTCTCTCTCTCTCTCTGCCACACTCAGCACGGTCTTCACTCCCACCCACTCAAGGCAAGGTCACCATCAACATGGGTGCGCCTTCTAGGCCCCCACATCATCAACACGATCAGGGTGGACCAAATGGGATTCCAGGTGAAAACCAAAGGGAAAATGTCGTCCTTAGTTGCATTTCTCACAGACGGACCACAGCACCAAGAATAGTCAGACTAACTCAGAATCGGTTCTGGCAGAAAACTATTTCCCGTTTCAAAAAGCACAGATGACAAGTACAAGGACCCTGAGAGTCAAAAACCTGTCATCAGTGTCTGGACGGCTGCTCTCATGAGTGGCACTTTGTGTGGGCCAGTTACAGGATGGGGCAGAGGAAGAGCTCTGACTGTTTGCTATAGGATCAGGTAGCTGCCTCTAAGACATAGAAAAGGGGAGAGGGGCGGCCGGAGATGTTCCAGACAAACACACAGAGGAAAGGACCGCGTAGACATTGTTTGTGCTGTGAACACCGAGGATTCTGAGGCCTCGTCTAAGTGTGTTTGTCCCAAGCCTAGACTCGACCAACTCTACAAACAAAAACCCAAACACAGACAATGAGAAGACAAAAAAGTGCAATCAAAATGAAACCACAAGAGATACCTTCAGGAGATGAACTGAGTGATATGGAAATAATCAAACTTCCAGATGCGGAGTTCAAAATAATGATTGTAAGGATGCTTAGGGATCTTAGAACAACAATGGATGGTCATTATGAACACCTAAATAAAGAAATAGCAAGTATAAAAAAGAATCAGTCGGAGATGACAAATACAATATCAGAAATAAAGACCACAACTGAAGGAATTAAACACAGGATAGATAGAGCTGAAGATTGAATAAGTGAGTTGGAGGACAACTGGAATGAAGGCATGAAAGCAGAGAAGAAAACAGAAAAGAGACTCAAAAAGTCTGAGGAAACTCTTACAGAGCTCTATGACAACATGAAGAGAAATAACATCCGCATCATAGGGGTTCCTGAAGAAGAAGAAAAAGAACAAGGGATAGAGACTTTGTTCAATCATATCATAGCTGAAAACTTCCCTAAATTAATGTAGGAGAAACTCTCACAAGTTCAAGAAAAACAAAGGACTCCATTAAAGAGAAACCCAAAGAAACCTACACCAAGACACATCATAATTAAAATACCAAAGCTAAGTGAGAAAGAGAAAATATTAAAAGCTGCAAGAGAAAAAAAAAGCTATCACCTACAAAGGAGCCCCCATAAGGATGACATCTGACTTCTCAACAGAAACACTTGAAGCCAGAAGGGAATGGCAAGAAATATTCAAAGTAATGCAGAACAAGAACCTACAACCAAGACTACTTTATCCAACAAGGCTATCGTTTAAAATCAAAGGAGAAATAAAAAGCTTCCCAGACAAAAAACAACTCAAGGAATTCATTACAACCAAACCAATGCTGCAGGAAATGTTAAGGGACCTGTTGTAAACAGATCAAAGTGGGAAAAAATATAGCAAAAAAAGAATAGAGCTTTAAAGAATAAAATGGTAATAAACAACTACATATCAATAATAACCATAAATGTAAATGGATTAAATGATCCAATCTAAAGACATAAGGTATCTGCGTGGATAAGAAAACAGGACCCGTACATATGCTGTCTACAAGAGACAAACCTTAAAACAAAAAATACACATAGATTGAAGGTAAAAGGATGTAAAAAAACATTTCATGCAAATGAAAATGAAAAAAAAGCTGGGGTAGCAATACTTATATCAGACAAATTGGACTTTAAAACAAAGGATATAGTAAGAGATAAAGAAGGCCACTACATAATGATAAAGAGAGCAATCCAACAGGAAGATATAACTGTTATAAATAGCTACACACCTAATATAGGAGCACCTAAATATAAAAAGCAGATTTTGATGGATTTAAAAGTCGAGATCAACAGCAATACTATAATAGTAGGGGATTTCAATACCCCACTAACATCACTAGATAGATCCTCAAGAAAGAAAATTAACAAAGAAACAGCAGACTTATTGGACACACTAGATCAACTCGATTTAATAGATATCTTCAGAACCTTTCACCCTAAAGCAGCAGAATATACATTCTCTTCAAGTGCTCATGGTACATTCTCTAGGATAGACCACATGTTAGGGCACCAAAGTGGTCTCAACAAATTTAAGAAGATTGAAATCATATCAAGCACTTTCTCCCATCACAACGGCATGAAACTAGAAATGAACCACAACAGAAAAGCTCAAAAATTCACAAACACATGGAAACTAAATAGCAGGTTGTTAAATAATGAATGGATTAAGAATGAGATCAAAGAAGAAATAAAAAAATTCCTAGAAACGAATGACAATGAACATAAAACTACTCAAAATTTATGGGACACAGCAAAAGCAGTACTGAGAGGGAAGTTCATAGCACTACAGGTACACTTTAAGAAACTAGAAAAAGCTCAAATAAACAACTTAGCCCTGCATCTAAAAGAACTAGGAAGAGAACAGCAAGTAAAGCCTAAATGTAGTAGAAGGAAGGAAATAATAAAGATCAGAGCAGAAATAAATGAGAAAGAGGCTAAAAAAACAATAAAGAGGATCAATGAAACTAGGAACTGGTTCTTTGGAAAGGTAAACAAGATTGATGAACCTTTAACTAGACTCACCAAGAAAAAGAGAGAGAGGACTCAAATAAATAAAATTAGAAATGAGAGTGGAGAAATAACAACTGACACAACAGAAATACAAAATATTGTAAGAAAATACTATGAAGAACTGTATGCCAAAAAACTAGACAACTTAGATGAAATGAAAATTTCTTGAAACATACAATCTTCCAAAAATTAGTCTGGAAGAATCAGAAAACCTAAACAGACTGATTACACCCAATGAGATCCAAACAGTTATCAAAAAACTCCCAACAAAGAAAAGTCCGGGGCCTAATGGCTTCACAACTGAATTCTACCAAATATTCAAAGAAGAACTAACTCCTATCCTTCTCAAACTATTTCAAAAAATTTCAAGAGGAAGGAAGACTTCCAAGCTCCTTTTATGAGGCGAGCATAATTCTGATTCCAAAACCAGGCAAAGACAACACAAACAAAGAAAATTATAGGCCAATAACCCAGATGAATTTAGATGCTAAAATCCTCAACAAAATATTAGCAAACCGGATCCAACAATATATGGAAAAAATCATACACCATGATCAAGTGGGATTTATTCTAGGGAGGCAAGGCTGGTACAATATTCGTAAATCAATCAATGTGATTCATCACATAAACAAAAAGAAGGAGAAAAACCATATGATAATTTCAATAGATGCAGAAAAAGCATTTGATAAAATCTAGCACCCATTCATGATCAAAACTCTCAGCAAAGTGGGAATACAGGGAACATACCTCAACATGATAAAAAGCCATCTATGAGAAACCCACAGCCAACATCATACTCAATGGGAAAAAATTAAAAGCAATCCCCTTAAGATCAGGAACAAGGCAGGGGTGCCCCCTTTCACCACTCTTATTTAACATAGTCCTGGAAGTCCTAGCCACAGCAATCAGACAAGAAAAAGAAATAAAAGGCATTCAAGTTGAAAAAGAAGAAGTAAAACTCTCATTATTTGCAGATGATATGATATTGTATATAGAAAACCCTAAAGTCTCAGTCAAAAAACTACTGGACCTGGTAAATGAATTCAGCAAAGTGGCAGGATATAAAATCAATACTCAGAAATCAGGGGCATTTTTATACGCCAACAATGAACAGTCAGAAAGAGAAATTAAGGAAACAATCCCCTTCACTATTACAACCAAAAAAATAAAGTACCTAGGAGTAAACTTAACCAAGGAGACTAAAGACTTGTACTCGGAAAATTACAAAGCATTGATAAAAGAAATCAAGGAAGATACAAACAAGTGGAAGTATATACCGTGCTCATGGTTAGGAAGAATAAACATCATTAAAATGTCTACATTACCCAAAGCAATCTATAAATTCAATGCAATACCAATTAAAATACCAATGACATACTTCAAAGATATAGATCACATATTCCAAAAATTTATATGGAACCAAAAAAGAACACGAATAGCCTCAGCAATCTTAAAAAAGAAGAATAGGTATCACACTTCCTGATATCAAGTTATACTACAAGGCCATTGTACTCAAAACAGCCTGGTACTGGCATAAGAACAGGCATATAGATCAATGGAACAGAACAGAGAAGCCAGAAATAAACCCACAGCTCTATGGACAACTGATATTTGACAAAGGAGGTAAGGAAATACAATGGAGTAAAAACAGCCTCTTTAACAAATGGTGTTGGGAAAATTGGACAGCTAGCTGAAAAAAAATGAAACTAGATCACCAGCTTACACCACTCACAAAAATAAACTCAAAATAGATAAAAGACTTAAATGTAGGCCATGAAACCATAAGCATCTTAGAAGAAAACATAGGCAGTAAGCTCTCGGACATCTTTCGGAGCAATATATTTGCTGATTTATCTCCATGGGGAAGTGAAATAAAAGACAGGATTAACAAATGGTACTATATCAAACTAAAAAGCTTTTTCACAGCTAAAGACAATAAGAACAGAATAAAAGACACACTACACAATGGGAGAACATATTTGACAATATATCTGATAAGGGGTTAATAACCAAAATATATAAAGAACTTGTAAATCTCAACACCAGGAAGACAAACAATCCAATCAAAAAATGGGATAAAGAAATGAATAGACACTTCTCCAAAGAGGACATACAGATGGCCAATAGGCATATGAAAAAATGCTCAACATCACTAATCATTAAAGAAATGCAAATTAAAACCACAATGAGATATCACTTCACACCAGCCAGAATGGCGCTCATCAACAAAACAACACAGAATAAGTGCTGGTGAGGATGTGGAGAAAAGGGAACCCTCGTGGAAATGCAGACTGGTGCAGCCACTGTGGAAAACAGTATGGAGATTCCTCAAAAAACTGAAAATCGAACTGCCTTTTGACCCAGCTATACCACTTTTAGGAATATACCCCAAGAACACCATAGAACAGCTCCAAAAGGAGAAATGCACCCGCATGTTTGTGGCAGCATTGTTCACAATAGCGAAGATCTGGAAACAGCCCAAGTGTCCGTCAGAGGACAAGTGGATTAAAAAGCCTTGGTACATATATACTATGGAATACTACTCAGCCATAAGAAATGATGACATTGGATCATTTACAACAACATGGATGGACCTTGATAACATTATATGGAGTGAAATAAGTAAATCAGAAAAAACTAAGAACTATATGAATCCATACATAGAAGGGACATAAAAATGAGACTCAGAGACATGAACAAGAATGTGATGGCAACAGGGGTGGGGGTGGGGGGAGGGGGGTGGGGGGAGAGGGGAGGGGGTGAAGAAAAAGAGAGGGGTTAGGGGAGGGGAGGGGCACAAAGAAAACCAGATAGAAGGTGACAGAAGACAATTTAACTTTGGGGGAGAGGTATACAAAGCACAATCAAATGTCAAAATAATCTAGAGATGTTTTCTCTCAACATATGTACCCTGATTTATCAATGTCACTGCATTAAATTTAATAAATAAATTTTAAAAAAAAAGCCTTGGTACATATATACTATGGAATACTACTCAGCCATAAGAAATGATGACATTGGATTATTTACAACAACATGGATGGACCTTGATAACATTATATGGAGTGAAATAAGTAAATCAGAAAAAACTAAGAACTATATGAATCCATACATAGAAGGGACATAAAAATGAGACTCAGATACATGAACAAGAATATGATGGCAATGGGGGTGGAGGGTGGGGGAAGGGGGGATGGGGCAAGGAAGGAGAGGGGGGAGGGGAGGGGCACAAAGAAAACCAGATAGAAGGTGACAGAAGACAATTTGACTTTGGGGGAGGGGTATACAGCACAATCAAATGTCACAATAATCTGAAGATGTATTCTCTCAACATATGTACCCTGATTTATCAATGTCACTGCATTAAATTTAATTTAAAAAAAATACTGCCAGCTTGCAAAGCCATTGTAAATGAGATGCTTGGCCCTACCGCGGCCAAAGAAATAGCTAAAGTGCCTCTCTCAGATAGCACAATTGCCAGACGTATTGATCACATGTCTGGAGACAGTGAAACTGTTGTTTTGGAAAAGGTGTGCATCAGTAAGAAATTTGCCTTGCAACTTGATGAGTCGACGGATATTAGTGGACATTGTCAGCTCTTGGCCAACGTGTGTTTTGTGGATGGAGAAGCCATTAGAGAAAACTTCCTATTTTGCAAGGCACTGCCAGAAAAATCCATAGGCGAGGAAATATTTAGGGTCATGTCGGAATATCTTGATAAAAGCGGGCTTACATGGGAAAACTGCACAGGTGTCTGCACTGATGGAGCCACAGCCATGGTCAGGCGCATCAAAGGCTTCGTAAGTAGGGTCAAAGAAAGAAACCCAGATGTTATTGTTACGCACTGTTTTTTGCACTGTGAGGCCCTCGTTGCAAAGACCTTACCAGCAGATCTAGCTTCTGTGTTGGATGATGTTGTGAGCATAGTGAACTTTGTGAAGATGCGACCTTTGAGATGTCGCTTATATGCGTCTTTGTGTAAAGAAATGGGAGCGGAACATAAAATCTTATTGCCCCACACGGAGGTCCGGTGGCTGTCATGCAGCAAAGTGCTGGCCCATGTGTATGAGTTGCAAGAGGAACTTAAAGTATTTCTGACAAATGAGAGGTCCGATTACTCAAAGCTGCTTGCAAGTGATGAGTGGTGTGCAAAGCTGTCATATCTGGCTGATATATTTCATTATCTGAATGAACTGAACACACGGATGCAAGGCTGAAATGAAAACCTGCTTACAAGCACTGATAAAATGAACGGATTCCATTTAAAGGTGCAGCTCTGGCAACAACATGTGCAGGGTGGCAACTTTGAGATGTTCCCGCTCACCGAGAAACAGCATAGTGGCAACGCTGCTGCAATGTGCGAGGTGATTGGCAGACATTTGAAAACTCTTGAGAAGACGTTGTCATTTTATTTCTCTTCAGCCTTCACAGAATGCCTCGACTGGGTTAGGGACCCATACAGCTCAGTATCTGCTGCTGGAAAGGACATGACTTTAAAGGAGCAAGAGGAACTCAATGAACTGAAACAAGATCGTGGTTTAAAGCTAAAGTTTGCTGATCTTCCTTTGGACAGTTTTTGGTTATCTGTTGCCAAGGAGTTCCCCATTCTGGCCAACAAAGCTATTTTGACATTGCTCCCATTTTCAACCACATATCTATGTGAGCTGAGCTTCTCAAGCTTGACTGCGATAAAAACTAAAAACAGAGAGAGACTGAGAACTGTTGAGGAAGAGCTTTGTGTGTGTCTTTCTACCATTCCTGCCAGGATATCCCTTTTGTGTTCATCAAAACAGGCCCAGATTTCACACTAAGTGAGTATAAATACATTTAGAAACTATATTATTAACTATATGTATAATATGTACTGTGTTAGAGTGTCATTTTGTGTCATTTTGGTAGGTGGTGTGCCCCAGGATTTTGTAAATGTAAAAAATGTGCTGCGGCTCAAAAAAGGTTGAAAATCATTGGTCTAATGGATGATGCTAAGAGTCCTCTATCACTTAGAGTAAGCCAAATAGGCTTTTAAGAATCCCTTTAGGCAAACTTGATTTTTAAAATAGATATTAAATTATAAAAATGGCCGTATATCTCAAACCCTTTCTCCAAACCCAGTTCTGGCAGTTGGCTTACAGGCCTAATTGGAATGCTAGTTCCCCATGTCTAGCATTGTTTCATTCAATCCCCCCCACCCACACACACACACCACTGGCTCAAGACCAGGCCGAATCTGCCTGCCTCCTGGCTGGCTCTGTGCTCCCTTCTCCTGCCTCAGGCTGGACGGGGATAACTGGGTCCCGTCATGAAAGCTGCAAGCAGGTGACCCTGAAGACCCTTTGGCCAGAAACAAAAGTGCTCTTGATACTGGGACCCTGAAGCGAGTGATGCAGGACACTCTCTCTGCCGCACAGGACACCCTCAAATAGTCGGGGTGGGAACAGAGAGAGCGAAAAATGGGGCTCCATGGACGAAAGCCAACTCAACAGAGGCTGAAATTCAAAGCTCATGTTGAAAGCCTATGAGTTCTGAAATGAAATTTCTACTGATAATTCATAGGGAATCATTACTGGCCAAAAGGCTGCACAAATTAGTTGTTTTCAAAGGAAGAATTTTTTTGAAGTTTGAGTGATTGCAAACTGATTAGTATGACGCCTTTCCCGTGTTTCTAACCATGAGTCTTCCTTAGATCCCCTGAGATTAGGTTTTGAAAGGTTGTGAGCAGTTCCCATTCTGAACAGACTGTCGCGCAGGATCCAGAATGTGGACATCTGTTCTGCTCAGAGGACAAGTTCCTCAAACCTCTGGCAATGCTCCAAGCCTTTCCAGAGCTCCAAGCAGGCCGATTACACTTGACATTGACACCCTATCCAAAGGAGGGCCTTCGGCGCTCTCAGAAATGAGACTGGCCCACGCGGTGGACCAGACCAAGCTGAGAGTCAAAAATCCACCACAGCCTGACCTGTGGTGGTGCAGTGGGTAAAGTGTCGACCTGGAACACCAAGGTCCCCAGTTCAAAACCCTGGGCTTGCCTGATCAAGGCACATGTGGGAGTTGATGCTTCCTGCTCCTCCCCATATCTCTCTCTCTCTCTCACTCTCCTCCTCTCTAAAATGAATAAAATCTTAAACAAAAAATCCATCACATCTGCACACAGCCTCCCTCACCCGCTTCTAGAGTGGACAGAACGGAGGTTGTCAGCCCTCCTCTGGTGTGAGACTCCCAGATATCTTTAAGAAAGAACAGGAAAAACTTTAAAGAAAAGCAACACAGGGCTTCAGGCACTCCAGAGAGTGTAACAATAATCAGGAAGTAAATGCCAGAGAGGTTTCCTAGGGAATCTGAAGGCAACTCAAGCAGGTTGACATTTAATTTCATGCACACAGGCCTCGCTGCAAATGTCTCAAAGCTCGTCACAGAGTCGGCACGTTGCAGGAGACGGGACATGCAGCAAGAGGCCAAGCAAGAGCCGCAGATAGGCACAGGCTCATCCATGCGGACGCGGGAAGTCACTGGCGTGAGTTCTAGCACAACTTTTCCACTGGTACCACTTCTTACCGTTTTAGAGGAGGCTAGTAGAATGTCTAACCCATCTTAGGAAACTGGAAGGCAGGAAGCTACCACAAACCAGGGAACCAGGGGTGTGTCCAGCCCTGAGGGTTGGCTTCTTTGTCTTGGGCCAGGCACCGCATGTGGGTGTCCAAACACCCGGATCCAAAATTCAGGCACCAGAACTCAGACCTCCGAGCTGCCACATGCCAACTTGACATTCCAGCAAAGGCTTGACCCCTTGTGCTGCGCTTTCCTCATTTAGAGAGCAGGGTGGCAAATGGGGGGGGGGGGGGATATGGGCACTGGCCCCAAACTGACTTCTTCTAGTAAGTCAGTTTGGGGCATCAGGCACAGGCCAGGGCAAGATAGCCACTGACAAGACCCTTTCTTCAAAGCATCTCCCAAGCACAGATCATCAGTGGGGTTCACGGGTGAGGAGACTGAGGCAGAAAGGAGAGAAATAACTTCCTGAATGTCACACAGGTACTGAGTGGGAAACCCAGGATTCAAATCCAGGCTGGCTGACCTGAGGGTTCATGTTCTTGACCATAACATACAACAAATGACATCAAGAAAGTTTAGATGGACATTCACACCCTGGTAATCATGACTAATTCTTGCTATAATGAATTTAATTTTAGATCAACTAAATTTGGCGGGGGAGAAATGGGAGTTCTGATTGGAAGCAAGTGGAAGAAACAAGGCATGATGTAGCTTGGGAGTCTTTGGGAAACTTGATATTCACAGAAATCCGTTCTTAGAGGTTAGCAGTCGGAGCAACTGTCCTGCCCTTTTGGCTGTGAAAAGCTGTGGAGTGTCTGCTAGAGGGGACAGGGAAGGAGAAGCATCTGAGGATAGGGGCCAGGGAAGGTCAGTTGTCACCATCACCTCCTATATGGTGTGATGCTGATCTTGTATGTCAACTTGCCTGCATCCTGGGGTGCCCAGATATTTGCTTCAACATGCCTTCTGAGTGTGTCTGTGAGGGAGTGTCTAGACGAGGTTAGGGGGTGACTCTGTAGATCGAGTACACCAGACTGCCCGCCCCAGAAAGGATGGGCCTGGTCTAATCGGCTAAACAAGACGGCAGCAGAAGCCACCACCGGCTCCATCTGCCTGGCTGCCCGAGCTGGACATTGGTCTCCTGCCCTTGGGCTTGGGCAGCACCAGCTCTCCTGGGTCTCCAGCTTGCAGGGTGGCAGAGAGTGGGACTTTTCAGCTGCCATAATCACGTGATCCAATTCCTTACAATAAATCTCTTGAGGGAGGCTGTGTCTCTGAAAAACTCTAAGACACATGGCCCTCTGTGTACTCCCATTTATAAAAGGACTTTAGCACAATTGTATATTAACTGCAGCTCCTCACTAGGGCTGGGGGTGGAGTGGAAGGTAGTTTTGATAAAGCACATTCAGCCCCCAATAATCAATTGTTTTGACGTACAAAAGGGTGTTTTTGTACAGTTCAACTTGATCAAAGTTCTTTCTGACCTGAGCCCTGCCCAGTGGAGAGGAAGTCTCCCCTGAGCACTGAGGTCCAGGCTTCCTGGGTCCTTGTCACCCAGGAATCGCCAGGCGTCCACCTGCCATGACCCAAATGGATCAAAGATCTAAACATAAGAACTGAAACAGGGGGACAAACTGTAGTCCAGTTTCATTCTTTTGCATGTGGCTTTCCAGTTTTCCCAGCATTTTAGTACAGGGGGACAAACTGTAGTCCAGTTTATTCTTTTCCATGTGGCTTTCCAGTTTTCCCAGCACCATTTGTTGAAGAGGCTTTCTTTTCTCTATTGTGTGTTGTTGCCCCTGTGTGACCATCACAGCAGGCCTCCCTCCAAATCCCACTCTGGCCCAGTGGGTTCCTAGTTCTTTTATTTTTTTTCTTTTATAATTTTATTTTTTTAATGGAGTGACATCAATAAATCAGGATACATATATTCAAAGATAACATGTCCAGGTTATCTTGTCGTTCAATTATGTTGCATACCCATCACTCAAAGTCAGATTGTCCTCTGTCACCTTCTATCTAGTTTTCTTTGTGCCCCTCCCCCTCCCCCTTTCCCTTTCCCTCTCCTCCCTCCCCCCGTAACCACCACACTCTTATCAATGTCTCTTAGTCTCACTTTTATGTCCCACCTACATATGGAATAATGCAGTTCCTGGTTTTTTCTGATTTACTTATTTCATTCCGTATAATGTTATCAAGATCCCACCAGTTTGCTGTAAATGATCCGATGTCATCATTTCTTATGGCTGAGTAGTATTCCATAGTGTATATGTGCCACATCTTCTTTATCCAGTCATGTATTGAAGGGCTTTTTGGTTGTTTCCATGTCCTGCCCACTGTGAACAATGCTGCAATGAACATGGGGCTGCATGTGTCTTTACGTATCAATGTTTCTGAGTTTTGGGGGTATATACCCAGTAGAGGGATTGCTGGGTCATAAGGTACTTCTATTTTCAGTTTTTTGAGGAACCACCATACTTTCTTCCATAATGGTTGTACTACTTTACATTCCCACCAACAATGGATGAGGGTTCCTTTTTCTCCACAGCCTCTCCAACATTTGCTATTACCGGTCTTGTTAATAATAGCTAATCTAACAGGTATGAGGTGGTATCTCATTGCAGTTTTGATTTCCATTTCTCTAATAACTAAAGAAGATGAGCATCTTTTCATATATCTGTTGGCCATCTGTATTTCTTCCTGGGAGAAGTGTCTGTTCATGTCCTCTTCCCATTTTTTTATTGGATTGTTTGTTTGTTTGTTGTTGAGTTTTATGAGTTCTTTGTATATTTTGGATATTAGGCCCTTATCTGAGCTGCTGTTTGAAAATATCATTTCCCATTTAGTTGGCTGTCTGTTTATTTTGTTATCAGTTTCTCTTGCTGAGCAAAAACTTCTTAGTCTGATGTAGTCCCATTCATTAATTTTTGCCTTCACTTCTCTTGCCTTTGGAGTCAAATTCATAAAATGCTCTTTAAAACCCAGGTCCATGAGTTGAGTACCTATGTCTTCTTCTATGTACTTTATTGTTTCAGGTCTTATGTTTAGATCTTTGATCCATTTTGAGTTAATTTTAGTACAGGGGGACAAACTGTAGTCCAGCTTCATTCTTTTGCATGTGGCTTTCTAGTTTTCCCAGCACCATTTGTTGAAGAGGCTTTCTTTTCTCCATTGTGTGTTGTTGGCCCCTTTATCAAAAATTATTAGACTATATAAATGTGGTTTTATTTCTGGGTTTTCTATTCTGTTCCATTGGTCTGGGTATCTATTTTTCTGCCAATACCATGCTGTTTTGATTGTCATGGCCCTATAATAGAGTTTGAAGTCAGATATTGTAATGCCCCCAGCTTCATTCTTTTTCTTTAGGATTGCTTTGGCTATTCGGGGTTTTTCATAGTTCCATATAAATCTGATGATTTTTTGTTCCATTTCTTTAAAAAATGTCATTGGAATTTTGATGGGAATTGCATTAAATTTGTATATTGCTTTGGGTAATATGGCCATCTTGATTATATTTATTCTTCCTAACCAAGAACAAGGAATATTCTTCCATCTCATTATATCTTTTTCGATTTCCCTTAACAATGGTTTATAGTTTTCATTATATAAGTCCTTTACATTCTTTGTTATGTTTATTCCTAGGTATTTTATTTTTTTGTTGCAATCGTGAAGGGGATTATTCTTTTGAGTTCGTTCTCAAATGTTTCATTGTTGGCATATAGAAAGGCTATTGACTTCTGTATGTTAATTTTGTATCCTGCGACCTTACTGTATTGGCTTATTGTTTCTAGTAGTCTTTTTGTGGATTCTTTGGGGTTTTTGATGTACAGGATCATATCATCTGCAAAAAGTGATACCTTTACTTCTTCTTTTCTGATATAGATGCCTTTTATTTCTTTGTCTTGTCTGATTGCTCTGGCTAGAAGCTCTAGTACCACATTAAATAAGAGTGGAGAGAGTGGACAACCCTGTCTTGTTCCTGATTTAAGGGGGAAAGCCTTCAGTTTAGTGCCATTTAATATGATGTTAGCTGATGGTTTATCATATATGGCCTTTATCATGTTGAGATATTTTCCTTCTATACCCATTTTGTTGAGAGTCTTAAACATAAAATTGTGTTGTATTTTATCGAAAGCCTTTTCTGCGTCTATTGATAAGATCATGTGGTTTTTGTTCTTTGTTTTGTTGATATGTATTTTTACGTTAACCGTTTTATGTATGTTGAACCATCCTTGAGATTCTGGAATGAATCCCACTTGATCATGATGTATTATTTTTTTAATATGTTGTTGTATTCGATTTGCTAGTATTTTGTTTAGTATTTTAGCATCTGTATTCATTAGAGATATTGGTCTGTAGTTTTCTTTTTTTGTGCCATCCTTGCCTGGATTTGGTATGAGGGTTATGTTGGCCTCATAAAATGTGTTTGGAAGTATTGCTTCTTCTTCAATTTTTTGGAAGACTTTCAGTAGAATAGGAACCAAGTCTTCTTTGAAGGTTTGATAAAATTCGCTGGTATAGCCGTCTGGGCCTGGACTTTTATTTTTGGGGAGGTTTTTAATGGTTTTTTCTATTTCTTCTCTACTAATAGGTATGTTTAGACTTTCTGTTTCTTCTTGACTCAGTCTAGGAAGGTTGTATTGTTCTAAGAATTTATCCATTTCTTCTAGGTTGTTGAATTTAGTGGCATAAAGTTTTTCATAGTATTCTACAATAATTCTTTGTATATCTATGGTGTCCGTGGTGATTTCTCCTCTTTCATTTTGGATTTTGTTTATATGAGTTCTTTCTTTTTTTTCCTTGGTAAGTCTTGCCAAGGGTTTGTGAATTTTGTTGATATTTTCAAAGAACCAGCTCCTTGTTCTATTAATTTTTTCTATAGTTTTTTTGTTCTCTATTTCATTTATATCTGCTCTGATTTTTATTACCTCCTTTCTTCGGCTAATTTTGGGTTGTCTTTGTTTTTCTTTTTCCAGTTCCATTAGGTGTGAAGTTAAGTGGTTCACTTGGGCTCTCTCTTGTTTGTTCATATATGCCTGAAGTGATATGAACTTCCCTCTTATCACTGCTTTTGCTGCATCCCATAGATACTGATATGTCATATTGTCATTTTCATTTGTCTGTATATATCTTTTGATCTCTGTACTACTTATTTCTTCTTTGACCCATTCATTTTTTAAAAGTATGTTGTTTAGTTTCCACATTTTTGTGGGATTTTTTTCCTCTTTTTTGCAGTTGAATTCTAGTTTCGAGGCTTTATGGTCAGAAAATATGCTTGGTACCACTTTGATTTTTCTGAATTTGCTGATGTTGTTTTTGTGGCCCAACATATGGTCAATTCTTGAGAATGATCCATGTACACTGGAGAAAAATGTATACTCAGTCACTTTGGGATGAAGTGTCCTGTAGATGTCTATCATATCCAGGTGCTCTAGTGTTTGGTTTAAGGCCACTATGTCTTTGTTGATTCTATGTTTGGATGACCGATCTAGAGCCGTCAGCGGTGTATTGAGGTATCCAAGTATGACTGTATTTTTGTCAGTTTTTGTTTTAAGGTCAATAAGTAGCTGTCTTATATATTTTGGTGCTCCTTGGTTTGGTGCATATATATTAAGAATTGTTATGTCTTCTTGATTCAGTGTCCCCTTAGCCATTATGAAATGGCCATTTTTGTCTCTGAGTACTTTTCCTGTCTTGTAGTCAGCATTGTCAGATATGAGTATTGCTATGCCTACTTTTTTATGGATGTTATTTGCTTGGAGTATTGTTTTCCAGCCTTTCACTTTGAATATGTTTTTATCCTTGTTACTTAGATGAGTTTCTTGTAGGCAGCATACAGTTAGATTTTCTTTTTTAATCCATTCTGCTACTCTGTGCCTTTTTATTGGTGAGTTTAATCCGTTTACATTTAGTGTAATTATTGACACTTGTGAGTTCCGTATTGCCATTTTATGTATTGCTTTATGTTAGTTTTGTGTCTTGTTTGATCCTTCTCTTTTGTTTTTCTATCTTTTGTTTTTATTTGGTTGTATTCCATACATCTTTCCTCTGTTGCTATCTTTTTTATCTCATGTGTTTCTCTGGTGGTTTTTTCAATGGTGGTTACCTTTAAGTAATGAAAAGGGTTCCTACCCTGTTCATTATAGCGCACTATTTTGTGAGTACTTTTGCACACCATCGTCCTTTGCTACTGTTAATCTCCATCCTCTCCCCCCCTTTCTTTTTGTTGTTGTCACAGTTTAAATTTGATTTTATTGTGTTCTTCTTGGAGCTTTACTTGTGGCTTTGTTTTTTTTTTGTTCTTTGTATCTGATTGGAGAACCCCCTTTAGTAATTCCTGGAGTGGGGGTTTTCTGATGATAAATTCCCTCATCTTTTCTGTATCTGTGAATGTTTTTATTTCTCCTTCATATTTGAAGGATAGCTTTGATGGGTATAGTATTTATGGCTGAAAGTTCCTCTCTTTCAGGACTTTAAATATTGGGGTCCACTCTCTTCTAGCTTGTAGAGTTTCTGCTGAGAAATCTGATGATAATCTAATGGGCCTTCCTTTATATGTTGTATTCTTCTTTTCCCTGGCTGCCTTGAGAATTTTTTCTTTGCTGTTGGTTTGTGCCAATTTCATTATGATGTGCCTTGGAGTAGGTTTGTTGCGGTTTAGAAAACTTGGAGTTCTGTTTGCTTCTTGAATTTGAGGCTTTAGTTCTTTCCACAGGCTTGGGAAGTTCTCATCTATTATTTGTTTGAGTATGTTCTCCATTCCATTTTCTCTCTCTTCTCCCTCTGATATACCTATTATTCTTATGTTATTCTTTTTGATGGAGTCAGATAATTCTTGTAGGGCTATCTCATTTTTTTAAATTTTTGAGTCTCTTTCTTCTTCTCTCTGTTGTGCCTCAAGTTGCTTGTCTTCTATTTCACTAATCCTACCTTCTATCTGGCCTGTTCTATTAGCTAAGCTTGTTACCTCATTTTTTAGCTCGTGAATTGAGTTTTTCATCTCTGTTTGATTTGTTTTTATAGTTTCAATTTCCTTGGAAATATATTCTTTGTGTTCATTGAGTTGTTTTCTGAGCTCCCTAAATTGCCTTTCTGTGTTTTCTTGTATATCTCGGAGGATTTTTAGGATTTCTATCTTGAATTCTCTGTCATTTAACTCCAAGGTTTCCAATATATTAAATTTTTTCTCCATAGATTTTTCCTCATCTATCTGTGTTACCTCTCTTTCTTTTGTATCCATGATATTCGATTTTCTCTTCCTTAATGGCATCTGAGGGTGGTTTTGTTGATAGTATTAATGAGATTTAATAAAGAATAAAAAGTTTAAAAAATTAAAATAAAAAATAGAAGAGTTTTTTTTAAAAAAATAATTAAATAAATAAAAATAAAATAAAATAAAAAATTATAAAAAAAAAGAAAATTATTCCCTCCCTCCTTTTTTCCTCTCCTCTCCCCTCTTTCTTGAGAAAATCTTGTGGTGAACTGTGAGTTATATTGTACTAAATAGAACAAACAATGCAAACAATGCCTGTACTGGTGGGCCTGAATTTGGGAGAAGTAACAAAGGGGAAAAAAAAATAAAACAGGAAAAAAAGGGGGTATGGACCCACAAAAAGCAAATAAGGAAAAAATTTGGGTGAAGAATAAAATGATTTGCTTTTAGGTGTTGGTTGACTAAGAGTTATGATGAGAGGAATAAGAGGGAAACAGGAAAATGGGGGGACAAATTAAAAAGTTACTATTGTATTTAGTGGAACAAGAACTAGATAAAATGGAGAGCCAGGGATGGGAGCACTGCTAGTGAGTTAAAAAGGTGAAGTAAAAAAAACCCAAAATCCACAAACATAAGTTTGAGTCCCAGATAAGATAATTTGTTCGTTATTGAGGTTTGAATGAGAGGAGACGTAAAGGAGAAAGGAAGAAACTAATATAGAGGGAGAAAATAAAGAGAGAGAGAGAGAGAAAAGAGGGTACCACTAAAAGAAGAAAAAGGAAAAAAGAGGAGAGAGAGAGAGAGTTAAGGGTTTTGGAGTGCAACCCTCATAGAGAGGAAAGAAAAGATAATGGGAGATGTAACACTTATGGGTAGTGTAGTTCAAGGAGAGGAGAGAGTAAGACTGGCAGAGAGTTAAACAACCAAATTGGAGGAGGAAAAAAAGAAAAAAAAATCAAGAATGAAGATAAGAGAAAGAAACGAACAAATATAATAAAATGGGATAGGTTATAAAGTCTGCGGATTATTCTTGATTTTGAGAGGTTATCTTCTTGCTTTTTCTTTTCTCTCCCTCTTCCTGGTCGGTGATTCTGTACCCTGGGTTCTGCCCCTTTGGCATGCTCAGGTAGAGGTTTGCAGTTGATAAGTCTCTATGGCGATGTCATGTATTGTGCTTCAGTCTCATTGGCAGTCGAGGCTCATTAGCATTTATAGGCTCCGACAGTAAGAGAGTCCGTGTTCCTGGAGCCTCTCTCCTAGTCTTTTCTTCCTCAATTAGTAGCCTGATAATCCAGCTATGGGGTTGCTGCTGCCTCTGCCTGGATAGTAAGAGGCTCAAAGAGCTGGCAACTCCCCACTCTATTCCCACTCAGCACAGGGCTCTGGGTAACGCTCAGTCAGTCAGAGCTGCTAGCATAATCAGGCGGGGCTTCCGCCTACTCAAAGACCTCTGGTTTTGCCACTCTATCCAGTAACACAGGCGGGCGCCCACTCCTGGGGCACTTGGAGGAAACTCTCACTCACTATCTGCGCGTGCAGACCAGGATATCAGGCCGGAAGTCTTACCCTCTGAGTGAAACCCTCTCCCGCATGGAAAAGTTGCAGCTTTGGAATTGGCTCTCACTCCCTCCCCGTGCGCAGCTCCCTCAGGGCACTGGGGCGGCCCAGAGATTCCGCTTTCGGCCCACACAAAGGCACTGACTCTGCCTCTCTGTGGGATAACATGAGCACCCACTGCTGAGGCACTCGGAGAAATCTCTCGCCCACTATCTGCGCTCGCTGACCAGGAGATCGGAGAAAATGGCTGCCCCACTTGTCTTTCTTTGTCTGGGTTTGGCGCGAGTGTTAGCTTGTATTGCCCGGGTTGCCACAGGAACAGTTTTTCCTCGGCTTGGATCTCCGTGCTACAGCCTGGTTCAGCTGTTTGTGCCGCGGCCTGGATCTATTCACTCCCTTTACCTGCCTCAGTTTCTATATTCTCAGTTCCCAGTGAAAACTGCCCTGTTAAGGTTAGTGAGGAAAGCAGAGCATTTCTTACTCCCTATTTCCTCTGGGGTTTGATTATATATTTAGCCAATTTTTCACTCGACCATACCTTTGGGTGTATTACGAAACATCTGGAGGCTCCAAGGATAGGTTTTTCTGTTTCTGGTTGAAGATCTTGTTGAGTTTTGGGGGAGATTTATCGGTATCGCTTCCTACCGCGCCATTACGCTGACGTCATCCGGGTTCCTAGTTCTAACCAGGAGCAGAGCTTGCCCAGGCAGTTTTAGAGAAAAAAGCAATTTCCATCCACATGCCTAGAAAAAAAGTCAATTCATTTCATTCTGGATATAGTTACCCATTATTTTCTGCTCCATCAGAAAATCCAAAGTTATTTATGGAGCAGAACTTCGCAGAAATTTCCAGGTAGAAAGGTTGAGCTGCTAAAAATGTGTCCCTTAACTATTACCTAGTCCTCTTCCTTCAACCCCAAGTTCATTTTCTGCTGCCCAGAACCACCGTCAGTTGGGACACACACATACTCCACCGTCCTATCCCGGGTTATGGGCTCCAACAGCTATTTTAGCATTTCCCTTCTCCTGTGTCAGGGTTCCGACTGGAAAACCTATGGCTAGTATATAATAATCTGTGAAGATGGAATTCCTTTTTATGGATGTAAAGCTTCATATTTTTCTCCTGTTGACAGGGACATCAGCTCAGCACCCTGAAGGCACCGTCTCGGGAAACGTCTGGCCTCTGGTCTACCACGTGGGACGTACACGAGCAAGTCTAACATCAGACGGAAAGGCTGGCCAGATCCCACTGCAAAGACCCCTGGCCTCAGGATGAGGTTGGCACCAGCCTGATGGTGTTGAACTTGTGTCTGCCGTTCATGAGAGAGCACTTGTGCCACGAGGAAACCAGCAATCTGTTCCACTCTAATGAGGGAGCGAAAACCAGCAGGTTCAGTGGGAGGTTTCGTTTTCTGTCTCCTAAGTAGAAAAGAGCCCAGGGCTCTGCTTGCCTTCTAGAACCATCTCTACCAGAAAAAAAAAAAAAAAGGAAAGGGGGATCTTCTAGATGTGCTTTTGAGGACTGACCAGGGTGCGGCCCTGGAGGTCATTTGGACAGATCAAGATGACAGGCTGACCTCCTGAACTACCTGAATCCACAGGGGTAGGGGACACTACATTGGCAGGCAGCCGCCATGCCCTCTAGGGAGACTCCACCTCATATTCCAAATTGGGGTCTACTTGGTGTCTCTTACGAGTGGAGGTGAGGTAGCATTATCAAGCCTCTTATCAATATTTCTTTGGTCTTTTTCTATTTATCAGGTTTTTGGGGATTACCAATGACATATTTAGTATCAGTTGCCAGGACTCATAAGGTTGTAGAAAAAAAAATCAAAATAGCAAGAAAATATGATGCCTGTTATGGCCTGAATTGTGTCCACCCCAAAACGATGTGTTGGGTCTTAACCCGGCACATATGAGAACACACCCTTGCCTGGAGAGAGGGTGTTGGCAGAGTTCATCAACTTAAAACAAGGACATCAGGGTGGGCCCTATTCTAATAAGACTGAGCTCCTTATAAGTGGAAATTTGGACCCAGTCATGCACACAGGGAGAGATGACCAGAAGGACTTGTGGGCTGTGTTAGAGGTGAGCAGGAAATCAGCTCTAATTCTAGCTTTCTTCTCAGGTGGGTCCTGGAAGTGGCCAGTTTGCAGCGACTAGGTCAGATGTGCCCACACCAGGGAGAGTGGTCCTGGCACTGGTCTCCCTCACACACTGCACTACGTTGTGGGGGACATCTGACAGGGACAGGTATGGAAGTCTTACTGGAAATTAAGGAAATTGAGTGACAGCTGATATTACCCTTTGAAATGATTTATCTTCAAGACTCTTACTTGAAATGTTTTCTCTTCATTTCTTCTGCTTTACAAATGGAGATTGATGTGGGTTGAAGACTGTGTCCCAAAGTTCACGTCCATCTAGAACACAACTACTGGAAATAATCTTTGCAGATGTCATTAGCTAAAATGAAGTCACATTGAAATCCAGTGACCGGTGTCAATACCAGAGAAAGAGAAGGGGTCCAGATTCAGAGATGCCTCATGGACGAGGCCTCATGATGGCAGAGGCAGAGGTGGGAGTGAGGCCAAGGACAGCCGGGATGGCCGGCCACCAACAGGAGCCACTAAGCACAAGGGAGGCTCTTCCCCAATGTTAACAAAGGAAGTGCAGTCCTTTCGATGCCTTCATATCGGACGTCTGCCCTCCAAAACTATGGAAGAACAGATTTATGTTGCTCCAAAATCAAATTAGTATCCCCCAAAAATGTCTGAAATCACCATTTGTCATTCCATCATGGGGTCCTATACCCCAGTAGTCCCCAACCCCCGGGCCATGGACCGGTACCAGTCCTTGGGCCATTTGGTACCAATCTGCAGAGAAAGAATAAATAACTTACCTTATTTCCATTTTATTTATATTTAAGTCTGAATGATGTTTTATTTTTAAAAAATGACCAGATTCCCTCTGTTACATCCGTCTAAGACTCACTCTTGACGCTTGTCTCGGTCATGTGATATATTTATCCATCCCACCCTAAAGGCCAGTCCGTGAAAATATTTTCTGACATTAAACTGGTCCATGGCCCAAAAAAGGCTGGGCACCACTGCTATACCCAACCCCCCCACACACACACACAAATGTGGTCATCTACAGAAGGCTAATGCTCTCACTGTTACCAAATGGCCATAGGTAAGGCCTCCAAATTCTTCCCATCGATTTGAGTGAAGGCCTGACTAGTCAGATGTAGAAAGACGCTGTAACAGCCACCCGCTGAGTCCGTAAGGGGTGCTTTCAAGGCTGGTCGGTCACCCCAGGAAAACAGTGAGTTCGATGCAGGGGGCCAGACTCCCTGCATCCATCCATCCTGAATATGAAAAAAAAAAAACGAAGCTGATTATTTCAGGGTGAAAAATGTGACTTGCCCCTGAGTCACATGCCAGTAACTGCAGCCCTGTCATTTCAAGCAATCAAAAGCTATAGTTAAGTGTTGGCACTTCTGATTCTGAGGGAGGGGAGTATGGAGGGTCCTCGCTTCCGCAGTGGAAGTCAGTGGACTGAGCCTCTGGTTACATTCGGAAGAAGCTGAAACCGAATGGGCATGCCTTCCGGAGTTCCAGCCGGACAGTCCGTTCTGTGTCCAGCTTCACGGCCCCCGGGTCCTGAGCGAGCCATCATCTAGAGTCTCAGTTTTCTTGTGTATAAAAAGGGTATTTTGAGGCTTAAGTTTTCTTTAAACCAGGGGAATTTGTGAGTGCGTAAAACATAAGCATGGCCATGTAGATGCTATAGTTTCACTCTATCTATAACACCACACTCAGCCCAGCATCTCCTGAGACAGTAACTCACCCAGTCTCCTCACAGCCATGGGAGGGCAGCTTGTTGATTACATTCTATACAAGAAAACCGAAGCTCAGAGAGATGTCGTCACTCACCTAAAGTCCGTCATTCACAGGAGAGAAGGAATCAGTTCTAGGTGCTTCTTCACATTCCGAGTTGTCCGTCCCCCGTGCTGCTTCCAGTCCAGTTGGCACCTGTTTCCTGCCGGGGTTCCTCCTGCTCACCCACCGGGTAGTCCCCGGGCGACAGGAGCTGCTGGCCACTAGGAGGATCAACCCCAAGGCAAGAGGACGGGCGCTCATGCGTCTTGGTCATCACCAGACCCGGGAAAACAGACTGAGTGTTGTCAGTGCGTGGAGCCTGGGGGCTCGCGGGGAAGACGTCGCTCTGACCAGAGATGGCTGTGACGTGCACACTGACCTCGGGGACCGGGTCAGGCACATGGTGAGGACACAGGTCATGGAGGAAGGAATGGTCCAAACAGGAGGCTGCTCTCGGTGGTTGGGAAGGCCTGGATTTGGCAGGACTGGGTCGGTCCTGCAGATAGAATATCCTGACACGGTGGCAGTCCAGGCGGTCCAGTTCATCGGCTTGGTTGGGTTGGGAACATGTCATCAGATCACTCAGCTCCTTTGTCCTAATCTTCCACTCATCAGACAGTCTTCAGACCTGTCATTTGGTCTCTTGAGTGAGTTCTGGAAGGGGACCTGGCACGAATGTCTAATCATTTTGTCCCTGATTAAAAACAGCCTTCACTGTGTCCCCACTGTCCCTTGGAATAAAACTTAACTCTTGCTTCACTTGCAAATCCGTTAGGATGAAATTCTTTCTCCCTTTCTGGGACTGCGTCTCTCTCTCTCTCTCTCTCTCTCTCTCTCTCTCTCTCTCTCTCACACACACACACACACACACACACACACACACACACACACACACAGCGCTTGGCATCCATGTTCTAGATCCACTGAACTCTGCGTTTCCGGAAAACACTCCAGGCCTGTGAGCCCTCCACTTTCTGCCAGAGACCTGTCCCCTCTCCATTCTCCATCTGTCCTCACTGGACCGTGTTGAGGCCCTTTCCCCGAGTGCCCATTCCCCAGGAAGGCCGGACCGAGGATCCTCGTGTCCGTCCCCACAGCACCTGAACACTGGCACCGTTTGCTGTTCATCTGCCCCTCTGTTCCCCCAGAACGTAAGCAGCCTGGGGGGAGGAAGGTCTTGTTTACTATTGCCAACCCCAACGGCCCTGGCGTCTGGTGCATCCCAGACCCTCCATAAGGGTTTGATCATGAGTGAGAGGACCACGTCTCAGATCCTCAGCCAGACACCACTCCCACGGTGACCCACCACCGGGTCTGCCCCTGCGGACCCCGGAGCGCAGCCTCTGCTACCGTCAGGCTTCTCACGTTGCAGACCACGAGACCCTTTCTTCACCTGCAAAGCCTTGGAAGCCACAGCAGCAGAGGCATATTTAATGTGAAACTCCCCCCCAGAGATGGCGCTGAGATACACCGGCATAACCAGAGTGAGTGTCGGGCATCTCTCAGGGTCAGAGCGGGCGCTGGCCTGTCTGGTGTCCATGGCCTCAGGGCTCCGGACAGTACTCGGCCTCTGCGGGAGGCAAAGGCAGCCCTGCCCAGAGGGGCCCGGGCCAGAGCTGAATGGACCCGTGCTCCTGGAGGCCCTCAGAGCAGTGTCCTCTCCCGGACACAGTGCAAGCAGCTCGGTGCTCTCGGCGTAACTCCATTTTCTCACGCACAACACGCCTGGATTTATTTGCAGGTCCTCTGGTAAAAAGGTTTTCTCAGGATGCTGTCAGTGGAATGATTGATTCTTTGCTAAGGCGCCCATTTAGGTCAAAGTATTAGTGTAACAAACATCTGCAGAGGTCATGGTTTTGCTCAAGTAGATCAAAAAAAATCTTAAGACAAAACAGTTCAAGAACTTTCTCCTTATTAAAAACATCCTTTAGCCCCGGGAAAGGTCAGAAGCAATATTGGAAATAGGAAGATAGCACTAATCACCACCTCTAGTTAACAATAGCTACCGTTCTCCAGGGCTTGCTTTGTGGCATGTGGCCAGGCACCCTACGGGCCCGTCAACTGGACTTAGCGTCTTCTCAAAAGCACAGAAACGGGGACACCAAGCTCATGCCACTCCGCGGGTAGGGAAACAGCAGGGCAGGTCAGCCGGCTCCCCGAGCCCACACTGAGGGTAAGGGGGCCCCCAGCCATGACCTCTGACGTCGAGCTCTGGTTCCTGGTCACCACGCTACAGCAAGCAATTTCAATGGTATAGGAGGTAGTCGTTTTTAATATCTGACCTCTCATGCATTAAAAATATCATTATTACTGTATCTCTTGTGTCTCAGAGCTGTTTTGTTTCCCATGTGCTTTGTGAAAGCGGCTCTCTAAGATGTTCCCAAACAGCTCTACAGTTCCTTGCAGACACACAGGAATCAGAGACAGACTGTCCACTTGGACTCCATAAGTCACCATGTGGGCTCACTGGCTCAGAGACGTCTTCCTAACCAGCAGGACCACACAGGCCTCCTGTTGGTGCAGATGGTGCCTTCTTCCTCCGTCACTGACACATTTCTTATTTGTCAATCACGTTCGGATGATTTCTTGAGCTTTCCCCCTCATGTTAGTTGCAACCTTTTCTTGTCCTCTAAATAAAAAGCTGCAGACTGTTGCTAACCACATCTTCGCCTGCCACAGTTTGATTTCACATTTCTGTTTGAAAATTCCCAACTTTTATTCACTCTTGCAGGCAGGATGTTTACATATCCCCATTTATTTCTACAATCAGGGCCCCATATCCTCTGGGGCCTATGTCACCATTTGAAGGCAATGGACAGTATTTTTGCTTTTGTTGTTCCCCAGCTAGGTGGACTTGGCATTGGGCTTCTCCGCAGGCTGGCCCCTCTCCAGCTAGGTCTTCAGAGGTAAGCTACAGCATAGCACCAATGTCTTGTTTTCATACACTTAAATTGCCAGAACTCTGTGGCTTGGATTTATACCGCTGACTTGAACAGGGTCCTGGCGCATACTGTCTGCTGGACAGCTCCTCACGCATGCCACAAAATTGCACAGGGCCTTGTCATTGACAGCCTTCTTGTATCAATTCAAAATCCAAAATCCTTCGTCCTTTTGTTCCTTTTCACATGTCTGATTCCATCCTTGCAGCCTTGCTCTTGGCTCTCCCCAGTCACTGAAGTCTTCCTTCCAGGGGTTCGTGTCTTTTTGTCGATGTTGTTGTTGTTGTTGTTGTTAAGTGAGAGGAGGGGAGACAGAGAGACAGACTCCCACATGCGCCCCTACCGGGATCTACCTGGCAACACCTGAATCAGCTGAAATATATCCTCAGCACCTGGGGCCAACGCTAGAACCAATGGAGCCACTGGCTGTGGGAGGGGAAAAGAAAGAGAAAGGGTGGGGAAGGGGGAGGGGAGAAGGAGGAAAGAGAAGCAAATGGTAGCTTCTCCTATGTGCCCTGACCAGGAATAGAACCTGGGACATCCACACACCAAGCCACCACTCTATCCACTGAGCCACTGGCTAGGGCCTGTGTTTTTGAATGCCAAGTCTCACTTCTCCGATGCTGGTCGTGGCCTCTTCCCACCCACACTGTCCACAACAGGCTGCCTGCCCCTCCTGGTTTCCCAGGACTTCCATGCTGCTCCTTGGGTCTGCACACAAGACGGACTCCCACATCACTGGAGAGAGGGAGGTCACACCGCAGGGCACAGCCTGGGACCGGCACGCTGCCACACAGTGGCGATGGAGGTCTGGGTGGGGGCCGGGGAGGGGGTTCTTCTGGGATGTTGTTGGACTCGCCTGCAGAAAGCCATCTCTTTAAAAACTGCTTTAAATTCAGCATTTTCTCTCTTTCATTGTTTATCACCACAAACTCTCTCTCAGCAAAAGCATTTTTCTTACACAAATAAAAATTTCAAACACTTTAATGGGAACATTAAATCTAGCTCCGCTTGGCTCTCCCGACAGCCACAGGTATCATCCATAGTGCTGACAAGAGCTCGGCTTTTTTATTTATTTATGTATTTATTTATCTATTTGTTGCCTTTTTATAAGAAATGTTCCACAGGAATTTAGGAGATGAAGGCTCATGTAGCCACGGGCGCATTCCATTGAACTGGCGTGACTCAAGTGGAGGGTGAGGCCAGTTTCACTAGCTGCTGGCAATGTGAACATCAGTGGAAATCCCACAGGCCGGGTGACACACAGTGACCCTGAGGGAACAGGTGCAGCTGGCCAAGACGCCGTGTGGCTTTATAGCCTTTCGTTCCTTTTGGCTGTGCAGGTAGAAAACAAACATTATTCTCACTGCTTTTAAAGAGCTCAACATTCTTCTTTTAGAGTTATACTAATGCCCACTGAAATGTCTTATAATTCCAAAATATTAGTGATTCCATACTAAGTGAAAGATCAAAGGAAGAGAAAAAAATAAGAATAGAGCTTTCTGGATGTCTCATGAACACAGCAATGGTAAGGGGGTTGCCTTCAAAAACATTTTTGAGGCCCTGGCCGGTTGGCTCAGTGGTAGAGCGTCGGCCTGGCGTGCGGAAGTCCCGGGTTCAATTCCCGGCCAGGGCACACAGGAGAAGCGCCCATCTGCTTCTCCACCCCTCCCCCTCTCCTTCCTCTCTGTCTCTCTCTTCCCCTCCCGCAAGCCAAGGCTCCATTGGAGCAAAGATGGCCCGGGCGCTGGGGATGGCTCCTTGGCCTCTGCCCCAGGCGCTAGAGTGGCTCTGGTCGCAACAGAGCGATGCCCCAGAGGGGCAGAGCATCGCCCCCTGGTGGGCAGAGCGCCCCCCCGTGGGCGTGCCAGGTGGATCCCGGTCGGGCGCATGCGGGAGTCTGCCTGACTGTCTCTCCCCGTTTCCAGCTTCAGAAAAATACAAAAAAAAAACATTTTTGAAAGTAGGTGTCTGTTCTTAGCTCCTCCCACTGCCCCAAATGAGAGCATGCCTGTGGCGTGTGCCCCCTTCACGGGCCACGAGTGCGGAGCGACATCTTCCCGGCCATGTCTCCCCTGTGATGCTGCCCTGGGCCTGCCGGGCACCGAGTAGCCATGCAGCTTGTATAATAGATGCTGGCACCAAAGAAGGGCCACAGAGTCCCAAAGGCCCAGGGCTGTGACCAGGGAAACATGACCTTCATTCAAAAACCATTTATAGTAGACTGGGCAAAGGATTATTTTTTTTTAACTGTTTTTGTTTAAAAAAAAAAAAACAACACAATTTTCAAGAGACGTTTTAGACCCCCCACACACACACAGGCTTCTGGCTTCTTCTTCCGAATTTCTGTTCAGATCCACATTTCCTCTTCCTTCTCAACCTGCTCCTGCCTGCCTCCTGTCCCCTGTCCCCTGTCCCAACCCACTCCCTTCTGCTGATGCCGTGAGCCCCTCTGCTCTGGAGTTAGTGATCTCTGCTGCAAAAGCCCCTACGCACCGGCTGACCACACTGCCGAGGTGGGAATGTGTGCTGTCCACATCCCTGGATGCCCCTCGCTCCTGGAACGCAGTCCCAGGAAGCCCCAGCGGTACCTGCGAGTGCATCTCCCACCACAGGATGAAAAGACCCAGTCGGAGAATCGCTATGAAAATATCAGTATAACTTGAGACTCTGCGTTTTCTATAAACCATGTTAAAACAAACTGGTGCACAGCTTTTAAGGCACTGACTTCAGAGCTATTAAATGTAGCCAGCATGCCCCCCCCCCCAACACACACCCTTACTTTACAAGCTCAGCATCATGGCGGAAGCCCATCCACTACACTTTGATGCGAGATCAGGGTAGACACAGGCGACGGTTACAGCTGTCCGTGCCTAATGCTGTTCAGAGGATGCTGTCTGCTTTTCCAGGTGTCGTGGTGATGACAGGCAGCCTTGAAGGAATATCCTTCTCGTTTCTTCCTAGAATGGCTAACTTCACCTGATCTATTCCTCTCTGGGCGTCAGGTATGCAAATGCAGAAATGAATAAAACTCTCTGTGGTCACCTACCAGAGACAGCACTAGCGCCAAGCTCCCTCCACCCACCCCAATATCAGAATAACGCAACTTTAACTGCGAAGAACACTGTAATAGATCCGAAGGCAGGTGCCTGCTTATTCCACAAGCAGACAGATGGCACTCATCTATTTTTAAGGACATTCTCAGGGATTTATTAATGGACTGGGAAACGACACAGCAAGATCACGGGTCACCATCAGACTGGAATGTTGTTGGAAACAGCATTGGGAGCACATCTAGTCCGCCCTCTCAATATCATCATATCACATGATTTTTATCAGCGAATACTGCTTAACCGATGCTTTCTATGCAATAATCACGCTCACCAGTTCTCAGTACATTGCTCTCTACATTGGCTTTATGACTGAGTGTTCGTGTGATTTACCGACAGAAGCTAAACATATTCTCTTGGAGGGAAAGGTCAGTCTTGATGCTCTTCAATGTTATTAACATCGACTCCTGAGTGTGAAAGTCCCGCTTTCCATCAGGACAGGAGGGACCATAAACATTCTTCACCCCAGATCATGTCTTCCACTCCCTTGCATCTATCTCTCCACTGGACACAGGACAGTCCTCCATTTGCAGGGCCACTTGATAAATGCCCCTGACTCATTCATTGGCTGGCAGATGACCCGTTAGTGGTGGAAAATTGAGAGTAGGGACAAGGAGAAGGCATGGGGGGAAGCTGAGATCCCAGAGATCACTGCAAATGCCACTCATCAATCGTAATTCTGCCAGGAGTTGCAGGATGAACTGCCTCAAACTTCTCCCAAGTTTCCGGTTTTTCTAACTTTATTTTACTTGAGCCCCTCTAGCTCAATATCAAGTCACAATTGGGTGTTACCTGAGAGCTGAACATTGCAACACCACTCTCACCAGGCTGGCATGCAACCCTTTCCTACTGAAGCATCGGATGCCTCCTTCCGCTCTGCCCACACTCTCAGAGCATGTGAGGGGGGTGGCAGTAATTCTGGAGAAAACTCACAGGGTGCACCTGACAAGTCTTTCACAACAGGAAACACCAGATTCAGAGCCAGAAGACAAGTTCAAGTTCCAACTTTCCCACTTAGAAACCAGATGACTGGGGCCAGGTCATAATCTAACTCACTACATTGCTGTTCCTTTCTTCACAAAGGGTGCTAATTATCCTAACTCAGGTCCTGGGGTTGTCGGGAGGATCAACGTGTGATGTTGTAAACACGGACATGATGCAGGATGTCTTCACGGATTGTGTCACTAGCAAAATGCCAAGAGCATAAAGGGAGAAGATCAGAGCCTCGGGTGGGGACCTGGCAGGGAACTACTACAAGCCCTCCCTTGGTAGAATGTGCACTGGCATGCTGAAGGGTGGGGATGGGGGTTAAGTTCAAATGGGTTCTGAAGAGACATTGTAATATGAAGACGCATACCCGTCTATCTGGATGCCAGGACCAGGTGACCCACTGACTGGAAGGTAAGACATGGTAGCCCTTCCTTGGAAGCTATGATATATCATGAGGTCAGAAACAGGCCCTGAGACTCTGAAACCCATCCTGAGTCCCATCTACCCCATGGCGCCCACCACGTTGGGCAGCCATGTCTCTGAAGAGTGCTGAGGGAGGAGGGAAACTTAGAAATTGACCTTAGGGGTCAACATCCTACTGTTCTAACGAGCACTGCTCATAGGTACACTGAGGCTGACTACACATTCCAGGATATTTTGAAAGACACCTGCGGAAGATTTGGTGCTGTCCCTAGCTCCCATTTCTCAGCTGCAGAACCTGGTCTTGATCTAGCTTTAAACCTCCTTCCTAACTGCACACTAAAGCAACGTTTCCACAAGAATGCCCAAGCGCTTCCTGAAAACCACGTGCCTTGGAAATGTCGCCTACATGACAGGTACACTTTTCATGGACAAGCACATATGGCGGACGTAGAGTTATAGCATCCCAACACCAACACCTGGTTCTGGGAATGCTTTCATTGAGGTATAAAAATTGCACTTGCAGTGGTAGAGCGTTGGCCTGGTGTGTGGGAGTCCCGGGTTCGATTCCCAGCCAGGGCACACAGGAGAAGCACCCATCTGCTTCTCCATCCCTCCCCCTCTCCTTCCTCTCTGCCTCTCTCTTCCCCTCCCACAGCCGAGACTCCATTGGAGCAAAGATGGCCCGGGCGCTGAGGATGGCTCTGTGGCCTCTGCCTCAGGCACTAGAATGGCTCTGGATGCAACAAAGCGACACCCCAGAGGGGCAGAGCATCGCCCCCTGGTGGGCGTGCCAGGTGGATCCCGGATGGGCGCATGCGGGAGTCTATCTGACTGCCTTCCTGTTTCCAGCATCAGAAAAATGCAAAAAAAAAAAGAAAATCGCACTTGGTGTTTCATGTAGTACTTTTTGTAATCATGTCTCTCCAGGTAATTACTCCTTTGCTTGTCTCTTATCAACACCAGTAAAAGCCCCTGTTCTTTAATGGCATACTAAACATGGAGGACCAAGTCACTATCCTGTCCCAGAAATACAAGGGCACAGAATAGGTATCCAATCAAGTACTTGCTAAATAAATGGGTATTCTTCTGATTGTTTTAGAAGTTGAAAATATTTTGCATAGAACAAAATATAACTTCATCTGATCTTTTAAAAAAATGTAGGGCCAAAATCAAAACCAAGATACAAATAACAATGCTGTGATTGTTACTGTTTCACTCTATCATCCCCAATGAGACATTAGATAGCCGCATCTGCCGTCGGTTAATAACACAGTCCCTTGTCCCTCTGACACCCCTGCTCACACATTCCTCAGGAACCTACATGGTGATTTTTCCCAAATGGAGAACCTGTCTGGGGAAAAAAAAGAAAAAAAGTTTTGTCATATTTTCCAACTATTGCTTGACTTCCTTCAAAATCATCTTTCTGAAGGAAAAGGAGAAAAATGCCTTCAACAGAGAATTTTTGAAGTGCGCCTGTCTCAGGGAGCTGCTGTGAAACCAAGGGGACGGCAACGGCCCCTCCTGCCAAATTTAAGTGCCATTTTGAAGAGACAGTAATGACCGGCGGCCAGATTAGGAAATTTGTTTCTTTACATACGAAAAGCCACTTTTAAAAAATGCAGGGCTATTTTCAGCTAGTTCAAATTCATAAGACCCGCACAGTTCATATTTTTAAAAATAAAGACATGAACTCCAAGGGGAAGAATACTCATACTCCACACTTTTATAGCAGAGTCTTCATGATGACACACCAGTGTTTCATGCATTTATAACCACGTCAGAAGATGCAGCAAGGGCCGGGCACCCACAGAAAGGTTGGGAGACAGCGTGCCCAGAATCCATCCTGAGAACAGAGGGCACCCACCCCAACGGCACCCACCACCAAGCACCTACTATGGCCTTCCAGGCCACTGCCAGACACTGCCCAGGGCTCCCTCTTCCACAGGTCATCTTCTGGCCATCCCTTGCTCTGGCTCTGACCACCCATGCCTGACTGTGACCTGATTCCATCCTTGCAGCCTTGCTCTTGGCTCTCCCCAGTCACTGAAGTCTTCCTTCCAGGGGTCTTGTCTTTTTGTCGACGTTGTTGTTGTTGTTAAGTGAGAGGAGGGGAGACAGAGAGACAGATTCCCACATGCGCCCCTACCGGGATCTACCTGGCAACACCCATCTGGGGCTGAGACTCGAATCAGCTGAAATATATCCTCAGCACCTGGGGCCAACACTAGAACCAATGGCCCATGCCTGCAACCCATTCCTTCCAAGACACTGACCCTCCCCTACGGCTCTGACCCTACTGCTCCACCCGGGCCCGGTCAGGCCGGCCACAGCTCGGCCCAGGAGGTCAAAGAAGACCGATGTTAGATTCTAATTCGCCTATTGCCCAGCAGGTCGATGACGTCACTTGCCTTCGGCAAGCCACAATGTCTCTGGGCTTTAACTGTCATCTGTGAAGCAGGAACAGGGATACACAGGTGGATTGCAAAGACAAAAATGGCTAATTGGTAACCAGACTTGCAATGTGCAGATTACTATGCAAACCGAAATGACTGCTCCCAAACTAATTCCTAGAATGGCCCTCTAATCTCAACTGGAAAACGTGGTCTCTTCTCTTGTGGCTCACGTCACCGAGTTCCTGCCCCTTCTGACCCACAGCGGTGTGGAGGGCAGTGGAGGTCGTGTGTAACTTGGAAGGTCTGTCCCAATCGCCTTCAAAAACTGGGGTGGCTCTGAGGTCATACGGGGCCCGTGTAGGCAGCCCCCTAGCAAGCAGGGACTTGGTGATGGACGGCTCCCTCTCACGTCATGCGCCGAAAGCCAGGCACGTGGCACGGGACCGGCACTGTAACGAGCCTTCTTCTCAGCAGAAACTCCGCCAAACACACAGGAGCAGCAGCAGTGCGGGAATCCTTGGCCATCGACGCTCTGCCTGTGCCTTGGGCCCGTCCTCACCGACTTAGAGGCAGACAGTTTCTCCGTATTAAAGAAACTGCTCTTCAGGTTGAGGGGACATTCCCTCTGAGTGCCTTCTACTTCCCAACGACTACCACTCAGAGGGCATTCAGAAGTCCCTAAAACTGACTGTATACATTTATATACTTACTGTGGTTCATATCACAGTGAGACAAGGTGACTTGGCCCACTGACTGAGTTTTATGGTGACTGTCATGGAAGGGCTGGGCTGCAGCCATTTAGGGGTCCTCGTGCGGCAGCCCAAGCCTTCACGTAGACACTTGTTCCCTCCGCACTGTCTCAGTTTAAGAGAACCCATAGCATAGAAGAGGTTCCACCAGCTTTAAGCCTTTAAAAGCTCGGGCTGCCATACCTGTGCCCAGAGAAATGGGACACGGAGCCCTGACAACCCCAATGCCAGTCCCAGCAATGCCAGTCCCACCTCTGACCCCAAACACAGCTCCCAAAGTTTCGCCTATTGTTTGCTGACATTGTAGCAGGTGCACTTCTTTGGGAAGAAACTTGGTGTCTGCGCCCAGACATGCTTGGTGAGGATGACATGGACGTGACCGTGGAGTGCAGGTTACAGACACCCACGGGGGAAATGCATCTCGAGTAGAAACACCACAGAGCCAAGTGCAGTGTCCAGGGGAGAAAGGAAGTCAGGTTCACGGGAGGCATCATCTGCTGCAGTGACCGCAGCTAATCAACACTTTATCAATTACGGTGCCGCACACAGAAAAGGGGGCAGTTTTTATTCCTGGTTCCGAAGGGCCATTGGTGAGGTCCTGTTTGCTGTACACGTTCCCTGGGAGTTGCTAGAGAACCACGAGCAATGTCATGGATGGTCTGGGGACTAAGAACCAGACCTTCACCGAACACCCAGCTGCTGTAAGACAACCTCTGAGCCACATGGAAGCGAGAAGAAACCCTGAGACACCAGAAGCGAGATGGCAGGGTGACAGAGACTAATGAGGGACACAGGACCCTCCTGGAGGTAAGAGGAGGGCGGGTCATAGATTCCGTAGGCTCTGCACATCAGAGAGGGCTCCGATAAGAGCGGGACTTCAGGAGGGGCCACGTGCAAGGAGGGTGGGTCTGGCACAGGAATGCATGTGCAAGGGACAAGCTAAAAGGGAGGGGTGGGAGCTTCCGCAGAGGCCTGCTGACTGGGATGCTTCAGTCACGCCCACCTGGGCCAGGCAAGGCCGAGCTGACATTGTGGCCAGCAGGCGCACAAGCCCCCCTACCTCAGCACCAACGCCTTCGTATCCCATTTTGCTTTTCCTGTGACCCTTTTAGTTATTTCCAGGAGTTGGATTTGAATGCTTTGCATTTTCCAGAAAACGGTGCTTCCCACCCCACGCTTCCGTTCTGACCAGCCCTGTGTCTTTGGGTCCTGCTATGGTCTGTGTCTACCCCAGTTTTGAGGACTAGCCAGTCATCAATATTTAAGTCAGATGGGCAACTGGCTCACAGGGTTCTAGAAGTTACACTCACTGCTGTCCCTTGCACACCAGGTGACCCTGCAGGAAGACACACGGCATTGTTCTTACAACAGGTGGTGGACGTGCATTTAGCCGTCACATTCACTGACTCTGTGGTGAATGACAGGTGACCCCGAGAGCTGCAGGGTCCTCCCCAAAAGCCAATGACCAGAGAGGAAATGCTCCCAGGGACCTCTCTCCCATCAGGTACTCTCATATTTCTTCTTCACTTAAACATAAATGTTTAATCAGAGGGGAAAAGATAGGATTTATTTTAGACACTGTAAACAAAGAAACAATGGAAAGATGCCTATAATTGTAAACTAGAATACAAGAAGAAAAACTAAGTGTTGACTTTCAGACTTTTCAAGACACGACTGTACTTAGAAGTCACGGGAAGAACATGAAACCAGCAGTCAGAACAGCCGACATCTGCATTTGTCTCCTGCACGGCTTTCTAAGGATAATGTACCTCGGGCTCCGTGGACCACAGTTCAGGCGCAGTGGGCAGCTCAGCAGCTCTGTGCGGTTGGAGGAGGCGGCTGCTGCCACCACCCTTACTTACCCAGTGAGCAGAACCAAAAGGAAGACTTCTGGCTTCTCCACTCCTCCTTGCCACTGGTTACTGCCTGGCGGGTGACGCCTGGGTGTGGGCATCCCTCCCAGTGAGAGCCTCGACCAGCTCCGCTTCATGCTGCAGACCTCAAGCCTCAGCAGGTCCACAGTGGACAACCTACAACCTGTAGGACAGGAGAGATGAGGCTGGTCACTGGGAGTGTCAGCTCTGAAAGCAGGTAGGAGGGGGACAAAGGAAATGGACAGGAGGACCCAGGAGTGAGTGACAAGCAGACGCTCACAGAGCAAACCCCCTGAGAGTTGTTATGTGTCCCTCTCACCCTTTGGTGGCGGCAGAGGAAGGTGACCGAAATAAAAGAGCTAGCTGTCACCGAGTGCCAGCGGGACCCTCCGGAACCAGATATCATCTCATGCCCGCTCCTCGGAGAGGCGAGCCTCACATCACCGCAGCCGCCTCCGGAGTGCGGAGAGAACGCGCAGCCACCACCTACAGGGACAGGGAGGGCGGGTGTGCCTAAGCCCAGGCCTATCTGGTGCTGATGACGCCACTCTGTGAAACTTGGCTAACTTACGCGTCTACTGTTAAAATACTGTTTATAACTATTTTTATACACTCTTACAATACTGCTTAAATTTTTTAAAGTGTATTTTAAAGATAAAAATACAAAAAGCAGAGATGACGTCAGAGTAATGGCGCGGAAGGAAGCGATACCGATAAATCTCCCCCAAAACTCAACAAGATCTTCAACCAGAAATAGAAAAACCTATCCTTGGAGCCTCCAGATGTTTCACAATACACCCAAAGGTATGGTCGAGCGAAAAATTGGCTAAATATATAATCAAACCCCAAAGGAAATAGGGAGTAAGAAATATTCCACCTTCCTCACTAACCTAAACAGGGCTGCTTTCACTGGGAACTGAGAATATAGAAACTAAGGCGGGCAAAGGGGGTGAATAGATCTAGGCCGTGGCACAAACGGCTGAACCAAGCTGTGGCACGGAGATCCAAGACGAGGAAAAACTGTGCCTGTGGCAACCCAGTCAATACAAGCTAACACTCGCGCCAAACCCAGACAAAGAAAGACAAGCGGGGCAGCCATTTTCCCCGATCTCCGGGTCGGCGGGCGCAAAAAGTGAGAGATTCCTCCAAGTGCCTCGGCAGTGGGTGCTCGTGTTACCTCACAGAGAGGCAGAGGCAGAAGCCTTTGTGTGCGGAATCTCCAGGCTGCCTCAGCGCCCTGAAAAAGCCGTGCATGGGGAGGGAGCGAGAGCCAATTCCAACACTGGAACTTTTCCGTGCGGGCGGGGGTTTCACTCAGAGGGTGAGACTTCCGGCCTGATATCCTGGTCTGCGCGTGCAGATAGTGAGCGAGAGTTTCCTCCAAGCACCCCAGGAGTGGGCGCCCGCCTGTGTTACTGGATAGAGTGGCAAAGCCAGAGGTCTTTGAGTGGGCGGAAGCCCCGCCTGATTATGCTAGCAGCTCTGACTGACTGAGCCTTACCCAGAGCCCTGTGCTGAGTGGGAATAGAGTGGGGAGTTGCCAGCTCTTTGAGCCTCTTACTATCCAGGCAGAGGCAGCAGCAACCGCATAGCTGAATTATCAGGCTACTAATTGAGGAAGGAAAGACTAGAAGAGAGGCTCCAGGAACACGGACTCTCTCACTGGCGGAGCCTATAAATGCTAATGAGCCTTGACTGCCAACGAGACTGAAACACAATACATGACATCGCCATAGAGATTTATCAACTGCAAACCTCTACCTGAGCGTGCCAAAGGGGCAGAACCCGGGGTACAGAGTCACCGACCAGGAAGAGGGAGAGAAAAGAAAAAGCAAGAAGATAACCTCTCAAAATCAAGAATAATCCGCAGACTTTATAGCCTATCCCATGTTATTATAATTGTTCGTTTGTTTCTCTTATCTTCATTCTTGATTTTTTTTTTCCTCCTCCAATTTGGTCATTTAACTCTCTGCTGGTCTTACTCTCTCCTCTCCTTAAACTACACTACCCATAAGTGTTACATCTCCCATTATCTTTTCTTTCCTCTTCCTTTCTCTCTATGAGGGTTGCACTCCAAAACCCTTAACTCTCTCTCTCTCCTCTTTTTTCTTTTTTCTTCTTTTAGTGGTTCCCTCTTTTTTCTCTCTCTCTTTCTTTTCTCCCTCTATATTAGTTTCTTCCTTTCTCCTCTATGTCTCCTCTCATTCAAACCTCAATAACAAACAAATTATCTTATCTGGGACTCAAACTATGTTTGTGGCATTTTGGGGGTTTTTTTACTTCACCTTTTTAACTCCCTAGCATTGCGCCCATCCCTGGCTCTCCATTTTATCTAGTTCTTGTTCCATTAAATACAATAGTAACTTTTTAATTTGTCCCCCCATTTTCCTGTTTCCCTCTTATTCCTCTCATCATAACTCTTAGTCAACCAACACCTAAAAGCAAATCATTTTATTCTTCACCCAAATTTTTTCCTTATTTGCTTTTTGTGGGTCCATACCCAACTTTTTTTGGTTTTTGTTTGTTTTTTGTTTTTTGCCCCTTTATTACTTCTTCCCAATTCAGGCCCTCCATTACAGGCATTGTTTGTTCTATTTAGTACAAAATAACTCACAATTCACCACAAGATTTTCTCAAGAAAGAGGGGAGAGGAGAGGAGAGGAAAAAAGGAGGAGGGGGAAAAATTTCCTTTTTTTAAATTTTTATTTTATTTTTATTTAATTATTAATTTTTTTAAAAAAAAACAACTCTTTTTCATTTTTATTTTTTTAAACTTTTTATTCCTTATTAAATCTCATTAAACTATCAATGAAACCAACCTCAGCTCCAATTAAGGAAGAGAAAATCAAATATCATGTATACAAAAGAAAGAGAGGTAACACAGATAGATGAGGAAAAATCTATGGAGAAAAAATTTAATATATTGGAAACCTTGGAGTTAAATGACAGAGAATTTAAAATAGAAATCCTAAAAATACTCAGAGATATACAAGAAAACACAGAAAGGCAATTTAAGGAGCTCAGAAAACAACTCAATGAACGCAAAGAATATATTTCCAAGGAAATTGAAACTATAAAAACAAATCAAACAGATGAAAAACTCAATTCACGAGCTGAAAAATGAGGTAACAAGCTTAGCTAATAGAACAGGCCAGATAGAAGGTAGGATTAGTGAAATAGAAGACAAGCAACTTGAGGCACAACAGAGAGAAGAAGAAAGAGACTCAAAAATTTAAAAAAATGAGATAGCCCTACAGGAATTGTCTGACTCCATCAAAAAGAATAACATAAGAATAATAGGTATATCAGAGGGAGAAGAGAGAGAAAATGGAATGGAGAACATACTCAAACAAATAATAGATGAGAACTTCCCAAGCCTGTGGAAAGAACTAAAGCCTCAAATTCAAGAAGCAAACAGAACTCCAAGTTTTCTTAACCCCAATAAACCTACTCCAAGGCACATCATAATGAAATTGGCACAAACCAAAGGCAAAGAAAAAATTCTCAAGGCAGCGAGGGAAAAGAAGAGTACAACATATAAAGGAAAGCCTATTAGATTATCATCCGATTTCTCAACAGAAACTCTACAAGCTAGAAGAGAGTGGACCCCAATATTTAAAGTCCTGAAAGAGGAACTTTCAGCCACAAATACTATACCCATCAAAGCTATCCTTCAAATATGAAGGAGAAATAAAAACATTCACAGATACAGAAAAGATGAGGGAATTTATCATCAGAAAACCCCCACTCCAGGAATTACTAAAGGGGGTTCTCCAATCTGATACAAAAAAACAAAAAAAAACAGAGCCACAAGTAAAAGCTCCAAGAAGAACACAATAAAACCAAATTTAAACTGTGACAACAACAAAAAGAAAGGGGGGAGAGAAGGATGGATATTAACAGTAGCAAAGGACGATGGAGTGCAAAAGTACTCACAAAAAAGTGCACTACAATGAACAGGGTAGGAATGCTTTTCATTACTTAAAGGTAACCACCATTGAGAAAACCACCACAGAAGCACATGATTTAAAAAAGATAGCAACAGAGGAAAGATGTATGGAATACAACCAAATAAAAACAAAAGATAGAAAAATGATGTCAATAATTACACTAAATGTAAATGGATTAAAATCACCAATAAAAAGGCACAGAGTAGCCGAATGGATCAAAAAAGAAAATCCAACTGTATGCTGCCTACAAGAAACTCATCTAAGTAACAAGGATAAAAACATATTCAAAGTGAAAGGCTGGAAAACAATACTCCAAGCAAATAACATCCATAAAAAAGCAGGCGTAGCAATACTCATATCTGACAATGCTGACTATAAGACAGCAAAAGTACTCAGAGACAAAAATGGCCATTTCATAATGGCTAAGGGGACACTGAATCAAGAAGACATAACAATTCTTAATATATATGCAACAAACCAAGGAGCACCAAAATATATAAGACAGCTACTTATTGACCTTAAAACAAAAACTGACAAAAATACAATCATACTTGGAGACTTCAATACACCTCTGACGGCTCTAGATCGGTCATCCAAACATAGAATCAACAAAGACATAGTGGCCTTAAACCAAACACTAGAGCACCTGGATATGATAGACATCTACAGGACACTTCATCCCAAAGTGACTGAGTATACATTTTTCTCCAGTGTACATGGATCATTCTCAAGAATTGACCATATGTTGGGCCACAAAACAACATCAGCAAATTCAGAAAAATCAAAGTGGTACCAAGCATATTTTCTGATCATAAAGCCTTGAAACTAGAATTCAACTGCAAAAAAGAGGAAAAAAATCCCACAAAAATGTGGAAACTAAACAACATACTTTTAAAAAACGAATGGGTCAAAGAAGAAATAAGTAGTACAGAGATCAAAAGATATATACAGACAAATGAAAATGACAATACGACATATCAGAATATGGGATACAGCAAAAGCAGTGATAAGAGGGAAGTTCATATCACTTCAGGCATATATGAACAAACAAGAGAGAGCCCAAGTGAACCACTTAACTTCACACCTAATGGAACTGGAAAAAGAAAAACAAAGACAACCCAAAACTAGCCGAAGAAAGGAGATAATAAAAATCAGAGCAGAAATAAATGAAATAGAGAACAGAAAAACTATAGAAAAAATTAATAGAACAAGGAGCTGCTTCTTTGAAAATATCAACAAAATTCACAAACCCTTGGCAAGACTTACCAAGGAAAAAAGAGAAAGAACTCATATAAACAAAATCCAAAATGAAAGAGGAGAAATCACCACGGACACCGTAGATATACAAAGAATTATTGTAGAATACTATGAAAAACTTTATGCCACTAAATTCAACAACCTAGAAGAAATGGATAAATTCTTAGAACAATACAACCTTCCTAGACTGAGCCAAAAAGAAACAGAAAGTCTAAACATACCTATTAGTAGAGAAGAAATAGAAAAAACCATTAAAAACCTCCCCAAAAATAAAAGTCCAGGCCCAGACGGCTATACCAGCGAATTTTATCAAACCTTCAAAGAAGACTTGGTTCCTATTCTACTGAAAGTCTTCCAAAAAATTGAAGAAGAAGCAATACTTCCAAACACATTTTATGAGGCCAACATAACCCTCATACCAAATCCAGGCAAGGATGGCACAAAAAAAGAAAACTACAGACCAATATCTCTAATGAATACAGATGCTAAAATACTAAACAAAATACTAGCAAATCGAATACAACAACATATTAAAAAAATAATACATCATGATCAAGTGGGATTCATTCCAGAATCTCAAGGATGGTTCAACATACATAAAACGGTTAACGTAAAAATACATATCAACAAAACAAAGAACAAAAACCACATGATCTTATCAATAGACGCAGAAAAGGCTTTCGATAAAATACAACACAATTTTATGTTTAAGACTCTCAACAAAATGGGTATAGAAGGAAAATATCTCAACATGATAAAGGCCATATATGATAAACCATCAGCTAACATCATATTAAATGGCACTAAACTGAAGGCTTTCCCCCTTAAATCAGGAACAAGACAGGGTTGTCCACTCTCTCTATACTTATTTAATGTGGTACTAGAGGTTCTAGCCAGAGCAATCAGACAAGACAAAGAAATAAAAGGCATCTATATCAGAAAGGAAGAAGTAAAGGTATCACTTTTTGCAGATGATATGATCCTATACATCGAAAACCCCAAGGAATCCACAAAAAGACTACTAGAAACAATAAGCCAATACAGTAAGGTCGCAGGATACAAAATTAACATACAGAAGTCAATAGCCTTTCTATATGCCAACAATGAAACATTTGAGAACGAACTCAAAAGAATAATCCCCTTCACGATTGCAACAAAAAAATAAAATACCTAGGAATAAATATAACAAAGAATATAAAGGACTTATATAATGAAAACTATAAACCATTGTTAAGGGAAATCGAAAAAGATATAATGAGATGGAAGAATATTCTTTGTTCTTGGTTAGGAAGAATAAATATAATCAAGATGGCCATATTACCCAAAGCAATATACAAATTTAATGCAATTCCCATCAAAATTCCAATGACATTTTTTAAAGAAATGGAACAAAAAATCATCAGATTTATATGGAACTATAAAAAACCCCGAATAGCCAAAGCAATCCTAAAGAAAAAGAATGAAGCCGGGGGCATTACAATACCTGACTTCAAACTATATTATAGGGCCACGACAATCAAAACAGCATGGTATTGGCAGAAAAATAGACACTCAGACCAATGGAACAGAATAGAAAACCCAGAAATAAAACCACATTTATATAGTCAAATAATTTTTGATAAAGGGGCCAACAACACACAATGGAGAAAAGAAAGCCTCTTCAACAAATGGTGCTGGGAAAACTGGAAAGCCACATGCAAAAGAATGAAGCTGGACTACAGTTTGTCCCCCTGTACTAAAATTAACTCAAAATGGATCAAAGATCTAAACATAAGACCTGAAACAATAAAGTACATAGAAGAAGACATAGGTACTCAACTCATGGACCTGGGTTTTAAAGAGCATTTTATGAATTTGACTCCAAAGGCAAGAGAAGTGAAGGCAAAAATTAATGAATGGGACTACATCAGACTAAGAAGTTTTTGCTCAGCAAGAGAAACTGATAACAAAATAAACAGACAGCCAACTAAATGGGAAATGATATTTTCAAACAGCAGCTCAGATAAGGGCCTAATATCCAAAATATACAAAGAACTCATAAAACTCAACAACAAACAAACAAACAATCCAATAAAAAAATGGGAAGAGGACATGAACAGACACTTCTCCCAGGAAGAAATACAGATGGCCAACAGATATATGAAAAGATGCTCATCTTCTTTAGTTATTAGAGAAATGGAAATCAAAACTGCAATGAGATACCACCTCATACCTGTTAGATTAGCTATTATTAACAAGACAGGTAATAGCAAATGTTGGAGAGGCTGTGGAGAAAAAGGAACCCTCATCCACTGTTGGTGGGAATGTAAAGTAGTACAACCATTATGGAAGAAAGTATGGTGGTTCCTCAAAAACTGAAAATAGAAGTACCTTATGACCCAGCAATCCCTCTACTGGGTATATACCCCCAAAACTCAGAAACATTGATATGTAAAGACACATGCAGCCCCATGTTCATTGCAGCATTGTTCACAGTGGGCAGGACATGGAAACAACCAAAAAGCCCTTCAATACATGACTGGATAAAGAAGATGTGGCACATATACACTATGGAATACTACTCAGCCATAAGAAATGATGACATCGGATCATTTACAGCAAAATGGTGGGATCTTGATAACATTATACGAAGTGAAATAAGTAAATCAGAAAAAAACAGGAACTGCATTATTTCATACGTAGGTGGGACATAAAAGTGAGACTAAGAGACATTGATAAGAGTGTGGTGGTTACGAGGGAAGGGAGGAGAGGGAGAGGGAAAGGGGGAGGGGCACAAAGAAAACCTGATAGAAGGTGACAGAGGACAATCTGACTTTGGGTGATGGGTATGCAACATAATTGAATGACAAGATATCCTGGACATGTTATCTTTGAATATATGTATCCTGATTTATTTATGTCGCCCCATTAAAAAAATAAAATTATTATAAAAAATAAATAAATAAAAAATACAAGGAGCAAGAGAGAATGGGGTCAGCAGATCCCCAATCACCCAGAAGCAGCCCCAGCCACGGCTCACCAGGGGCATATCCGGCCACACACCCCAGCCAGCCCTCTACATGGCATGGGAGAAAATCAAGTTCCATCCCAACTTATTCGGCTGGAAAAGCTCAACCTCCTCAAGGTGGGGTTTAGATTTCCATCTGCGGGGACAGAGTGGGACTCTGCGTGGCCTCGCTGCTGAGGACAGCCGTGTCCTGCCATCTCCTTGTCCTCCTGACCCAGGGTCCTCAATCTGCCCAGGCTGCACCAGCCGGCCCGGCCAACCTCTTTCAAACACGGTTTTATGTGGTTTGCGTAAAAAAAAATTCAACTAGCAGGGGCAAAAACAAACAAACAAATATCATCTAAGCTTTGAGAAAATGGAAAAGACTCCCCACCCCTGGGCCTTCGTTTCAGCGAATGTCATGAACACAGGTGAATGTCCATCCGCAGCCAAGTTTCTGACAAACGGTGACCTCTTACCCAGTGTGAACATGAAGACAATTCATTTCTGAGGCTCCCACTGTGCACACAGGAGGAAGAACCCGATGTCGTGTGTGTGCTCATGGAGACATGATCTAGAAACCCAAGCTGCGGGCCCAGATCTGTTTCAGGTCAGGACATGGAGCCTTGTAACCAGTGAGGGTCCTATCCAATGCGCTCACCAGCTCTCTACATGACCTCCGGGAGCTCCGTCAGCCTCCCTGTGAAGCCGGGTGCGTCAAATCAATGAGGACTCACCACAGTGAAATCCTCCGGTATCCAGCCTCGGAGGTATCTGATCAAGAGATATTCTTCACACTAATGACCTAAAACGATAGAATATGATGAAACTGCTGTCATTTTAACCAAAACAGAGAAACATACACACAATATACCATTTTCTTCCTGAGGGGTTATTAATTTTCTGGAGGGCAGCTGGAGCCTTTCAACACCCAAAAGAATGACAGTGTGTGCTCGACACCATTCCTGCAGTCTGTCCCTTTGTCCTACGATGCACGTATCTGCGAGACAGAGGGCCCCAGGAAATCCACCAGCAGGGACTGGGGAGCATTCCCTCCATCGGCAAGGAGACAATAGAAGATCCAAGCATGAATGTCAAAGCCCCGAGAAAGAAAACATTACCAGGCTCGTTAGGTGGCCTGACCAAGGGCTTCTATCTGAAACACTAATTCAATATTGATAACAGGGCTCAACCAAGGAAACATTTCCAGAAGTGACCGGTTATTTTATTTTCAACCAGCGCCAGTTCATGCAAATACTACAACAGCAGAGATCTCAGGGGTCTAATGCCCACGACTGTCTTCCCCGAATGATGTGAATTATTGTTTCTCAAAATGTAAAAAGCTTCTTCCTTACATATAAGGGTTAAACATAATCCTGATAAAATTTTTGAGCAGTACATAAAAGTTTAAGTACTAGTTACCTAGACCACCAAGAACCCTAAAAGAACCACCATTAACACTTGTTGAATGTGTTTCAAACATCACTCCTGAAACACACAGACACACACACACACACACACACACACACACACAAATGGATTTATATCCCATATGACAATTCTGTTCACATTGCATCGCTTTTTTTCCTCCCAAACTCAATTATTTGTAAGAGAGGCCCTGGATGGGTAGCTCAGTTGGATAGAGCATCACCCTGATAAACCAAGGTTGTGGGTTCGATCCCTGGTCAGGGCACATGCAAGAGTCAACAGTGAATGCAGAAATAAGTAGAACAACAAATCAATCGATCTCTGCCCCCCCATGTTATTTGTGTGTTGCATTTCCAGAATCTGTCCTCTTCGTCTCTCTTTGTATTTTTGTTCTGTCTTGAGACGCTCCTTCCTCTTAGTCTTCCAGCACCAGCTCCATTCTCAACAACGTTTCCATTCACACCATGTTTTTAGTTCTGGAAGACATTTACACAGTCATAAATCTTTTTACATGTTCTAACTATTTTTGTAATTTCACTTGTCATCTCTATTTCCTTTCCCTGCCTCATTTTTAGACATTTTCTTTTTATATTCACTCATTGGAGTTCAGATAAAGCTGTTACGAAGCTTGAAGCCGAAGCCATTGCCCCTGGAATAGAGGGTGTGTGTGTGCGTGCGTGCACACGCGTGCACTCACAGAAATCTCTGTCTCGCCCAGCCTTCCAGCAGTGTTACCTCCCCCAGTGAGTGGTCAGGCCCTGTCCGTGATACCAGCAGAAACTGTCCTCCTCCCTGACCTCCTCAGCAGTCCGCAGCCTAGAGCAGGGTGGATGGAAGAGGCTCAGCCCAAATACACAGCAGGTCTCCTTCCTGGAAGTGTACCAGCTCCTTCTAGGGATTCTTGCAAACGGGGAGCCTCTAGCCATCTTCTGAGATGACCACAGGTCCTCCAACATGAAGGCTTTCTGTGAGCCATCAAATTCCCACTCAGTGTGTTCTGTGGCTTGCTAAATTCGAATCCGTGACCAAAGTGCAACGTGAACATCGGTGCGTTTATAACGAAACGCCACCACATAGGAATAACATTGCTCGGTGGGATAAGCAGTTGAAGGAAACCGACAGTTTAGTGGAGAAACCCCGTTCTGGTAGGCCATCAGTCAGTGATGAGTCTGTAGAGGCTATACGGGATAGCTACCTAAGGAGCCCTAAAAAATCTGTGCGTGAGCCCACATCAAACTGCACTGAATAGGTATGAAACTGGGAGAGTTTTCCTTTTATTTGGTGTAGATTTCACATTTCTATCATCTTTTATTGCTTTCCTGTAACCGGTCAAAAGTGCACCATGACTTTACGGACACACTGTAGAAAAAATATATATATTTATTCAAGAAAAGCTACTAAATTTCAGTAAGAATAGCCAGAGCTGCACTTGAATGAGATCCCGGCTCTGCAAGATGGAAATTCCACTCCTGCCAAGTGGGGCCGAGACCACAGAGCCCCTTCTTTCCAGCCCCCTTCTGGGGGGCCCCGAAATGCATGAAGCTACACTGAAGACTGAAGGGAGAGAGAGGCAACTCTGCAATAGTAGTTTGAGACAGCAGTACCCTAATATTGGAGGGAATAATGGATAATGGACAGAATCACTATGCAAAAGATCAACAAGGAAACTGAAGACTTACATCCATAACCAAGTAGATGTAGCATCTTTATAGACCACGCCACCCAAAACAGTATAGATTCCTCTGACATGCATGTGCAATTGTCTCCAGGACAAACCATATACGAGGCCACAGAACTGACCCTCAAAATCCAAAGCATTGAAATCATACACACTATCTTCTCTGACCACAACAGAATGAAATTAGACAAGAATAAAAGAAATTTGGGAAGTTCACAAATACACGCAAAGTCACATTCTTTGGAGTGATAAAAATGTTTTAAAATGGATTGTGGTAATTATTGTACAACTCTATGAATATACTAAAAACCACTTAGATAGACAGATTATGTATGTGAAATTCTATCTCACTAAATCTGTTTATAAAATGTACACACATGGCCTGACCTGTGGTGGCACAGTGGATAAAGAGTCAACCTGGAATGCTGACTGAGGTCGCCGGTTCAAAACCCTGCACTTGTCTGGTCAAGGCACATATGGGAGTTGATGTTTCCTGCTTCTCCCCCCTCCACTCTCTCCTCTCTAAAAAATGAATTAAAAATTTTTTTTAAAAGGTACACACATGTACACACACACACACACACACACACACATACACACACCATGTCTGCAGAAATTTAAGTAAATTATAAAAGTTCCCTAAAATTAAAAAAAAATAGAAAAATTGATTTCCTTCCAAATATTCTTTTAGTAAGCTCCTTCATACATTCAAAATAATTATGTTCACACAACATTTTATAGCATTTCTCTGCCCAGTGTGCAGGCCCTGAGCACTCCCGCACATTTTGTTAACATAAAGGGAACATTAAATAAGCTTCCTTCTCATCTGAGCTCATTTTTCCTGTCCTGTTCAGTGATCTTGTCCAACAGCAGGACAACAAAAAAAGCCTCCTGATGAATCTGTGAGTCAAACAAGGCGCCCAATAACTTGAAAAGAATGAAAAAGAAATAGTAAGTTGCATAGTCAAGACTTTCTCTACATTTGAGAAACTTTTACTATGTGAGCCTGTTACTATTTATAGTAGCAATAACAGAGCAAATCAAAGCATCATTTTAGCATTTTTAGCATTTTCTTCTACTAGTGCTTCCAAGATTATCATAAAATTTAAGCGGATATGTACACACACATAAAATCAAAACAATGTGCAATCTCTTCCAGAAAAGAGCTGAATACATACCAAGCTGTTCCCACTTAAAATTCTTTAAAATATCAGTCCTGACAGGCGGATTGCATAGAACCATAACAATGTAACCACAGCTGCCGCTCACTGGACACTTTCTGCAACTCAGCACCCAGACACAGTATCTCATTTAAGCCTGGTGCAATTTCAGAGAGTATGTATTCCTCATGTCCCTGGTTTCTGGAGGAAGGAACTGGAAGTCAGAGAGGTCAAGCAATGTGTCTGAGACCAACGCTGGGCCCAGATCAAACTCAGGTCTTTCTGCAGGGCAGGTCGCCCATCTTCATTCAGCTGCACTGGTCACTGAAATAGTAAAATAATTTTGTCCTGGTCGGTAAACAGCCAATTCCCAGGGCCCTCCCCAGTCTCCAGAAACCCTGACATATCCCGAGGACCCTGTCACCTGCACACAGCTCAAAATGTTGGCCCCTGGTCCACATCTACCTTCAGAATGGCTGCGCCCACACCCCTGCCTCCCTAGTTGTTAAATATCCATATTGGTTCTCCTCTCAGCCTTCGAAGCCCCTGTGCCTCACACCATCCCTGCAGATGTCGCAGGAGGGGACCGTGATGACCGAGCCAGCGCCGATCTCAGCTTTAGCCTGTCCCCCCTGCACACGGCTGTCCTCACAGGTAAGCCACACTCATCGCCAACACCGTGGGACCACACAAGACAAAGGCAGCAAAATGACCTTTTAGCAGAGCAGCGCCCCCCCCCCCCCCCCGCAGCATCTGGACCTGCACATGAGCAGAGAGAGGAGAGGGAATTGGTGTGAAGCCATCCAAGACACACTCCCCTGAAGGCGCCTCCACTATACTGGCTGTTGGCAGGGCCCCATCCCAGGGCACTCAGAGAGCTCCCCACTGTCAACAGAGCAATGGAACTCTTGCCCACTATCCTACAGCAGTGATGGGAAATGGGTTAATTCTGCCTGCGCCATGAAGGGGGCAAATCCTCAGGGCCGCATGGGTGCGTGGCGTCCCCTCAGCATGCTGGCACACTAGAGAAACTGATCTTGAGTGTCCGGAGGTCACGCTGCCTTTCTAATTTGATCTGCACTAGGGAGGGTGAAGTTGCCATTGTCTCAAGTTCAAGAAACACTTGGTTGAAAGTAAATAACTGAGACAAAAAGGGAATTATATTTGGTTAATTTGGTTCTAATTATTCTATTGTCTTTCTTAATTTCCTCGGTTAGTGTCATAAGAGGGAGGCCACACACACACACACACACAAATACCTGTGAGAGCTAATACACAAGTTCAGTCAAGTTGCAGGAGACAAAGTTAACGTACAAAAAAATCTGTTGCCTATCTCTACACCCACCATCACCTATTGGAAAAGGAAATCAAGAGAGCAATTCCATTTACAGTTAGGACCAAGAAGAATAAAACCCTTATAAATAAATTTAACCAAGGAAGGGAAAGGTCTGCACTCTGAAAACTATAAAACCTTGACCAAAGAAATTGAAAACATAAAGAAATGGAAAGAGAAGCCGTGTTTGTAAATGGAAAGAATTAGTGTTGTTTAAATGTCCACACCACTCCAAGCAATCTACAGATTCAGTGCAAGGCTTATAAAAATTCCCATGGCATTTTTCACAGAACTAGAAAAAAATGATTCTAAAATGCCTATGGAATCACAAAAGACCCGGAATAGTTGAACATTCTTGAGCAAGAAGAACAGAGTGGGAGGCCTCACATGTCCTGACTGTAAATTATACAACTAAGGTCAGCAATCGACAGTATAGTCCCAGCATAAAAACAGACACATGGAGCAATGGAGTGGAGTAGAGAGCCCAGAACAAACCACTGTGTCAACAGTCAACTAACATTTGACAAGGGAGACAAGAATACTCACTGGGGAAAATCCAGTCTCTTCAACAAGTGGTGCTGGGAAAACTGCATATTCACAAGCAAAAGATTCAAGACTCATCTGTAAGACCTGAAACCATAACTCCTAGAAGAAAACATAGAGATAAAGCTCATTAACTTTGTCTTCAGCATTGATTTCTTTTTCTTTTTGTATGTAGAACCAAAAACTCAGACAACAAAAGCAAAAATAAACAAGTAGAGCTACATCAAACCAAAAAGCTTCCACCACACAGCAAAGGAAACTACACCATGAAAGAGCAATGAACGAATAAGGAGAAAGTATTTGTATATCGCATATCTGGAAAGGGGTTCCTATCCAAAATATCAGAAACTCACACCACAGCAAAAAAATAAAATAAAAATGATTTTAAAAATGGGCAAAGAACCTAAGTAGACATTTTTCCACAGAAGACATATAAACGGCCAACAGGTACACGAAAAAGATGTTCAACATCACTCACTTATCAGGGAGATGCAAATCCAAACCACAACGAGATGACACCTGAAACCTGTCCGGTTGGCTATTACCAGAAAGACACACCCGAGGTGTGGGCAAGGGTGTGGCGACAAGGACACCCTTGTGCCCTGTTGGTCAGAATATACATAGGGTTAGCCATTCTGAAAACAGTATGAAGGTTCCTCACAAAATCCAAACTAGAAAGGCCATGTGATCCTGCAATCCCGCTTTAGGGGTCTACAGCGAAAGAAGATGAAATCCGTGTCTAGAAGAGATGTCATACGTGTTCTCACGTGCACTGCCATGTGACTCACAGTAGCCAAGACACGTAAGCGCTGAAGAATTTGGGAAATCCTCTGCCAGCACAGTGCGTAGGCTGAGCTTTCATTCAATCGTCCAGGTTTGCTCATGAAATTATCAACTTGCTTTTTCACCCGAGTCTCGGTAATACATTCGCTGGATAAAAGCCAAATCTTACACATGGATTTATCCAATCTTGCACACAACCCTCCAACGAATAGACACACACACAAACACACAGAGACATCCCTAATCGTGGTCCAATGCTTAGCTTGTGGTTTTAATAAAAAACTTTTGGCTTTGAGTCCACTATATATTTGTACATACATTTAATAGTCTTAAATGTATTATATAACCAGGCGCACATCCAAGGATGGGCAATAAATATTGCTTTAACCTTAGTGTTAGTCATCTTGTTCATAATCAGATCATAAAATAATTTTCTAAGAATTGAAGGTTTCTTTCCTCTGGGATAATCTCTGGGATAACTAGATTATTTAATCTTGTATATTTAATCTTCTTTTATTCCTAGCCATTGGGATTAAACTATTTCTTAGATAATACAGAAATTTTTCCATTGTTCTTGTCCCCAAAAGCAGGACTATATTAAGCATCTCTCTGGATCCAAATAACAAAAACAGTGCCCAGATTTAGAGCAGGCATTTAATACATAAATGTTCATAAAAATGAGTGAACGATCTTAAAGGACTAGTCTTGTATTTGGAGCAAATAAGAAACATTTTTAAACAAAATTATATCCAATATCTTCACCTCGCTTTGCTGATGCAGATGTGAGACGCTACAGCTGAAACACACGCCCACTCAGGTAGTTTACGTGCTTGTTCTATACCGATAAGAAGATACCTTTTGCGTATTGGATTATTTGGCCTCCAGCCTCAACATCTTCGAACTTCAAGCAAGTGAAAACGAGTGGGTGAAGGTTGGACATCTGGGAGGATGAGGACGGGAGAGCACCCAGTTTGCAGGACGGCTATGAGGTGGTAAAAAGGAGATCATGTTTTCCGAAGTGAAAATATAATCCCAGAAAACGCTCAACGACGCTGATGTTTGAAAGCGAAGGCTGTCTTGACACACTCTGGCTTTTGTGTTATCACATTTAGCCGTGGCAGGGAAACTGTATGCAGACAACCAATTTCTCTTCCCCTGGACAGTGGCCCCTCCACCGGGGCAGAGGGACGTGGGACACCCAAGACCAGGGGCCGTCCCGTGATGAGCCCCCTGGTCTGACTCTGCTGAAGCAAGCACACCCCCAGCCCCCAGTCCATGCCCTACACACGTGGGCAGTGCAGGCTCAGGTTTGGGTTACGGTGTCTGAGCATGCTGCAGGAGTGTTTTCCAAAGCAGCTATTTATTCTCGATTATGTGGGAAATTGCTGGTGATCACTGAAGGTCTAATTTATTCATTTATATGTGCGATTGGTCAATTATCACCTTCCGTTTCTGTTTCTGAGCTCCGATCCCATCCGGAGAGAAGGAGTCTCACGTCTCAGTCCTAAATGAATGTTTTCATCATCCGAGAGAAGGACGAAGAAGGAGACTCGTGCCGGTCCTCTCGGGGGGCCGGGGGCAGGGGGAAGGCTGTGTCTACACAGGGCCACCCCGCACGCCATGTTTCTGAAAAGGCCAGGCTGGTTCCCTCACTCCATCACCCTCCTCCCCACCCTGAGGAGGCAAGTACAGGGAGGCTGTCACTGTCACATAGCCTCCCCCGGGTCCCTGTGGCAGCCATCAACCCCAGAGCCATGCGGTCCACACCAGCCAACCAGGCCCAGACCCACGGAAGTCACCCACCCTGCGCCCACTTCCTCTTCCATGGAGACTCTGGCTCAGAAATTGTAGCAAACTCCTGACGGCACTGGGCAGGTGCTACCCTCTGAGCACAGCACCTGGCGCAAAACGCATGCGCAGTCTGCAGTGGTCTTCCTGTGACCTAGTGTCCCCGACGGGAAGCAGTGTCAGACCTGCATCTGAGAGAGGAGAGTGAAGCACGTCCACTCCCGTTGCCCTCATCTCTCCGACGTCTGGGAGGGGGGCCCGGCCAGCTCGTGGGCAGCAGGGCCTGAAGTGTGACTGGACACTGCCAGAGGATGCCAGCAGTAGGGGAGGGGTCACGGCCAGCGTGGCTCCCCCGGGACACTACTCCGCCCTAAGCAAAGCAGAAGTACTGCCATCTGCGACAATGTGGCTGGCTCACGAGAGTACTGTGCTAAGTGAAGCAAGTCCAATGGAAAAGGGACAAGAACCGTATGATAACATTCACATGTGGGACGTAAAACAGACAGCAACAGATGAACAAACAAGACAAGACAAACAAACAAAGAAGCTCGTGACACAGACAAGGGAGGGGTGGGGGAGTAACACACAAAGGGTGGCAGACTTGACTCTGGGCTGTGACCACACAATGCACCATACAGATAACATATCAGATGTGGACATTTGAAACTTATATAGTCTTATTAACCAATGTCACCCCATTATTTTTTCTTAAGTGAGAAGCAGGGAGACAAAGAGACAGACTCCTGCATGCACCCCAACCAGTATCTACCCTGCAAGCACCCTATGGAGCGATGCTCTGCCCATCTGGGGCTTTTCTCTGTTGCTCTGCAGCCGAGCTCTTCTTAGCACCTGAGGAGAGCCCGTGGAGCCATCCTCAGAGCCCAGGGCCAACTTGCTCCAACTGAGCCATGGCTGTGGGAGAGGAGGAGAGAGAGAGAGAATGAGAGAGATAGAAGGGGAGGGGTGGAGAAGCAGGTGAGCGCTTCTCCTGTGTGCTCTGACCGGGAATCAAACCCAGGACATCCACACACCAGGCCAATACTCTATCGCTGAGCCAACTGGCCAAGGGGAAGCCAATAAAATTTTTTAAATCCTAAATCATTCCCAAAGGGCAGATCTGGCAGTTGCAGGTAGGTCCTGGGTCAGCGGCAGTGAGCACAGCCACCCTCACAAGGTGCACTGAGCCCTTCGGAAACATATGGATACTCATTCAGAACCTTTGCGGCCGCAGAAGCGTGCCCTGTGGTAGGAGGGTGGCACTCCTCAGTGTCTCTCCTGGGCTCTGTAGCTCTGTATCTCCCTCAAGAATCACACACGACTGTACTTCCCAAGGTGCTTCCTAGCTTCACGGTGCGCCTCTCTGACCAGAGCTTCTCAGTGCAACTGTTTGGGAACAGCCCCCAGGACATTGAGAACACAGCTGGAGGGTCTTAGAAGCTCTGCGGTTAAAAGATAAACTTGTTCTCCTGTGTTCCCAGTGCCCTTCACCACAGAGCTCTTTGCAATCCTAATACCTATTAGCATCCACAGTACTCCCTTCTGGAAACATCTCCAGAGGCTACGGCTAGAACACATCAGGGCTTCCGACAGGGAGCGAGTTCCATTTCTATTCTCGCTCACCACAGATGGGAACTGAACGCCTCCTTCAATTACGAACACAGGCAGCACACCGGAGTGAGGGGTATCTGCATCTGTCACCCAGGGAAATCAGTCACGTTTGTGTTTCACTTTGCAGCGGTTGCAAAGGAGTGTGCACATTCACCACAATGGCTAGACTGCCTTAGCCACCCACCGACGCACAGGACGTCAGCCGATGCGATCACCAAGCACCAACATCAGTACATCAATCACGCATTTATTTTTGAACAGTGAGATAAGCACCATTTATCTCATGGGGTTGCTTTGTAAACTGAAGTGTTCTGTGCATTTAGAAATGTCATTCTAATAAGGGGGCTGCGGACTTCACCAGATGGCCAGGGCAGCAGTGCTCAGAAAGAACCCTTTCCACTTGTCTTTGAATGGGCTGGTGGGACCAGCTGGGTTAGTCACGAGGTGCTATATCTTCAAAGTCGAGGGCTCCATCAAAAGCTGCTCACGGGACCATGAAGCAGCAGCATGAGGCACGTCAACAGACACCGTCTGCAAAGAGCAGCGTTGGCCCTGTGAGAAGGGGAGGAGGGGCCATGCCAGCCCCCTTGCCCTCTCATCCTGAGCACCTAGTAGGTCTCAAGGTTCACAGATGGGGCACCGTAAGCGACCTCATCCTGCTCATAAAAGAAAATCTGGAGAACGGAGAAAGGACAGGAGCCCTCCTTAGCTTGCATATTTACTATGGCTCATTCTACATTAAGCAGGACAATGAAACTCTCACGGATCACCGCAGAGCAAACGTTGGAGGTGCGTGGTCACCGCACTCACCCCAGGGACTGTGAGACTTTGAGGCCTCGGGATGGCGGGAGATCTACCCTCACACTGTGGGGCAAAGGCAAACTCCAGGCACGGGAGAATTACATTCAACTTGTACCATGTCACTGGTGGGGGTGAAACCCCAAAGCTACTTCATCCCTGAGGGTGAGACTGTCACGAATGTGACTGAAGAACAGGACAGAAAGCCATTGGTGTCTCCTCACCATCTCCGCAGGACTGACAATGGTAGACCAAAGAGTTGTTGAGGAGCAGTGATCACGCAGCTCTTGCGTAGGTGACAAGAGGGCCGGTAAATAAGTACGGCGATGGCCCTGAATAGCTCCACTGGGAAAAGGGAAAATCCCTCATCCCAGAGGAATGGTTTTCCTCTTCAAAATGGGTATTTTTCAAATGCCAATGGCTGGTTCCCCAAAGGCACAGCCAATCAGAATGGAGTCAGGACTCTCATTTCTCAAAGTTCCCAAGAGGTGGTAATGTGTCACCAGGGAATCACACTGTGGTCTTCCTGTTAGTGCAACTCACCACCTGTCCACACGGTTCTCAATGTGGAGGCGCCGTGAGGGCCCGGATCCAGCCCTTACCTTGGCTGTGAGCATCTAAACCAGCACTCCGTCTGCAGCTGTGGTGTCTCCACTAGCAGGACTCCCCAAACCGGTCAGCTTCTCCCATCTTAACCTCCCGGCGCACACTTGCTTCTGAGAGCCAGGGGACGGACCGTGCTATGCCCCGTGTGCGTTCTGTGTGACCCCTGCTGGAGAAAATGTCCTCTGCTAGGCAACCTGGGGGAGGTGGAGAAGCTCTGAGCTTCAGAGCCCAGAGAGCCAGGGTCCACATGTGGATTTGCATAACTTCTCAGAGCCTGTTGCTGAAAACTGCAGGATTGGCTTATAAGCATTAAATGAGAGAATGTGAATTAACTACTGGTAACTATTAAACAAGTAAATGGTAAGATTTTGTGTGTGTGTGGGGGGGGGGGGGTTCCTAGTAAGAAGCTCTTCCACACCTATATGCTTTCACTATAATTGAAGCCAACTACAATGTAGTTTTGTACTTGCTAAAAACTGGGAATAGCTCTACCTAAAATTTTAGAGTTTTGTGTGTCACAGACCGATGCCACTGCACTACAGGGAAAAGCAAGGTCCAGGGAGGGTGTCAGAGGCCCCCAGGCAGGTGTCACTCACAAGACAGTCCCACGTGAACCCTCATCTTGATGTGTCATCTATTTATCATCACAAATGCCCACCGTGTAATATGGCATGATTTCACCACACTGTCACTACAGTTAGAGGGAAAAACAAAGACGAAAGCAGAATTTGGAAAGAACACAATTTCATGCTCATTGCCATTTGTTATGTTTCATTTCTCCCTAATTATATTCACTGAGTGACTTAGAGCAAAATAATTCCCTTAACAAATAGACCTTTTTCTTTCACCGTATCTGTATGTAATGAGAACAGAATAAAAATAAAAAGTTCCCTTCCAATTTATTCTATTGTTATCAAATGCTAATTGAGAAAGATCTAATTTGCATATTTTAGAAGGCTGTTTAATGAATTAACTGATGATTAAGTGCTTTCAAACTTAAAAAACTAAGTAATATTAGTTAAGGAAGGAGAAAGAACTTCAACAATTCTCTGTTTCCTACTGTCAACCAAAGGAGGCCAAGGATGAAAACCTAGCACGGAGGCTGAGCCGGAAACAAGAGCCGTCGCCGAGGGTTCCTGATGTCCGTGGCTCTCTGCTTATAGGAATTGCGCTAATGACCCCAGTCAGTGATGCCTACGTGCTAAACAGTCAATAATGGCTCTACCTACAAAAAACAATTTTGTTGCCATTATCCGTTACTGTGTATACGAACCATCCCAAAACTATGAGACTTCAAATGGCTATTTTATTTTGCTCATAATTTTGTGTGTCAGGAATCCAGGAAGGCCCTTGCCTGGGCAGACCATCTTTGATTCACTCGGGGTAACTGGGACTGGGGCATCCATTTCCAAGGGGGCGCCTTACTGTTCTTTGGTGTATGTATGTGTCTTTCCTCTCTCTCACAGACACACGCACACACACCTCTACACACACCCATCTCCACATGGCCACATGCCTTGGGTGCTCACAACATGGCAGACACAGGTCCCTCAGATAATGGCAAGAGCTCCAAACACCATGTGTCCTGTTGGGCCTGGGCTTGAAAGCAGGCATGACATCACTTCTACAGCACATGTCTGGTTAAATTGATCACAGAGCCCCCCTCCCAGATTTGAGGAGACTCATTATCTCCCATGTTTCATTAAAAAGTGGGCAGGTGAAGAAACTATGGCCATATTAAGTCCACCACATGTACTTAAGACTGGTTCTCAAGCAAAGCAAATCTGTCCCCTCGGGGACAGGCAGCAATACCTAGAGACATTGCTATTTACCCCAACTGGGGAGGTGGGTTCTATGATCATCGAGTGGGCAGAGAGAAGGCCATGGGAGGCAAGTTATGGGGAGGTGACCAGGAACGGTATGGTAAACAAGGTTTTTCTGTAGGCTTCAGTCGGTGCCTTCTCCGTTGATCAGATCTCTTGTGATTTAGAGACTTCCTTCTCGTCCCCGTACAGAGAAAGGGACGCCCTTACAGACAAAGAATTCCTCTACAAATGTGAGTTTCCCTTACAAAAGGGCAACTCATATTCTGTTATCAAAGCCTCTCCTATGTCTTCTAATTCTCAAAAAAAATCATTTCAAAATTATTCTATGACAAGGAGAAGATGGCATGTTCTGGCCTCCTACACCCATTTAGTCCTTTAATGAGGCAAGATTTAGGTTCAGCATAAAATATAAACCTATCAAGTTGGGTTCCCAGCCACAGAAATACATCATTACAGATGATGTGACATTTATAACTTTGTATAGTAATTAAGACCACTTTCCTCAAGACAAACATTTGGTTTAGAACAATCTAAGTCATTCCTTGATCTTAATTTTTATATGCCCGGTTATATGCACAAAGGAACTGACAGTCATTGTCCCCAAGGACATTCTAGAAAGAAGGTGAAACAATAGGAAGTTTTATATTTTGTCCTCAGAGCATTGTTTGATTTTGTTTTCATTTTTAAAAATCCTCCGATTTATTTCTCATTGTTTATCATCTTGGTACCATCCTGAAAATTCAACAGGGATCCTGATGGCCTCTTTTCCTTTATATTGAGCTTAATAAAAACTAAATAAAATTTCCATTTTAATAGCATCTGACAAGGATTGTCTTTCTAGGTCTGAAAATACATCATACGGGTATTTTGGGGGGGGGCTTTATTTCTAATTAGACACAATATTTTGAGAATTCATTTATCTGGTGCATCAAAAACTTTAAAATCTTTGAGAAATACCTGAAATGAGTCATGTATTATATAACTCTCCCCTCCTCTTTGAAGGCGATGGTGCCGGATGGGTGAGCTCAGTGGGGGGAGACGGTAGGAATTCTCACAGGATTCTTCTTCTCACCATTCTGCTTTGTGTCCACCGAATTTGAAAATGGGGAGAAACCATTTCCAGCTCTTCCCCCACCTTCATAGGGATTAACTGAATAATCAGTCAACAGTGGGAATTAAGAATACTGAGCCCTGTAGGGGACGCTTTCTACGCACGTTAAATGAGCACACTGAATGAAAAGCACAGTTCTGTGTTGAGAGAAAGCCTGAGCCCCATGGGGCGTTCCTGCCGCAGAAGTCAGCGGGAGGGAGGTCCCTCTTCAGTTCTCACCCCTCATCACAGATTGAAAAAAAATAACAAAACCAGGTACCCTCCGAAAGGATACACTTTAACCTCAAATCATGCCTAATAATAGGCCACTTTTTTTAAAAAAAGCATCTACCCACTGCTCGTGGTTTTTGCAGCACCAGGACACCAACTCCACTTACAACCAGTGAACGCTACAGTGATGGACCAACATGAGGAACTGAGGGGAAAAGCTAGCTTCTGGCAACATGAAACTAACAATCCCTATCAAACACCTCCAGACAACGGTTTAAAGGCATAGTCCCTGCCTTCAGGGAGCGTGCAGTGTGCCAAATGCATGCAGTTTTAGCACAGAAAGAGTGAGAGAGAAAGAGAATCTCCGATATCTCACCAGAGAAGAGAGCACAGCTCCCCACCCTATCTCCCCAGCGCTCTGGGTCTACCAGAAACAGAAAGAAAGAGGATCAAGGTTTAACCTTCTAAATCTGAAGAGCTGCCTTCCTATTTACTTCTTCTTTCAAGGAACAATTTTCTGCTTTTATATATTTTGCCCAACCATGCTAAGCAGGAGAGTAGGAGAATGTGAAATGTGTGTGCACACAGATGCGCACACACATGCACACACACCCACACACCCACACACACCACAGGCACTTCTACACACATGTTCTGTAGGCAAGACACAGGAGCCCAAAAGAGAAACAAGCTATCTGGGTTTAAATTTATATTTGTGTTCTCAGATACTTTGTTAATGTCCTGTGACTTGCTAAATGCAAATATGCATGAAATACACTCACATGAAAGAAAATCTTTAGTTCAAAAGAACTATGACTTCAATCTACCATGTATTACGTCTGAATAAAGAGAAACGCCATCTAAACCTTTTGAATTTTAATACATTTTTATGGCCTCTTTATAGCCCTCCAAAGTGCCTTCATATGTATGTAACAGAATGAACGACCCACCTGCATCGAATTCTCCCATTGCCTAGTGAGAGGAGCGGGTTGAGTGAGGAGACCAGCGAACAGCATAAAGCAGCAGCTGTAAATTCAAAGGCGTTGTTACAGGAACAGAGACACACTTCACGCTGGACCATTTATCTTGCTGTTTACGGCACACCTGGGGCCCAAGTGCCATCGCCAGCCCACCCAGGTAAAAGGGAGAATAAAACAGCCATCCATCCATCCATCTGTTTGTGTGAGAGATGGATTTGATTTGTATCTTGGTTGGGGAGGTCCAGTTATTTGTCAGTTTAGGGCAATCCAAATAATGAGCTAAAAAGCCTGGCTCAAAGGCAGCCATGCCTTCGTCAGGTGGCACGGAGCCTCCCCAGCAGGACAGCTGAAAGCCTGTTCACTTCCCATGCCACCTGGGAAACAGCTGGGAGGGAGAGGCCAGGCTGGGACCCTCTCACATCGCCCCCGCTGACCCTCAGGGCCAATGAGGGGCCCAGGCTGGTTTGAGGGGAGCAAGCTCTGCCCTCCCCCTACTCTCTCAGCTGCTCTAATAATTAAATCTGCAGGAGACAGACCAGATTAACAAAAGAAAACAACCCAAGTTAACTACCTACATATGCTTGAGAAACCCCCCCAATGAGAGAGACAAAGTTAAAACAAGGTACACGGGACATTCTGCACTCAGGAAGCGGTGAGGAGCCCTGGGCCCTCAGAGGGTAAAGGTCATCTTCGGGAAGGTAAGAAGAGCAGACATTCAGTAATTAAAGTTTGCCCTGCCCTAGAGGTCGGCCATGAAAAGCTGTCTCTGGTCATGACTCTGACAATGAGCAAAGCCCCACATTTAAAATCTTGCAGGGAGAGGTGAAACCTTCACAGGAGACCGCAAGGGCGGTCGACTTCCTGCAGCTTAAAATAAGTCATCCACCAAGTGTCCCATCTTGGGGAGGCCTGTCCCGAACCCCTTCAGTTCCAGTAACAGAAAGGGCAGTGGAGACTCTATGAAAGGGGTCCCAAGAGCACATCCTGAAAACGCTAGATCACGACTCTCCCAACTATTGGAGGTTATTTCAAGACGATGCTGGAGCCAGTGATACATTTCTTGCCTCCCCTGAAGGACACCCTGCGGGGACCACGACCCAGGCCAGCTCTCTGCGGGCCCATGTTCACATCTAAGGTGTCCACGAGTTCCCTCTGCCCTCATTTAAAGCACTTATGATGCAGAAACTCAGTTAAAACAGCACTGATGGCCCAGAAATGGATTTCCTTGTGTCTGAGTAATCCTCACAAGAATCCCGTGATGGGTATCATGCCCTCCAGCTCAGAATTACAGCAACTGTGGCTGAGAGAGTGTGGTTCCGTGTCTGTCCAGGATGCTGGGCTCATAAAGGACAGAAGACAGCCTTCTGCCCCAGGGACCAGCCACCGCCCTCGGTCACAGGAGTCGTAGAGGGTGGGTTATGTGATGCAGGAATACATTTCAATGGGTCCAGTTAACAAAATAATGGCCCTAAGTGCACTGGATGGAGGAGTCTTAGCCCTCCACACTCACTGAGGCTGAGACGACCCCCACCCCTTAGCAAGGCACACACGGCCCTGCACAGCCAGCTGGTGTGCAAGCCTGGCATCAAACCCCTCTCCCAGCCACACCTCCCTGGCATCACTGAACCCTGTCCTCAGCCCCTGGGCCATAATTTGGAAAGGGGGTGGGGAGCAAAGCTAACCAAGATCCAGCTTCCCCCGTCATGCACAGGCCAGAAATAACCAGAGGCAACTGCCCGGAGTTACAAATTCAACCCCTAGAAAGATTTCTGTGAGTTTTATTTCTATTAAGCAGTTGGGCACTCTCCACTGCCTAAATTTACAGCTAGGCTTTATGCCTCCTTGGTGCGTGTGTGCCGTGGAAGCTTCTAGCCTGAGGAGGACACAGGAGCCAAGTCCCCTATGGTACGAGGCAGTGAGTCAGGGCTGTGGTGTGGGGCACAGGGCGGCAGGCTCACCAATGCCAGCCCTGGTGAGCAGGTGGTCCCCCTCCAACACAGAAGACATGTGAGCATGCCTGTGTGCACTCGGGCACACCCGTGTCTCAGTTAGGTGTCTTCCTTCTGTGGGGACAATGGATGGAGTGTGCACTGGATGCACACAAGTACGAACACACAGGAGGACAAGGCCCTGGAGCCAAGGGCCACAGCTCGTTCTGGCCACTCGTGCCCTTGCCTGGGTGGCTCCACCTCCTCCCTGGTCAGGATGACTGTCCTCACCCCTGCCCTTGCCTGGATCCGTCACCACCCATTCCGGCACCCCTTTCCTTGCTGTCACAAGCTGCTATTGGCCACAGTTGAAATAGTTCCTCAAAATGCTACCCACAGTCACCACCGGACCCGGCAACCCCACTCCTGCCCAAACATCCGAGAGGACTGAGGACCAGGACTCAGACCCCTGCACGCAGCGTTCGTCACTGGGCTGTTCGTAGTAGCCAAACAGTACAGACAACCCAAGTGTCAATCGATGTGTGCCCACATGGACAAAGTGCGCTCAATCCACAGAATGAAACATCACCATCGTGAGGGGTGCAGCCCCAATAAAAGCTGCCACACACGAAGGTCACATGTTGTAGGGTTCCACCACTTCCGTGGGAACAGAGAATTGGTGGCTTCCTAGCGAATGAAGTAGATGAGTGGGTATGGGGAGTCACTGCTTCCCAGTTCGAGTTCCTACGGGAGGGGGGGAGCAGAGGAAGTTCTAGACAGAGGTAGGGGTGCGGGCTCCACGGCCGTATGTGAATGGAATGCTCCTGCTTTGTACACGGGAAATAGTTAAAATGGCAGCCTTTACGTTTTATTATTTTACCGCATTCAGAATGACAGAGAAAGGGCCACTCGCACGGACTGGCAGAGGGATGGCAGGCAGAAGCCACTATGTGGGGAGGCCTGCCTGGGTCAGACACAGGGACCAGGGTGCTCGGTGCCCAGAGGCCCCCACACTCTCGCCAGCCTGCCACCCTCTTCTTCCCAGACAGTGGGCCCTGCTGTTCAACAGTGCTCTGCGCAGACCCAGTGCAGACAGAGGGCCTCGCAGGCCGCCTGCGTGGAGGTCAGAGGGTCCCCAAACGCCCCGTGCTGGCTGCATTCTGGCACTGGGACCTGTCCCTGTGCAGCAGGACAAGCGTGGGAGGGCAACCATTCCTCCAGCCCTCTGGGTTCCCCCCTGAGCAGGGAGTGGGGTGTGGGGGAACTTCAACCACCATCGGCGGGTACTTGCGTCAGGGAGCAGTTTCCACTTGCTCCTCAGCTCTACACATGACTGGGGTGCGTCACTGTGGGAGTGAATCACTTACCATAGCAGCGGGGGGGGGGGGTGCAGACCTGCACCTGCTTTCCTTCCCTGGGCGGTCACACGTATCTCCTGTGACCCTGGGCTCAGCAGTGGCGATGCCTCCAGGTGCCCCACACATGCAGCTCCTGCTCACTCCACCTGAATCTCCACACTAAGGCTGCCTCCACGCTGAGGACTCCCCCCTGCCCCCCCCCAGGAAGCTCTCAAAGTTAGGGCGTGTTTCACAAGGGTTGTTACTGAGCTCATTAGCGTGGTCCTGTCTCTCACTGCGGTGACGGTGTGGGGAACACAGCTCTGTTAGTCCCGCTCTGCCAGACTTTCTTCTCCCGTGCCCCTGCCACGCTGCTGCCGTTCTCCCTACATGGGCTGGCTGTCACCGTGTCCTTCACCTGAGGCTCCCTCCCGGGGGAGAGGCTCTTGTGCCCTGCAGTCCTCCCTCTGATCCTACAGGCAACACTCACGGTCCTGTGGTGACATTTACCACGGTGTTTTCCAACTAAACTGTTCGGCTGTCTGTTTCTGTGAAAGTCATCCCTTCTCTGAATCCTTAGGATGCGAGAAGGCAAGAAGGGGGTAGCCACGTGGTGGTCCACCTGTCCTGCATCCTGGCCACATGTGGGAGCCACCTGGGATCCCCGTTAAACACAGCCTGCCTGGGCAGCCCTTCCCGTCCCGTCCCGTGCACGGACACTCGGCTCAGAGGGGGGGCAGGACGCCACACGGCTCCCCGGGGGGAGAGTGCTTCTGGAGCTGCGAGCCAGCGTGAGGAGCAGCACGCTCCCTGACAGGGCTTCCTCCGCTGGAGGAGAACCCGGGAAATGTGCACGAGGGGCCGCGGCAGGAAGGCATCCCTGCATACACGCACACGAACAGCACGCAGGCTAGCAGTGCTGACAGGAAGCTAGCCGGAGATGCCACTGTGGGAGCGTGCTGAGAGGTGCCCAGCCAGATGGAGGCACCAGGGCTGAGAAGACGCTAGTGGTGGGTCAGGCACGGCATGGGCAGGGGCGCCGGAACTCGCCACACTCCAAACCCGCCTCCCGGCGTCCCCAAGCAGGCAGGTGCGGGATGTGCTCTGCGGGCTTCGCACCTTAAACGCAAGAGGCACTGGCGTTCTCAGGATGTCCCCCCGACCCCAGTCTAGGTCTTTGGAAGAGTCTCGAAGTGCTTTAGGGTACATCCATCCCCAGCGGAGAGGAGGGGAGCACAGGCCTGGGTGGCCACTCAGGGGCTGGGGTCCCGGGAGCTGGCTGCAGCACCTGCGCTTCGTGCCAGGTGTCCTCCCTCCCTCTTCCTGGCCTGGGGACCTGTTCCACCGATCCTCTCTGCTTCTGACCAAGCCAAGGGGTCGGGTCGCGGGGGACACAGTGACTTCTGCCTCCCTGCGATGGGCACAGCCCCAGGCCAGACTTCAGCAGGCAGCCGCATCCAGGACCTTCCACTGGGCCGTCCAGGGACGCGCACCAGCCACAGAGACGTTGGGCGTCCTCACCCGGGGGAAACGTGGATGTGAGGAGAGGGTGACATTTGAGAGAGAACAGAATAGCACACTGCATAAGAAGCTGTGAGGGAAGGATTACTTCAAGGCTTCCAGAAGGCTGGCCAGAATCCAGGAGCGGCCAGTGGGGACCGGTGTGCAAAAGTGAACACTCATCTGAATAACGGTGACAGCGACAGAGGTAGGTGTCAGGAGCTGGCTCGGTGCACACATGTGCAGCCTCGTAAGTGGGGGTAGAATTGAGTCTTCCCGAGAAAATGAGCATGCTGCTTAAAGGGAGATCAAATTGTGTTTCTCTCCACAAAACCTAGGATGGACGACCACCGTGGTCATGCCCAGTGCGGTCAGCAGTCACCCAACCAAAGGAAAGCGCTGCGATGCTGCCAGGCTGCACAGAAGGCTTCCCGCTCGGTCCCACGCGGAAGAGTAAGTTCTCATGTGATGCTGCCTCTGAAGTCAGGTGACAGAAAGGGCATTCTTCCATCAGAACCAGAACCGGCAGGTCCTTTCTTAAAGTGGGCTCATGGGTGAGGACAGCCTGGAGGAAGAGGCCGGGTCCTGGAGCCTAGGTGAACTCACCTCATGCAGAAGCACAGGCCCCTGCCCTTTCTGCCCCTCTTCCCCCGTGGTGGCAGCGTGGCCACGAGGAGCGCAGGGAGTGGGTCTGGCCCAGGCATGGCCGACATGCGGCCCACAATTAAATTTTTAATATTCTCCACACGACGCACTGTGTAAATGAAATAAGTGGCACTTTTAAATCGTTATACATAAACTACGATATCTAACCATTGTACAACAATGAAAGTTAAAATCTCAGCTACTCAGAAGTGGAAGCGTCTTTGATGATTGGAAATTGAGATATTTAAGAAGATAGTGATACGCAGAAAAGAATTTCACGTGTGACTGATCTAGGGTTAACTTCCAATAATTGGTCGAATGGATTCGCGATACTTCTTTTTTTTTTTTTTTAAAAATCCATTATAAAGATTTACAACTTTTGTACTCATCTGTGCAATTTTTATAAGCAACTAAATAGTGGAAAATATGGAAATTTAAGAAAACTTGCCAAGGAATATTTAGTAATCTTCAGCTGAACTTATATTTGTGAACAAACTTTTTCTTTAATGAATCTAAATAAAAGTAAAACAAGATCAAGATGGAATGATTTACATTTGGAGGCTGTGTTAAGAATAGCTACTACAGTATAGAGCCAGATATTAAAAAAAAATAGGCGATGCAAAGCACAACACGTCACATTAGTTTTTTTGTTAATTTGTTGTACTAAATTACACTTATTCATAAACAAATTACATAATAAAATTTTGTTTACTTAAACGAATCATTTTTGTATTTAACATTTTTTAATTTTAATATTTCATCCATCCCGTGAAAAAAGTTTTCTTTCTAACCTGGCCTGGGGGCAAAAACTGTTGGCCACGCCTGGTCTGGCCGCTCTGTTGGGATGCTGTTGAGTGCCGTTCTCAGATGAGTGAGAAAAGAGGTGGGTTTGTACCTGAAATTCACCCAGGGCTGGACCAGCGAGGGGTCCGGGCGAACGTCCCTGTCCTGTCCATCAGGAAGGGCAGCAGGAGGTCTCACAGAGGTCAGCTAGCACGAGCCCACCTATCCTAACTGGCATCCCTGCCGGAGCAGCTCTCTCCCTCCTACCCGCTGCCTGAGCTCAAAAGCATGGTTCTAGAGCTCAAACAGCTGACCTGTCTCATCATAGTACCACAATAAGCTGACAGGTGCTGTGGACATAAAACACACAGAAATTCTCTGGGACCAAGAAAAAGACTGAAAATAAGAAAATCACAGGTTAAGGGTTTTCAGGTCTGGATGCTGGGCCACGGTCCATTTCCTAGGAAGCCAGACTTTGCTTCCGGGGTTAGCATCCTGGTGGCAACAGTGCCCGGTGCTCACTGGGTAGCAGGCAATGTCCCCGTGCCTGACATGGGTACCTCACGCCTCCCAGTGCTGCTGTGGGGCGGGCACTGTTGCGGGCAGCCCCTTGCAGGCAGTGGGTGAGGCACAGAGAGGTTACTTATTCTGGCCAGGGTCACACAGAGCTGAGAGCCCACACCCTTAGCCGTCATGCTGTGTTGACATTTATTGGTACCTCGGGAGCCAGACGCAGCCACGCGGGACCCGTCCGAGGCTTCCTCCTGTTCTTGGCCCAGCAACCGTCCCCTAGGACAAGCCCCTGCCTCTCAGCCACCTTTTCAGAAGCCCGAAACTTTGGTTACTGCAAACCAGAGACTTGTGACCGGAGCTGGGACTTGGTGCAGAAACCGCGTGACGAAGAGAAAAACCTGAAGGGGTTTCCTGTCACATTCATCACACTCTTTAGGGCTTCAGACTCAGATGTCGAGTCTGTCTGAAGGTCAATGTCATGCGTGAGGCCTGCCCATCCCGAAGCTCCACCTGTCACCTTAACGAACTATGCCGTGTCCCATGTAGTTTAACTGCTCTAAAGGGGACCATGTTCCTCACTGGTGCCCCTTGTCGGCGGCGTTCCGGTCAAATCCATCATCTCTTGCTTGCTTAGGAGGGCATCTCTATCTGTCAGAATGCCGCGAGCTCCTGCTTACGGGAGGGTCTGGGCTAATGAAGGCTCCCGACGCGTGTTAGTTCATGACGCCGACGCACTTGATGAACACTCCCAGGTGTCACGGACACCTGCTCCACTTTCTGTCTCTGCTGCGCTCTGCTGCGATGAAAGCTGTCCGTTTACAACTTTCCTCTGTCGGCTTACCCGAGAGCAGGCGAAAGGCGGGGGCCTGGGAGACAAAGATCCTTTCTCCATGTCACGGTTCTCTGCCATGTCTCTGCCATTTCCGTGTCCTCATCACTCCTTCTGTTTTTCAAAATCTTTGTGTCCACTGACCCCTAGAGAGAGAGACCTTCCCAGACTTTCTTCTGTTCTCTGAAGCTTCCTCCCCAGCGCGTTCCCTGAAATCCTTCCCCGTCAGGAACGCTCCTCCACTGACATTTTCAGGATGAGTGAAGAAGACACCCAGCCTTCTTTTTTCCGTTCTGTTCTTTTTTTGGCCTAGACAGAGCAGGGATCCCTAAATAGAAGTAAGAATATTCCCTCAAGAACATCAGAGCCAAGATCTGTAACTTACAACATACACTGGCCACTAAATTAAGAAGTCATTTCTCCATAAAACAGAAATGATCGATGTCTTTCCCAAGGGGAAAGGCCCCTCGATGAAGAGGCTATAAAAATCCCATTACTACGGTTACCCATCCATGTGACTAGCAACGTATCAATAAACAGACGTGCAAGGGGCCGTGGATTGTGCACATATGGGGACCATACACCTCAAGGTTTCCGGGATGGAAATATTATGTCCCGTGTACCCCGTATGTATAGTCATCCTGGCTGGACCATGCTTCCCAAATTCTGGCTGAGAAAATATGGCCACGATCACTTAAATAGCACAGTCACCACAGTGCCCAAGCCATGACACAGGTGACAAGTCACTACGGCGGCTGCTGCAGCGTGTGGCACCGGGAGGAAGGACAGCATCTCTCACGGTTGGCAGGGCCAGCAGCACATCTCACAGACGTGACAACTGCAGCAGCAGTGCAGAAAGGGAACAGTTAGGAGCCGCCCAGGCTTGCTGTGGGACTGCTGGTTCAAGGACAGTAACAGCCAGCACACGGGACAAGGAGTTGACGGAGACTTCCGGGCTGAGTGTGCGCTGCCCCACCGTGGACACAGGTGGCGTGGCGTCACAGACCGTCACTTCCAGGCATCCCTGAGAGTGACCAGGAGGGACCTTGGTCAAGTGGACAAGAACAAGGAAGTCTGCCTCACTAGACAAACCTACTTGTAGGGGTGCTTCTGTCACATACCGATAACATCCTTTGTGAAACACAGGATTTTCACAGAAGCCCTGACATAGGATAGTGTCTGTCCCATAAGTTGCTGCAGACTGTCCTGCTCCCCGGTGTTCACAAATGTGCCAGGAGCTACAGGGTTTAAGCGGAGCCGCAGCACCCTCCCCGCCCCCCGACCCGCCACCACTCCCATCACAGAGTGTAAGGACCCGGCAGAGAGTCAAAGCCCTCACATGGAGATGTCAACACACGCACACAGGAAGAGGGGTGAACGGTCGCGACAGGAGTCCTAGTGAGCTGCAACACGTGTCTGAAGCAGCTGCGTGCCTCCCGCTCTACGGGGAACAGGACCCCCACGAGGTGGCAGCAGGAAGGACCCCTTCTCTGAGCCGACACCTCCCTCCCAGGGGTGAGGATGGGGACCCCCACCTCTCAGAACAGGCCCAGGCACCAGGTCTCCGCACCCCAGAGCGCACAGCCATTGGAAAAGGCATCCAAGCGTGTCATTCAAGTGACGGCCCAGGAGATTCTCGAGCAGCCACATAAAAGGCAAGATAAAAGTCTATGGAGACCGTTAGACTTAATGGAGGGAATGGAATGAGCGCTCTAAACAAGGGGAATGGAAGAGGACCAAGAGTAGGAGGGAGGGGCTGGCAGCCGAAGCCCCCTTGCCCATGTTGGAACAAGAAGAGACCAGCGGCCATTAGAGAACTGCATGGGGACGTGAGGAGCCACCATCTTAAAGCAACCGAAGCTGTCTAAATTTTAAGTCAGACCTCCCACTGACTTGGTTCTCAAGGACCTGTTGAGTGTGCATGACGGTTAAGCTGTGCAACAGATGTTGACTCAGGAGACAGGATCTGAGCATACACGTGTTTAAAAAACAAAAACATAAACACTCCTGCTGTAATTTCAGTTGAATTGGTAAATCCTCTTCGCTGATAAAATCCCTCAGGACACAACGTCCCCATTGGTTTCAGACCCGAGAATGTTCTCCAAAGCACACCTGAAATGAAGTCACAGAGCACAAACGAACACTCCTGGGTGAGAAGGGAACAAAGGGTGCCCCGTCCTGAAGCTCAGAGCGACGCGGAGCCCCAGCCTGGGTCCTCAGATGCTGACAGAGATAGTGCTTTCCTCCTATTCAAACCCAGCGTCAGTGCCCTCCCTTGGTGGGGGGAGGATTTTGCTGTAACAGTAGCTACAAAGGGCCTGAGTTCCCCAGAGGAATTGTATGCAGTGGAAAATAAAAACAGCTACATGATCCCTTCCACGTCATGACTGACTTGGGCAGCAGTGAGTCAGTCTGAGAGCCCATTGTGCATATCATGCACTCCGGCAACGGTGTCCTGCCCCGGGCGGGCACATCAATCTGTCTCCTGGCCTGAGATGGCAGTGTCATCTCCCTCTGGAAACCCTGTACTCATGGTGCCCAGCATGCTCAAGAGAATTGGGGACAAACAGTGGCAGACAGGAAGTACCCGCGTGTACTCACAGGTGCCTCATTCCACAGTAGAACCCACATCTGGTGCACAAAAGAGGCAGGGTGCTGGGCTGTGCTGGTTTTCAACCCCAGCTCATCCAACCGTTAGGAGTCTAACCAGGTCCCCCAGGAAAGGAGACAGAAAACACCATCTCTAGAGCTGTCCTGAAGATTAAATGAGATGTTGGCTCAAATAAAATAAATTGCAGTGCTGTAGGTGAGAAGTCCAACACAGTTCTCCCTGGACAAAAATTAAGCTGTCTGCAAATCTCCGTTCTTCCCTAGAGGTTCTCGTGGAGAATCCACATCCTTGCCTCTTCCAGCTTCCGAAAGCCACCCACATTCCTCGGCTTGTGGCTCCTTCCTTCTTCAAAGCCACAACAGCAGGTAAGTCCTTCTCATTCCTCATCATTCTGACTTCCTCTTCTGCCACCTTTTCCCAGGTTTAAGAACCTGCATGATCCCATTGGTCCCACCTATGTATAATCCAGGATGATCTATCTCATCTCAGAATGCCTAACTTAATCACATCAGCGACGTCCCCTTCACGAGTGAAGTGCCACAGTCGTGGGCTCAGGGATCAGGACGTGGAGGGGGTCTGTGCTGCCTATCACACTTGTCCTTGTGGAACTTCACGTCCATGGAGAATCTGCCACCCACAATCTCCAGGCCGCTGCTTCCCAGCTGGTGTTCCTTCGGCCAGATTAACAGGCGAAGCCCTGAACCTTCTCTAGCTTGTCATCATCAGAGGGGCCATGCTGTCAGTTTCCAATTCGGAAGAGACGGAAAAACACAGTTGCGTGTTGAGTTGTTATGAGTGGTCTCACCGTTCGGTAGGAAGAGACCACAGTGAATCAGGATACAAAGGCATCATTGCTTCTTATCGAGCTGATAACTCTGCGTAAACCGAGATCATGACACACGGGAATTTAACCTCAGGAGTCTAATGAACACTCATGAATGAACCCTGAACAGTTAATTCATTACATAAAATGTTTGCTCCTCGGGGTTCTCTTCAGTTGTCATTGTGTATAAATTATGTTATTGCCGATGTATCAGTAAATCATTCATAGTTCTTCAGGTTCCACCAAGTAATTGCCATCAACTTCCTCTGTGGCCCTGAGGTCAAGCACTGGGGTAGCTATTTTGTGCGACATTTGACTTTCACCATTACATCAACCCCTGCTGTCTCCTATTTCACAACCAGCAAGTTCCCAGAGTGAGAATAATCATTATGTGACCCAAAAAGTCAGTGTGGGACTAACAAAGCATAAACAAAGTCTAAATGTTAAATAAAACTCTGAAACCAGGGGGGTAGATGTGCAGATGATCTCACGTGGACAAAAAGCCCCAGTGAACCAGAAACGCGAGGTGGCTTCTTATTCCACTGAAGCCTGTGCTGAAGCGATTACACCCACTAACCCACGCAGAGGCTGACTCACCAGAGTGTGGGAGCCACGCTCAGATGCCAGGAGGGTTTAGAGAGAAAGGTGCCCCCACCTTGGGCGAGAGGGACAAGCTATTCCTGCGTTCCTTTCCTCTTAACAGTGACAAAGAAGGTGACTCGTGTCTCTTAATCACCCTCTGAAAAATAAAAGGGTTAGGCAGGTAACTGGGGAAGCTCTGTCCCCCTGTCACCCTGGACACTGTTATCCCAACAGGTTGATGAGAGGATTGGTCTTTACCAAGTGGGCCATGCCATCCTGGAGCCTGAAACTGAAGGGGGTCTCCGTGTTGGTCATGTTGGGTGCACACCTCCACTCCGCCTCTTGTCTCTCCTTCCATCTTGTACTCCTTGGTCCAGGTGACTGAGCATCTAGGGAGAGTTTAGAAAGAACCAAAGGCCCCATAACATCCCTGATCAATGGGGCCAGGCGGGTCTTCGTGGCTCTGCTGTGCACTCTTGCATTGAGACTTCTCTTCCTCCCTTCGTGTTTGGGCTCTGTTCTCTTAAATCTGGGGATTCCATTCCTCTCCCTTTCCCTACGTCATTGTCCTATCAATCTATAAGTTTGAGCTCCTTTTCTTTTCATATATGGGATCTTTTCTAGACAAAACTTCTGATTCTCCAAGTTTTTTTTTTTCCACTTGCAAACAACTCTATTTCTGGACTCTCTACTTTTCCTAGAATAATTTCCTAGTATCTTCTAATAGTATGTCACTAAGAAGTAAATTTAATTTCAGCCTTACTGACTGTAACCCCAGGGAAGCATAATAGAATTCTTTGGGACTAGCACTTGAAAAAGTGTTTGTCACTGATTTCTAAATTAGGGAGAATAGGCTAGACTCTGCATCAGTAACAAGTAATCCTCAAATCTCAGGGACAAGAAGCTCCAGGACATCACTCCATGTGATGACTCAGGGATCCAGGCCACATTTTGCTCAACATGTGGCACCTGTGTTTCTCACAAGGTGGTTTGGTGTGTGAATGCGGCCATCGGAGAAGCCAAGAAGTCCAGCACTACGTGGGTTACAAAACCATAGAGTGTGTGGGCAGCAGAGGGGCTGGAAGCAGATCTGGAAAGTGAGCCTAGGGAGAGGCAGAGCCTGTGGCCAGAGTCAGAGGATACCAGTTAGAGGGGTGAAGAGCCAGGGGAGACCCCCATTCCTTCAATGTTCTGAGTGATGTAGACATCCAGATTGGCATTAAGGGTGAGGAGCCTAGTCAGGGTCCAGATACTACCTACTGACGTGGCACTCATATTAACTTTGGGTAACTTCACTTCATAATAACCGTGTCTTATGATTACTAGGAGCACCTCCCTGTCCCATGTTCCCTGAAGTGCTGGAAAAAAGAGCCACACAGGCCCTGGCCGGTTGGCTCAGTGGTAGAGTGTCAGCCTGGTGTGTGGATGTCTGGGTTCAATTCCCGGCCAGGGCACACAGGAGAAGCGCCCATCTGCTTCTCCACCCCTCCCCCTCTCCTTCCTCTCTGTCTCTCTCTTCCCCTCCCGCAGCCGAGGCTCCATTGGAGCAAAGTTGGCCCGAGTGCTGAGGATGGTCCCATGGCCTCTGCCTCAGACGCTAGGATGCTTCTGGATGCAACAGAGCGACGTCCCAGATGGGCAGAGCATCACCCCCTGGTGAGCATGCCGGGTGGATCCTGGCTGGGTGCATGTGGGAGTCTGTCTGACTGCCTCCTCACTTCTCACTTCAGAAAATTACCAAAAAAAAAAATTCACTGTGTGTGTGGCAGGTTTGAAGCTTGACGCGCTCCGCCGCAGTCCCCCCAGCAAACTGAGGCAGCGTGCCAAGTTCCCCAGAAGGAGGTTTGCAGAGAGCATGGCCCCTGCCCTCAGGGGGCTCCACACCCCTGAATTCACCAACCAAATGATCTTCTATTTAAGAATGAGATGAGGTGGCTATAAATTCACATTCACCTTTCTTCCTAATGGGTAAACGTACCAAGAGCATGCTGATTAAAGCCATCTGTCTCCATTTGTGTCAGGATCCATTAAAATTACAATTAATCTCCCAGTATTATTTCTCAGAATTTGTCCTAAGAAAGGACATATCCTTTCTACCAAGACATGGACAATGTCTTGCTACCTAAATGTCCCTTCCTACTCTCCTACAGGGACCCGGTCTCCAAGGCCCGGACCAAACTCCCCTCTCCGCGTGTCCTGAAGCCACCTTAGACCCGTCCCGATGGCCCTTTTCTCTGAACTCTGATCGCATGAATTTGGGGAGGGGTATTTAATTTACTAGTCATCCTTTCATGTGATTATCTCTTACCATGCCTACTAGAGCATGAAATTCTTCATGGTTAAGAGCATCAAATATATCCCTTCATAGTATCTAGCATAATTCTTCACTAAGCACAGCTGTGCCCTGAATGTTTCCCCCCTAAAAACATCCTCATGTTAAAGCCTAACCCCCATGTGATGGTATTAGGAGATGGGATCTTTGATGAGATCTTGAGGGTGGGACCCCCATGCCAGTGGCAATGGAGAAGTCTGTGGTTTACTGATTTAAGAATGGAGGGATACTGTATCACGTTTGTATGTTGCTGGGAACAACCTGCTACAGAAGGAAACGTGGGTAATTTGAAAGGGGAAGAGAACGTCTGGAGCGCTGTCTTTGGGTAAATGAGAGGGATGAACCCCCACAGGGAACTAGTTTTTGCTAGGAGCATGCATAATCCATCCACAGCAGTGGCCTCCATCTCTCCCACAGGGAGAGTCAAGGAGGGCATGTAGAAACCCAGATGTCGGTCCCACTACGGGGTTTCTGATGCCTTCCTTCAGGGGAGGGACTTTAGACTTTGTGTTCCCAACACACTTCCAGAGAACAGTGCTGCAGCTGGTCTGAGGACCCCAGCCAGAGAAGCACAGACAGTACCAGATTAGAGGATAAAGTGCAGGGGTGTCAGACGTGGAAGAGGGAGTCCGCGGAGATCGTGGTCAGAGTCCTTCCACTTCCTACCTCGGTTAAGAAACTGAGTCATGACCTCAGAAGCATTCGGAGCCCATGGTGGCAGAAGCCAGAGAAGAAAGGGAGAGGTCGGAGACGTGCCAAAGCCCCCTGCAGAATGGGGGCAGAGGAGAAAGTCTGGAGTCTAGAACGTTAATGACACCGCAGAGCCTCCACACCAGCCTTCAGCAGCTGACTCTATACTTCTCATCCATGTGAGGAGGGGGAACTCCGGTCTGGTCCACTCAGCCTGCCATTGCACGGAGCCCAACAAAACACTATCACGAAAGCTTCCCGCACGGTGCCTGCACGCGCCAGACCAGGACCAGCAAGTGCTTCCCATGTGTGTTCTGTTGCTCCTTAATATTGCTAACATGGACCGCTCCGTAAAAGCCGTGGTGTCACGGTTCTGAACAAAGGCCAATTGTTCAATAAAGATATGGAAAGTCTGAGCCTGACCAGGTGGGGGCACAGTGGATAGAGCAGCAGTTCTCAACCTGTGGGTAGGCGACCCCTGTGTTTTGGTCGTTCGACCCCCGCCAGGGTCTCGACCCACAGGTTGAGAACCGCTGGGATAGAGTGTCGGACTGGGATGCAGAGGACCCAGGTTTGAAACCCCGAGATTACTGGCTTGAGCGTGAGTTTACCAGCTTGAGCAAGGGGTCACTGGCTTGAGCATGGGATCATAGACATGACCCCATGGTCACTGGCTTGAACCCAAAGGTCACTGGCTTGAGCCCAAGGTTGCTGGCCTGAGCAAGGGGTCACTCACTCTGCTGTAGCCCCCTGGTCAAGGCACACATGACAAAGCAATCAATGAATAACTAAAGTGCCGCAACAAAGAACTGATGCTTCTCATCTCTCTATCTGTTCCTTTGTCTGTCTCTCTCTGTCTCTGTCACACACACACACACACACACACACAAAGATATGGAAGGTCTGAGACATCACCCTTCCTAGAAACAATCAGTTGTCCTGCCACCATTTCCTGGAAGCGGGCAGAAGATGCAGGACTTCCGGGTCTGACACAAAGGACTTAATGCTCACTGCAAAGGCCAGAGCTTCCTGTCTACACTGGCTGTCCATGGCCCTGTGCTCTACAAGGCAGGCTGCGGCGATGGCCCACACATAGAGCGGTACATCCAGGAGAGAAACCCAGGGCCTGGCACTTTGTGAACAAACAGCAGACGAGCCCATCCCCTGCCTGACGCAGTGGCTGCCCTCCTGGGTGATTAGTCTCAGAAATGAAGATGAATCAGCCTTGAGGCCTGGCACGCTCAGCAGGAACGCGCGGGAACACTCAGGACTCCCGGCCAACGGCCACCCCCAACACTCTTCTCAAACACATGTTATGCTAATATTACCATGTTGGATATGCCAGAAACCACTAGATCAGGGGTCAGGAATCTTTTTGGCTGAGAGAGCCATGAATGCCACATATTTTAAAATGTAATTCCTTGAGAGCCATACAACGACCCGTGTGCATTACGCAGTATCCAATAAAAATTTGGTGTTGTCCCGGAGGACAGCTGAGATTGGCTCCAGCCACCCGCAACCATGAACATGAGCAGTAGGAAATGAATGGATTCCAATACATGAGAATGTTTTATATTTTTAATGTTATTATTTTTTTTTATTAAATATTTGTCTGCGAGCCAAATGCAGCCATCAAAAGAGCCACATCTGGCTTGCGAGCCATAGGTTCCCAACCCCTGCACTAGATACTGAGACCTATCCAGCCAACTGCCATTCTGGCATTTGTTTATGGATCTAAGCTTGGGAATGAGGACACGTTCGGATACGGGCAGGAGATTTACACCCCTTCGAGAGGCTGTTGGAGTCATCACCAGTAGCCTTGCTACTCCCTGAAGCCCGGGACCCAGCTCTAGCCCTGATGTTGAATTATCTGCAGCATTCATCGACTTGTATCCCGGCCAAATGCTGGCCTTTCGGAAAAGACTTCACAGACACTTCTGCTGAGTCAGGACACACTAAATGTGTCATTCGATGTTCCACTTGTTCCTGGTTGTTTATTAAGATTTCTGAGAAAAGTACACAGTGCTAAACGATATTGCAGCGGGTATAAAATGTCAGCAGGCCTTGGAAATAAAACACCCATCAGCTTCCACGCTTTGAGCCAAGCCCCAGAGAGTCCATACTGCTGAACTGTAAGAGCAGAGCAAGTCTACGGCTATTTCCCCTTGTCCTTGGCCCCAAGGCAGCACATGGAATTTTCTTTTTTGGGGGGGGAGGTTTGTATTTTTCTGAAGTTGGAAACAGGGAGGCAGTCAGACAGACTCCCACATGCACCCAACCGGGATCCACCCGGCACGCCCACCAGGGGGCGATGCTCTGCCCCTCTGGGGCGTCGCTCTGTTGCAACCAGAGCCACTCTAGCACCTGAGGCAGAGGCCACAGAGCCATCCTCAGCACCCGGGCCAACTTTGCTCCAATGGAGCCTTGGCTGCGGGAGGGGAAGAGAGAGACAGAGAGGAAGGAGAGGGGGAGGGGTGGAGAAGCAGATGGGTGCCTCTCCTATGTGCCCTGGCCAGGAATCGAACCCGGGACTCCTGCACCCCAGGCCAATGCTCTACCACTGAGCCAACCTGCCAGGGCCAGCACATGGCATTTTCAAGAAATATTTCCCAAGCCCTGAGGAAAAGGCTGAGCAGTTCCCAGACGTGGGAATGAATGAATGAGTGGTGAACGAAGCATGGTCCTTTGTTCTTGAATGGACTGTGTACATAAAAAATAAATTACCTTCATCGCTATCATAAATGTGTAAAAATGGATGGTGACATAGGAGACTGAACAGGAAACGGCATCTGGAGGGGGACCTGCAGAAATGCCTCCATGGGAACACAGTGGGGGTTGGGCGAGTCGGAGTTCCACCAGAGAGCAGACTCAGCAGGACATACACATTAACAGAGGGCTGACCTCAGCCCCAGTGGGCCCCGGCTGAGAAGCCTGAAGCCCAGGGGACTGTCAGGAAGGGAAGACCACCAGCAGTCTGGCCCCCACGAGCTGAGCTGAAGCTTCCAGTCACGGGCCGGCAGGTGGACAGGAAGAATCGGCACCCTCTGGAGCCTGCAGGCGTATGCTGACTTCCGGGGGCCCAGCTCCTCTTCGAGTGGGCGTCCGCTCAGACCTGGAGATGACAGCAGACTGGACCTCCTCCTCGTGTGAGTTTCCCTATCAAGGGCTGGTCCAGGACTTGGACCTAGAATGTACAGAAAACATCAACAGCGCAATAATAAAAGGAGAAACAACCCAACTTCTTCCATGGCAAAGACGTGAACAGACATATTACAAAACTAAAGATGTATGAATGGCCAATAGGTAAACAGAGGCTCATTCACTCATCTACGAAGAAATGCAGATTAAAACCGTCTGAGACACCACAGCCATGCAGCAGAATGGCCAGAATGAAAGACACCGGTATTGTCTGGTCTGGGGAGGGTGCAGCCACCTGCTCTGATGCGCTCCGGGTGGGGGCGGACCATGGGACAACCACTTTGGAAACTACTGGTCAGGTTCTTTTAAAGTTAAAATATACTTACCATAGAGGCCCCACAATGCCATTTCTTGATATTTACTCAAAAAAAAAAAGAGATATATCCCCCAAAAGGCTGGTATCTGAGTGCTCATCGTAGATTTATTCATCATAGCCCCAAAATGATAACCCAAAGTCTATCCACATGTGAGTGCATAAGCAAAATGATTCCAGACAATAGCATTCCATTCAGTGTTTAACATATATATTAATATTTACATTATTCATATAGTATTGATACACACAACAGTGAATCTCACAGACATGGTTAAGCAAAGCCACACACAAGTGTGACACACACGTTAGCAAAGTACATTGTATGTACTATATGATTCCACTCATATCAAGCTTTGGAATTAGACGAACTAAACTATTGTGACAAAAATGTGAACAGTGGTTGCTGCAGAGTGGGTATCAGTCGGTCGGCTGGACAGAAACACAAGAGCCCTTCCTGGGGCGATGGAAATACCTTCAGTGTTGAGAGAATGATGTCAAAATATCTCAAACTTACACTTTAAAATCTGTATACTTTATTGCACATAAGTCCTAATTTAAGAAAAATAAAAATTGCAGTCATGCTTTTGTACTATTTTGTAGTATATTGTACTATATTGTAGGTTTGGCTGATGATCTCTGGCTTGCCCACAACTTGACTTAAAATTTAAAAATCACACTCAGGAAATTTACGCACCCACTGGTAAGTGACCTTCCTGGTGTTTATGGGGTCCTTACTCGTTCGCCTGACTGCATTTTGTTGTTGCTATTGTCGCGATTATTTATAGGTCACATGTTGTAGACAACACAGCTACATAAAATCTCTCCCTATGAAATGATGACGCTGTCCATCCACTCCCGGTGGGACACGCTGCCTCCACAGCAGCATGCACTATTCCCTTTCATCTGCATCTGGTGGTCAGCAGACAGCCGAGCTCACACACAGCAAGTGACAACGTGACCTGCAGAGTGTGCGACCCAGGTGGCTGCGTACATCCTGACTGTTCCTTCTGCCCACGGGTGGCCAGCCACAAATGAGAGTTCCCTTCAGTGTCTAGGTTTTCTCTCTGCACTCTGCCTAGAGACTGCATCCATATAATCAATTCTCCCTGACAACCCGGACCTCCCAATCCCTGTGCACACAGGGACAGACTCGTCTTCACACGCCCTGGACCCCTCCTGGCTCCCACACACGGGCAGCACCCTTCTGACTTGTCGAATGTTAGTAGGTGTTAAATTGCATTATTTTTGCAGGTATGAAGGTGAGACATCAGCTCGGTGTTTGGGTTAGCATGTTCTTCTCTCTGTGTGGGTCGTATATGCAAAAATTCTATTGAGAATCAGTATGTCTTTATTTGTTTGTATATTTGACCCAGGCTTTTCTTTTGGTAGAAGTCAGTTTCTTTTTTCTTATTTTAGGGTATCAATGATTAGAAAACTGAATTTCAGCAAACCTCCTGAGCTTATGAGCATAAGAAGGTCACATTTATCATTCATAGCCAGGATTATCAAGCCCTTGGCCCCTCTCAATATAATTTCCTCCATCAAAGTTGCTCAATTATTTCTGGGAATCCTCAGGAAGTGCCCTTGTATCCTAAAGAGTGGGTCTCTGAGCTCCTCACACGCCTCTGCTTGCAGAAAAGCCCCTTGAGGAAGCCCCCGCACTGGGAGCACTGGACCCAGTGTCCTCTGTGAGAATGCTTTGGACCCAGACCCTGTCCGCCACCCCTCCCCAAACTGCACAGTCACCCCGTGCTCCTTTGGGAACTGGGAAGGATGTCCCTTCCCCAGCAAGTTGGCATCCTTTCTCGCCTGGGGACAGCTACCCCTCTCTGAGCCCCAGGTGACGGCAGCCCTCTTCCCACAGTGGTCAGACTTGGGGTCACAGAGGCTCCTTACGACAAGTGAGCAGGTTTCTGACTCTCACTCCGTGGCCTGGAATTACTAGAGAGAGATGTTTGTCTGTAGAGGGCCGGACACTCCAGAGAGAGAGAGAGAGAGAGAGAGAGAGAGAGAGAAAGGCCGTCTAAAGCTGGGCATTCCACCAAACTCCCATGGCCCATGAAATTCTGTGCAAGGAGGTGAGGCCAGGGTCACCATGACCTTCTGCCCAAGAAGGGGGGCTGGGGTGCAGTTAAAGGTTCCTTGAACAGGGATCAAAGTCTCTCGCAGTTAGAAACTCAGACCAGGCTGCATTCAGCCCCCTAGGCCAGGGCGACTAGCCCACGGTCCTCCCACGCCCTCCCCCCTACCCAGAAGCATAGGCAGGGACGCAGCAGGTGGGTGGACCTCTCATGCTCCTTGGCCTGGACTCCATGCCATTCCTCCACAAGACAAAGTTCATGACCAGATGACATCCAGGAAGAGTCTGCCTGCCACCAACCACACGTCCAGGCATCGCTGACTCACGCGAGCCCTAACATGCCCTTTGGGAGGGGACCCAGTCCCGGTGAGCCACACGCACGTCAGTGCACACTCACGAGGTGAGCGCTTCTGCTCCAGATGTGGCCACCCTAGTCCTGCTCAGCGGGGCACCATGTGAGCAGAGCCTGGGCGCCGCCCCTCCGGCTCCAGGGTCCAATGTCCAGCCATGCATTCTGCAGCTGCAGCCCATGATGGCAGCAGTGGCTTCCTGCCCTTGCTGTCTCCTGTTCGGCTCCTAGCATCTCCATTCCCTAGGTAACGAGCTCATCCCGTTAACTCCGCTCCACTGTGAATCCTTGAGATGCTGTCTCAGTTGGACACCACATTTCTCAAGTTTCCTGGGTATGACCTCCCCCAACTTGCACACAGTTTGAGAACAAAGAGCACAAGCAATGACCCACTCTTCCAAAATGTTTCACGTAATTATCATAATAATAATTAAATATCAAACTTAGGAAAGCTGTCCGATGAGTTTATCAAGTCTGGGCAGGGTTCTTGTGATTCCTTTACCTTTTCTTATTTTGCTTATGTTGCTAATTCATAACTACTTACATTTCCTATCACATCAATTTAAAAAATATTTTTATATTGGGTTTTGTTTCTTACAATACCAACTGTTAAGGACATTAATTAGCCCACTGATGAGAACCACACTTGATTTTTGATTAACTATTAGGCTCTGTTTTCATTCCCAATTTCATTCGTTTGCTGTTTTATTATTTAGTTGAATAAAGCTTTATCCATTTTATTTATTTTTCCAAAAATGAATGGATTGGGTTCATTAGTTCTCTTTATTTCTTATTATTCACTTCTGCTATTATTTTTAACCTGATTTATTTCTCTTTGTTTTTGATTTTTAACAAATGCAAGGATTCATGATAACGTGTTTCTAAGTACTCTTAGTGCTGACATGTGATGCTTATATCTTTATGACATCATCTTCTCTGTTACTATATGTTTGATCTCTTAGGCGATGGGACATGGTTTGAATATTTTTCAATTACACAGAAATGAGAACCCATAAAGTCCACCGTTATGCCTTTCTAATCCCACTTTACATAATGAACTTAGCCTTTGTTAATGTTGTGATCCATCTTCCTTCTCCAATGTTTCACCTGCCACGTGGATGGATGGAAGCCTTGGCTGCAGGGACTGCTTGGCGAGCATCCGAGGTCCAGGTGTGAGGCTCTCCATAGGCAGACAGAAGAGTCTGTCTGGTCAGGTGCTGAGCTTAGCTCCACTTCCCTCACCTCTGTCTCAGAAACAAGACCAAAAGTTACTCTCGTCTGAGTAATTCTGTCTTGTCTTTCTTGTATGCTCTGATGGTCACCATCTGCTCAGTGATGGCCCCCTTGAGACTCCCACGTGCTACACAGTGTGACCTCACCAACCCCTTGTCCGGGTCACGTCTGCCCTAGCAGCCTCCTGTGGTAGGTGTGGGTTCTCTGGGATTTCCAAGCACCACACCTATGTTCCATATGTTTGCAGTTGGCATTTCTTCTCAATAAGCTGGTATTTCCTCTTCAACATGGAGTTGGGTCGGCCCTTCAAGCCGTCATGTTTAAGGCAGTGAAGCCACGGGAACCACTGGGCCCCCAAGCCCAGACCTTGCCCTTCAGCTCCGTGCTTGCAACCGCATTGCTGAAACTCCACTGCTGCTTCTCCTCTTCTTTTCCCTTGTGAACAATGCAGACAAAGGCCATTCGGTGATGCCAAGGGAGGCACACAGCCCACAGGGCACAGGGACAGAGCAGGAGGGCACCTCTAGGGGCTCAGAGTAGTGAGTCAAGCCTGAGAAAAACACAGGGTGCGGTGGGCTGGAGCACAGAGCGTCAGGGCCCCAGGGGTGGGCAGGGTGCCTACAGAGGCGGGTGGGTGGGTGGCTTAGGGAATTAGAGCCTGAGCGGGGAGAGGGCTTCCATGCTGACAGGAAGGGGGTGATGGAAGGATGGGAACATGCAGGGAGACTGCCCAAAGAAGTAAAGATGTACACGATAATGGGAGACAGACTTCTCATTGTCAGAGAAAAGTTACAGAAAGGGAAAGAGGAAAACTAGAATCAACCCTATTGGATTGAAATTGAAGATATCAGTGTGAATTGGAGGTAGGTAGATAGATTGGATGCATGGATGCTTTGCATGGATGTATGGATGCACGGATGAATGCATGGATGGATTCATTGATGGATAATGGATGCATGGATATATGGATGCATGGATAGATGGATGCATGGATAGATGGATGGATGCATGGATAGATGGATGGATGCATGTATGCATGGATGGATGGATACATGGATGGATGCATGCATGCATGCATGGATGAATGGATGGATGGATGCAAGGGTGGATGGATGGATGAATGGATGCGTGGATGCATGGATGCATGGATGGATGCAAGGGTGGATGGATGGATGGATGGATGCATGGATGCATGGATGCATGGATGAATGCATGAATGGATGGATGCATCCTGACAAAGGTGTAATCTGAAACTAACCACAACAAAACATCAGCCAATCCCAAATTGAGGCATATGCTACAAAGTAACTGGAACTGGCCCCTGATCTTCAAAGCTATCAAGATCATAAAAAGTGCCTGACCTGTGGTGGCGCAGTGGATAAAGCGTTGACCTGGAACGCTGAGGTCACCGGTTCAAAACCCTGGGCTTGCCTGGTTAAAGGCATATATGGGAGTTGATGCTTCCTGCTCCTCCCCCCTTTCTCTCTCTCTCTCTCACTCTAACTCTCCTCTCTAAAATGAATAAATAAATAAAATTAAAAAAAAAAAAAAAAAAAGATCATAAAAAGCAAAGAAAGACCAAAGACCCAGTCCTGTTTGAAGGAGACTAAGACACAGAGGACTACATGCAGTGTGGATTGTTTCCCTGCAAAGGGCATGATCGGGGCAACCGGTAAACTTGAGGGGAGCCATAATAATGAATGGATACTAATCTCTAGACTTTGACTTTTGTATTTTATATGCCGTAATGCACACAGGAGTGACGAGCATCAGCTTGGCTACTGTCAGGTAGGTTGCTGGAGTAAAAGGCTTTTGTACCTCATTTCCAACTTCCTTGTAAACTTAAAATTGTTTCAATTGTTTTAAAATTACAACAAAAAGAAAAACAAGAATAAAATCTTCTTGCTTTTCAAAATCTGCCAGTTCTTTATGAAATATTTTTTTTCTGGTTTTTATCATCCTTCTTCCTAGAATTGTGTTTCCTCCTAAAAACTGTAAAGTGTTTCCAACCTACTAAATCTTGAAAACTGAAGTAAATTTCTTGTCCATCTAAAAAAATCTTTCAGCTCAAAACCTCCTGGGACCATTTTCCTCTGAGACAAAAAGGAAGATGAGCCTGACCTGTGGTGGCGCAGTGGATAAAGCGTCGACCTGGAATGCTGAGGTCGCCGGCCTCAAAACCCTGAGCTTGCTTGGTCAAGGTACATAGGGAGTTGATGCTTCTTGCTTCTCCCTCCCCCTTCTCTCCTCTCTCTCTCTCTCTCTCCTCTCTAAAAATTAATAAAAGTAAAACAAATAAAATAAAAAAAGGAAGATGACTGACAACCAAAAAGATTTCCTTATGCTCAACACAAAACATCCTGCAGATAATCTGTGTCGAGTTTGCTGAAAAGTTTTTTTGAAGGAGAAATCAGAAATTGCTTTTTCTTACCGTACACTTTCTGCGAACCCACTCCTTCCTCTGGACAGCAGATACTCTGGGATTAATATTCCACTTGTCACTACAGCTGAGCAGAAACCCAGAGAGACACCACATAAGCAGTGTGTCTTATTGACCCTTCTGAAGATATTTACGATGGCGTAGCCACAGTGCCAGGCTTCACTCTGCCAATGCTGAAATAAATGAACTTGTCTTCTTTCCCAGTCCTCTGAAAATCCTCTGCAATAACGTCCTATTTACTTTGAGCCACATAAATAACCTAAAATAATAAAAGTAAGGCAGGCAAGACCAGCGGACGTGCTGTTTCTCTTCTGTGGAAGTCCCATTGTCGCACTCAGTACGTGCTGCGTCTGCCTCACGCGAGCTGACTCTTGCAGCTACGCACACAAAACAGATTTCGGGTTTTCAATATTCCGTCCAGGTATATTATATATAGTGCACTGCCACATAAAAACGAGATTACTGGAAAAGCATTCTTAATTAGTGTGTCACCATGTAGGCAACAGTCAAGCTGATGAGTTGTTGGCTGGCATGGTCCCCTCATCACGTCTGGCTTCCTACGCTGTAATTTATGCCCCTGTGGCTGTTCTGTAACTACTAACCTGTACTTCTCCATACCTTCACCTTCTTCCCCCAGCCCTCAAACTCCCTGCCCTCTGGGGCAACCTTCAGTCTGTTCTCTGTATCTCTGAGTCTGTTTCTGTTTTGTTTTTTTTGTTTATTTTTTTATTTTTAATTTTTTTACAGGGACAGAGAGAGAGTCAGATAGAGGGATAGATAGGGACAGACAGACAGGAACAGAGAGAGACGAGAAGCATTAATCATCAGTTTTTCATTACAACACCACAGTTGTTCATTGATTGCTTTCTCACAAGTGCCATGACCACGGGCCTTCAGCAGACCGAGCAACCCCCTACTTGAGCCAGTGACCTTGGGTCCATGCTAGTGAGCTTTTTTTTTTTCTCAAGCCAGATGAGCCCACACTCAAGCCGGCAACCCCGGGGTCTCGAACCAGGGTCCTTCCGCATCCCAGTCCGATGCTCTATCTACTGCGCAACTGCCTGGTCAGGCTGTTTGTTTGTTTAGATTCTACATAGAAGTGAAGTCATATGATACTTGTCTGTCTCTGTCTGACATATTTCATTGAGCATAAAACCCACTAGGTCCATCCATGCCATCACAAATGGTAAGATTTCATTCTTTTTAACCTATGGCTAAGTAGGTGGGTCAATAATATTATAATAACTATGAAATATCCGGGGACCACTCACTAAAGTACACAATCATCTAACCACTGTGGTGTACACCTGAAACAAATACAGAATAATAGTGAATGTGAACTGTAATTAAAAAATAAAAATAAAGATCTAAAATGACACACACAGTCTCCTGGGTGAGTAAACAAATGCTCAGTGCACCGCCTTGAATGAGCATGAAGTAAACACATGCCCCAACAGTCTAAGATCTGGAAAGCAGGTGTGAGAGTTACTGAGGCCCGGGGCCTGGAAACCTCATTCGTGTCCCTCGCTCAACCCAGCACACCCACCGGGGCCTGGGGGCCCCTCCTCACTTCTTGTCTTTTCTTGTCCTAAAAATAGAGCAGTTGGAGTGGATGATTCTGAGGTCCCTCCCAACTCCCAGACCCAATGACATCCTACAGTCATAGCTGAACCTCTCCTCTGTCAAGTCATTGTCAAGTGAACAAAGTTCTCTAGAATGACAACACAAAAATAAATAAGTAAATAAGTAAACCAAAACCCTGCTAATGTCTCTTCACCTTTTAGGGGAAAACAATTAACATTTCCAAAAAATAAGGTATCCCCTGAAATAGATCAATGCCTGTCTCAGTAGGTGTCTGGAATTGTCGCTTGAGAATAAATGGAAAAGAATTGATCAAGAATTGAATCAGAAAAGAGAAAAGATGGCGATGGAGTTTGCAGACGTACCAACTTCCACCTCCCAGAACCAAAGTGGATTACAAACTAATTTTAAGAACCATCATCTGTAAAAACCAATTGTGGACTAAAGTAAGAAGACTCTTCAACCAAGGAACACTGAAGAAGCCACACTGAGACTGGTAGGTAAAGCGGAAATGCGGAGAGGGCTGCCCAGCTCCCTGGAGCGAATGGCAGCTGGAGAGACTCTCATGGTGGGAAGTGAGTTTAGAAGAAAGAGGAGGGTCCTGAGTCCCAGGAACAAAGCCCCAGCCTGCAGCCCCAGAGCCTAGAAGAGGCGTATGGACAGTATTTAGCTGGAAACAAGTCAGGATACTGTTTGTGAAAAAGAGACTGATTTCTCAGACCCAGGATTCTTTTTAAAGGGACCGCACAGAAAACCTCTCTCACAACCACTCACCCAGGGCTCTGGGGGACGGGGAGAGAGGAGAGGACCGGAGTAGCAGGAAGAGAGTGTAATCTAGGAGGCACAGGGAGAAACATTTTGAGAGACAGCCACCCTAACCCCTGGGACGAGTCACTCCCCAAAACTGAAGTGAATATTTCCCCTGGAAACCAGTAAAGGGAAGCAGGACACCAGCCAAACAAGCTCTCCTACGGCACTGAGAGCAGAGTCGCTTAGAAGGAGGGAGCTTTCAGGACCACAGTAGTGAGTGTTAAGGTCTGAGCTACAGCACGCCCACCCACAGGGCTCAGGGCTCGCCCAAGGGCGGGCAGTGGTGGAACACGGAAGCGTGGTTCTGTCGGCAAAGGCGGAAGCCAGCTGGCCACCAAGGAGGCCCAGGTGTGAGCTCAGTCTTGCCTGGCTGAGGAGGAAGGGAAGTGCAAAAGTGGTCAAGCCTAGCTGCAGGCCGTCTATAATCCAGCCTACGGGGGAAGGGCAGGAGCCCTGGAAGGGGCGGAGATCTGCCCTTGAGCAAAGGCACAGGAGCACAGCTTTGCCCCACCCATGAAACCCAGGCTTGTGGCCTGACTTGGGAGCTGGCTCCTCCCGCAGGGGTGGAGCCAAAAGCCCAGAACAGGCGGAGAACCGCTACTGAGCGTGGGCACGCAGTCCCATCAGGCCTGTGGAGCCAAGGCTTGCAGCCGTCCCATGAGTGGGCTCCTCCTGCAAGGGTGGGGCGACAGCCTGGAATCAGGCAGAGACCTGCAGGTGAGCAAAGGTGCTCACCCCTGCCCTCAGGGCCGAGCATAATGCCACCCGCGGGGGCGGAGCAAATGCCAAGTCCACCGAGGATTCTATACCCAAGCACTTGATCACAGCCACTCCCATGAAAGAGAGGCAGAAACCACAGCAACAGCCCCAGTGGGCAGGCACCAGCAACACCCATACCTGAACGGCCTAGGTAGCAACAGCAGAGGGGGTGGTGGGCCTGCAGACAGACCACACCTAGGGAACACAGAGGACATACCCAGTGGACTCCAGTGCCAAAACCTTCTTTTACACAGACAAAATGAGAAAGCAGAGAAATGCAACACAAATGAATCAAGAGCAATCCCCAGAAAAGGATCTGAATGAGTCAGATATAACCAAATTACCAGATGCAGAGTTTAAAATAATAATTGTTAGGATGCTCATAGATATTAGAACAACAATAAATAGTCATTACGAACACCTAAATAAAGAGATAGCAAATATAAAAAAGGACTTTGAAATAATAAAAAGGAATCAGTCAGAAATGACAAATACAATATCAGAAATGAAGAACACAATGGAAAGAATTAAAAGTAGGATGGATGAAGCTGAGAATCAAATCAGCGAGTTAGAGGACATGATAAATAAAGGCATGAAAGCAGAGCAGAAAAAAGAAAAGAGACTCAAAAAGTCTGAGGAAACTCTAAGAGAGCTCTGTGACAACATGAAGAGAAATAACATCTGCATCATAGGGGTTCCTGAAGAAGAAGAAGAAAAAGAACAAGGAAAAGAGACTTTGTTCAATCATATCATAGCTGAATACTTACCTCAATTAAGACAGGAAAACATCTCATAAGTTCAAGAAGCACAGAGAACTCCATTAAAGAGAAACCCAAAGAAATCTACACCAAGACACATCATAATCAAAATACCAAAGCTAAGTGATAAAGAGAAAATATTAAAAGCTGCTAGAGAAAAAAAGAATATCACCTACAAAGGAGCCCCCATAAGGATGACTTCTGACTTCTCAACAGAAACACTTGAGGCCAGAAGGTCATGGCAACAAATATTCAAAGTAATGCAAAACAAGAGCCCACAACCAAGTCTACTTTATCCAGCAAGGCTATCGTTTAAAATTGAAGGAGAAATAAAAAGCTTTCCAGACAAAAAAAAAAACACAACTCTTGGCTCAGTGGTAGAGTGTTGGCCTGGCGTGCAGGAGTCCCGGGTTCGATTCCCGGCCAGGGCACACAGGAGAAGCACCCATCTGCTTCTCCACCCCTCCCCCTCTCCCTCCTCTCTGTCTCTCTCTTCCCCTCCCGCAGCCAAGGCTCCATTGGAGCAAAGATGGCCCAGGCACTGAGGATGGCTCTGTGGCCTCTGCCTCAGGTGCTAGAATGGCTCTGGATGCAAAAGAGTGACGCCCCAGAGGGGCAGAGCATCGCCCACTGGTGGGCATGCCAGGTGGATCCCGGTCAGGCGCATGAGGGAGTCTGTCTGACTGCCTCCCCATTTCCAGCTTCGGAAAAATAAAAAAAAATAAAAAAATAAAAAAAAAAACAACTCAAGGAATTCACTACAACCAAACCAAGGCTGCAAGAAATACTAAGAGACCTGTTGTAAACAGATCAAAGGAGAAAAAGAATATAGCAAAAGAGGAATATAGTTTTAAAGAATAAATGTCAATAAACAATTACATATCAATAAAACCTTAAATGTAAATGGATTAAATGATCCAATCAAAAGACACAGGCTAGCTGCATGGATAAGCAAACAGGACCCCTACATATGCTGTCTACAAGAGACACACCTTAAAACAAAAGATGCACATAGACTGAAGATAAAAGGATGGAAAAAAAATATTTCACGCAAATGGAAATAAAAAAAAAGCTGGGGTAGCAATACTTATATCAGACAAAATGGACTTTAAAACAAAGACTATAGTGAGAGATAAAGAAGGTCACTACATAATGATAAAGGGAGCAATCCAACAGGAAGATATAACCGTTATAAATATCTACGCACCTAATATAGGAGCACCTAAATATATAAAGCAGACGTTGATGGATTTAAAGGGTGAGATCAACAGAAATACTATAATAGTAGGGGATTTTAATACCCCACTAACATCACTAGATAGATCCTCAAGAAAGAAAATTACAAAGAAACAGCAGACTTAAAAGACATACTAGATCAACTCGATTTTTTTTAATAAATTTTTATTAATGTTAATGGGGTGACATTAATAAATCAGGGTACATATATTCAAAGAAAACATGTACAGGTTATCTTGTCATTTAATTATGTTGCATACCCATCACCCAGAGTCAGATTGTCCTCCGTCACCCTCTATCTAGTTTTCTGTGTGCCCCTCCCCCTCCTCCTTCCCCTCTCCCTCTTTCCCTCCTGCGTCCTCCCTTCCCCCACCCCTGGTAACTACCACACTCTTGTCCATGTCTCTTAGTCTTGTTTTTATGTCCCACCAATGTATGGAATCATGTAGTTCTTGGTTTTTTCTCATTTACTTATTTCACTCTGTATAATGTTATCAAGATCCCACCATTTTGTTTTAAATGATCCAATGTCATCATTTCTTATGGCTGAGTAGTATTCCATAGTGTATATGTGCCACATCTTCTTTATCCAGTCTTCTATTGAAGGGCTTTTGGTTGTTTCCATGTCTTGGCCACTGTGAACAATGCTGCAATGAACATGGGGCTACATGTGTCTTTACGTATCAATGTTTCTGAGTTTTGGGGGTATATACCCAGTAGAGGGATTGCTGGGTCATAAGGTACTTCTATTTTCAGTTTTTTGAGGAACCACCATACTTTCTTCCATAATGGTTATACTACTTTACAGTCCCACCAAGAGTGAATGAGAGTTCCTTTTTCTCCACAGCCTCTCCAACATGCTATTACCTGTCTTGTTGATAATAGCTAATCTAACAGGTGTGAGGTGTTATCTCATTGTAGTTTTGATTTGCATTTCTCTAATAACTAATGAAGATGAGCATGTTTTCATATATCTGTTGGCCATTTGTATTTCTTCCTGGGAAAAGTGTCTGTTCATGTTCTCTTCCCATTTTTTTATTGGATTGTTTGTTTGTTTGTTGTTGAGTTTTATGAGTTCTTTGTAAATTTTGGATATTAGGGCCTTATCTGAGCTGTTGTTTGAAAATAACATTTCCCATTTAGTTGGCTGTCTGTTTATTTTGTTGTCAGTTTCTCTTGCTGAGCAAAAACTTCTTAGTCTGATGTAGTCCCATTCATTTATCTTTGCCTTCACTTCTCTTGCCTTTAGAGTCAAATTCATAAAATGTTCTTTAAAACCCAGGTCCATGAGTTTAGTACCTATGTATTCTTCTATGATCAACTCGATTTAATAGATATCTTCAGAACCTTTCACCCTAAAGCAGCAGAATATACATTCTTTTCAAGTGCTCATGGTACATTCTCTACCATAGACCAGATGTTAGGGCACAAAAGCGGTCTCAACAAATTTAAGAAGATTGAAATCAGATCAAGCACTTTCTCTGATCACAATGGCATGAAACTAGAAATCAACCACAACAGAAAAACTGAAAAACACTCAAACACTTGGAAACTAAATAGCATGTTATTAAATAACAAATGGGTTAACAATGAGGTCAAAGAAGAAATTAAAAAATTCCTAGAAACAAACGATAACGACTATACATCAACTCAAAATTTATGAAACACAGCAAAAGCAGTCCTGAGAGGGAAGTTCACAGCATTACAAGCATACCTCAAGATGCTAGAAAAAGCTCAAATAAACAACTTGACCCTGCATCTAAAAGAACTAGGAAAAGAAGAGCAAGTAAAGTCCAGAGCTAGTAGAAGGAAGGAAATAATAAAGATCAGACCAGAAATAAATGACATAGAGGCTAAAGAAACAATACAGAGGATCAATGAAATCAGGAGCTGGTTCTTTGAAAAGGTCAGCAAGATCAATGAACCTTTAACCACACTCACCTAGAAAAAAAGAGAGAGGACTCAAATAAATAAAATTAGAAATGAGAGTGGAGAAATAACAACTGACACAACAGAAATACAAAATATTGTAAGAAAATACTATGAAGAACTGTACACCAAAAAACTAGACAACTTAGATAAAATGGACAAATTCCTTAAAACATATAATCTTCCAAAAATTAATCTGGAAGAATCAGAAAACCTAAACAGACCGATTACAACAAATGAGATGGAAACAGTTATCAAAAAACTCCCAACAAACAAAAGTCCTGGGCCTGATGTCTTCACAAGTGAATTCTACCAAATATTCAAAGTAGAACTAACTCCTATCCTTTTCAAGCTACTTCAAAAAATTCAAGAGGAAGGAAGACTTCCAAGCTCCTTTTATGAGGCGAGCATAATTCTGATTCCAAAACCAGGCGAAGACAACAAAAAAAAGGAAAATTATAGGCCAATATCCCTGATGAATTTAGATGCTAAAATCCTCAACAAAATATTAGCAAACTGGATCCAGCAATATATGAAAAAAGTCATACACCATGATCAAGTGGGATTTATTCTTGGGAAGCAAGGCTGGTACAATATTCACAAATCAATCAATGTGATTCATCACATAAACAAAAGGAAGGAGAAAAACCACACGATAATTTCAATAGATGCAGAAAAAGCATTTGATAAAATCCAGCACCCATTCATGATCAAAACTCTCAGCAAAGTGGGAATACAGGGAACATGATAAAGGCCACCTATGACAAACCCACAGCCAACATCATACTCAATGGGCAAAAATTAAAAGCAATCCCCTTAAGATCAGGAACAAGGCAGGGGTGCCCCCTTTCACCACTCTTATTTAACATAGTCCTGGAAGTCCTAGCCACAGCAATCAGACAAGAAAAAGAAATAAAAGGTATTCAAATTGGAAAAGAAGAAGTAAAACTATCATTATTTGCAGATGATATGATATTGTATATAGAAAACCCTAAAGTCTCAGTCAAAAAACTACGAGACCTGATAAATGAATTCAGCAAGGTGGCAGGATATAAAATTAATACTCAGAAATCAGAGGCATTTTTATACACTAACAATGAACTGTCAGAAAGAGAAATTAAGGAAGCAATCCCCTTTTCTATTGCAACCAAAAAAAAAAAATACCTAGGAATAAATTTAACCAGGAAGATCAAAGATTTTTACTCGGAAAATTATAATACATTCATAAAAGAAATCAGGGAAGATACAAACAAGTGGAAGCATATACCATGCTCATGGTTAGGAAGAATAAACATCATTAAAATGACTATATTACCCAAAGCAATTTATAAATTCAATGCAATACTGATTAAAATACCAATGAATTACTTCAAAGATATAGAACACATATTCCAAAACTTTATATGGAACCAAAAGAGAACACGTATAGCCTCAGCAGTCTTGGAAAGGAAGAATAAAGTGGGAGGTATCACACTTCCTGATATCAAGTTATACTACAAGGCCATTGTACTCAAAACAGCCTGGTACTGGCATAAGAACAGGCAGATAGATCAATGGAACAGAACAGAATATATTTGACAATACGTCTGATAAGGGGTTAATAACCAAAATTTATAAAGAACTTGCAAAACTCAATACCAGGAAGACAAACAATCCAATCAAAAAATGGGCAAAAGAAATGAATAGTCACTTCTTTATAGAAGACATACAGATGGCCAATAGGCATATGAAAAAATGCTCAACATCACTAATCATTAGAGAAATGCAAATTAAAACCACAATGAGATATCACCTCACACCAGTCGGAATGGCGCTTATCAACAAAACAACACAGATTAAGTGCTTGCAAGGATGTGGAGAAAAGGGAACCCTCCTGCACTGCTGGTGGGAATGCAGACTGGTACGGCCACTGTGGAAAACAGTATGGAGATTTCTCAAGAAATTAAAAATCAAACTGCCTTTTGACCTAGCTATACCCCATGAATACCATAGCACTGTTTGAAAAGAAGAAATGCACCCCCATGTTTATGGCAGCATTGTTTACAATAGCAAAGATCTGGAAACAGCCCAAGTGTCCGTCAGTGGATGAGTTGGATTAAAAAGCTTTGGTACATATATACTATGGAATACTACTCAACTATAAGAAATGATGACATTGGATCATTTACAACAACATGGATGGACATTGATAACATTATACTGAGCTAAATAAGTAAATCAGAAAAAACTAAGAACTGTATGATTCCATACATAGGTGGGACATAAAAATGAGACTCAGAGACATGGACAAGAGTGTGGGGGTTACAGGGTGAGGGGGAGGATATGGAGTGGGTTGGGGGAGGGGAAGGGCACAAAGAAAACCAGTTAGAAGGTGACTGAAGACAATTGGACTTTGGGTGATGGGAATGTAGCATAATCAAATGTCAAAATAACGTAGAGATGTTTTCTCTGAACATATATACCCTGATTTTTCAATGTCACCCATTAAAATTAATTTTAAAAAAAAGAATTGAATCAGCCTTTGCATTCTCTCTCCCTCTCTCAATATGGTGGCCTCAGCAAAAAGGAAGAATAAGAATGGGAAGACTATCTCCCTAACAGACTTTCTGGCTGAGGATGGAGGGACTGGTGGAGGAAGCACCTATGTCCCCAAACCAGTTAGCTGGGCAGATGAAACAGATGACTTTGAAGGAGATGTTTCAACCACTTGGCACAGTAATGATGATGATGTATATAGGGCACCTCCAATTGACCGTTCCATTCTGCCCACTGCTCCACGGGCTGCTGGAGAACCCAATATTGACAGAAGCCATCTTCTGAAATCGCCACCCTACACTGCTTTTCAAGTAACCTGCCCTATGATGTGACAGAAGAGTCCATTAAGGAATTTTTTAGAGGATTAAATATCAGTGCAGTGCGTTTACCATGTGAACCCAGCAATCCTGAGAGGTTGAAAGGTTTTGGTTATGCGGAGTTTGAAGACCTGGATTCTTTGTTCAATGCCCTGAGTCTCAATGAAGAGTCTCTAGGTAACAGGAGAATTCGGGTGGACGTTGCTGATCAAGCCCAGGATAAAGATAGGGATGATCGTTCTTTTGGCTGAGATAGAAATCGGGATTCTGACAAAACAGATACAGACTGGAGGGCCCGTCCTGCTACAGACAGCTTTGATGACTATCCACCTAGAAGAGGTGATGATAGTTTTGGAGACAAGTATCGAGATCGAGATCGTTACGATTCAGACCGATACTGTGATGGGTATCGGGATAGTTACCGGGATGGCCCATGCCAGGATACAGATCGATACAGTAGCCAGGATCGCTATGATGACAGAGGCAGCAGAGATTATGATAGAGGTTATGATTCCATGAGAGGCAGTGGCAGAAGAGCATTTGGTAGTGGGTACCGTAGGGATGATGACTACAGAGGAAGTGGGGACCACTATGAGGACAGATACGACAGACATGATGATCGGTCATGGAGCTCCAGAGATGATTACTCTCGAGATGATTATAGGTGTGATGATAGAGGTCCCCCCCAAAGACCCAAACTGAATCTAAAGCCTTGGAGCACTCCTAAAGAAGATGATTCCTCTGCTAGTACTTCCCAGTCCAGTCGAGCAGCCTCTATCTTCGGAGGGGCAAAGCCTGTTGACACAGCTGCTAGAGAACGAGAAGTAGAGGAGCAAACAGGAGAAACTGCAGCGGCAACTGGATGAGCCAAAACTACAGCAGCGGCCTCGAAAGAGACACTCAAGCTGGCGAAGTGAAGAAAATCAGGAATGTGAACAGTCAAGGACAAGAAGTGAGTCATCACAGACAGGGACCTCAGCCACATCTGGCAGAAATGCGCGAAGGAGAGTGAGAAATCTCTAGAAAATGAAACACCCAGTAAGGAGGAAGACTGTCACTCTCCAACTTCTAAGCCTCCCAAACCTGAACAGCCTCTAAAGGTAATGCCAGCCCCTCCACCAAAGGAGAATGCTTGGGTGAAACGGAGTTCTAACCCTCCTGCTCGATGTCAGAGCTCAGACACAGAGCAGCAATCCCCTACAAGTGGTGGGGGTAAAAGAGTCCCAGCTCAACCATCTGAAGTAGGACCAACAAGGAAAGCAGATGAAAATAAAGTGGATGGGGTGAGTATTCCAAAAGGCCCAAGTGGGAACTCCAGCCGTGGTCCAGGAGATGGAGGGAACAAAGACCACTGGAAGGAGTCAGGAAAGATGGCAGAAAGGATCAAGACTCTCAATCTGCACCTGAGCCAAAGAAACCTGAAGAAAATCCAGCCTCTAAGTTCAGTTCTGCAAGCAAGTATGCTGCTCTCTCCGTTGATGGTGAAGATGAAAACGAGGGAGAAGATTACACCGAACAGACTTCTACATCCTATGCTTTCTCTGAGTCTCTCTATCCTGGAACATTCGAAAGCAAATCAAACCTCTATCCAGACAAGACAAAATAAAATTCAGCATCTCCTGCAGAACTTTTTAAAATTTTTTTTAAATGAAAAGAAATTCTTTTGCATGCTGCTGCAGCCTTTAAAGTGAACTAACTGGAGAATTGCCAACATAGCCAGAGAGCAAGACGTTTTTTAACGGAAGAGTTGTGCATTTTTATGACACATGAAGTTGCCTGTGTGATTAGTGCCTAGAGCCCTCCGTTTAAGAAAATAACAATGACAATGATGCAATGTCTGGAACCTGGTTGGGCAGTGGGGCAGTTGTGAGGAAGAGTGTGAGGTTTCTATCTTTAATTCTTATTATCCCCTAATGTGGCATATATGAATTCTCAAACCTGAATAAATTCTTCATCCTTGGAAAGGTAAAAAAAAAAAAAAAAAAAAAAAAATTGAATCATGCAAGCTCTCACCTCCCACCACCTCCAGGAAGTTCTATGAAGACCCATGTGACAGCGATTTCTATTTAAATTTGGGATTAAGTAAGATTTAACCAGAAAAAAAGCAAATTTTCCTTTCTCTGGAGTGAAAGAGTTTTCACTGGGGCAACTTCCCTCACCACCCCCAGGAAGCCCCTTTGGTTACCCTCTCCATGGGCTTCAGTCTCTCTTGTTGCCTCCTTAGCGCTCGGCGCTGCCTGCACCACAGTGTCTCTCTTCTTCCCATCTGCAGGTGTGTGGCCGGGGCGACAGGGGACACGTGAAACACAGTGTTTCTGTCCCCAAGAGCCTTCAGGTCAACTCCACCAAGCAGCTGACAGCATTTATACTGAGAGCCTACTATGTCCCGAGCCCCTGTGAGGAGGCAGGCTCAGTTTCTGTCCCCAGGTTCACGTGTTAGAGGGGAAGGTGAACCATACACGTGGAAACAAGCAGAGACACAACAAGGAACAATGAGTGTGAACCACTTGGAGTGTCTGGCAGCGGACAGCACACGCCCTGACGTCCCATGAATTACCACCCAGGGAGGTCCACCCTGAAGGTCTTGGCCAGCAGGGCACCAGCGCCCGGTGGGTGGGAGCACATTTCAGGAGTCTCTCTTCCCTTATGAACACGATTAAGGAAACAGAAGGCTGAGATCCCTCCATTATCCTCAGTGAGAGTCACAGCCACCTCGCCTCCTGTCCTGTTCTCCGTCTTTCGCCGCAGAGGCTGCGTGCGGACTGAGAGTCAAGGTACTGCGTCTGCACGGGGCTCCCAACCCTGAGTCCATGACACTTGCTTGAATATGGCTCCGCCTCACCACAGGCCGATGAGGAGTATCAGCCCCTCTTCCAATCACTCAGTTTCATTTCCGAGAGAGAGGTCCCATGGAGCTGGCTGCCCACAAAGCAATCATTTCTTTCAGGGCCATTAAGGAGTTTCCATTAAAAGAAATAGACCAAGCAGACATCATTTTTCTAGGATGAAAAGGGGAACTGTCATGCCATGTGGCTACAGGGGCACCCGTGGGCATAGGTGGAAGGGATTCCAACATCCCCAGGCTGCCTTTGCAGGGGAAACCACTGTCATACTCAAAGCCAAGGTCTGAGCCCAGGGGCTTTGGATGCCGAGTCCAGACCTGTCCAGTCACGCAAGTCAAACAGTGCCTACTCTCCCTCCAGACAGCCTCCCCATTCCCCTCACTCAACTAAGTGACCAGTTCCTTGGACAACATCTATTTGGTGCCCATGAGTCGGCATTGCGCTAGGCACAGGAGACCCAGAGACAAAGTAGACATGCAGGTCTTCTGTGTTCCAGTGGAAAGGGTTGGTTCATGATGACATAAGCAAATAAGAACAAGACCATGTCACTAACGACAGGGTTGGCAAAGCAAGGGGTCCTCAGAGTGTCATGGGGTGTGGGTGGACTCCTCAGGTGGGGGTTTGGGGTCACCTCTATGGGTGTGCTGCTTGCAGGGATCTGAGCAGCCACCTAAGAAGACCATATGTGGACCTTGGAAGGGACATCCCACGCAGGGGTCCATCCATCTTTCGCCTCCACTCCCCCAAAGGCCTGGTGGAACTGTGAGGTTGGAAAAGTGAGACCCCAAACAAGGTCACCTTCACCTTGCCACACGATGGTGCGAGCAGTCCTGGTTTATGCCTGTGGTGGTAAGACAATGTTAATATGGACCCCCACACAGATGCTCAGTCCCTCCTCGGCCCGGTGTGCCTTGTTCTAGGCCTGTCTCTACCCTCCCCCTCCCCTACACCGGTCCTCCAGAGGTGACCTCAGAGAGGGTCTGGTTCCACATCTAGGCTACTGGGACTAGTCTCGCAACAAACGGGGAGCGCTAATAATACCTCCTGAAGATCCTGATTTTAATTCTTTGGAATAAGTGTCCCAGAAGTGGGGTTGCTGGCCCATGTGGTAGTTCACATGGTATCTAAAAGGGTCAGGTTTATCGAAGGGAAGAGCAGAATGGTGGCAGCTAAGGGTGGGGGAGGGGCACTGGGGAGTTGCTGATGGATGGGTATAAAGCCTCAGTCAAGCAAGAAGATGGAGTTCCAGGGACCCTAAACAGCACACCCCTACTGTCAACCATAAGGTATGTGCTCTTACCAGAACAAAATAAAATTTAAAGGAAAAAAAGAAAGGATTGGACAACTAACTCATGCAGAGGTGTTGGTACCAGTAATGACAAAGCCATTTACCGCGTAGATGCACTTGTACGAACACCAAGGAGGGGCTCTCGAGAAGTGGAACGGGAGGGCCGCAGCACGGACCTGGCACTCCTTCAAACCCCTGACAACGTCCCTCCCGCCAGCAGAAGCATCCCCAGCAGAGGCTCAATCAATGGACATTATCCCTGCTGACAAGGAGCCCCATCACACAGCCTCTTTTTTTTTTTTTTTTTTTTTTTCTGTATTTTTCTGAAGCCGGAAACGGGGAGAGACAGTCAGACAGACTCCCGCATGCGCCCGACCGGGATCCACCCGGCACACCCACCAGGGGGCGATGTTCTGCCCCTCCGGGGCATCGCTCTGTTGCGACCAGAGCCACTCTAGAGCCTGGGGCAGAGGCCGAGGAGCCATCCCCAGCGCCCGGGCCATCTTTGCTCCAGTGGAGCCTTGGCTGCGGGAGGGGAAGAGAGAGACAGAGAGGAAGGAGAGGGGGAGGGGTGGAGAAGCAGATGGGTGCCTCTCCTGTGTGCCCTGGCCGGGAATCGAACCCGAGACTTCTGTACACCAGGCCGACGCTCTACCGCTGAGCCAACTGGCCAGGGCCACACAGCCTCTTAATGGGAATTTACCCCAAGCCACCAAGAGTTTGAATTCTTTTTAAGTCAATCGGTCAGCTGGTCAGCAAGATTTCCTGCCCACCCACTCTGGGACACAGATGTTATCAGGCATGGTGTTTGACCAGTAAGCGGTTACGGACATGGAATCCACCGAAATGCATGGTGAATTTCAAGAAGCTACACTGTACCTACGTCCTGGGAATGAAACATGCTTCCGTGTGGTGTAGAAAATCTGCCTAATTTATTTATCTTTCCTTTCAGGGCAATTATAAGGAAGCAAACCTGTGTGAAGGCAGAGGGCTCGGGTCTAGAGGTAATTAATCAGACTTCACACTAAGGACAATAAAAGGCAGTAAATCCTCGACCAGACAAACTCAGTGTCAGGGAGCCTCAAAATTTATTCTAGCCTAAATCAGCAATGATTAAATCACAGTGGGATCTATTTTGAAAGACAGTGATTTTTCAGTACTGCGTGTTTTAGAGTATTCTGTTTCCCCTCAGCCTGAAACAAAGGACATGACTCCTTCCTTTTACTCCACAATAGTGCTTAGATTTCTCTTCCCCTCCACAGCTGACAGAGAGCTTTCCAGCCTGGGATACAACGTCTGCCTCCACCAAGCAAGCAAACGTCTTCTGTAACGACACTGCAAGAGAATAGACCTGATTTTGCAACCTCGAAACTTCCTGTGCATGGAATGAGGACCCAAAGAGCCATCTGCATAAGCAAAGCTGACAGAGGAATCATGAATGTAGCAAACCAGAAAAGCGGGGTACAACCCCTCATCTCCTCTCGATGGCCCCTCCTCGCCCCATTTCTGCGGGCCGACACCACCCCCATGCACAGGCGTGGAGGACGAGACTGGAAAGGAAAAGGAAGCAGGGCCTTGTGTCCTGACGGCCCATCCCCAGACCAAGAGATGACGGCGTTGCCGCGGCCTGTCGGCTCCCGTCTCGAGTCCGGGCATCCTCCCAAGCCCCCCTCCAGGATGTCGTCCCCGTGGTGCTACTGCCCCGGCAGCCTTGGTCACCGGCACAGTTCCAAAGGCAGCTGCTCAGCAAGCATGACTGAAGTCACACTCATTTTCACCTGATACACATGAACCGGAGACTAGCAGTCCCCACATCTCCGTGCGTACATTAAAGCAATGTGTCAATTCTCAGTTCATTTCATGTCGGCATGTCCATGAGACACATCGCACACGCTCATTACACGTGATGCCATGCACTCAGCATGGCCCGGGGTGCTCCCCCCCCCCCGCCAAAAATGTACACGCAATGACCCACTGCCACTCCACATATGTGCGTAAGGCCCGATTTGTGGTAATTAGGGGAATGACATTCTATCTAGTTCTATCAGAACCCCACGGAAATCCCTATTGTGCTCTTTAGATCTCTAATAGGTAGTAAATTTAAATAGTTCTTATTTTAGAATATGAGTTTAGTCATTCTCAACAAAGCTCGGTCCTTTTTATTAAAGTCTCAACATTAATAAGCCTCATTTCAGTACTGCTAACAGATGGACGCCTGGACCACGTGGGTTCTGACCTGTCGGCGGCAGTGGAGACAGTGAGCCCCAAAAGAGCAGCAGGTACCCAACAAGGCTGTTGTCCCTGGATTTAATATCATTACCGCTGCAGAGCGTGGCACTGAAGGCAGACCCCAGTGCGGAAAGACTCAGTGGAAAGCATATAAACCATGCAGTTCTCCTCAGATTGTCTTCAACATCCTATCTCCTTTGTCCAAAAGCACGTGCTAAGGCAAGGATGTCTGGTGACACATGAGAGGATACTAAAAGATGTATTTCATGGAAAGTTGTACAACTAGATATCTGAAATGACTTAAATACAACTCTTCTTAAAGACAGGAAATGACTACGGTTCATTAAAATAACTCTCCCCTGGGTGCAAGGATAGTTCAACATATGCAAATCAATGTCATCCCTCCCACTAAGAAAATGAAAAAAAGAATTATATGATCCAGCTCAATAGATGCAGAAAAAAAGCATTTGACAAAATTTAACATCCATTTGTGATCAACACTTAACAAATTAGGCATAGAAGGACCAAATCTCAACATCTGAAGGGCCATATAGACCAGTCCACAGCTAACATCATATCCAAAGATGAATGGTTGAAGGCTTTTCCTCTGTGATCAGGAATAAGACAAGGATGCCCGCTCTCACCATTCCTATTCAACATGGTCCTAGAAGTCCTAGTACTTACAGAGAGAGCAATCAGGCAAGAAAAATTTTAAAAAGGTATCAGAATTGGAAAGCAAGAAGTATAATTGTCTCTATTTGCAGATGATATGATTTTGTATCTAGAAAATCCTAAAGACTCCACCAAAACACCGCGACTGTGGTTACCAGATGCAGAGGCTGGGGGAGGGAATTGGAGGAATGTGGTCAGACGGTACAAACTCCCAGGTATGAGATAAATTCGTGCTAGGATGTAATGCGCGTGTGATGACTACAGCTAACACAGCAGTGTGACGTGTGGGAAAGTTAAGAGAGCAAATCCGCCAAGTCCTCATCACAGGGAATTGGTTTTCCTTTTCTTCTTCCTTCTCTCTTCATTGTGTCCATGTGAGAAAACGGATTTTAGCTCAACCCACTGTGTTAGTACGTTCACAATGTGTGTCAGGCAAACCATAGTGCAATATGCCTTCAACTTATACAGTGATGCATGTCAATTATCCCTCAATAAAACTGGGGGAGGGGGATCATTCCCTACAGTAATGTAGATAAACCATTTCGGACAAAAACATTTCATTTATTTATTTATTTATTTATTTATTGACAGAGACAGAGAGTGTCAGAGAGAGAAACAGATAGGGACAGACAGGAAGAGAGAGAAATGAGAAACATCAATTCTTCGTTGTGGCATCTTAGTTGTTTGTTGATTGCTTCTTCATTGATTGCTTTCTCATATGTGCCTTGAGAAAGCACATATGGGGTGGGGGGCTACAGCAGAGTGAGTGACTCCTTGCTCAAGCCAACAACCTTGGGCTCAAGCCAGTGACATTGGGCTCAAGCTAGCAACCTTTGACCTCAAGCCAGTGACCATGGGATCATGTCTATAATCCCATGCTCAAGCCAGCAACCCCCACACTCAAACTGGTGAGCCCGTGCTCAAGCTGGATGAGCCCACGCTCAAACAGGCAACCTCAGGGTTTTGAACCTGGGTCCTCCACATTCCAGTCCGACACTCTATCCACTGCGCCATGGCCTGGTTAGGCTAAATGCATTTTATTTTTTAAATGTCCAACAAAGAAGATCCTGCATACTATTTTTATAAGCTTCTGTAGCATTTAACAATCCTGCCTGGTTCTTCTGGTGGTAGTAATCAGAGTGGTGATGGTGGTGTTAGTAGTAACAATAGTACTTCTAATAGTAGTGATAATTGTAGCAGTAACAATAGAAGTAGTAATAGAATAGTGATAATAGTAGCAGTAACAGTAGCAGTCATAATAGCATAGTAGTAATAGTAGCATTAGAAGACCACCTGTCCAATTCACAGGCTGTACTGAGTGGCTCCATCACTGCACAGGTAACACCTGGGAAAGAAAACCTCTGTTCTCTGGCCAGGTCTACACAGACCTCAATAAACAGCACTTAGGGATAGAGACTGAAGGATTTCTCTCCAGGCAAGAAGTATTACATTAACAAAGAAATTTTTTTCTGTTTGAGCAAAGCCTGAGAGCAGAGAATCCCACGTCTGACCACCAGCCAAGCCCGGTCAAGCTGCAGAACCATGAGAAATAGTAACTAGTTGTTCTCCAGCAACTGATAACTAAGAGTTCATCCTCAGACAGCTCTGGGCGTGAGTGTATGTTTGTACCCATGCTCATAACCGTTTGTGCTCTGCTTTGCCCACTTTGCGTTTCCATTAACTCTTCACGTTCCCCTGTCGTGATTTTCTAATGGCCACACCCTTTCCCCCTATGGGTCCACATCGTAGTTACTGTGATGACTGTGATGATTCGTGTGGCTGGGAAGTTAGCTGACTTCCTCATTGGCATTCTTCCACAGGACATCCACAGCATCCACAGTGAGCATTCTTGCACACAAACCTGTCCACGAGTATCTTTCTCCATCCTTCGGATGAATCCGGAACATGTGATGAGAACACCCAAGGCTTAAATATGTTTTAAGGTTCTGGTTCAAACTGCCCTGAACAAAAACGGTCCGAGTTCCACTCCTGCTGAGAAAGGGGGTGCTCATCTCTGTGCCCCGGTCTCACTACACAGGAATGTTTTATTCTTCTCTTCCAGTCTGTTCGGTGACAACAGTGTCTCACTGCTGTTTTCATTTGCCTTCCGTTAACAGAGGGTTCGACCTTTGTCCGTGAGCATGAGAGGCCCACAGTGCCTCGCTCTGCTGCCTCCACCCATGTGATAACATCATCCATGGTGTAGTCTGACCGTCAAGGTGAAATGGACAATGCTCCCAGGAAAACTACATGGGGAGCGTATTTTTAACGCATGGATGACAGGAATAATATTTTAGTGGGGACTAAAGAGTTCTAATCCATTTTCCTGACAGACCAACCTCACAATCCATTGATTTCAAGTCACAGGGATGGATGATAAAATTTCCAGACCATTCGTACCTGCCACTTATATTTCTGACCTGTTTACAGGAAACTGTAAATCATTCTTGGGCAAACCATTAATTGGGAAAATACATTTCCATCTGATCAAACCCCTAAAACAACCATTTTTGTACTATGAACTTTTAGAATAGGAACTAATTCTCAAATTCCTCTTCTGCACAAGCTAATTTTTAATTAAATTAAATATGCTCAGCCATCAACAGACGTTGTAGGGGAAAGTTACGCTTGGCACTAAAGGCAAGAGATATTGTCAAGTAAAGAGCAGATCTGAGCAGAGGTCACTCGTGCGACATGCGAGGCAGAATTTTTTTAAATTACAATTCCATCAAAAATATTTCTCTAATTTTACCTCATTTGAAATATAATAGGCCCTGGCCAGCTGGCTCAGTGGATGGAGCAATGGCCCGGAGTATGGACATCCCAGGTCCGATCCCCAGTCAGGGCACGCAGGAGAAGTGACCATCTGCTTCTCCACCCCTTCCTCTCCCACTTCTCTCCCTCTTCCCATCCAGCAGCCATGGCTTGAATGGTTTGAATGTCGGCCCCAGGTGCTGAGCATAGCTTGTTGGTCTGAGGGTAGCCTCAGATGCTAAAAATAGCTCAGTTGATTCAAGCATCAGCCCCAGATGAGGTTACCAAGTAGATACCAGTCAGAGTACATGAGGAAGTCTGCCTCACTATCTTCTCTCCTCTCACTTAAAAATATATATATATGTGTGTGTGTGTGTATATATATATATATATATATATATATATATATATATATATACACACATATGTATATATCTTTATTATATGTGGCTTAAGTGTCTGTTTGTCACCGATAGCTTATTGGTTGCTTGCATAACTGTACTAGCCAATGGGGTGAAGTTGCCATGGCATTCAAATAGTCCCGCCTTCTGGCATGCCACCTCACAAATTGAGGTTAAACATTGGAGCAATTATTATGCTGTTAAGAAATCTTAACACCAGAAGGGGTCTTTGCAATGGTACAAGACTAGAGGTTCTCCAATTGAAAAATAATGTCATAATAGCTAAGTCTTTGGCTCCTCTAAAGGTGAAATACATGTCATTCCAAGAATTGATTTGGCTCCATCTCAAACAGGGTTGCCGTTTCAATTGAGACGTAGACAATTTCCTGTAAAACTTGCCTTTGCTATGACCATCAATAAGTCTCAGGGCCAAACACTTAAGCGTGTTGGCATTTTTTTACCTGAGCCTGCATTTGGACATGGTCAACTTTATGTTGCCTGTTCAAGAGTTTGTGAAAGAACGGACGTAAAATTAAAAATAATTGATGATCCTCTGCAAGGCAAGCTTAAAAATGATGGAAAGATCTACACAAGAAATGTTGTGTACAGAGAGATCTTTGACATGTGAATTAACATTTTATTATTTAAATCACCTTTATTTATTGAGCTTGCGGTGGCTCTTAAGAAATGTACCGCCAGTGGTTTCCTTCATTGCACTCTACTTTAAGCAATTAAGCAAGTAGAAGGGGGAAACCTCGTGGGGCACTAAGCAAACGGGCGTCCTCGCCGCCTGCCCTGGGTAATTCAGTTTGAATTAGCAGACACCTTTGCACAAATCATTTTAATTACAATTTATAATATCTAGAACAGCGGCCATTTTGTATGACCACCGGGCTTTCTAGTATGTACATATGTATATATATATATATATACTGACAACAGTATGTGTATATATACATGTATGTGTGTGTATATATATATATACTGACAAAATATATATATATATATATATATATATATATATATATATATATATGACTGTTGTCCCACAGACGGGTACCCTGCCCCGCTAGGGAGTCAGAGGTCCTTGGTCAGGACAGTCCTGGGCAGACACTGGGCATGTCTGTGACTCTCCTACTCCGGGCTTTCTTGGGCTTTTTATGCAGAAAGGGAGCAAGGGCAAGAACACACCAAGGCCCGGGAGAGGGGTTTTGACCCAGCTTGCTGAGTTCCAAGACTTAAAGGCACAAAAGTCCCCTGGCTCTGAGGCGAGTCCCAAGGGGGCTTAAAGATGAGGGTGGGCTTGCATGCCGAGGTGGGGACCCCAGGCTCCAGTTCAGACTCACCTGCCACCAGCCGAGCACCACAGAAAGGAGATAAAGAGTCACCCCACCCTCCCCACTACTGAGTTTATAAACCCCACACACACCCCCACTGAGAAAACCCACCCCCTCCTCCAGGGACACATTTCACTCAGGGACCTCCCGACTCTGGCCACACTGAGTTCTGGACCTTGGTTGGCACCACAGCATTGGTATTGGTGCCACCCGTCCTGGTGAGCGGGTGCAGGATGCACTCAAACCCCATCGGCAACACGGGGTGCAGGTCCTCCCTGGTGCTCCCATCCCTGGGTCTGCACGGACACTCCGCCAGCTACCCCCTGGACAGCAAGCCCGGGACATGTGAGGACGAAGAGCATGGGCACGGGGTTTGATCCCTGTATCCACGGATCCCCTCTGCTGTGCTGAGTCCCGAAGAGTCCCCAAAGAGCTCCCTGGGCCCCGAGTGTCTAGACGCTGCCTTGTTGCTCAGAGAGGACCTCAGTTAGGTGGGTCTGTCTGGGAGTGGCCCTGAGCACAGAGCAGACTGCCCCCTCCTCTGGGCACATCGCCGCAGACTGCACTCAGTGCCGCTGGCTGGAGAGGACCAGGGACTGCAGTGAGCATTCAGTAGCCCCGGGACAACTAACCCCAGGATCTGGATGGAGAGGAATGCTCCAGAAGACAGAGGCTAGCCCTCCGTGTCAGAGAGCCTGAGTGTCACACATGACCCCTGTTGTTCCGTCTCCTGTGTAAACGGGGAACAGCAATGCCCACACTGCAGGGAAGTGGTGAGGAGGAGATGACCACACGGTGTGAAGGCACCTACACACAGTTGCTGACGGTTCCTATTTTTCTATTTAGGTCTGTGCTGTGTTAATAATAAACAGAACACGGGTTTTTTAAGCTGCACAGTCAATCCAAACAGCAAGTTGTAGAATCTTCACAGAGAACAAAGGGGCAGTTTTTGACTCCTGTATAACTTAAAACAGATTGTGGGGGAAGAGGGGGGGAGTAGGCAGATTTTCAAAAGTTTCAAATATGTCAGCAACTAGAGAAAACTCTGAATCATCTCAAGGCTGTCAACTCTACAGCAATATCTAATTGCTCTAATTACTCGCTCCTATGGCGAGGCCCAGTTATCTTCAAAGGAAATGCTATCCTGTCCTGTGAACGGTTTACTAATAACAACTGTGTTCTTCCAAAATTGATGTGTAAGACAGAATTCAATTGGTTCAAAAAGATACAACTTCAGTGGTATCATTAGGTTGGAAATGTTCTGGTCGCAAAACGTCCATAATTGCTGTCATTCTCTGCCTTGTTGGAATCTGAAATTACACCGCTGACATCCCTTTTAAGCGACAGAAAGCACTTTCAACAGCCGAAACATTGCAGCGACGCCGGGTAGGTCTCCTTTGATTGGGGGTTTGTTGAGTGCAGCTGCAGCAGTTTCCTGAGTTAAGCTACGTTCTCCCCTGTTCTGGTTCCGGCTGGGACATTTCAGTCCCCATCGCTTTGATTGCAATATTGTCCACCAGACTGGGCTTGTGACTGAGTCACGTTATTAAGATGACACGCGTGCCTTTCCGAGGGCCGTTGGAAACCCACAGCCCTGACAGCGACTTGACTGCAGATGGGAAGTGGGAGGGGGGTGGAGGCCCTGGACCCCTTCCTGCTACAATTCAGCAACACGGATGCAGGCTGTGTGTCGTGTCCCACAGGCCGCACCGCTTCTCCAGGACCCTGCAAGTGACCGGGGGCGAGGTGGGGGGGTCACAGTGGCAGTACCCCCCCAGATGGAGTGCATACATGCTGGACAGCCATCGATCAGAGAAGCCAGGTGGAGGCCCAGGCACAGACAGACAGACAGACAGACGCAGGGCTCTTGTAGAAAGCAGAGCTGAGACGCCTGCTTTGCCCATGGCGTTCCCAGAACACCACCCGGGCTGTGTCAGGGTAGCTCTCAGAGACGCCTAGCAGGCCGCCAGTGTGGGCGCTGACCAGTGGTGGGCTCCAGGATTTGTTTTGCCCTAAATTTCAATTGAAAGTAAAAAAAAATACAATAAAAACCCACCTGGGTTAGATTGCGCTGGGTGCTGAGGAGGTCAGCGCACGTGGAGGTGAGGGCTTGCCTTGAGTGCAGCGAGCAGGGAGAGCCCATGGGGAGTCCGGTCTCCAACAGGAACGAGAAGCAGATGCACACGGGAGACAGGCTGCTTGGGGCAGGGCACACGGGGCATGGTCCAGCGCCCCCAGGCACATGGGCTGCTACCAGGAGCTACAAGATGTGTATGGTCACCACTGATCCCCACTCACCTAAAAGGGAGAACTGGGAAACCGTAGTTCCAAAGACGAGAGCCACCGCTGCCCGCCCCGCCACCACAGGGACAGCGTGTGGGCACAGGGACAGCAGAGGGAGGCCTGTCCTGTCGGGACTCTACAGTGACCAGGGACAGCAGAGGGAGGCCTGTCCTGTCGGGACTCTACAGTGACCAGGGACAGCAGAGGGAGGCCTGTCCTGTCGGGACTCTACAGTGACCAGGGACAGCAGAGGGAGACCTGTCCTGTCAGGACTCTACAGTGACCAGGGACAGCAGAGGGAGGCCTGTCCTGTCAGGACTCTACAATGACCAGGGACAGCAGAGGGAGGCCTGTCCTGTCAGGACTCTACAGTGACCCTCCCCAGGCTCTTGGCCGCTTAGGGTGTAACTGAACTAAGGCTTGAGTCACAGTCTTCCTTTAAAATTGGAATGTTCTTTCACGATCTCAACATATAATTCTCTCTTAGACTTGCTTGTTCTGGGTAACGTGAGGAGGACAAAGTTTGAAACCAGAAGACGTGGGCTCTGTGCCTGGCTTGATCACTGCCTGTGTGTGATGGAAATCACGTCATACCCTAAATGTCTGTTTTCTCCTTTTACGTAAAAGATGACAGTCATGTGTCTACTGTCCCTAGCGCTACCAACTGCCCAAGATAGACTTGGTTGAATGGAACTTGGTGTACAGCTCCATAACAACAGCGGACATCATGACACGTGACTTCATGTGTCGACTAGTCTGGGCATGGGTGCGAAGACAGCTGGTCAAACATGATTCTGGGGGTGTCTGAGGGTGTTTCTGGGTGAGAGGGACATTTGAATCAGGGCACTAAGAAAATTGCCCTCTCGAAGTAAGTGGGCCTCACCCAACCAGTTCAAGATCTGAAAAGAACAAAAAACTCACACACACACACACACACACACACACTCCAGCCAGACTACCTTCACACTGGCATGTGCTTCTCCTGCCTTCAGATTCAAACTGAAACATGAGCTTCTCCCGAGTCTCGAGCACATTGGGCCTGAACTAGAACAGCACCGTCAGCTCACCCGGGTCTCCAACTTGCCAATGACAGACCTAAGGACACATCAGCCTCCATAGTCACATGAGCCAACTCCTTCCACGTATGTGTACATCCTGTTGGCTCTGCTCTCTGGAAAGTCTGAATACAGGCACATTGCGCTGTGATTCTCCGTGTGCACTGGCTGTCTCCGTCAGACTGTGAGACCTATCATTGCAGGCAGGACTTTGCGTCTTTGTAAGCCTGACACAGCACAATACCTGGCCAGAGTTCAGTGCTCAGCAAACGTCAGGTGAATGAATGACCACCTTTCAGACTGGCCCTGTGGGCTGTCGGGCAGTATAAATAAAATACGTGTAAGTCCTTTGAAAACGGTTCAGCTCTATACAGAGATTAGCTATTTCTCCCTATTAGTCCCTAAATCCATTATTACTGGAGAAAATCAAATCAAATGAGGACTCACGTATTTCTAACCTCTCTCTGCTTCCCATTCATGTTGATGCATTTAAAATGTAATTGACGACTGCCTCGTGTGTGTAGTATTGTTCTTGGCACTGAGAACAAACGATGCAGACAAGGTCCCTGATCCCCCACTCTAGTTGGGATGGGGGGGAGTAACCAGGAAACAAGATGATGACCCCTAATAAGAAGACCAGGGAGAAAGCAACCAGGACCATCCTGGGAGCGGGAGCTCCGTGAAACCGCACCATCTTCCCCAGAGGAGGCCCCCCTTTCTGTGCTCTTCCACGGTCTTCTTAGTTCATTCCAGACTGCGTTCAGCAGACTCTGAGTTCACCCAGATTAACTTTCCGGAAACAGAATTATGAGCGCATTCTTCTTGTGCTTCAAAGCCTGTGTTCCGGCCCTGGCCGGTTGGCTCAGCGGTAGAGCGTCAGCCTGGTGTGCAGGGGACCCGGGTTCGATTCCCGGCCAGGGCACATGGGAGAAGCGCCCATTTGCTTCTCCACCCCCCTCCTTCCTCTCTGTCTCTCTCTTCCCCTCCCGCAGCCAAGGCTCCATTGGAGCAAAGATGGCCCGGGCGCTGGGGATGGCTCCTTGGCCTCTGCCCCAGGCGATGGAGTGGCTCTGGTCGCAACAGAGCAACGCCCTGGAGGGGCAGAGCATTGCCCCCTGGTGGGCAGAGTGTCGCCCCTGGTGGGCGTGCCGGGTGGATCCCGGTTGGGTGCATGCAGGAGTCTGTCTGACTGTCTCTCCCCGTTTCCAGCTTCAGAAAAATACAAAATAAATAAATAAATAAACAAAAAAAAACCTGTGTTCCCTTTTCTTACAAAGTGACGTTCAGACAACTTATTGGCAGCCAGGGCCTCCTGGGGTTTGGCCTGGGCCCGCCCACACCTGTCCCTGGAGTCACTTTCTGGTACGCCCACCCATGTTCTGTTTCTTCCACAAGCTATGCCCCCTCCAACCTCATGACTTTGCTCACTCCACCGCCCAAGACGTCCCTTCTTACTTCCTCTGACCTCCCTACCTGCCTGTCAGCACAGAGCCCATCTCTGAAGAGCCAGACTACGTGGACAATGGGTCTTCGGCGCATTTCATCGGCTATAAAAATATCAGTTCTATCCTTCCCAACTTGAAGGAAGCATCTGCACCTCCAAGTCCTACGGAGCTGGGTCCAAAACTCCCTGATGGCATTTCTCTGGCTCTGCCCGGTGTTGTCATTCCTTAGGAACATGTCACATCCTCCATCTGGACTATTAGCTCCTTTGGAGAACAAATTGTCTTATTCAACTATGTTTTTCCTGCAGTCCAGTACAAAACGGCGTCCAACAAGTACCTACAGCCTGGCTGAGCCTAGTGAGTACACAACAGCCTGGCCCACAACAACGAGGCCACCCCAACTTCTCTGTGTATTCCTGCTTCGACCACTGCTGCCACGTGGATAACAAGTCCCACACGGACATGTCCGTCACTCCTTATGGAATGTGCTCATAGGCAGTCAGCATGGAAGTGCTGGAAGTCAGAATAATTTCTTTTCACCAAGAGTGACCATTATGGTGACAATTCAGAAAATTATGCGCTGGGTGTAATTATGAACCCTTTCAAAAACAAAAATGAGTAATTTTAACGTTCTCTTTTACAGAACAGTCTAAGTCCTTGACTCTGGCATCTCTGCTACACAATGACCCCATAATAATGCTTCCTGGCAGGAGGACCCGCAAGGCCCTCGGTAGCATCTGGGTTTGGATGTCCTGCCGAGATGCTGAGACCGTCCCTCACCATCCGAGACATCTATTTGCTTCTCAAATATTAAATAGCAGTTATCTCCTTGACCTACATAAAGCAGGCGAGTGTTAGAGAACTTGCCAAGTGTGGGACAATGGGCTGCTGCCTTCTAGAGAGAGCAGTCGCTAAGGAGTCACCAATACCAATCGGCTACAGTGGCAAACAAATAACGGGTTTCATTCATCTGCTCATCAAGCTAATTGCATTTTTATTGGGCCTCTATTGCTTGCCAGACAGAGAGCGGATCAGTGTTGGGGGGGGGATAAGAGGCTCAGGCAACTGTCTGCCTCCGATGGGAGCATCGCCCTCCATCAAGCCATTGGGCGGGACCTCCAGCCGTGCCCGGACACAGAGGTGGCACAGGAGCCCACCTGGGTGACCACACACCCTGCTCCACTGCCGGCGGACGCAGTGCTTACCATAGCAAACGAAGATGAACGTAAAAGGGAAGCTTTGCGAGATTTAGCAAGCTCGTAGCACACAGTAGGTTAGATGTTTTCCAATAGTTTCACTTAAATTTCCATGGGTCTACCACAAGGGAGCCTCGTCCTGTTTCCAGACCTTTTCCTGAGAGCCCCACGCTGAGGCCAAGGCCCTCCACATGCATCTCTGACAGGAGTGTGGCAAGAACAGAGCCGCAGGCGCTCACAGCGAGCCCACTTGACGCCTCGGTCACCTAGAAGGACTCTGCAAATTGGGGCAGAGCAACGCCGGGGCGCTGGGTGGCTCCACGGCCATCGTGGCCTGAACGGAGCTCCACTATTCTTCCCAGTCCCATCCGGAAGGGACGGCAGAGCTCTGCGGACCAGAACTCAGGGCTCAGCCGAGCAGCACCAGCCCCCATCCCAGCAGAGAGTCTGGGCTTCACATCCATCTCGCACAACATAGAGAAGCTGCCTTCATGACACAGAATGAGTCACTGCTGACTGCTGGGGTCGGAGGCATGGTCATCTTGTGTACGAACAGATGCACCAAAACAGACGAAAGTGTTCACAACCATGTTGTTCTCTTCTTGGCCTGATAAGTGTGTCTCTTAGAATGCATATGACATGAAGTAGGGTGGGTCCTTACTAAGGAATACTGGGGATCTTAAATTTAACATACACAGAAGATAGAAGGGTAGGGCAGGCATGTAGGTAGGTAAGTAGGTGGGTGGGTGGGTGGATGGATGGATGGATGGATGGATGGGGGTGGGTGGATGGATGGGGGGTGGGTGGATGGATGGGGGGCGGGTGGATGGATGGGTGGGTGGGTGGATGGGGGGCGGGTGGATGGATGGGTGGGTGGGTGGATGGATGGGGGGTGGGTGGATGGATGGGTGGGTGGGTGGATGGGTGGGTGGGTGGGTGGATGGATGGATAATGAATGGACAGATGGACAGAGAAATAGGAATGAAAAGGTTGAAGATGAGTAGATAGAGGGATGGATATAGAGGAATGAAGATATGATGATAATAAATGTTAATGATAGTAGTAAATTCCACATGAAATATTTCAAATACAGTTACTTAGTCACTTCTTAGTATGTTGCCATGTTGGCTTTATCTCACTTTTCTAAAAAAATATTTTCAGTTCCATTACCCCTCCTGTCCCTGCTGTCCCCAAATTTAACCACTTACTTGTTTCTCATTCCCACAAATGTTCTTAATGCCTTTACATGCACTCCAATAGGCGCATGTTTTAGAAACATACATGGGAGTTGGTTTCAAAAGTTTTTAACCTTCTTCCTTGCTTGCTGGCTTGCTGCACTGCCCCAGACCTCTGTCTGCAACATTGACGCCAAGTTCACAGACAGACAAAGCTGAAGCATTTAGGGATGCACACTTAGATCATTAAAGTAGGAAGAAAAATAAAGAGATGGTGACCTAAAAGTCAGGACAGTGGTTCTCTTTCGGGAGAACAGTGGGCACTGCGATTGGAGATGCACATGAGGACCGATGGGTCGTGGCAGCACTGGGAAGGGGACACAAGGTTTGGGAGGACAGCAGTACATCCATCCATACACTTGTCCTTCACGCAAGTTTTCTACACATATTATACTTTACGGTTTTTTGAAGATTCAAAATTGTTTTAAAGTGAGTTTAAAAGCATTCTTTTTCATATGCTCTAGAACAGTCGGCAAAATATTATCTTGTCCCCGAATAGAAGGTTAAAAAAAAATCAGCTTTCAACTCTTAGAACTTGGTGGGATATTATTAATATATGGGCGTTTGATGATCCATTTCTTTGTTATAGAAAAGCAAATGTTCATATGCACCACTTTTTATTGAAACAAGGTTTGGTATATTTTTCTTAAAAATTATTTTCTTTTTTCCATTGAAATAGATTCGTGTGTACGGTCCCCATACTGTGAAGTCCCTACTAGATAACTACCTTCGCCTTTTTTTTTATTGCTAACATTACTGACATCAACGCCTTTGAGGGCGATTATTTTTTGCACTTTGTTTTGTACTTTTAAAACGTCTTACAAAAAAAATCACATATTGCCTGTATAAGTCATAATAATCAAGGAAGTCTATTTCCATTTTTGGAGAAAAAACAATAAGGCTTCTGGGAATTATCTCCTAATTTGAAGAGGTACCTCATGAGGCAAAAAATTCGCCCCTGATGGAGGTCAGGAGCCACCTAACATTTCACAAATCAGATTTGTTTATTTAAGGCAGTGATTTTCAACCTTTTTTTTTCATGGCACAAACACAGACTAATTACTAAGGTCAGTGCCCCTGACTAAATACAACCATTTTCATCTCATGGCACAAATAAATTAGTTACTAAAAAAGAAGAGGTCAGGGCCCCTTTTTCTTTAGTAATTAGTTTATGAGTGCGTGAGAAACAAAGGTTGAAAATCACTGATAAGGTATGCTTCCGTAGATGAAAATGGCTGTCACTTGGCACTTAAAAAAAAAAAGTGGTACTACTAATGTATGTCGAGGTGACTGTCACCATCACACCTGCACCTCTCCCCATGAGCACCCCAATGCAGTGTGCCCTCCATGTCCTCAAAGCTTCTCACTGTTTCCATGACCACTGGCCAGTGGCATCATCTGAGTACTGGAATGATATTTTTGGTGACATACTAGGAAAAGTCACTTCCCTCAGTGGGAAGGAAGCAGATGTTTTCTCACCGACGCCTACCATTCTGGGTGATGGCCACAGGGACACACTGTACTAGCAACAGTGCTTCATTTCAGGACCTCGGGCCATCTATCCATGACTCAACTTCGTCATTGTCATGCCCTTAGCTGCCTCTCCGTTTTTATTCCAAATAGTGGTGCCATGTGATCTCGGTGTATCTTTATCTTGGTATTTCAGGCTGTCAAACTAATCTGTGAGAGCGTCCTCCTCACGGGTATTTAACTGGCAATTTCTTTTTTATTCCTCAGCAACAGACAGACTCTCCAGTGCCAGATCTCTCCCTCCCCGCTCCACACGCAGGGCTGGTAGACGGGGAGGTAATTCTGCAAGTGACAGGCATGGTGATTTGCCAGGCGGGAGGTTCACGGATTGCTGAAAAGGGGGCTGGCCCCAATGTTTCTAAAGTGAATTCCATCGCAATTATATAATATCTTCCAGAATCTGGCTCTGGCTGAAGAATTTTACAAAAGCTACGTTCCCCAAAACGAAGCTCTTAACTTCTCTGGAAATACACAGCCGTGACCCCTGCCATGAGCAGACATGGGCACCGTTTCCAGCCTTCACCTGCCTCTAAGAACAGCCCACCCACTCACAGAAGCAAAGCACTGCTCTGCTCATGGACAGCAGCGGTTTAATTCTTTGAGTCAAGCCAGGAAAAGGCTTGAGATCACATTCACCTCAACAGATGCACCTGGGCTGGACTTTGCTGTCTGCCTACTGCGTGAAGGGGACATCAGCTCATGACTGTACTCTCTTCCCTCTCGCCAACGTTAACAAAGAATAAAGCTTGACCAATTCAACATGGGCTTTATTTAGCACATAATCTTGGTCAGCAAGATTCGCTTCTAAATGACCTCCTAGCGGTCACTCTGAGAGTGAGCCACCAAATTAGAACCGGGACACAGCATCCTCCATGCTGGCATCGATGCCCCAACGGCGGCAGTGGTACCTGGAACCTCTTTGCGTTCTAAAACTGAAATGCCCAGAGCTGCCTCCAGCCAGGCTGGTGCCTATGTCTGCCATCTGCCTTTAGATGCACCCAGGCTCTGGCACTGAGCAGGAGGGACGCAGGGACACTGCAGCCTGGCCCCTTCTGCAGAGTCCCTCAGCGATGGATACCCGGTCTCTAGTCCCAGGACAGGTGCAAGGAACTTCCTGTCGTATGCAGCAACTGCTCCAAGATCCCAGGGCAGCAGGTGGGGAACAGGCTGAGGACTCATTCTCCATTCATGGGGCTTTCAATGTCCCACTGAAAGGTGCCCAGGAACTTTCATCAGAGCTCTGGAAATTTAGGAGTATCTTCCAGTTACATAGACACTGAAATTTTAAAAACAGGGAGACCACTGTTGAGTCACAGACAGGTTTGTACTATAGATCATGGCTGAGTAAATGTTTTAAAAATCACTGGCACCTGCTGTGCACTCAGGAAGTCTTTGCTGTGTTAAATGGAACGGCCAGCCAAGGAGTGGCCTGGACAGGAGTGGCCCTCTGGCTGTCACTGCTGGGGGTCCTCCTGCTGCTCTCCCTTTCCTCTCCCCACACCTTTCCATGGCCTCTGACTTGTCTCCCAACTGCCCACTCTCTTACTCAAGTTCATCACCTTCCCTTGCTGGTCCACGCTCCCTATCTAATGTGAAGGGGAACTGCTGTTTCATCCCACGCTCTTCCGTTCTCTTCCCCCCCTCTGGGCCCTTTTCTTGTGCTTTTCTCCATGTGTGGGCAACCTCATTCTTGCAAAACAAAAATCAAGCCATATTTTAAGGTCCTTGGTGGCTTTTTCGTTGACTGCCCCGACCTCCCCTCCCAGGGCACGGGGCATGCTCTGGGGCACAGGGCACGGAGCACGGGGAATACGGCATGGGGCACGGAGTACAGAGCACGGGGCACAGCACACGGGGCACAGGGCATGGGGCACGGAGTACAGAGCACGGGCACAGCACATGGGGCACAGGGCACAGAGTACAGAGCACGGGGCACAGCACATGGGGCACAGAGTACAGAGCACGGGGCACAGCACACGGGGCACAGGGCATGGGGCACGGAGTACAGAGCACGGGGCACAGCACACGGGGCACAGGGCACGGAGCACGGGGAACACGGCATGGGGCACGGAGTACAGAGCACAGGGCACAGCACACGGGGCACAGGGCATGGAGCACGGGGCACGGAGCATGCACTGGGGCAGCTTTAGGATCGGTTCCACCAGGTAGCGGATCCATCTCCTCATGTCCGGGCACACAGCACCCAGAGCAGTGCCTTGTGCTGAGTGGGTGCACAATTAGTGTTTGCTGAGCGTTGTTCTTGGGGTCTCTGGGCACCGTTGGGGGGATCTCCTACCCACCATGGTATAGAATGAGTGCCATGAAGCATGAGCAGAAAGGTGCAGCTTCAGGGTGCAGCGTCAGAAGCAGCTCACGGAGGAAGCCGTGCCTCAGCCCCAGAGCTTCTGTGCAGCTTAGACCAGGGATTGAAGTTTGTCTGCTACCTGACAACCTCACCACTTCCACAGAGCCCTGTGAACTCTAAAGAAGTGTAGGCAGCCCCCGGTGTTCTATGCAGGAAGCCATATTTAACTCCCAATACAGACCCGAGTCTCGGGACTTAACATGGAAAAGGAAGAAAACAATCTCCTCCCGCCACCCAGCCATCCGCAGTCTGGGGAGAGGCACACCATGCACTGAAATAATGCTCTCTCTTGCCATTGGGTTTTTACCATAAATCACAGAGATCAAAAGGCACGGTTATACTTCCTCATTTAATAACACCCTTGAGGGGTAAATGGGAAAGGTGACATAAATCCCTGAGATGGCAGGTGCTCTCTGCCTCCAGAACGAAATCTTCTTTCTCCTAATGCCAGCGTGGAAGGTTTTCCATCTTTGCCCCTCCAGGAAACCAAGTTTTGCCAGTGGGGGACTTTTTCCTACAGACAGCTTTGAGAATGGCTTTTGAAAATTGTTATTGAGGTGCCATAATGTATCTCCTGGTGAGAGAGAGGAGAGGCCACAGCTCACGGGGTAGCAGGGAGCCCGCGGGAAGCAGGAACAGCCGCAGGGCCACTTTTGGGGGATGGCGGCTCCAGGACCCTTTTCTCTTCCACGGCCATTCCTTCCACACAAGCAGAACGAACGACAGGGCAAATGGGCGACTGAGCTGTGAAGCCGCAGGGTAGAGGGGGCTGAAAATCCGTCAGCAGACACAGCTCAGAGTCTCATTCTGTGAAAGGAAGCTGCCCTTCCTGGTGCCCCAGGCAGATGCAAGACATACTAGTGTGTGCTGCAAAACACAAGGGGACGCAGAACCAGGGGCAGCGGAGGACTCATGGGGGCGGGGGCTGTATGTAACTACGAGATCAAATCATGTCTACTGCAGGCTCCACAGTCTAGTGCCATCAGAATCGAACAGAAGAGTTAATGCCACTGCAAAAGAAAAATCCAAGACGACGCTGGAAAGTCGTCTTGTATGGTGCCTGGCATGCAATGAACTACCAACCTCAGAAACTATTTCATGGTGAGCTTCCCACTCCGTCCCCAGACAACATTCAGTCAGTGAGCGCTCACCGGTGCCCCATCTCAGGTCCATGGGCACCTACTCAGGGTGGACATGTGTTGTCACGGTAAGCCCAGCCCACGGGTTTCCCGTTGCCGTCACAGAGGTACCAGGCTTCCCATTCTTCCCAAACACCGTCAGACTGGGAGGTAAGGAGAACAGCACTCCGTTTTTCTTTACTTATTTACATTCTTGTTGAATTTATTGGGGTGACATTAATACAGTTATGTAGGTTTCAGGTGTACAATTCTAGAGTACATCATCAGTAGACTGCACTGTGCCCCCCCCCCGTCGAGTCCCCCTCCATCACCATCTGTCCCCGCTTTGCCCTCTTCTACCTCCCCCACCCATCCCCCTGGTAATATGTCCCACCATACTGCACTGCTGTCCGTGCCTATGAGGTTTTTTGTTTTCTTTGCTTAATCCCTTCACCTTTCTCACCAAGCTACTAACTCCCCTCCCCTCTGACAGTTCATCCTGTTCTCTGTATCTCTGAGTCTGTTTCTGTTTCATTTATTTTGTTCATTAGATCCCACATATACATGCAATCATATGGTACTTGTCTTTCTCTGACAGGCTTACCTCATTTAGTGTAATAATCTCCAGGTCCCTCCACGCTGTCACAAAATAAGATTTGATTCTTTTTTACGGCTGAGTAGTATTCCACTGTGTGAATGGACCACAGCTCTTTCATCCACTCGTCCACTGATGGACACTTGGGCTGCTTCCAGATCTTGCCCATTGTAAATAACACTGCAGTGAACATGGCGGTGCGTGTACTCTTTCAAATCAGCGTTGAGGGCTCTTTGGATGGATTTCCAGAAGTGAAGTTGCTGGGTCATAGGGCAGTTCCATCACCCATTTTTTGAGGAACCTCCATACTGCTTTCCGCAGTGGCCGCACAAAGCTGCTCACCTCACACCTGGCAGAACGGCTGTCGTCAACAACAGCAGGTGTGGGCGAGAACACGGAGGAAAGAGAACAGCCCTCTCTCTGCGGCCCCGCCACAGCCTAACCCAGTGAGCTCAGGGGTCCTCATACACTGTTCTGTGGCTGCTTTCCATCTCAGTCCCACAGGTGGCACGTGGCTTCTGCCACCTGCCTCCAGAATCTTGGCTCACTGTTCAAGCCACTGCCCCCCACACCGCCGCCCAACCCTCCCCAGGTGGGGCTGGTGCCCTGTGCCCACTCCACACCCGCTCTCTGGTGACACCATAGAAACAGCCCTGTCCCGTGTTCTACTTCCCCAGGGCTCTTCCCATGGCCTGGGGGTCTGCAGGGCAAGGGCGGTATCAGCAGCAGGGACCTTCCACCACCGTCCTCTGACTCTTTACTCCACACTCACACCACACGCACACCTCAGAAGAGAACACCTGTCAGATCGTCAGAGGGAGAAGAACAAAGACAGGGAGGAGGGGACGGAAGCACACGCGCCCCCTGCGGGAACAGCACGGTGCAGCAAGACTCACTTCTAACGGTAACTTGGAGATGAAAATACAATAGAAATTTAAAAAATCAGTACAATCTCAAACAGATGCAGACACAAAGCCCTTGGCACCACGGCTGATGTCAGTGTTCCCTCCACGCGAACGCCAAGCACCTACCGAGGAAGCGTTCCCGACGCGCTCATCCACCTCCATCCCCACTAATGCTAGGCCTGCGCTTGCGCCACATGACCCATCTACAAAACGGCATTCCTTCTGATGACTTCAGACACGTCTGTCCTCATGAAAAAGGCTACCTGTCTTACCCTGTCTCTTTAAACACTAACACGGCCGCTGAATGCCATTGTATGGCACTAATTGTAATGAATGCCACGGAGTTCACATTTAAATACATTTTCTCATTCAAGGTTCCAACCAATAAAGAAACAAAATGTGTCTACACGCCTCCCCACCCACACACACACACTGATCACATGCTTAAGCAGAATTACCTGTGTTTAAATTGAAATGGCAGAAGAGAAGTATCTTTTCTCTTCACTGGGATGTGCTCTTTCTGTGTTTCTAAAATTTAGCTTGATCCTCTCCACATTATCTTGAAAATGACTCATGAATCATAATTCCGAATATGAAATAAGAAAGCATCGAACAGCCTACTGTTTTATTTTCATTTCACACCAAGAACAAATCTTCTTCATCTGAAACAGGTACACCACAGTGACACCTTGCCTCCCCCGTGAGCGGTCAGTACTGCGTCCCGAACCAGCGGTTTACGCCCGCAACGCTGAGGTGGAGCTCCAGGCTGACGACGAAGTATTCCTCCGTCTCCTCGAGCCACACCAGCTCCACTCGCACAGCCCCCGACGGGTCCTGGTAGTCGATACAGTAAGTCTGTCCCACGGAATGAGGACCATCGCAGGGGCTGGGGCAAGGCCGCATGCAGACTGGGGAACTGAAACACCAAAAGGGTTTCCCACACTCGTCCAAAAGAGTTACGTCCATTATAGAACAACTCTACAAAGCAAGCACAAACATTGATGGGTGTGAGGATGAAACGGCCAGTTCCATCAGGTCTAACTAACAAACGTATAAATGCGTGAGGGGACAAACAAGAACGAAGAAGGAGGGGGGGAGGAGGAGGAGAGGAGGAGGGGAGGAGGAGGAGAAGGAGGAGGGGGAGGAGGAAGATTAAGGGGAGAACAATGAAAAGAAGGAGGGGGAGAAGGAGGAGGGGAAGGAGAGGAGGAGGAGGGGGAGGATGAGGAGGAGGAGGGGGAGGAGGAGAGGGGGAGGGGGAGGAGGTAGGGGGAGGGGGAGGAGGTAGAGGAGGAGGGGGAGGAGGAGGATAAGGAGGAGGAGGGGGAGGAGGAGGGGAGGAGGAGGGGAGGAGGAAGAGGGAGAGGAGGAGGAGGGGAGTAGGAGAAGGGGAAGGAGAGGAGGAGGATGAGGAGGGGGAGGGGGAGGAGGATGAGGAGGATGAGGAAGAGGAGGGGGGAGGAGGATGAGGAGGAGGGGAGGAGGGGAGAAGGAGAAGGAAGAAGAGGAGGTGGAGGATGAGAAGGAGGAGGAGGAAGATGAGGAAGAGGATGAGGAGGAGGAGGGGGAGGATGGGGAGGAGGAAGAGGAGGAGTGGAGGGGGAAGAGGAGGGGGAGGAGGAGGAGAGGAGGAAGAGGGGGAGGAGGATGAGGAGGACGAGGAAGAGGAGGGGGAAGGAGGGGGAGAAGGAGAAGGAAGAGGAGGAGGTGGAGGATGAGAAGGAGGAGGAGGAAGATGAGGAAGAGGATGAGGAGGAGGAGGAGGGGGAGGAGAAAGAGGAGGAGGAGGAAGAGGGGGGAGGAAGAGGGGGGAGGAAGAGGAGGAGGAGGGGAGGAGGGGGAGGAGGAGGGGGAGGAAGAGGAGGAGGGGACGGACGATGAGGAGGAGGAGGAGGAAGAGGAGGGGGAGGAGGAAGAGGGGGAGGAGAAGGAGGAGGAGCAGGAGGAAGAGGGGGGAGGAAGAGGAGGAGGAGGGGGAGGATGATGAGGAGGAGGAGGAAGGGGAGGATGAGGAGGAGGAGGAAGAGGAGGGGGAGGAGGAGGATAAGGAGGAGGAGGAGGAGGATGAAGAGGAGGGGGAGAAGGAGGAGGAGGAGGAGGAGAGGGTGAGGAAGAGGGGGGAGGAGGAGAATGAGGAGGAGGAAGAAGAGAAGGATGAGGAGGGGGAGGAGGAGAGGTGGAGGGGGAGGAGGAGAAGGAAAAGGAGGAGGAGGAGGAGGAGGAAGATGAGGAAGAGGATGAGGAGGAGGAGGAGGAGAAGGAGGAGGAGGAGGAAGAGGATGAGGAGGAGGAGGAGGATGAGGAGGAGGAGGTGGAGGAGGAGAAGGTGGAGGAGGAGGAGGAGAAGGAGGAGGAGGAGGAAGAGGTGGAGGATGAGGAGGAGGAGGAGGAGGAGGGGGAGGAGGAGGAGAGGCGGAGGAGGAGGAGGAGAATGAGGAGGAGGAGGAGGAGGTGGAGGATGAGGAGGAGGATGAGGAGGATGAGGTGGAGGATGAGGAGGATGAGGAGGGTGAGGAGGAGGATGGGGAGGAGGAGGTGGAGGAAGAGGAGGAGGAAGAGAAGGAGGAGGAGAAGGAGGATGAGGAGGAGAAGGAGGAGGAGGAGAAGGAGGAGGAGAAGGAGGAGGAGAAGGAGGAGGAGAAGGAGGATGAGGAGGAGAAGGAGGAGGAGGAGGAAGAGGATAAGGAGGAGGATGAGGAGGAGGATGGGGAGGAGGAGGATAAGGAGGAGGAGGAGTAGGAGGAGGATGAGGAGGATGAGGAGGAGGAGAAGGAGAATGATGAGGAGAAGGAGGAGGAGGGGAGGAGGAGAAGGAGGAGGAGGATGAGGAAGAGGAGGGGGAGGAGGAGAAGGAGGGGGAGGAGAAGGAGGAGGAGGGGGAAGAGGAGAAGGAGGAGGAGGAGGAGGAGGAGAAGGAGGAGGAGGTGGAGGATGAGGAGGAGGAGGAGGGGTGGAGAGGAGGAGGAGAAGGAGGAGGAGGTGGAGAATGAGGAGGATGACGTGGAGAATGAGGAGGAGGAGGGGGAAGATGGGAGGAAGAGGAAGAGGAGGAGGGGGAGAAGATCACAGGAAGAAGACACAGCACACACAAACAGCGTGACAACAGGACACATGGGTGGGACTGGACACTGCTGGGCCTGGCTGGGAGGGGCAGCCACTCTGCAGCCACTCCCATCACTGGTAGTAGAGACGTGGGCTAGTCTTAAATAAAGAAGGTCAGCAAGCTGGGGAAGCGAGAGAGCAGTAGTGGCGGGCCATTGTGGTCATTGCGGACCATCATGGAGACGGTGAGAGTCCTCAGTGAGCAGCCTAGCGACTCCAGCACAGAGGAGACAGGAGATATACCACAAGGGGAGCGGGAGCTGGTATTGGAGGTGAGTGAGGGAGAAGGGGTCTAACTCCCTCCCTCTCCCATCACCAAAGATGAGGGTTTGGGGAGTAGAAGCATGTCAGGTTCAGACACACTGGATCTGAAACACTTCTCTATACGGGGACTCTACTCAGGGGTGGGAGTCAGAACTGGACTTGTTAATGTTATTAACAAGCTATATTTCAAATTTATTTTTAATTGTGGTAAAATATACTTAACATTTTGATATATTTACACAGTGGAATACTACTCTGCTGTAAAAGTGAAGGAAAGCTTACCTTCTGCGACAGCATGGATGGCCCTGGAGGGTATCACGCTAAGTGAAATAAGCCGGTCAGAGAAAGACAAGTGCCGTCTGATCTCACTTACATGCGCAATCTCACAAACACAATAAGCTGATGAACAAAACAGAGACAGAGGCATGGACACACAGAACAGAAGGACAGCTGTCAGGGGGGGTGCGGCTGAGGGGACTGGAAGAAAGAAGGGGAAAAGATGAGACAAAAATCACACACACATCACACACAGACACAGACGCCAGGGCGGCAATGGCCAGAGGAAAGGGGGTGTCAGGGTGGGGGCAGGAGCAAGGTGGGGGCTAGCAGTGGGGGATGGAGATGGAAAAGGACCTTGCTTGGGGTGGAGGGAGAGGAGGTGGAGGGAGAGGAGGTGGACAAAGTGGGGATGGAGATGGAGAAGGACCTTGCTTGGGGTGGAGGGAGAGGAGGTGGACAAAGTGGGGGTGGAGATGGAGAAGGACCTTGCTTGGGGTGGAGGGAGAGGAGGTGGACAAAGTGGGGGGTGGAGATGGAAAAGGGCCTTGCTTGGGGTGGAGGGAGAGGAGGTGGAGGGAGAGGAGGTGGACAAAGTGGGGATGGAGATGGAGAAGGACCTTGCTTGGGGTGGAGGGAGAGGAGGTGGACAAAGTGGGGATGGAGATGGAAAAGGACCTTGCTTGGGGTGGCGGGCGCACGATGCAGTGTGCACAGGGGGCTATGTTGAGTTGTGCACTTCAAACCTGTGCAGTTTTGCAAACCAATATCACCCCAGTAAATTCGATATTAAAAAATTTCAAAAAAAAGGTCAGGTCTGTGGTCTTTAACATTATTTTGTATGCAACAAACAATCTTTAAAACACTTCATTATACCAAATAGCCAGGGGCTCAAGAGATAACACAATTTACCTTGGACAACACAGGTGTGCACTACACAGGTCCACTTAGATGCAACTTTTTCAATAAATACTGTAAATGTATCTTCCTTATGATTTTCATCAGAACACTTTCTTTTCTTTAGCTTACTTTATTGTAAGAATGCAGTATGTAACACGCATACTATACACAACACGTGCTAGTCAACTGTTTATGTTGTTGGTAAGGCTTCTGGTCAACAGTAGGCTGTTAATAAGTTTTTAGGGCCAAAAGTTATATGTGGATTTCCAACTGCACAGGGAGAAGGGGTCAGCACCCCAACCTCTTCGAGGTACAGGGTCAATGGTACTGAATAGTAATTAAGTCCTTCTGATGCTCAATGGTAACAGTGCTGCTCTTGGTATCAGTCATCATCACTAACAGTCCTAACAAGATGTCCACACACATAAGGCAGAATAAAGCCATGTTACGGGAGATCGTCCGAACTCACAGATCGAGCCCACTGAAGGCTAAATCCTAGTCATCCCACAAAATAAGGATGGAGAGTAACGCAACCCAGGGGCAGCGATGGGCACGAGGACCACACAAGGAGAGGACACTATGTAAGAGCGTCCCTCCTCTTCCTCATCCTCCGCCTCCTCCTTCTCCCCCCTTCCCTGCCAACTCCCAATCACTATATCAGCTTGCCCATCCACATGGCTCATTTTTGATCGAGATATAAATTGATTTCACTGCTCAAGGAAACAGCTCTGTCCTGAAAGTCGTAACTACAATAAATTTTGAGTTCGTGGCTGAGTAAATAAAATGACTTGAGTCAATGCTACTTGTCTGCTCCTACCCATGGCTCCAGTCTTTCTCCACAAAACAGACGGATGGACAGACGGACAGAGGGGCTAGAAGGGGCGCAGGGTGCCATCAGTGGGGCTCTCCAATGCACCACAGGCCACCCACCCCACCACCACACTCTGCCAGAGGACGGGCGCTCAGGGGGCACCAATGAGCACGGCAGTCGACGGCAGTGGCTAGAGAGCGCACACAACCCTCCAGCCACCAGAATAATAAACCTAGGACGTGAAAAGCAGCAGTGTCCATAGACATCAGCGGACACTTTTAACACGCGGAAACCAGGTTACCTGAAGAAAAGAAAAGAGCACATTACCTTTATGCAGCCATCAAAAACACCTGCTCTCCAGGACAGACCAACATCCCCGAGAGGCAGATGCTCTGTGGTGTCTTGAGAATGGATCACCATGAGCTTCACATACCCATTCTCAATGTCTCCTGAAAAGAAGCAATATTTTTTAGATTACTACGTCGTAGCCTTGCAGGACACGGAGTCGGCCCCTCCGGTCTGCCGCTGCACCCAAGATGCCGCCCCGCTGGGGACCGGGGCCCTGACGGAGGACAGCCGGGTGCTGCTCATCCGAGCGTCCAGCTGGAGGACAGGGCAGTGCACCTGCATCCCTGATGGACAGACGAGCGGTGCTCCGAGAAAGTGGCGAGGAGCGGCCCCGCCTGGGTGCCCTTTGTCACTGGTGCAGAGGCTGCTGGGGGGCAGAGTCCTTCTGATCCGGTAGCAGACGGCAGTGGAAACAGAACAAGAACTGAGGACCCTCCAAAAACAGAGCCCAGATGTGGCCCAGACAGGACACTAATGTGGGAGCAAGGACAGAGATGTCCGGGGAACCAAGGCGCTGAGGACAGGTGCATATGAACACACACGTAACAAACACTTCTGCACACACTCCAAATACGCTCAAAGCCTCAAAGCCTCGCACGTCTTACCGACAGCAAGAGTGAGACTGGAGGCCCTGCCCTCCTCTGACCAGCCCAAAGCTAAGAGCAACATGGCCACTAGGGCCCATCCGAGCCCGGGCACATGCGCGTCCACTCTGCAAACCACTGCTGAGCCTCACGTAGCTGCCCATGTCATCACAGCACAGGAAGGGACAAGAGCATCACAGCTCATACATAACAAGAGCATCTTCCCTCCACGAATGACTTCTTCAGGGACAGACACCTGACTAAGGTAAGAAGCAGGTCACAGGGAAGAGCAGACAGAAGGAGAATCCTTCCCTCTTTGCCCTCTGACCCCTGGCGGGTGAGTCCGCAGCATAAAGTAAAGCCCACCTAAGCGGTCTGGGGAGCCAGACCCCAGCCCAGAAGCTCGCGCCTCTCACTCAGGTGCAGCCCGCAGATGAGACCAGCACTCCCCCAGCCTCTGCTGAGACACAGGGCGCTTTCCGGGATGGGTCTCTTGGGGCAGAGCCGGGGACCCTGCAGGAGGGCACCGTTAGTGCAGGCGACACCATGGCTGCTGTGGCCCAGTCCTGCTTTTGTTCCGAGGACAAAGGCTGCTGACTAATTAGCAAGAACTGTGCAGCTTCTCTCCTCCTGCCCCAAGGTGGGGCACGAATGCCAATGGCACTGCCCTTCCCAGCAAGTGCCACTGTCCCCTCCGCAGGGCTCAAGGGACATGGGAGGAATTCTGCAACGTGTAGTCTCAGCGAAGGTGCCGTAACGATGCATAGGGACCCACTGTGACGCTGCCCTGCTGGTCACTGCACGGCCTCATGTGGAAGTGGGAGACCTCCAGCTGGTGGCAGCCAGGGCTGCAGGTGGACTGGCAGCCAGACGTGCAGGACAAAGAACCCACTGCATCTTCCATGTGGCTTGTCCTGGGGACACTGCAGAAAATGGACCCCCAAGTACAAGAGCCAATAACATCTCAATGGCATGTCTGAGCTAATGAACGTGAACTCTCGGCAGGAAGCAAGGATTGCTGTGACTCTGTCATTACCAGATGCCGCCCCTGCCCCACCACCTCTGTAACACTGTAGCATCCTGAAAGGTCAGCCTCGGTCCACCAGTCCTCTGTGTCTATGCGTCTGTGAGAGAAAACAGTAGCACTCTCCCGCCAGTGAGACCATCTGCACACGACGTATGTGGGCGTATAGAACACGGAACAGATCTGAGTACTTATTGCATAACCACTGCATTCAGTACTTCATGCACAGTAGCTTAAAAGACTGCTTTTAAAGAACACCTTAAAACAACACAATTAATTAGGTATTACAGTTTTCAGAATCCACAGGTGAGAAAACTGCAAAGAGAGGTTAACAGTGCCTCATGCAAGGTCAGACTGCTAGTAGGTGGCAATGACACAATTTGGACATTGTTCTGTGTCTAGAGTCCATGTTATGACAGATTAAAGCACATACCAGAAAGAAAACAACAACCTATGAGTGTAAACACTCGCTGACATTTTATAACATGGATTAAATTCTCATCAAGTTGTGCTTTTGTATCACTGCCAATAGAGGAAAATCTACTCGTTAGCAGACTGCATGCAGGAGATCACGTGTGGTTCCCCAAAATGTTTGGTAATTTCTCCATCTGTGTCTCATACTCACCCCTGCCCACTCCCAAGCCACTGTATGAATAGCTCCTGACATAGTTATGAGTGAGTGACCTGGGTCCCTTCACTATGAGCTAACTCACCCTCCCCAAACTCCTGTGCTCCTGCGGCCATTCAGAATAAATCCTAACCTTAACCTGTCAGTAAGACCATCCCCAAAGGGCAGGGAAACGCCATTCAAGGCTCACGCCTTGGCTCCCAGGGACATGCACTGACCAGCATGGCCGTGTGAGCAGAGCCCTCACTCCATGCCCTGCCTGGCCTTTCACTGCTGTGCAACTGCTCAAGCTCTGGGCTGAGTTACACAGGGACACAAATAGCAATTCATAAAGCTTTATGGTGATTAATGGAACTAATAATAAACAATGGCAGTGCAGGATAGATTATCATATATGCTCGGTTAAGTGTGCCAAGCACCTTACATGTGTTATCTCAACAACAACAGTCTATCTTGGGCACCAGTCTACTGCCAAGCTGAAAGCAGAGATGTACCATGTTCATGGATGGCAAGACTCACCATTGTTAAGACACCAACTTTTCCAAATCGATCTATGGGCTTAATGCCATCCAGGCCACAATCCCAGCAGGTATTTTAACAGGTACTTTATATATAATCAGTATAAATAAATAAATAAATAAAATTTGACAAGCTGTTTCTAAAATTTATATGGAAATGCTAAGGACCTAAAATAGCCACACAATCTTGACAAGTAGAAAAACGTTGACATCAAGATTCACTACAAGCTACCACCATCGAGACAGTATGGTGCTGCTACAAAGAGACACACGCAGACCAAGAAGAGATGGGTCCAGAGGCTGACCAATTCTTCATAAGCTACTGATTTTAACAAAAAAAATAAAAAAAAAAACTCAATGAGAAAAGAAAGTCTTTTCACAAATGGTGCAAAAAACAACTTGTTATCCCTATGGAAAATAAAATGAACCTCAACCCCTACCTCATCCCACACACAAGCAGTAAACTAGGATGGATCACAGACCTGAACATAGAAGCTAAAATCATAATACAGCTGGGAGAAAAGAAAGAGTATCTCCATAACCTGAGGGACGGCAAGTTCTAAGACAGGAAGGAAAGAAGGCAGCAATAACCATAAAACAAAATGCTGGCCAATCACATTTCACCAAAATGAGAAATTTATGATCATTGAAAGATACCGTTAACAAAGTGAATAAGCAAGCATAGACTGGGAAAATGTGTTTTCGAAACATACCTCTAAAAAAGTACTGGTATCCAGAATACACAACTCCTACAATTCAGGGATAAAGAGACAAACAACACACTTATTGTTTTCACAAACGCAAAAGATTTAAGAGATAATGCAGAAAAAGAAGATGTGCAAATGACTGATAGGCATGTGAAAAAGTGTGGGGTCGCTGGCTTGAGCAAGGGGTCACTCGGTCTGCTGTAGCCCCCTGGTTAGGGCACATGTGAGAAGCATTCAATGAACAACTAAGGTGCCTCAACTATGAGTAGATGCTTCTCATCTCTCTCCTCCCCTCCTTCCTGTCTCTTTCTCTCTAAAAAGTTAAATCCCATTAAAAGTTAAAAAATAAATAAAACAATGTACTTAAACTCTTTATAAAGTACATTATTAGTTCAACAGTGTTTGAAAATAGCTTTATCTATTAATGTATTGAAAGGTTCATCTCAAGACAGATTTATTTCCCATGCATGCCTTTGGACCAATTTTCTGTCAGTCCAGTCTACTTCAGTATAAATTATTTTTTCTACACTAGTCCTTCCAAAGACCTTTTAGGGGAGTGTACAGTTGTTTTGAGCTCTCCAACACCTGTCCTGTGTCTCTCCAAGGTTCCTGAGAAGCACGTCCAGGTCAGCCCCGTGCTTCGGGGGGCCAGGCTCAGAGGTGCAGCACCCGATAATCTTGCCACAGGGCTGAGTCAGGGCTGAGGACATGACCCAACCAGGGCCAAGAAGATGCAAGGAGGCTGGGCAGGGAGGCGGTTACTCTCAGAAAGGGCAGCCCCAATGGACATGCAACTGTAATTTTCCCCAAGGAACTGTGGACCATCCAAGAAGTTATTAAAGCAATGTCAAGGTGACTGGTGGTGTAATTACCAATAGAGGGGAGCCCAGAAGAAGGAAAGGGATTTTGTGGGGCTTCAGAGGAAGAGAGAGCTGTCAGCACAGCCCAGGCTGTGTACCAGAAAAGTGAAACCAGAAAGAGAACAAGGACCCAGAAGAGAAGAAACCTGTCAGTGCAGGAGAAGGAAGGCACAGGGACCACAGGGGGTAAGGAGTCTAACCTGAGAGGTGGCTTTAGGCTCGGTGTGCTGGGACCTAGAGTCCTAACACCAATGAAATTCACATGGGGGCAAAAATTACCAAGTCCATTTCTGCCCTGGCCAGACAGCTCAGCTGGTTAGAGCACTGTTCCAAAGCACAGAGGTTGCCGGTTTGATACCCGGTCAAAGCAGATACGGGAGCAGATAGATGTTCCTGTCTCTCTCTCTCTCTCTCTCTCTCTCAAATCAATACAATAAGATTAAATTTAAAAAGTGCATTACTTATGTTCCTTATGAGACTTATACTCCTCAAACAACTTGATTTGAGTAAGACATTCTATTTCTACAATCACCTTGATAAATATCTATGAAAAGGTCACAAAATATTATTTAAATATCTTTGAGGCACTGGCCGGCTGGTTTAGTGGTAGAGCGTTGGCCTGGCATGTGGAAGTGCCGGGTTCTATTCCCAGCCAGGGCACACAGGAGAAGCGCCCATCTGCCTCTCCACCTCTCCCCCTCTCCTTCCTCTCTGTCTCTCTCTTCCCCTCCCGCAGCCGAGGCTCCATTGGAGCAAAGTTGGCCCGGGCGCTGAGGATGGCTCTGTGGCCTCTGCCTCAGGCACTTTGGGTCAGGCTCATGTGAGAGTCTGTCTCTCTGCCGCCCTGCTTCTCACTTCAGAAAAATACAAAACAGTATACTATATGGAGATAGATATATATGGTCTACCAGAAAGTTCTGTCCATTTTCGGAATAAAAATACAAATTTTTCTTACCGTCAGTAAACTTTATTAAATAATATAATTGCCATTATTATTAATGATTTCTTGCCAGTGTGAGGGCAATTTGTATATATCATTTTTGAAAAATGTTTTATCTTTTGATGCAAAAAATTGAACCAGTGCTTATTTGATATCTTCTTCATTTTTGAATTTTTTGCCCCTCAAAAAATTTTGTATGGACAAAAACAAGTGATAGTTGGAGGGTGCTAAGCCCAGGGAATATAGTGGATGCGACAGACATGCTTCTGTAGCATTTCTTCCTTGTTGAAATTTGTAAAAGTTACAGTGGCGTAAATGAACTTTATCAGTAGCCATGGGTACACTATCACTTCACACATAAGACTAACTAGAAAGCCCGGCGATCATATGAAATGACCGCTGTTCTAGATATTATAAATTGTAATTAAAATGATTTGTGCAAAGGTGTCTGCTAATTCAAACTGAATTACCCAGGGCAGGCAGCGAGGACGCCCGTTTGCTTAGTGCCCCATGGGGTTTCCCCCTTCTACTTGCTTAATTGCTTAAAGTAGAGTGCAATGAAGGAAACCACTGGCGGTACATTTCTTAAGAGCCACCGCTAGCTCAATAAATAAAGGTGATTTAAATAATAAAATGTTAATTCACATGTCAAAGATCTCTTTGTACACAACATTTCTTGTGTAGATCTTTCCATCATTTTTAAGCTCGCCTTGCAGAGGACCATCAATTATTTTTAATTTTACGTCCGTTCTTTCATGAACTCTTGAACAGGCAACATAAAGTTGACCGTGTCCAAATGCAGGCTCAGGTAAAAAAATGTCAACACGCTGATTAGTCAATAATTTATTCAAGAGTGGTGGATAATTCTCAATTAGTGGAACTACAATGTTTCCGTACTTGCAACATTGAGAAAATCCTTTCTTGCCACAGTCAAATCGATTAGTTTCTAACTTGAAGTTTAAGGACTGACAGTGTTCACATTTAATATTCATGTCACCAGAGGAATGCTCAAAAATTAAAGTTTCTCTGTTTGAAACTGTTTTAATCCTTTTTGCGTTTCGGTCAGCATTCCTCTGTCGGTTTTTTTTTGCATTTCCCTCCTGCCTTTGTTCAAGGGACTCATTTTGTCGAGACAGGCTTTTTTGTCTTGCATCTGAGGCAAGCCTTGTTTCTCTATGCTCATCAGTCTCATTTTGCCGAGAAAGACGCATTTGCTCTGCAACTGAAGCAAGCCTTGTCTTTCTCTGCTCAGTGGTTTCTTTTTGTCGAGAAAGCCGTTTTTGTGCAGCTTTAGCTCCTTTTCTCTCCTCTTCAGTGCTGTATTTTCTAGGAGGCATTCTTAAAAGAAATTACGTTAAGACGTAGTTTTTATGTAAAACAAATGATTGCCAATGCAAACAAATGTTCACCTTCCCCCTGACCCGCTCAATTTGCGTTCAGCCGTGGCAACTTCACCCCATTGGCTAGTACAGTTACGCAAGCAACCAATAAGCTATCGGCGACAGACAGACACTTAAGCCGCATATAATAAAGATGTGAGCCAACTTTGTTTTAGTTAATTTGCTAAGTCAGTATGTATACATTAAGTGATAAAAATAGAGAGGCACACATGTGCCAAATAAACATGCTTACATGTCGAAACTTGTTGTGATAGAAACGGACAGAACTTTCCAGTAGACCATACATATATATATATTATCTTTGAAAACAAAAATCTAATCAAAATATAATACTCGTGTTCTTCCTTTTAAATTATTAAAGGAAGTCAAACCACCAAACATAAAGAACCCATCAAAACTGGAATCAGAGGTCAGAGTCCAGAAACACATGGAAAGATGAGACAGGCTAGTTAATGGTCTTCAGGACGAGGAGGCTCCTCCTCGCGTGTCCTGTGTCACGACAGAGCCAGCTCCAGGGGCATCCCGTGCAGCCGCCAGGGGCCCTCAGCGCCCCCCACGCTGAAATCCCTCGCAGCACCCCATACGAGTGTGCCCCTACACCCCGCAGGGCCCCGCGAGCCACACAGCCTCCCCCACATGGGAGGCACCACCCGGCCCAGCGCACTCTGACCGTGTGTGGAGGCCTGGGCTCCCAACTCTGTGAGCAGGGAGCAGTCACGCTGATGTTTCACGATGCGTCACCAGGGGTGCGAAGCGGGCCAAACGCACTAACCAGCAGTGACGAAGATTCTGTGAGGAGTCAGCCTTGCTGGGCGTTCTAGGTAATCGCCACCCAGACAGGACTGGTCTGTTTCTAGGGCCTTCCTGTTCTGTCAGTGCTTGGGAGCCCAGGCTGCCCTAGAAACACAGAAAGTAATTAGTACCAGGAAACACAGGGAACAAAGAAAGTCATCTATTTTTGGAATCAATTAAAATGAGATAATATGCTATGTGCAAAAAAATTAATACAAACAAAAATTTTAAGAGAATTTGTGAAAGAGAGATCACACAGGCTTATCAGGCTCTGCTGCTGACAAGTGGAACAGTGCCCATTTTTTGATAGGAAAACAGAAGTTTGCAAGACTCACAACTGCTTTTATCCCCTCAATATTCCCTATCCTGCCTTAAAGAGCAAGCACTAAATATTTATTATTTAATCAGTATTTTAATAAAAAACATGTTGTAAAGACTCTGTAGGACACAGAACAAATCAAAAAACAAATAATAGAAACATGATCTGAAGGAATGTACTCGCGACGGCCACACAACAAGGTGAAGGACCTTCAGAAGGACTACTTCTCCCAACTTCAACAAATGCAGATAGCTCAAAGCTCTAAATGAAAATATGCCGATTCCTTCCAAATTAATGTACATATTTAATACAAATCTGATCAAAATGCAAATGAGATATTTTAAAATCTGGACAAGTAATTATCAAATACATCTAAAAGAATAAATGGATGAAAATAACTAAGAAGTCTTTGATAAAAGTTCATTAGTAAGAAGTTTTATGTTAGGAGAGGAACATGTATTTCCATAATAAAATACACAAGCAAAGCTTGAAGTATCTTCCCTCATGGGGACACACACAGAAGGCCTGGCCCTCAGCAGAGAGAAAGAGCCCTAGGGGGAAGGATGGAACCTACAGTCTCGACACAATTTTTATGTTAATAAAAGGAGGATAGGTTTACATACAATTCAAAAAACCTTGGAGAGATCCAAAACAGGCCCTGGCCGGTCGGCTCAGTGGTAGAGCATTGGCCCAGCGTGTGGAAGTCATGGGTCTGATTCCCAGTCAGGGCACACACAGATGGCCACTAGACATACGAAAAGATGTTCAATGTCACTAATCAAGAAATGCAAATTACAACCACAATGAGCTACCACCTCACACCTCTCAGAATGGCTATCATCAATAAATCCACAAACAACAATGCAGGTGAGGGTGTGGAGAAAAGGGAGCCATCGTGCACTGTGGTGGGAATGCAGACTGGTGCAGCCACTGTCAAAAGCAGTACAGAGTTAACTCAAAAAATTAAAAGAGGAACTACCTTGGGGTTGTGAACACACAATACAGCGTATAGATAATGTGGTATAGAATTATGCACCTGAAACCTGTACAATTTTGTTAATCAGTGTTACCCAATAAATTCAATAAAATGGAAAAAAGAAACTGCTTTATGACTCAGGGATTCCACTTCTAGGACTATATACAAAGAGACCCTTAACACTAATTCGAAAGAATACACACACCCCTGTGTTCATTGTAGTGCTGCTCACAAGAGCCAAGATTAGGAAGCTGCCCAAGTGCCCATCAGTGGATGAGCAGATAAAAAGCCATGGTACATTTGCACAATGGAATACTACACAGCCATAAAAAAGAAGGAAATTTCACTTTTTGTGACAACATGAACAGACCTGGAGAGCATTATGCTCAGTGAAATAAGCCAGTCAGAGACAGACAAGTATCATATAATTTCACCGATTTATGGGAATTAGTTAACACAATAAATTAACAAACAAAATAGAAACAGACTCACAGAAACAGAGAACAGACTGAGAGCTGTCAGAGGGGAGGGGCTTGCGGGGTTGGGTGGAAAAAGTGACAGCTTAAGCAAACAAACAAACCAAAACCACAGACACAGACAACAGCGGGGTGATTACCAGAGAGGAAGCGGGGGGGGGGGGGGGGGGGGGCGGTGGAGGTGCAAAGGAAGTCAAGGGGGACAGATGATGATGTAGGAGACCTTCCTTGAGATGGTAAGCACATACTATAGTACACTGATGATGTATTATACAATTATATACCTGGAACCTATATAACTTTACTAACCAATGTCACCGCAATAAACTTAATTAAAGAAAGGAGGGAGGATGCCACAAAAAAAAGAGCCCTGGCCGGTTGGCTCAGTGGCAGAGTGTCAGCCCCGTGTGTGGAAGTCCCGGGTTTAATTCCTGGCCAGGGCACACAGGAGAAGCACCCATCTGCTTTCCCACCCTTCCCCCTCTCCTTTCTCTCTCTTCTCCTCCCGCAGCCAAGGCTCCATTGGAGCAAAGTGGGCGGGGCACTGAGGATGGCTCCAAGGCCTCTGCCTCAGGCTCTAGAATGGCTCTGGTTGTGGCAGAGCAACGCCTCAGATGGACAGAGCATCGCCCCCTGGTGGGCATGCCAGGTGGATCCCAGTCGGGCACATGCAGGAATCTGTCTCTCTGCCTCCCTGCTTATAACTTTGAAAAAATACAGATTATATATATACATTATATATACATATATGTATATATATAAATAAAATATGGAAACTGAACAACAGCAGCAACACATGCTAAGCATCCTGGAGGCCCCCCATACTTCTTCACTGTCACCCACCAGTCCTGATGTCAACACATGCTGCAAGCAAGGATACTTATGGCTGTGGGTCACACACCCCTGAGAGGCAGTGCTGAAGCAGGATTGTACAAAATGCCCCTTCAACAGCCAACCAATGGCCACTGTATGACCGTAAACCTCAGGGGTGGTCGATGTTTTTAGTCAACCTGGCGTTCAAAAACACATGCAAATGTAAAACAGATGCCTCTTTCATTGCACAAATCATCAAAGATTTTCTAAGTAATGCTCATGACAACAGTGCTACAATCATGAAAACTGGAGGCCTCGATGCCCAACATTAGGAGCATGGGTCAACCAAGCACGATAAAACCAAATGATGCAAGGTCTTACAACTTTTTGAAACCAGATCTCCAAAGACTGTTGATTGGCGTGGGAAAACGCTCACAACCCAGTTGTCAGGGGAGGAGGGGGTGCCGTTCACACGGTGTGGCCCATGGACACACAGATCGGCAGCTGGGTCAGGGTCTAGACAACAGTTGTCCTGCAGTGATTTCCATTGGCTGACGAATAAATGTCTACACATTCAGAGATTCAAACCACATAAGGAGACATTAGTTTTAAGCACATTTTTATAACAACGCAGGTAAAAGTCAAGTGACAGAGGTAGTGCACTGTTACTTCAAACTGTCTCCTCCGCTTCTCGCATCACGCTGCCTAGTCCTGAGCAAGAATGAGCATGCTGTATGTACTGAGCAAACTTCCCACCTCCGGTTTCTGAGAATGGGTGAGAATCAGCTTGATACGAAGGTCAGAAAATACACACTCCTCGGAACTCCGCGTGGCTGAGCGTGCCCTCCTTCAAGCTCCACTGACACTTCACAGGCACGGAGCCTCCCGTCTGCTGTCCCTGGGCTGTGCCATCTCTTGCCCAAGTGTCCGCGGACACTCAGTGCAGGGGTGTTCACACAGTGGGCCCAGCTGCCTGAGGTCAGAAAGGCTTGCTGGCCGGGGCGCCCGCTGGTGCGAGGGAACCTGGACCCGTTCTTGAGTGGCAAGCTGGCTCGCGGCACCTAAATGAGTGGTATCACAGTGAGGTCTAGGTTGGACAGCTCTTTCCCTCTGGGCGTCTGGGAGCCTGGGAGTCCAGGAAAGGGTGCCTATGTGACCAGCACCCAGTAAAAACACTAGGCCAGGCTGGTCTCCAACAAGCTTCTCAGGTGCCTAACATTCCTCACGAGCTCTCACATCTCATTCCGGGAGACATCAGCCATCCTGCGTGACTCTGCGGGGAGAGGGCTCCCAGGAGCTCACCCCATGTCCTCCAAAGCTGCCCCAGGCACCATCTCCCTGGGTGCGTTTTGCTCAGTGCCCCATTGCTGTGACACCTCTGTACCCTGAGTCCTGTGTGTCTTCCTAGTGGATCACTGAGCCTGGGCTTGGTCTTGGGGACCCAATGCCAAGGACACAGCCACATTTCCAAAAGAAAGGACACAAAACATATACAGACAAAGCAAGCAGGCATGGCGGCGTTTCCCTCAGTGTTTGCTCACAGTCACTCTCCTAGCGTTTCCTGTCTGTCCTCCCCTCCTCTTGTCTCTCATAAACTCGGCTCAGTGACACACACTTCCCCACCCACACTTTCTTTCAGCTTCACGCCCACGGCCACACACACAGGAGTAGGTAGCAAACGTGCCAGGCTCAGGGGTCTCAGGTTCTTCTGAGGAAGAGAGCATCAGGATGCTTCCACGAAAACCCCTGATGCAGCCGTGACCTCAGAGTACACACAGGTGCAGAGGGAGAGAACACCCAGGTCCAGAGGACATGGCAAAGGTCCAGAAGAAAAAGTCAACAGACCCTCCGGGAAGAGAGGAAAGGACACAGAGCCTTCTTCTTCACGGTCAGGTGGTGCTGAGAGGTGGGGCCCGTCCCTGGACTCAGTGGCCGGCTGAGAGAAACGCTGTCAGGCGCTCTGACAATCTCGTATGAAATGAGGCCCCGGCTCCCCCAACATGCACGCCATGCTAGGCCTGCTCTCTCTGGCAGGGCCATGGGGGGGGGGGGGCCCAGACCAACACTGGAATCCAAAGCAGGGGCTAAGCTATGGCCTCTGGCAGACAAGGATAGGGCCATCGGGCACAGGGATGCTTGTCCCTGAGTGTCTCCCCAGGTCAGCCCGGCCACCACCCGCCCTTCTTCAGAACCCGCCAGGGATCCCGGGAGCACCCCACCACGTGCCCGGCTCCTGGCTCAGCAGGCTGCCCTGAGCCAACCTGCTGGAGGGTAGGCACCGTGTCTGCCAGGCCCCCGTCCCCCCAGTGCCTGGCACAGCCTGTCTCAGTAACTGGTTGTTAATGAATGACCCAAGTAAACACGCAGACTCACTCCCTCGACGTCCTGTCACCCTGAGTCAGGCCAGGTTTCTCCCTGCCCCTGGTGACACATGGCAGGAGAGCCTGCTCAGTTCCAGAGACCTGATGACAAAACTTTCTGCCTGATGGAGAGAAAGTGTGCTTTACAAACAGGGCAGAGCGCTGCCACGGCAACGGCAGCGGCAGAGCTGAAGCTGACTAAGCGTGCCACACAGTGCCACAGGAGAGCCCCGCAGAGGACGTGTCTGCACCTCCATCACCCATGGCAACGACTCTGCTGGCAACAGCGCCCTCTGCTGTCCCCTAGCCGCATGGCCACATGCGGAGAAAGGGCACCTGAGTCTGCAGCCTTCTTACTGGGGGCACAACAGGTACAGGGGTTGACCCCCATCCTGGTCTCCACCACCCTGCATCCCCTCGCCGTCCCGCGTGCCAGGACAACGCCTGACCCTCTGAGGGTCAGCAGCACTGACAGAAGTTGGCTCAGAGGCAGCAGCAAGAAGCAGAGAAAGGCCCGGCTGACCACCCTTCCGATGACAACCCTCTAAAAAGGCCGAGTCCCACGCACGCGAGGACGGACTCCAGACGCGCATCCCTGAGAAGCACAAACGCACGCAGACAGCGCAGCCCAGGGCTAGGACTCCACTCTGGGGAGTGGCCCAGGGACGCGGAGGCCGTGCCACAGGTGTGCCGTGTGGAATCCGGGCCCTGGCCACATGTGTGCATGGCTTCGTCAGCACCACCACAAGAGATAGCGTGCCCGGCTCATAGGCTGGCTGTGAGGATTAAATAATTAATGTAACTATGAAACACTCAGCGAGAACCAATGGCGTACCCGTGAATGTACTCTGTCGCCGTCCCCTCCACCATCACTAAGGGCACAGCTCAGTGTGAGGATGTGTGCAGACTAGGGGAGGTTGCTTCACACTAGGGGAGGGCAAGCCCCTCCTCAGAAGTTCCAGAGGCCTCCCCCACCCCCAGATCAGCCCAACCCCACACCCAAACCCCGCAGGATGAAGGACAGAGGACGGGACAGAGAGGCAGAGGGGAAGGGCTGGGAGTGAGCAGTGCCTGAGGACCTCGCTCCGTGACTGGGAGTGGGAAACACTAGCTGTCGAATAATAGAAGCCCGTAGCTGAAGAACCAGTGCCCGCTTGACAGGAGGCGCTCACTTTAGGAGTAGTAGGATGTTTACCTTGGAAGACACATTAATAAAATTCACTGCATGGCCAGGGTCAAGGAGAGCACACCGTACAAAGCATCCGTAGTTGCCCAAGACATAGTTAGTAACACCGAACAGCTGTTTGTGAATTAAAAAAACAACTAGTCAAGGAATAGAAGCACCTTCACTTGTAAGAACACATAACAAACCTGGTTAGGAATAAAGCATCCGATTAACTCAAGATCCCCATTAGGTTGGAAATACAAAATGGTCCGGCCTCGTCAGCGGAAGCTGCTGGTGTCTCTCAGGAACATACGTACGTGCCTTCACCCCCTGACCTCACCGGCCCACTTCTAAGAAAGCATCCCCACGACAAGCTGGGAAACTATGAAATGAGCACGAGCCAGGCCGGGCCGGAACCAGCAGGCAGAACAGCAACGGCTGGAGCCCGTTTACCAACGCCACACGCTGCTTCACTCTGTTAACACACTTAACATGTAGAAAGGCAAATACGACATCCTTCTGATGAATTCAATAGGAAGTGCAGGGTGGGTGGAGGAATTGAGCAAAAAAAGGGGTAAAAAAGAAAACCCTCATGGACACAGACACCAGTGTGGTGACTGCAGGGGGTGGGGTGTACAGGGGGAGAAATGGTGATGGACACAGACACCAGTGTGGTGACTGCTGGGGGGTGTGGGGTGTGTACAGGGGGACAAATGGTGATGGACAGAGACCTGACTTGGGGTGTGAACACAAAGTAGTGTGTAGAGATGTGCTGTAGAGTTGTGAACCTGAAATCTGTATAGTTTTTGTTTACTATACCAGTGTCACCCCAATACATTCAATTTTTTCTCAAAAAGGAAGCACAGGTTACCACATATGAAGTATTCTTGCCAAGAAACTAAATACCCAAATCAGATCAAGCTAGAGGGATACGTTAATAACTAGAAGCAACCATCCAAAATACAGAAATTGTACAGACAGATAACAGATTCAGTTCCCTCAACAGATAAACAGCAGAAGAGCAGGGGTGGGTGGCCACAGATCACAGGGCCCCGAGCAGGTTTATAGGGCAGGGATGGGACGCAGACCACACAGCACACAACAGAATACACGTAAACCTGGAGCGCTGTGTTTAACAGATGGAACAGATCTCAGAGAAAAAACTGTTACCAGGAGGTCACCTCATAAGTGACAAAGGGGCCCGCTGGTCAAGAAGACATAACAGCCTTCCACGTTTATGAATAAAATAGCAGAGCTTCATATTCCATGTGCCAGGAACTGAGAGAATGCCAATGAGAAACAAGCACGGGGAAAGCTGGAGGTTTCGATACCCCCCCCCACCACCACCTGTCCCGGTGACTGCTAGACCCAGCGGCAGAACACCAGCCAGGACACAGCGGACTCAGCACCCTGGCCCGCCCAGCCTGGCCCAACCCAGAACACTGATGGCACCACGCTCCATGCACAGCGTGCATTCTCCGTCAGCATGCACGGGGCCCATTCCCACACGGACTGTGTTCTGAGACAGGAAGCACGTCTCAATGGACTCAGGAGGGGGCGTGGAGGGCCAACGACAGGACAGTACCAGTGGAGAAGTGATGGTGAATGCTCAGAAGGTCGAGAACAGACACAGTGAGGGACAGGGACAGGGCCAGGGTCAAAGGGACTGGATCTGCCTGAGGGATTGCATAGGCCCCAAGGGACACAGGAGTCTGGGAGGACAGAGTGCCGAAGATAGAGTGGTCAGGGAGGAGGGCGTTTCTCAACCCAGATATAAAATCGGTCCCGTTTTCACCACTTGATTTCAGACTGAAACAAGAACTCGGTGTCACCTCTGTTGGTGAAGAGATTGCGAAATGTGCTGCACAGGTAGACGTCGCCACCGCCGTGCATGTCGAGGTGGAGCTGGTAGCCACGTAGTCCGTACTCAGGGCTGTCGTCCAGGAGGGGCGCGTGAGTAGGGTGCTCGTAGGGGCTGAAACGCAGAACAGAACATGTATAGCAGTGTGTCAGCCCCACAGAGAAAGTGCTGGAACCGAGTGCTCTTCACGAAGGAGCAGGCGCTCAGAGCACGAAGTCACCGCCCAGGGCCCTCGAGACCGCGTGTCCGCAGAGGCCACTCTGCTCCTCAGCAGCACAGTGTCCAGCACCCGATGGCCCCACAGGAGCAGGTCAGGGACCGGGGACCAAGGCCCACTAGGGACTGGGGCAGAAGGCCCAAAGCCAGGTGAGCCAAGTTTTTTCCAACAAGAAAACCCTTCTCGCCTAAGGCAACAAAGGTCCACAGGTATCAGCTGTCAAGGTAACATTTCAGTGAGGAAGACCTCTGCAGTGAGGGGGGCACATTCCCCACCAGAAGACCCTCAGATTCATTGAAAGGCACATCCCGACAGCCCACGCAGAAACCCCTCAGCAGGCCAGACTTGGTGGCGCATTCAGCATGCCTTCCAGGACACGGGCACTCACATCAGTGCACAGGACACGAGGCCTGGACGCGCCGGCCCCTTCCTGCCCTCAACACAGCCTCCCACGGGGCACAGGGTCCTTCCTCCAGAGCAAGGAGAGCAGATGTGCGCACAGGAATAATCCCACCACTGCAGCAACCACCACGTGACTATGCCTGTGGGCTCCGCCTACCGCTTACAGACAAATCTATGCAGCTATCCCCAGGGTCCGAAGGTGCAGCTATTCCCTGGGTACTGTCCTCAGGGCACGAAGGTGCAGCTATTCCCTGGGTACTGTCCTCAGGGTCCGAAGGTGCAGCTATTCCCTGGGTACTGTCCTCAGGGTCCGAAGGTGCAGCTATTCCCTGGGTACTGTCCTCAGGGTACGGAGATGCTATCAGCTTGCAGTTGTTCACACTGACCGTAGGAAACCCAGACACACACAGGGGTACGTACGCGGCAGCCGAGCCCAGCGTACTCCTCTCCAGCAGCTGATGGAAGTGGAGACTCGCCATGATGAAGGCCAGCTCCCCTGTCCTCTGCAGAGTGAGTGAGGATAAAACACGGGTCAGCTGGAACGCCTTCACTCCCCCCAAGGTGGCCGTGCAGGGCGCAGCACACTCAGCTCACAGACACGCCATCTCTCACAGTGGGACGGGCCTGTGGCCGAGGCTCATTACTGCTGACACAGCGTGGCCGTCAGACGGGACAGCAGGGCCCGCTCACCCACACACACAGGGCAGGCGGTGACTGGTCCATCCAGCACCTGGGACACAGCACAGTGCTGCAGAGTCGCACAGTAATTGTGAAAACAGAGCTGGTTAGTTCCGGGTTGTTTCACACTCTTTTCAAAGATAAAGACAGTTCTGGGAAGAGCTTCCCAGATACAAGGTTAACTGCACAGACACATAATGTTTGTGGCATGACACTACTCTCTCGAGTACCGGCCTCCCGGGCAACCCAAGTGGGAATGACTAGATTTCATCCCTGCTCTTGTCCATCAGGCTGGGGGACACAGACAGTGTGACTATAGAGAAGCCGACACCCACGTCTCCCGACTCACAGCCAGCAATGCCTGGTGTCAGTAACCCAGTGGCCAGAGGACAGCCAGGTCAGTCAGAGTCCTCCTAACTAGACAGCTGACAGAGGTGGACGACTTTGAGGCAGGCCGGTGGTGGCCTGGGCCACTGGCCACCTTCACCCAGGAGGGTGGGGGGTCACCAGGGCCTGGGCCGGCTGAGAAGAGAGGGTCACCAGAGGGTGGCACTGGGGACCCCGGTCCTGGGAGTTGTACACAGACGCACACCACCGTTCTCTGATTCAAAGTTGGGAACGGCTCTCTTCAAACATCCACGGGCCACGGCCACAGAGGAGCCTGTGCTGAACACCGGGCATCAACTCTGTGCTTCTCACAGAAGTGACCGCCCAGGAAATAAGCCCGGGGAGGGGCTGGTCAACAGCCCAACCTGGTGTAAGGAGCCTCACCTGGTGGGAGAGGTAAGTCCTTACCCCTTTCCCTGAAAGGCAGGGACACCCAGCGCCACATCCCCGGGGCCAGGGCCACCTGCGAGGCAACTGGGTTCAACGCACACAGAGAGGGACCTTGGCAGGGACAGAATCAGGGATCAGCCAAAAGGGCACAAGGGCACAGGGACATCCCATGACAGTAAACGGAGTCTGTCACCTGTGAGAGCAGAACAGCAGGGAGTCGCTGCGGAACTGAGAGTTGTTCTGCTACAAGAATGTAGCTGGTGTGATGGCAAACGGGGCAGAGTCGGTGAGAAGCCCGGAGACTGGGCCCTCGGCAGTTGGTGTGGTAAGTAGGGTGGGGTGGCGTCAAAGGGAGGCTGCCCCCCCAGCCCCCCAGTCCCCCAACCCCCAGCCTTACCTTCCACAGCCCCACCAGGAGGCCAGGGCTTAGGCGGAAGGTCTGCACGAGTCTGTCACTGCCCATGGCGGTGGAGTCGGTCAGGTCACTCAGGCTGTACTTGGCGAGCAGGGAATGCCAGCGAGGTCTTCACACGTGCGCGCCAAAGAGAGGGGAGAGAGAAGTGAGCGCGCGCGTCTGCAGATGATGGCTCTCGTCCCTGTGTCTAATGCTACCTGGGAAGCACATGACCATCCAGTGCACACTGCTAGGACGTGGTGTGCTGAGGGATGAGGGACACAAACTTTACACATTAAAGACAAAACGGCCACACCCAAACTTCTGACCCAACCCTCTGGCCTTTCTCTCCCTGGGGCTCCTCCTGCAAGCTTAGCACCCCGGCAGAAGCTGGAGAATCTTGGGGGTGAGGAGGGAAGTACCCGTCACTCTGTGCCCCTCACACTAGCGCCCGCCACAGTCAAGAGGGACTCTCAGTGTGCATCCCTGGTGAGTGTAATGCACAAGCAAAGATGAAATGCTTTAAACAATAAGAAAGTAGTTGGCCTCATGGGCCCCAACAGGAAGTGCATCTGTTCACGTGACTATCAACATCACTCGGGTAGTGAAAACTGCAACATTTGAAAATAAACGTAAACCAAAATCATAGTTTTCATGAAGGAGGCGCACTGTGAGCTCTGTCAGAATCGGTGCTAAGAGGAAACAGTCGTGTCAGAAAACACAGATCAGCTCTGGCACTCATCATAAGACTAACATCGGGAGAGGAAGCAGTCTGCCAGCACCACCAGGGGAGACGCAGACGTCCGTCACTCCCAGGAACCTGGAGGAAGCTCAGAAAACCACAGTGGACAGGAGATCTCAACGGCCAACTGACAGCTCAGCATCAGACCCGACTTGCCAGTAGCTGTGGCCACACTGCCATTGGGCCTTCCCCTCCGGCACTTGGCCAGCAGGGGACAGGTGTCCCAGCGTCAGCCCCACAGGGCCCTGTGCAGAGCAGAGGGGCTGACCGCCTCCAGCTTTCAGAGAGGCTGTGCTGAGACCCATGTGCGTCAGGAGAGGTGGGTGGGGAGCAGGGAAGTCCCCACTCGCCCTGGCCCCCCAGCCTGTGACAGGGGCGAGGCTGCTGTCTGCTCCCCGCCCCGTCCTCACACACCTGGGGAGCCCCAGCACACAGGCAGCTTGGACAGCATAGGCAAAGGGGACGACTCAGTGAGTCTGTCTCGGAAGGTATAAATTACAGGGAAACTCACGTTGCAAATCACGTAATTACGGCTTTCATGTTCTGAAAGAAATTCCCGCAGAGGAAATAAAAAAGCTGCAGATGGAAGTGACCATGTGAATCCTTGGCTGCCACCCAGCTGCAGACGGGACGTGCTTCTCCAACAACGCAGGCTCCTGACACACACGTGGCACGTGTCAAACATGGGCTACTGCAGGCTGGCGGGAGTCCGCGGAGTTTTAACGCAGATGAATTCCATTAAAGGAGCTCCCCCAACTCCGGCGTTCCTGCCACCGTGCTGTGCCGGCACTGTCCAGGGCCGTCCATCCACACCAGCCCTTCCTGACCGTAAGGAGCTCCCCCAACTCCGGCGTTCCTGCCGCCGTGCTGTGCCCGGCACTGTCCAGGGCCGTCCATCCACACCAGCCCTTCCTGACCGTAAGGGGGCCATCCATCCACACCAGCCCTTCCTGACCGTAAGGAGCTCCCCCAACTCCGGCGTTCCTGCACCGTGCTGTGCCGGCACTGTCCAGGGCCGTCCATCCACACCAGCCCTTCCTGACCGTAAGGAGCTCCCCCAACTCCGGCGTTCCTGCCGCCGTGCTGTGCCCGGCACTGTCCAGAGCCGTCCATCCACACCAGCCCTTCCTGACCGTAAGGAGCTCCCCCAACTCCGGCGTTCCTGCCGCCGTGCTGTGCCGGCACTGTCCAGGGCCGTCCATCCACACCAGCCCTTCCCGACCGTAAGGAGCTCCCCCAACTCCGGCGTTCCTGCACCGTGCTGTGCCGGCACTGTCCAGGGCCGTCCATCCACACCAGCCCTTCCTGACCGTTCACTGGCGCGGACAGCTTTATCCCGATCTTCTGTGATGTGCTGAGCAAAGGAGTGGGGCTCGTTCTCCAAACCTATCTCCATGCCTGAGACCGGAGTGCTGCATTAGAAACCTGGTGTCCTGCCTGACCAGGCGGTGGCGCAGTGGATAGAGCGTCGGACTGGGATGCAGAGGATCCAGGTTCGAGACCCCGAGGTCGCCAGCTTGAGCATGGGCTCATCTGGTTTGAGCAAAGCTCACCAGCTTGAGTCCAAGGTCGCTGGCTCGAGCAAGGGGTTACCCGGTCTGCTGAAGGCCCACGGTGAAGGCACATATGAGAAAGCAATCAATGAACAACTAAGGTGTCGCAACAAAAAACTGACGATTGATGCTTCTCATCTCTCTCTGTTCCTGTCTGTCTGTCCCTGTCTATCCCTCTCTCTGACTCTCTCTCTGTCTCTGTTAAAAGAAATAAAAGAAACCTGGTGTCCAGCGTCGTTGAACGGAATCTCAGAGATTCACCAAAATAAAGGTTCCATCTGAGCAGGAACGGAGTGAACGAGATGCCTCAGGAATAGAACTGGGAGATGATTCGCATGGTGTCTGACAGAGCATCAGGGTGTTGCTTTCAGAACACCACCACGCCTGGTCTCTGGCACTAGGAAGCCGACAGTCACACCACAGCAGGGCGCCTGGTCGGTGCTCGCTGGCACAGCCTCAGAGAGCCAGCCTCACAGGCAGGAGCCAGAGCAAGGTCCCAGGTATGAAGTCGCAAAACTGTGACGGCATCCAGGGAAACCAGGAAAGAATGCTGCCCCTCTGTGGAAGCAGCAGGCTGACATGAGAGCCATGCCAACATCTTCCACAGCAAGGGTGTGTGTGAGGAAAACCGGGCACCGCAGCGCGCAGTGACGTGGCAATGCCCCCACGATGACAAAGGACACGGAGACAGTGGGGGAGGCAGCCAGGGTGGGAGAACAATCCCGCAGGAGGCAGCCAGGAACCTCACATGGCCATAAGTGCTACACAAAGATATGGGCACGTGCACAGAAGGTCAGAGTGCTACACGTGCCACAGCCCAGCCTTCAGGAAGGAAGGGCTAAGGGTCAGAACAGTGAGCACGGGAGCCTCAAAGGGGAAAGCAGAGAGGGCGGGCTCGGAGAGCGAGGACTCAGTGAGCACCTTGTGTGAGACACACGCATCCAACATGTGCATATGACAATGAAAGCGCATGAGCGTCACTGCCACACATGCTAAATACAACTTCACCCTCATCCTCACCCTGCTCCATAGATGAAGAAAGGGAGGTGCAGAACCACTAACAGTTTGCACAAGGCCACATATCTGGAAAAGCACATAAAAATGACTGATAATTAAGAGTTGATGATCCAATGTTTAAATGATGATTATTATACCATTTACTAAAGAAGGAAAAACATAATAGCTTTATATACCCTTCTGTTAAAATAGGTAAAACTGGCCCTAACCAATGTCTCAGTGGATAGAGCATCAGCCCAGCATATGGACGTCCCGGTTTGGTTCCCAAAGGTCAGGGCACACAGGAGAAGCAACTATCTGCTTCTCTCCCCCTCTCTTTCTCTCTTCTCTCTCTTCCCCTCCAGCAGCTAGTGGCCCTGGGCACTGAGGGTAGCTCCCTTGGAGAGCATCGGGCACTAAAAATAGCTCAGTACTTGAACATCGGTCCCAGACGGGGTTCACCGGGTGGATACCAGTCAGGGCACATGTGGGAGTCTGCCTATCGCCTCACCTCTCACCTAAAAAAAAAAATAATTAAAACTAAAATCTTCAGGTCAGCCACCCTTCATCTAGGAAATTTTTTTTTTTTTTTGTATTTTTCTGAAGCTGGAAATGGGGAGAGACAGTCAAACAGACTCCCGCATGCGCCCGACCGGGATCCACCCGGCACACCCACCAGGGGGCGATGCTCTGCCCACCAGGGGGCAATGCTCTGCCCCTCCGGGGTGTCGCTCTGTTGCAACCAGAGCCACTCTAGTGCCTGGGGCAGAGGCCAAGGAGCCATCCCCAGCGCCCGGGCCATCTTTGCTCCAATAGAGCCTCGGCTGCGGGAGGGGAAGAGAGAGACAGAGAGGAAGGAGGGGGGGAGGGGTGGAGAAGCAGATGGGCGCTTCTCCTGTGTGCCCTGGCTGGGAATCGAACCCGGGACTCCTGCACGCCAGGTCGACGCTCTACCACTGAGCCAACCGGCCAGGGCCTCATCTAGGAAATTTTGTGAACTAGAGTAACATCCCCTCACCATCATACATAGCCAAGATAAGAGGAACCTAAACTCAGACTAATCATATGTGTGGGGAGCCCCACTCTCCACAGTGGTCCAGGATGAAAGGGAGGTCTTTACGATGCAACCCCATTCAAACACACTGGTGTGATTCCTGAATTACAAACACTGGTGTGATCCCTTAGTTACAAAATGCAGCCCACCACTATTTACATAGAAGATGTTCTCACCCAAAAGTTACACTGAATTAGCACTTACCCATTTTTGGCAGGGGACTTGGACCGGTCCATAAAAATGGGCGTCACACCACACAGATCGAAGGAGGCAAGTGCAGCCAGCCGTGGCCAGTCCTTGCCATGCCACACAGCCATGACCGAGGAGTCATTCATGCAAAGGTCAGCGTGCTCCAGGACGTGCTCCTTCCCGCCTTTCTCCCTCAGTAGAATGACCCAGCTGAGACCCGACAATCTGGAGGGGAAAAGCAAGCCACAGATGTACAGGTGTGCGCCACCGCGTTGAGAAAAGAAACGCACACATACATCTCACAGGTCACAACCCTAAAGCATCGAGCGCCCTCACAGGTCGCACCACTCATCTGGAACAAGAAAACACGACGTGCTGGAGAGCAGCACAGACACATGCAGACCCCAGGAGACGGCCCCTCTCAGCACGGAGTGCACACGGGTCCTGCGCACACTCTCATCAGCACTCGGGCCAGCCTTCCTCTCGAAGGGGACGCCCATGTCAGCATGCAATGGTGCTCCAGGAAGTGGGACCCCTGCTGCTGGAACAGACGTGATACCTGAGGGCCTCCTTGGTTTTCACGCGGAGGCCCGTGCAAGGGTTGACAGGCGTGAGGAGCTGCGCCACGGCCGCCTTCACAACGGCGACCTGCCTGGCGATGTACTCCTTCTTCCAGTAGCTGGTGTCCTTGTCCTCCACCGACAGTGCGTGCAGGGACACAGCTGTCCTCTCCATGGAACCAACTGTCCAATAACAACGTTTCGGTGCAAAGGCCGTTGCGTAGATTCTGACCCAAAGAAAACTGAGGGAAAAGAGGAAATAAGTAAACAGCAGAAGAGACAGAGACCCTGCCATGTACCTGTAGTTAGAATACATATAGTAATCTGAAGATGCACGATAACTGTGAAATAGTCTAATCCCAGGAATGAGTCCAGCCAAACATTCACAGTAGTTGGTGTTCAGGCAAAGCTGCAGTCCGAGGTACATGGTTTAGGTTCACCTACCCCAGAAACACTTACTCAAAGGAAAGGCTTGTTTCCCAGGGTCAGGTTAAAATGAGTGATCTCATGTAATTGGGATCGTCCACACCACTGCCCTCATTCACAATAACTGAATAGAAGATCTATCATAGAAAAATAGCAAGCAGTGTACACAAAAGAGGAATACACACACATGCACACACAGAAATGTCAACACTAACTGACCTGATTGATGCTTCTTTTGCTCCTACATCTTAATTTTCCAGCAGTGAACATGCTGCTTACACAGAGACTGATGAGTACTGATGACAACCACCAGTGACAGTCACCGCCGCAGAGCACGGCGTGTGAACACTGGTTCAGCACCCTGGGCATGAGTCCATTTAATCTTTCAACCAATCTGTGAGCCAGCTGCTACTCCTGTGCCCACTGAACAGATGGTCTGACTGAGGCCCAGACGCACAGGAAGCGGCCCCGGCCCGTAAGTGTGAGTCAGTGTGGAGCTGAGACTGACCCCACGCAGCCCCATCCAACCCCCACTCAGAGCCCTTGCTCCACAGTCTCGTCAATAACACACACAGATGGGCTCACGGAAATGGAGAACTGATCCAATGACAGAGAGCCTGTCAGTCACGACGCCAAATGCCAATCCAGCTGCAACCAGAGTCTGTGGTCTGAGCCCCACGACAGAGGCCACAGGAGCAGCCCTCAGCAGGGGCCGAGACTGGGCCCGGGCACCTCTCTCCCAGGCAACGCTCTCCTTCAAGGAAGAGAAGCAAACTTCTCTCATGGGAAACTGAGGCAGAGGTTAAAATCTATTTCCTAATGTAAAAGGTGAGGTTCACACCAATAAACTTAATTACTTTCCAATTTATGTCTGCACATCCTGTCTCATGCAGACTGGGACAAAGTGGCTGGTGGCCAGGCAGCAGGCAGAGGGACTCCTCGCAGACGGGAGGGCCTGGTCTGCGGGACATACGTGGGTCTGAGACCGCGGAGCCCGGGGGCAACGGCTGTCTCGGCCGTGCAAGTGATGACCACAGCAGAGAAGGAGCACTTCTCAGACATCTCCCTCGGGACCTCGGCCCCGGACTCAGGCGTCACACGGACTCCCCGACACACTCACACACTCAGACCCTACTGCTCTCCCTTTCTAGTGGGGGTTTTCAAGTAACGTCTCACACCCCGTGAAATCATTTCACGCCAAGCTTATGGCCCTAAAGTACGTCCATTTCCATCTCGGAAGTCTGACTCTGTTTCTCGCTTGCCCTGCTCCCTGGCTACAGAGACAGACCCGGCCGTGGAGAGGTTGAGCAGAACACGGACCCCACACCTTGTTGCCATAACTATGCCTACACGCGTGCCGTGACCCACTGTCACCCGCTACCTTACTTAACTTAGCATAAAGGAGCCGGAAGAGAACAAAACATCCCATAGCACTGAAGTCTGGTGTAGACTGTTCCCAGGGGTCATTTATAAAATACAATGGTCAAGTTTAAGAGGCTTTTATCAGTCTCCAAAACCCACCACGTCACCTCTTGCTCACAAATGCTCCATCCTGTTAAAATGCTCCAGTGCACTTGCGAACAAGAGCGTATTTATCTAACCTGACTCCCGGTCAGGCCCAAACAACTTCAAACGAACTGCTGAGAAAGTGGGGCCAGTTTAATGTCCTGACGAACAGTGTTTCCTGGAGTGCTGGGACGTAAACTCCCGAGACGAGGCCGAGGCCGAGGCAGAGGCAGAGGCAGCCTGGGCCCGGCTCCAGTGACCACGGGAGGCCGGCGCTCACGCTCGCGGCTCAGGATGCACAGCAGCGAGGCAGCCCGGCTGCTGGCCTGGGCCCCAGGGAGAGCCCCCCCTCGAACATGACCCCCAGAGAAGTCCTTTGTGCCAGTGGCTAAGATACATCCTGCTGTCTGCTGTTCAGAAGCAATGCTTAGAAAATACCCTTAATTTTCCAAAAACAGTGATTGTTTACCCATTCAATTATTTATACATTGTCTTAATGAAGACTGATGCAAACACAATTACGATCATCCTTTGAAAAGAAAAAAACAAGCACTAGAGTACCTGCATCAAAAGCTCAGATTTTTAAAGGACAACTTCCAAAAAAGGTGGGATGGGCACATAAGTGAAAATCCTGTGCACAGAGAACGTGACCAGTGCTCCGGCCCCAAACCCACTGAACGGCCCAAGCCTCCACCACATGGGCCATGAAGGCAGCTGGGGAGGAGGGGACAGTTACAGAAACTCAGGACTTGTCATTTATCAGTTTCTGTAAGTAATCTGAATTCTATCCTTAAAGGTAAAAACCCTGCCCCAAAAAAAGCTACAGTCTGGGACACCAAGTTGAGCTCTTTCTTGAAAACTCCCTCACCACACTCAGGGCACAGCCCCATCTCTTATCAAGAGTCCCTGAGAAAGAGACCCCTCAATGGCTTCACGCTTGCTCCAAACTATTGTTAAGAACGTGATTTCACTTGGTGACTGTGTTTAATGATAGAAATGGACTGATAAACATACACTCCCCCATAGAGAAAACATCCTTTTAAATGAAAAGATTAGAAAACCCAGCCTTTCCACCAGAGACTGGATCGTGACCCCTTCTGATTTCAAGAACTTGACTGTGTATTACTATCGCCCGGACAAATGTGGACTCCAGAGCACAGAAGGGAAATCTCCAGAAATGCAGGCGAGGGGTCCATCCTGTCTGCCCACCCGGCAGGCTCCAATGCAGCCACTGTACAGACGGGCATCAGAGAGCACTGCCCAGGCACGGCACTGCCCAGGCACGGCTGGAGAGAGCTGGTCCTGCCGCCCTCCCCTGCCATCCTCACTCCCTATCTATTCAGCCCCCCCCCCAGGTCTGCCTCCTTCTCTGGTCCTTTTCCTGGCTGATCTGTGGGTTCCTTGTGGGATCGGCATCTGTCTGCTCTCTTGATGTTGAAGGAGCCAGGGACCTAAGAGCCAAGATGCTCAGCTGTAGGCCCAAAAACTCCCCAGGAGTTTGGAGGAGTCCACCAGCTCACCCCAAGGAAAAATTCTGCATGGCAGATAAAGATCAGAGCAACAACACAGGGAAGGTTTTGTCCTATATTCCTGGGCTAGCTGGCTCACCCTCATCTCCTCTGGCTTCCTGCCCACGGGGGCCAAGTCTCCGAGGGAGCACACGCTCGGCCTCTCCCACCCCTCCTGCGTGCCGGCCCACGAGGCAAGGGTCCACGGTCAGCAAGTCCAGGCTGCCCCACCACAGCTGACCAATCCCCTCCCCCTGCCAGCAGACTGGAAGCCACCCTTTCCAACAGCTACCCCAAACAAGTCTGCTCTGTGTCAGCTCGTGCACAGAACAGTCCCTTCTTTAAGGACAGAGATGCAACTCCTTGAACGTATTGTACAAGTACTTAATGTATCAGAAACATTATGTCTAAAAATACTCTTGAGATTCTTTTAAACTTTAAAAGATGGACTGAAAAGGCCTTGCTAGTTCTCGGAACTGCCTTCAAAACAGGCCGGGACACGCAGGCTCTCCTTACTTGTCGTTGGCCAGGTGGTAGAGTCGCCTGTTCACACAGCCGGCGCACAGCAAGGCCGCAGCATCCAGGTAGGACAGGATCTTGAGCAAGACTTCGGAAGGCATGCTGTGGAGGGTGTAGTCAGAGCACCGGCTGTCACCCCGCAGCCCCCCGCTAGGACGATGGACCCTCCCTGCGCACAGGGCTGCCCGCGCCCGCACCCTCAGTCAGGGTCTTGGTAGGTACGCTCTGACTATCCCGACCCTCACAGCCTACCCCACTACCCCGGGCACGAAGAGCTAACCCCCTGGGCCTTTCCATCAGGTTCCCACACTGACTCCAGCAGGTGGGACCTCACTGCCTCGCTAAGGGAAGGGCCATTATCAGGAGAGAACTGGGAATAGAAGGCATGACAGAATGTGTGCCTGGCTCTCCACAAGAAGTACAGAGTCCGCCCCCTCTCTCAAAACAGGATAAGGACCTATCAGGGCAGCTGCCCCCCCAGGGCCCTCCCCCCACCACGTCCTCAGGCTCCGTCCCTTCCTCTGGGCTTCCAGCAAACACCAAGTCTGGGAAGCTGCGCTCAAGTGTCAAGTGTCTTGAGAGGGACAGGAAGTCAGGAGTGGGCGCTGTGAGCCTCAGGGAAAAGCAGCAATGAGAGGAAGCTGCAGAAGACTGCCCTGGGGGTGGGGGGGGCGTCTGGGGATAAAGGGCAGGAGGGAACAAAACCCTCTGGCCAATTGAAAAGCGTTTGCCCATACTCTTTAACTGTGATTTTAACTAGTTTAAATATTTAAGTTATGATGCAAACCAGGTTATCAAACATGTCACAGGGACACACTCCTAAAGTGCTGCTGACACTAGGAACGAGGAGGGAGGCAGACAGATGTGAGGGGCAGGTGCCCTCCCCGCACCAGAGTTCTCAGGTCTGGAACCAAAGACTTCCCCAGAGCAGAGAGTGAACCAGCAGCGTGCTCAGGTGTTAGTGAGATCCCGCCCCCTCCCCAGGGGAAATTCCTTACGGTCAGAGGCCAGAAGCTAGATGCTTTTAGTGAGAAAAGGCCTCTAATACTCCATGGCAACATTGCAAGCAGCACGTTTTTGTGACCATCTGGATTACCCATCGCATGTCATTTTTTCTGTAGTTTGATTCAACTAATTCCCAGCTCATAGTTATTTTTTAAACCGGTGTAATTTTTTTAATGTAGAGCTGGACTTAAGAAAAACACATCAAAGAATTAACCAGCAACTGTAACGACCGGAGTAGAACCCCATTCAAGAAGGACTCGAGGCAGGTTCAGCCCCCTGCGCAGCAGACACGCACTCTGAAGGGCGGGACCTCTCCACGTCCTCCAGCAGCAGGAGAAAGCCTCCACCATATCGCTTAAGCAGCTGAGATCAATGATGGTCTTAATCATCCCTCGTGAGGTTTCCTCAAAGCCGCACAGTTCCTGGGACACCCATATAGGGTGACTTTCTGTGTAGACACGACTATGGGAGCCGCACACTTCACTGAGAAATGTCTGGTAATTCCAAGCTGCCAGCTCCACACAGACGGAGCTGCGTGGATAGTTGGCACTCCATAACCCTTAGAACAGTGCGGCTCCGTAGCTCCTCAGCATCAACTTCAAACTAATGGTAAAAATAAAATTCTACATCTCTTGTATAGTACCTTGCCAGCACAAAATGGGTACCCCAAATCGTGAAAGCGAAGAAACTCAAAGTCCCCCTGCAGGTTTAGAAGAAGACACTTCCATCTATTTCTCCTTTTTCAAGGGTCTCCGTGAACTGGAAAGTTTATCACTTTAAAGCAGGGGTCTCAAACTCGCGGCCCGCCAAACAATTTTTTTTTTTTTTTTTTTTTTTCATTTTTCTGAAGCTGGAAACAGGGAGAGACAGTCAGACAGACTCCCGCATGCGCCCGACCGGGATCCACCCGGCACGCCCACCAGGGGCGGTGCTCTGCCCCCCAGGGGGCGATGCTCTGCCCATCCTGGGCGTCGCCATATTGCGACCAGAGCCACTCTAGCGCCTGAGGCAGAGGCCACAGAGCCATGCCCAGCGCCCGGGCCATCTTTGCTCCAATGGAGCCTTGGCTGCAGGAGGGGAAGAGAGAGACAGAGAGGAAAGTGCGGCGGAGGGGTGGAGAAGCAAATGGGCGCTTCTCCTATGTGCCCTGGCCGGGAATCGAACCCGGGTCCTCCGCACGCTAGGCCGACGCTCTACCGCTGAGCCAACCGGCCAGGGCTCCGCCAAACAATTTTGTACTGATTTTTTTTTTTTTCAACTGCAGTGAGAAAAGTGTTGCGTAACAGTTGCCTTTTGTAGACCTAGTGCGGCCCGCCGAACGGCTGTGATCTTGCTCTGCGGCCCACATGCTGAGTTGAGTTTGAGACCCCTGCTTTAAAGGATTTTTTTTTTAATTCATTTTAGAGAGGAGAGAGAAAGGGAGAGAGAGAGACAGAGAGGGAGCCAGAGAGAGAAGGTGGAGAGGAGCTGGAAGCATCAACTCCCATATGTGCCTTGACCAGGCAAGCCCAGGGTTTCGAACCAGTGACCTCAGGATTTCCAGGTCAATGCTTTATCCACTGCGCCACCACAGGTCAGGCAAAGGATATTTTTTTAAAAGGAAAACTAAGTTGACTTATCACTTTTAGAACTTCGGCTTCATAAACTAGTCTAATAACAATGGTGGTGGTGACAGGCTGATGGCTCATATCAAACCCTCTGGGTTGTACGTTCTTCCTGCACGATTCTATTGTCAGAGCTCAAAATAGAGTGAGCAACATTCTATGCAACACAACAACCTTCTCTCACAACCGCGTCCCCAGAGCCTCCCAGAGAAGCGGCCGAGGACCCTGGCCCCTTACCTGTCCAGAGGCATGGCGCAGGTCGGGGCACACGTCCCGTGGTGCCCTTCGCAGGGGGCATGCTGCTTCTGCGGGGCACAGGCTGCTGTAGGCTGCACCCCTAGCCCCGTTCTGAAAGGGAACGTGGGAAACTCAAGTTACTACAGTGCAAGGGGAGCCGTCTGCTCCCCATGACAACACTGGAAAGGACTGGGAACTCCAAGGCTGCTGCCTGGGAAACCTCATCTCTGCAAAGAAAGGAAGAGGGAGGGAAGGGTGACTGGGGACGCCACCCAAGTCTGAGTCACTGAGTCCGCAAACTGGACTTGCTCTCATGTTCAAAACTGACATTGAACTCTCTCTCTTCTTACGGGCTGTCAGCATCAGAGAGGGTCTGGGAAACGTACTTGATGGACACAAACAGATAAAATGTACGAATTGTTCAATCACTTTACTACAACAGGACCTAACAAAGACAGCATGGGCAGAGGGAAAATACCTTTAGGTTTGCGGGCTGGAACTGCCAGCATGCCCCACGCCTGCGCTGACCAGTGGAGAGGGTGACTGGCTCAGCCCAGCCCTGGCGGTCACAGCCACAGAAGGACCAAACACTCGCCTGCAAGCCTCTTCACATTTTAACCCCTCACATTCAATGGCATATAACTTTCATCGCCTTTTTTTTTCCTTTTTAGTGCCACGTAAAATAATAATGAATTTTATAACTAATGGCTTTTAAGATTGAGTTGATGAAGCAGTGTACAATATTTTGTGCAATCAGTCCTTCTCACAAGTTCCCAAACTTTTTTTTAAGCTCCGCCCTCAACAGCAGCAGTGCTCACTGGCAGCTTGGTAGGGACCTGGAATGCCCCAAAAGTCACTGAACCCACAGCCTCCCGTTTCCGGGCGGCAGTTGGCAGAGACGCCCCCAGCGAACAGGCTGGTCCTCAGGGAAAGGTTTGGCAGTGGACTCTTCAACCCACACGACCTGCCTCCTCCTGCCCAGTGTGCTCTTCAGGAAGGATTAGAAATCTCGAGGGTGTATATCCATGCACTCGGTCCACCAGCACCGTCACTCCAAGTCTGTACTTCATTCACCAAGTGTTTAACCAGCGTATTTTTTTTTCCACCAAGCTGATGGCTTGGACATATTTGGCCTGTCACTCAAAGAGGACGTGGGCAATAACTGGGGGTAAAATGAGGGGTCCCAGGAACTTGGAAGGAAGGGCCATCACGTCTGGGGAGGCTGAAGAATGAAATTCATGTGAACAGGCATGAACAGAGCATGGCCTAGACCCCAGCACAGCTGGCACTCAGGAGGCTCAGGCAGGGCATCGCCTGGGGACCTGGCGTAGCCCAATGCTGACTGTGCAGGCAGTATGCTGCAAGCGTTCAAGCCTCCTGGCTCTGCCCCGTGCTTCCGAGCGACACCTAGCAAGCCCTCAGTAAACATCAGCTGTCACTCACACACTGGCATCCCAATTTAAGTGAGTGGGAACAACAGAGGCCTCTCCAGATCCTGGAGGGTAACCAATGCAGGCAGGAGAACAATGCTGACTACCCACACCTCTCCAGTCCACGGCAGCATGGCATTCGGCGTGCCTGGCATTCAGCAAGCCCTTGTCTCATCTGACTCGTGAGCGGCGTGCCCTGGGGAGACGGGAAGCCATGAGGGGCAGGGGCAGAGGGACAGAAGCAGGAAGACGCTAGCTGGGAAATCTGAGCCATGCCCGCTCCACCTGTACTCAGATAATTCCCTCTGTGCACTACATTTTAGTACTTCTGTTGGAATTTTTTTTTAACCAAAGATTTCCATAGCAGAAAGGCTTCAACGTCCCTGGTCTGACTCTAACACCGCAGTTGGAGGAAAGATACAATCTCCTAATTGTATTCATTTCCCGGGGGCTGCCTTAACAAAGTACCTCCAAGTAGGTGGCATAAAACAACAGAAAGTTATCGTCGTCCTCCCCCTCCCCCCCTCCGTCCTAGGGGCCAAAAGTCCAAAACCAAAGTGTTGTGAGGACAATGGTCTCATAGAGGTTCTAAAAAAAACTCTTACTGGCCTCCTACTAGCTTCTGCTGGCTGCCCATAACCCGTGGTGTCCCTTGGCTGTGGCAACATTACTCCAACCTCCGCTCCACCTGTACAAGGCCACCTTCCCTCTGTGTCTGTGTGCCTCCTTATGAGGACATCAGTCATGTGTGATTGAGGACCGACTCAACACCAGCATGACCTCATCTCAACTACATCTACAAAGACCCTATATGCAGTCACTTCCTGAGGCTCTGGGTGGACAAAGTTTGAGAAGATGGGGTACATGATCCAATACAATACACAGTTTTTAAAGTTTTTTATTGAAGTGTAGTTGGCATACAATATTATACTAGTTTCAGGTATACAAGAAAGTGATTTGACGTTTTTATACCTTACAATGTGATCACCCCACTAACTCTAATATAATCATCTGTCACCGTGCCTGCTGATCACAATATTAATGACTAAATCTTCTGTCCCCTCTCACCCACCTCCCCCATCCCCTTCCAGTAACCATCGTTTTGGTCTCGGTTTCCATGAGTTTGTTTTAGTTTTGTTCATTTTCTTAGATTCCAGATATACGTGAGACTATACGGTGCACTTCACAGTGATTAAAAGCATTTCTAACATGATTAACTGCTCTTGAAAGTTACATCCTACTTATCCATTAAGTAACTGAACCCTTCTTATCCTTAAGAGTAGCCCTATCTGGTGTATCAGAAAGCATAATATGAGTGACTTCTTTTATCTGTAAACCAAGAAGCATTACAAGCAAAAGGAAAATCCTCAAGTATGCTATCTGTCCTTCGAATTATCCTTCCACCTGTAAATTAATTAACTGGGATGGTCGGGACAGAGCCAGGAGCGCTCACAATAACGTGGAAGGGATTAAGGTAGCTCCTGACATACTGGATCACTGGCCTCAGGACAAAAGCCATCACCCTCGGGCTAACTAAGCTGAAAGTCTTCTGGGAGGCAGTTGCAGCCTCCTGCCCGCTGCCCCTTCCCCATCTCCTCAGAGCTGCCAGTCCGACTGTGGAAGAGGACCACTCTTCAGGTCCAGGGTTCCCCAGAAAACTGGGGGGACGAGCCTCTAAACACAGGAAGGAGCTCACCACAGGCCCCAGCACTTGAACAGGAAAGCCGACAGAAGGGGAGGTTAGCACCTGAGCCCCGCGCGGTGACCACCCAGAAGGCACCCCTCCGTGGCTGCTAGGGACTTGGTCTCAGCCTGGGAAGGGGCGCTCCCAGCCTGCCCCAGGAATCCCCATAGAAGCGGGGGTCTCGCGTCCTCCACTCAGGGAGGGTGGGGCAGAAAACCAGGGCGTTTCTACTTTTCCAAGTTAAAAATTATACAAAGACGCAAGGTGACTCCTGCTCTCGAAATAAGTAAGAACTTGGGGGCGATGCAGAGCGGCGCCCTTTCAGGACCCGCAGGCGGAGGCCGCTCAGGGGCACCTGTCCCCGCAGGTGCAGCTCATTCAGGGAAAGAGGTCCCCGCGGGGCGCTGCTCGGGGGGAGGCTTACCACGCTCGCGTCCCCACAGTGTCCACTAACTGACCTAACGGAAGGAGCCGCTCTCCTTGGGCCAAGACTTGGGGGGCGACCCCACGCTTCCAAGTTCAAGACACTGCCTCCCTCCCGCCGTTTCCCCAGACCTTCCCCGCGGGGACGCGCCGGACACAGAGCAAGACCCCGGCGGGGTGGGCGCGGCAGGGGACCGTCACGAGAGCCCGCCGCTCCCAGGAGCCACGCCGATGCCCCCGCAGGACAGGCTCAGCGCCTGCGCGCCCAGCCTGTGCTGCCCCAGCCGCGGGCCGCCGCCGCCGCCGGTTGCCATGGAGACCCGGCCAGGAAGCGTGGGAGCGGGGGGGGGGGGGGGGGCGGAAAAGCACCACCCGCAGCTCGCCCACTAGAGGCCGGCAAGCCGCCTTTCCGCCCGCTCTGGGGGCGCTTCCAGAAACTTCGAGCGCACACAGTTGGTAGCAACCGCGCTGCAATCATGGGGACATCGTTCCTTCTTCCCCGCACGGTGGCCCTGGGGTCGTTCGCGCCACTTTGGAGGGAAGAAAAGTGAAATGGAAAGGCTACATCACGTGCCCTTAAAGGAAAGGCAGAGCCACAATCATACCAGAGAATTTCTCGGTTTACCGCCGTCCCCAGGAGAGGGTCGCACGGACACGCACTTCGCACCTGCTAACTGGACTCTCGCAACGGGGACAACTAGGTACTTGCCTCCAACGGAGGTGCGAAGCCGACCCAAACCCGCTACCTCCTGCGCATGCGTGGGCTGTCGCGCCGGGTCATCCGCGAGACGACGAGAGGCACGCGTGCGCTCTGGTCGCCTTGCACTGTGGGAGATATAGTACTTGCGCCTTCCCCGCTACGGCAACTCAGTGAGGCGTGAAGGCCTTGGACTACGATTACCAGAATTCCTAGCGGTTTCCCATGCTCTCCTTCGCGAAGGCATGGCGGGGAGAGTGTGAATGTCAGCCTAGGTTCAGAGCGCTTTAATGCAAGTAAAGAGAGGACGGAGCAGCAGGGGAGGCGCTCGGCGACACGTTATTTTATCAAGCGCGCCGTGCAGCTTGACCGGCGTGGATGCGTGCGCTTGAACGCGCGTCCGGCGGAGCGCGGAGGGGCCTGTGAAATCCGGCTGGCCGCGGTCGGCCTCGGCCCGCAGCGGGGCGGCTGTCCGCGCGCGCGATGTGTTCTCTTCTGCGAGCCGTGCAGTACGTGGAGAAGCTGCACCGGTCCTCGGGGAAGCGCCTGGTGCCGCTGCCCTTCGTCCCCCGCGGAGCTGGCGTGAAAACCGAGCCCGCTGTGAGGTGGGGGCTGCCCGGGCAGAAAACGGCGCGACCTGGAGGGTTCCTGGGTGGCAGCGCAAGGACCCTCTGGACGCAGGCACGGGGCCCCCAGCGAGCCCAGGAGGACAGCCGCAAGCAAGTGTCCGTGCACCGCCAGAGCGGTGAGCCCGCCGTCTCCACCTCCCAGAAAGGTGAGCGGGAGTGCGCCCATCGAGTCCGGTCTGGGAGCAGCAGCGGCCCCCGTGCCCTTCGGGGCGGGCTCGGCGCTGGAGGTGGGAAGACCGTCCACACCCATTCCGGGGCGGAGCCGCCGAGCAAGGGGCAGCGGGCAGGTTTACTGTCGTCCTCACAGAGTCGGACTCAGATCTGAAAGTGGATCTTGATAGAACTTTGTTGCATTGTGTCTAGACAGTTTTTCCTAACATTTGTTAGTTCTGGCGTGCAGAGGGTTATATAAAACCACCACTGTTTAGTACTTGAAAAAGTACAAGTTGCCCTGATGTTATTTCATCCATTGGACTCTTCTGTTCAACCTTGCAAACTTTAATGGCCCAATGTAGCAGGTGTACTTTCCCAAGTTCACACAGCTGGAAATTAAACGCAGATTCCCCAGATCTCGGTTTTCTAGCATCCAGCCCAGTGCTCTTTAGGACAACCACTCGTAAAAATTTCACGGGCTTCTTTTTTGTCTGTGCTAATCCCCTGATCAGTTGTTGATAGTTGTGCCAAAGAAATCCTAAACTCAGACAGTTTACCACTTAATTAGGAGGAAAATAGAGTGTGACACAAAGGGTGGAAAAAAGGTTAGTTGTGCTACAGAGAGAAGAAGGGAGCATATGATAAAGAGGAATTGCCTAGAACTGTCTTTGGCTGGGGGTGGGGTGCCCTGCATGCCACTCGCCCACCCACCCCCACCCCGCAGTGTACTAAAAAGTTTTGCTGGTGTGGCTGACCATCTCTGGATCCGTATGTGGCTTAAAAAGTTTTGCTGGTGTGGCTGACCATCTCTGGATCCGTATGCGGCTTATCCCTCACACTCGGAAGTACAAGTGTCTTACCGAGCCTCCCGACACACCCGTACTGTCGGCTCTAACATGACAGCATAGAGTGGACAAATGAGATATTCTGCACGACGTCTGGAGCAGTGTTGTCTAAACAAAACTTTGTGCAGTGATGGGAACGTTCTCTATGTCTCCTGACCCAGGATGCTAGCCACTAGCCAGCCACCTGTGACTATTGAGCACTGGAAATGTTGCTAGTATGAAGGAACTCATTCTTATTTAATTTAAAGTTAGGTTAATTTTAAACTTAAATAGCCATGTGTAGTATATTGCCCCTGTATAGGACATTTCAGGTCCAGAATATCCAGGTCACTTAAAACTATTTTAAAACAGGGTGGAGGCTTCACAAATCCTGGGCGAGATTTTACATACACATTGTTGTTGTCTATTTTGTGTTACTACAAACTAGTACAGTTGTTCCTTGCCTAGAGGTAGAAAACAATGCTTTCTCCACATCAATGGCCGATACCTTGAGGCTGTGCTAATGTAGTCCTATAAGTTACCATCTCTGTCAGGGCTTCTACTTAGGTGAGTTTATAGGGGACCACAGTCATCTTCTAGGGTCTGTGGTTTTTGTAAGAGGAAGACGGATGAATGACATGGGAATAGGATGGGGACCACCACCCTTGTATCTTTAGATCTCTAAGACGAGCTCTGCTGTCCCCACTTAGCTGTGATTTGGTTTAGATGTGTTGTTTATTTGGTTCTGAGTCACAGGGACATTTGAGAACAGGTGCTCCAGGACAGAGACAGACAGACCCAGTCCTTAGGTCCTGAGTCCACACTTCACTTAGAAATACTGAAGGCTCCTGCTTGTGTCCGGCACCCGTTTGACTCAGTGCTCTCTCTACTCTTTACAGTTAAAGAAGCTGGAAGAGATTTTACCTATTTAATAGTGGTGCTTATTGGAATCACCGTTACAGGTTGAAAACAGCAAGTATAAGACCCTTGAATGTCTGTTTCACTTACTGTTCATCTCACCCTTGCTTGGCTTCATCTTCTTTCTCTGTGACTTCCAGGTGGCTTGTTCTACACAGTTTTCAAAGAACTTTTTTCTTCATCCAGCCCTAGTAAGATATATGGGAAAGCCTTAGAAAAATGCAGATCTCATCCCGAGGTGAGTCCTAAAGACAGAGTTCCATACCTCTGGTAATAGGGAGAAAATGTTGGGAGGCAGAGCAGAGTGGGCAGCATTCCTACACCAGTTGTGTGACTAGTGAAATTTATATAATACATAATGTTTGAGTTATTTATGTTGTGATCTCTTTGTTCTGTGCTTGAAATGCCTTAAGAGCACCGAAAGGTCAGTGTAGGGTGTTTTCATTCTAATTATACAAGAGAAAGGCCTTTTACTATTTATCACCAATAACATGCTCAGAATGTACCAGAGTCCTACACTACGACACAGTTCTTAAGTAGCTCTCATGTTACACATTATTCCTTTTTGTAAGAATGTTACTATGAGCTGTGACTAGTCTTTAAAAAAGATCCCATTATCACAATGGTTTAAATAAATGAGCCCAGAGCTGTGCTTAGCATTTCAGTGAATCATCCTTATCAAATCTCAGAAGAAACATTATGTCAGATTCTGCTAGGATCCCGTTTGTAGAGAGGAAAACTGACACTCATAGAGGTGACAATAACTGAGTAGTGGCATAATTACATGTTACGGTGTATCTTTAAGGAGGTGAGAGTCACCGTGTTATTCACAAACTCAGCCTTTCCTGGGTCGTCAGCCTTTTGAGCAAAACAAAATGCACAGGATAATCAGGGATAGTATAAAAGTCGTGACTTGATTTGCTATGTGCAAAAGCTCTATAAATAATAACTGAACTTCAACATTCAATTCTGTCAACATTTAGAAAGGTCCTATTCTTTGCCGGGCATTGCCTGGTTGAAAGTGGGTAATCCTCCCGTTGTGTACTTACGTATTTACGAAGTAAACTGTGAATAGTTGTTGCATTTGTTCAGCTCCACCATTCTAACATCTCTCGCCTTACCTTTATCCCTTTTTATTTATGCATAAAAAATGTGGTACTGTAAATGCCTAACACAAAACAAGAAAAGTTGTATAGACTTGAGACAGTATTTATTTCAGTTTGATGTTTCTTGTTGGGTTTTTTTGGAAAGGTTCCAAAGTGTGAGCATTTTAAATTCAATAAAAATTACATTTCCATTTCACTGTGAGTTTTCCCATTAGAAATAATTGATTCACACCTATACATCTGGTTTGTTTGAAACAGGTCATTTTTTTTTTCTTCACTGTGTTTAATGACTTAAAAACTCCTTTCATCTCATAGCTTTTAGTATTAGACCCCATAAGATAAATTCGCTAAAAATGTTCAGGCATTTAAATATCTAAACACTGTTCCATTGTGCTTGTTTTTTTGTGAGTTTTTGTTTTTAGTGGGAGCATCTTTGCTTCACCTCCCCTGTTCTGAAACTATAAGCAGCCCCATAAAGTTACCTGGATCAGTCTCTGTCCAGGATATATTTATTTAAGTTATGGAATGACTTTTGCATAACTTCTTTTTCATTATTGGAGTTGTCATTTTGAAAGGGTCCCAGGCTTACTGACTCTTTTTCCTTGGCAGGCTAGCCCAGTTGGTTCGAGTGTCATTCCGATATGACACGGTTGCCAGTTTGATCCCCGTTCAGGACACATACAAGAGTCAACCAATGAATGCACAAATAAGTGGAACAACAAATAGATGTTTCTCTCTCTCTTCCTCTCCCCCTTCCCCTCGGTCTCTCTCTAAAAACAAAAAAAAATTAAAAACAATAAATCTCACTTGGTTTTCAAAATACTTCCCTAAGAAACTTGAAAACAACTAACTACAGCGTGGTCTTTGTCCTACAGGTCATCGGTGTCTTCGGGGAGCCCCTGAAAGGCTACGGGGAGATGACCAGACGTGGGCGCAGGCAGCATGTCAGGTAGCACGTGGCTGGCATTTGGGGGCTAGAGGGTCTTTTCTAAAGGAAAGGAATTGAGGCCCGTGCCCTTTGATTTTCTTGACAGCTTCATTGAGTACGTGAAAGATGGGCTGAAACACATGCGAGTCAAGTTCTACATTGAGGGCTCCCAGCCCGGAAAGCAGGGGACGGTGCACGTAGAAGTGAAGGAGGTGTGCGGGGGCGGGGCGGGGTGTGCGTGGCCCCCAGGGCGCCAGACTGGATAGGACAGGACCAGGCACGCGCATTCCCCAGGGCGCCAGACGGAACCGATGCACAGGAAGAGAAGTGACACCTGAAGGGCTCTTTCTTCCCCCAGAACCCGGAGAGTGGCGAATATGAATTCCGGTATATATTTGTGGAGCTGGAAGCGTTTCCTAGGAGAACTATCATCATTGAAGATAACCGGTCCTGAGACCAGGGGATCCGGCACATGTGCGCGTCCCGGTGGATGCTGAGCGCAGACTGCGCGGCCCCCGCCCCGCGGCCAGGTTCTGAACCAGACGGGAAAGACTGGATGGAGCTCATAAAAGCCTCCGTCCCTGCTAGTCGGGGCATTTAAACAAGCTGAATTAGAGATTTTCTTAATGAGTAAAAAAATCATGGAATAGAGCATAGCTTAGGTGATTGCGGGTAGTATATCTGCCCTCGACACCATCTTTCATAGGAAATTTTTGTTAGGAATTTTACACCATGTAAATAAGGAGACAGAGTTCAGTATTTTGTGCTTTTTTTATGTTGGATGGCTACATAAAATCTGTGGAATAAAATGAACATGTCAGAAGCAGCTTCCTTCCACATACTTGAGAGACATGAATATTTGAGAATTGTAGGGACCACAGTTAGTGTGTCTCCCATGCCCCCTCCGTGAATCGCGGGCATTGAAGCAGCAGGGAAGTGAACACTCAGGGCAGAGGGACCTGCCGGGGTCTCACCAGGTGTGTGGGCCTGCTCAGGTACATCCGCCTCTCCCAGCCTCGTTGGCACGGCTTGTTAAGGACGACCTATGAGGTGACAGGTCCACGTGCCTAAAAGGTCCCCATGAAGAGAGACAGCTGTGAGAACCTGCACGGAGGCCCCCACCGCAGGAGCATGGAAATGAGTGACAGTCACTTAGGTGTGCGTGGAATGCCCGTGGCTGTGGACACCCAGTTTTACCTGAAGGAGTTACAGGTTTGGAGAAGTGAATTTAACTTAAAAGAGTGTGACCACCCATCTGTGTAAAGGTCTATGTGTTCCAGGTCAGCTCTGTAAATGCCCTTACTGTGGTGGCTTCAGTTGTAGGTACCCACATGAAGTGTGTTTTCTCTGTCCCTCAGAACTACACAGGAACTTCTGCTGGGGTCTTGAAACTGTAGGATATTTGGGATAGAGAGACTCCAAGGCAGGCAATTGCCAGTGTTTAGTCTGCCTCCCCCTTAATTTAGTTTATACTTTTAACTGTTTCAGTTGTTTTTAAATTTTAATTATGACAAATCACGAACATTTATGAAGTACAGAAAGTTATTTCAGCAGACTCCCTTGTCCTCTGGTGGGCTGTTCAGGATGTCATGTGTTTGGCTAGTAAACACTCAGCTACTTGGAGTTTTCTCAATACTGAAGTCAGGCCGCTCACACACTGCTTCCTCACCAAGTCTGGCGTGGAAGATACAGTTTTACTGCTTACGAGTTCTCCTTCCCTGGGTGGCATTTTCAAAAGCCTCCTACAGCATTCCATAAAATTCCACATAAAAATTAGGGCCACGGGGCATTTTTTTTATGGTCCCTAATTATTGACAGGGCATTCACAGTACTGTAAACAACACAAAAAGAGACAGCCACACCTCCCAGAGCCCCAGGCCACACTTGGCGGAGCCAACTGCTTACCAGACAGTATTTCTGGTCCTCACAGGCTGGCCAGGGGCTCCCGTTTCACCAACGGAAACATGGACCTCTTGGTCCTTGGGAACCAGAAGTAGGATCTCTCACTCAGGCATTCAGTCTCTTGGCACCTTTTAATGCCTCCTGGGTCCACCCGATGAGGGACAAGCTGCTTCCCATGAGAGGACTGGAGCCAACCCCTTCTGATTCCACTTCCATTCATTCCCCCACACATATGCCTCCCAGGGTATAGATGCCACAGATTACAGGCACGTAGAATGGATGGCAGGACCGAGTGAGGGAGAACCACTGAGGAAATGTGCTCCTTCCTATTTGGTGTGGTCATCACTGAGCTGCTGAGCACCGGGCTCATCACCAGAGAGTCATCAGGACAGACATAAAGAAGTCACAGCAAGTGACGCAGCCCAGGCTGAAGCCAGAGCATGCATCCTCAGCTGGCCTAGTTCAAGGCTGAACCAGACAACAGTGAGCTCATCCTCTCAGGACCCTCAACTCAACATTACCATGTCATCAGCCTTGCAAGATGATACCCACAAGTCTGGGGAGGGGAAGGTGGGCATATCTTTTAGCGCCCCATTTTTCAGGAGACAACCAGTCGTGTCTACTAGGCAGTGACTGGCTCAAGGTCGTCCGCTTGGTGTGAACTTGGAACCAGGGATTTGACCCCAGGCTTGTCTGATTCTCCAGTCCTAGGAGTGTAACCATTGTCTGATGGAGTGTTTCACCTTGACCTGTCCACAGGTCAGTTTCCTTGTCTCTCAAAGGAGGATGTTGTGATAACCATGTCATCTTCAGGGTTTCCTGGGGGGGGGGGGGGCCTCTATCTCTAAGGAGGCTGTCCTCTTACTGAGGACAGAACCTTAGCAGGGATTCAGTAAGCACACACCCGTGATATCACCACAGCTCTGAGATGCTGCCCGGAGGGGGGGGGGGGGGGACTGTAACAGAGATTTCCCTGGAACTCCAACGTGACATTATGTGCCCCTGCATGGCTCTGCCACTCTGAGGTCTGCTCCCGTGTGGTCACGCAGCATCTTGGTGATTTAATAGAACCCACACACAGGAGGTAACTTTCTGAAGGATGTTTAACTTGCCGCACAGGTAAATGATGGGACTGTGCCTGGTGAGAGCCAAGAAAGTTGCCGGGAACACAGCTTTACTGTGCTCTCGTGTGTCGGAAGGGAAGTAGGAAGCTGAGGGGGAGACACGGTTTCCAACCTACCACCCCCCCATTTCCCCCTACCCCCAGCTGAGCTGCCCCCTGCTCCAGGCTGCAGAAAAGCCATTCAGGGCAAAGTACCAAAAAGTAAGAGAGAATCCACTGTGTTATAACTAACACGTCCTGCAAAGGAAAAACCTCGCCTTTCATGGTGCTTTTTCTGCCCCTAGACAACCAGAAAACCACAGGTATTAATTACTCTGCAGAGATGGTGCACTGTCTGTCATGGGGCAGATCAGATGTTGGGAGCCTTGGTTAGAAATGACCACAGAGATTCGGCGGTCCATGATGACCATGGTCGCCACCTGCTCAAGGTTTGCACTACAGTGGATGTCCTGAGTCCCAAACAATAAATCAGCCTTTCGTTTAACTTAGTGCCTTTTACAGATGTCATCACAGAGTCCTCCTGACATGACAGCCAGAGGGAAAGCTCGCTGGGACTTTTCACCAGCAACAGATGTTAGAAACACCCTTTGGCTGTCTATGGAAATTACAACATTATGAAGTCGTATTCACAGAAACCAAACAGCACATGACAGTTCACAGGAGACCGGCCTTCAGATCTGAGCGTATTTGCAGCACAAGAAGCAAGATTGGGTTGTTGAATGTGTTTAAAGGGTTTAGCTTTATGAGATTCTGCCATTGGGTCAAAATAATTTACATAGCAAAAAAGGAAATAAATCCTTAGCTCGGAAGCCTTTTTAATGCGCCCATCCAATATCTTGTTTGAAATTATATTGAGCAGAACTATGGAAAATGTATTCAAGCTATTTTATATGCCTGCTTTAAAACCTTGTCGTAGAGTTCAACTGTGTGTTAAAACTGTGGTCTGGAGTTATCACTGAAGAGACATGATTTCTTTAAGCTGTGAAGTCTGTCTTCATCCACTGCACTCTGCACATAACACTTCCATGATCACTGTCTTTTCCCCCTACCCTCGCTCATTATTAGGATGTTAGTTAGAGGAGTCCTGCTTCGTCCTGCCCTGTGATTGTTTTCACACGGGAGAGGACATCAGCTGCCCAAGTTCAGATGCACCAGGAAGTGCACTGTGGGAGGTGAGGTTCCATCTCACTGGGGCAGGTAAGATCCTATCTAACTCTCCCGCTCAGTGTGCTGAAGGAGGAGCCTGTGAGCTCCAAGGCATCAGCTCTGCACCCATTGATTGCTTCTTATTTGAGCCCTGACCGGGGCTTGAACCAGCAACCCTGGATTGAGCCAGCGACCCCAGGATACAGCTGGTGACCTCAGGATCCAGCCAACAACCCCAGGCTTGAGCCAGCGACCTCAACACTCTGGGACAACGCTCTATCCACTGCACCACCAGCCAGGGCTTTTGAGAAATCTTGACAGAACAGTAAAAATCAAAACAGTATTAAACTATGATCTGAAATTATTACATTGATTGTGGTCATGTCATTAGGGAGGGGCACAGCTTCAGAGCTAGATAAGCCCAAGAATGAAACCCTTGTTCTGCCCCTGACTTGGCTGAGTGATGTAGAGAACTTTACTTAACCTCTCTGAGTCCCAGTGAATCTGAAAGTGACATGGGACCAGGAAGTGTAAGGGTCAGGCGAACACACACAAGTCTGGCATCCAAACAGCTCATACACAGAATCTGCAATCACCACTTCTGTTCTTGGTTTGCTCAAATACAGCCATTCACATTGACTAAGACTGGACATTTCGGGAATAAATCACAGCCTATCACCTGTGATCCTGACCCATTTCAGCTTACCAGGCAATGCTGGGACAACAGGAACCCAGCATCTGAGGGTTGCTCGGCGGGAGTGATGGATCGGTGTTGACCTCATGACTCCAAAGGCTGTGTTGTGGTTCTGTACTGAGTTGTGCAAGGCTCACAGCTCTCTCGGGAGGCCATAACAAAGCGCCACAGACTCAGTGGCTTAAACAATGATTTAATTTCTCATAGGTCTTGAGACAAGAAGTTTGAGGTCGAGGTGTCAGCGGGGTTGGTTTCTTTTAAGACAACTGTCCCTGTTCTCCCCGGGTCTTCACGTGGTCCCCCTTGTGTACATCTCTGTCCTCATTCCTTCTCCAACGAGCCCCACTCTTACTCGATTAGGGCCCATCCATAGGACTTCATATTCACTTAATTTTATCTTTCTTTGAGGAACCTGTCTCCAAACACCATCACATTCTGAGGTCCTAGGGCTCAGGACTTCAACTTAGGAATGTTGAAGGGATACAATTCAGCCCATAAACTAGGGGAAAGTCCTTGTTTGCAAGAAATGTGCATTCAAGGATTTAAAGTCAGCCCTGGCTGTTTGGCTCAGTAGTAGAATGTCAGCCCAGAGTGTGGAAGTCGTGGGTTTGATTCCCGGTCAGGGCACACAGGAGAAACGACCATCTGCTTCTCCACCCCTCCCCCAAAACACACTCTCTCTCTCTCTCTCTCTCTCTCTCTCTCTCTCTCTCTGTTTCCCTCTGGCAGCCATGGCTCAAATGGTTTGAGCAAGTTGGCACAGGGCACTGAGGATGGCTGCATGGCCTCACCTCAGGTGCTGAAATAGCTCAGTTGTCGAGCAATGGATCAGCGGCCCCAGACGGGCAGACCATCACTGTGTAGGGGGTTTGCCAGGTGGATCCCAGTCAGGACACATTCGGGAGTCTGTCTCTGCCTCCCTGCTTCCCTGCGTCTCACATAATAAATAATAAATAATAGTAATAATAAAGATTTGAAGTCATGTGACATCCTGCTGGCATCTTATTCTCAGATGATGTAAGAAAAAAAAATGAGTTCTTCATTCTGCACTTACCTGCAACTTTTCTGTAAGATGGAGATTGCTTCCAAAAAAAAAAAATCTTCAAGAAAAGTAGCCAGTAAAGGACATTTAAAATGTTGCTAGTACGGAGGTGAGTCTCCCAGAATGAACTACACGATGCCAGGAGCACTTCGAAACCTCAGTGCTGCACGCCCTGAGCTCTCTCTTCCTATCTTTTTTACCAAGATAAATGTTGAACTAAGCAAAGCCTGCTTCCTGTGACCCACTAGCAAATGTTGTCATGAATTGTTAATATTCTGAAAGAAAATGACCCGGCAAAGTATAAAATATTCACAGCCGCTGTCTGTTCCGCCTCACTTGAGGAACATTCTCGTCTGGACACAAAGGCTCTCCAGCACTTGGGAACAGATGGCGGAGAGGAAGAAAAGGACTGAAAAGTGCGAAGATGGGCATCGGAGCGCAGGGCCCAGCAGAGGGTGCCGTTCTCCTGGGGCAGCAAGTGTCTTCATGTCCTTGAGACAAAGCACTTGAACTGGTATTGTCGTTTTTCGCTCACCCGACACTGCCCGTGACTCCTCTTAATTTTATATAAACCTCCCCTCCACCCCCCGTCACGATGCGTTCTTACCCAAGGAGAGTGCCCGACAGCAGGCTAGAACCACCACACAGGCGTGGGGCGCTGACGTACTCATTCCCTCCCCTCTGCAGGATGGCCGGCTGTTTGTTACAAAGAGGACATATGTGTTACAAGGAGGACTCCCTGTTACAAGGAGTCCGTCCAAAATACCCTCACCTTCCTCACTCGCCTCCGTGCTTCGGCGGGCAGCCCTTCACTGGGACCCGGCCCCATTCACGTTCTTCGGGTCTATTGGACCTGGTCCCAATATCATCTTAATTGAAACACGCTGCCATGAGGTCCTACCATCGCATCACCAGCTAACTCAGGATGCCATGGGTCCCTTCACCTTGGCAACACCGCAAGACGAGAGAGCACATCCGTGCTTCATGAACAGACATCCACACAACATGCCCACGTACACTAACGTGCCCCGACTTGTTTAGACCAATAAAAGTCAAGCACGCCCTAGGACACTGACCCTGCTCTATGGTGCATTGGATATTAACATATCCTTCCTGAGCCTCGTTACAAATCCATAGACCTACGGAAATTAATTTTATTTGAGTTCAGGGCGCCATTTCCTTTCTGAATGCTGAAATGTCATCATCAGATTATCAGGAAGCCCTCTGTGCTGGGTCCTTTGTGCTCACATCACTGAGAACGCCCAACACGGGTTATAGTACCTTCCTAGGAGCACTGGTGGGGGTGGGAGGAGAATGTTGAAACCTGTCACCTGCCTCTGCCTGGGCACAGGGGAGTTGGGTGAGCCACAGTGATGCCCCCCGCTGCCCGTGTTGGGCCACTTTTCATGACAATCCTGGAGGAAAGCATCTATTTTCAAGGTCATCATTTTAAATGAAAATTAACTTCAGTCTAATTGGATTTGATCAGTTAAAACTGAAACTGAGTGAGTTTAAGTAATTAAATATTTTTAATTAAAAAAAATTTTTTCCTGTGTCTACTTTATTTTCTCTGAAACATTGACGTTTTAATTCTCAAACCTCTTTCTAAAAATATAACCATGACTCCTTCTCCTTAAGAAGCTCCACTTGACTTCTGAATAACTATTCTGCAGTCAGTGTGTTGACAGTTTCCTTCATGGAGCCCACCAGCCTTGTGATTGTGGAATTAAAATCATCTTAAACCAAAGGGTGGCAGCTTAAGACTGTGGAATATAAGGCACAAGCCAGTGGGAAGGGAGGGTTTTTTTTGGTGGGCAGGGAGAGTAAGCCCTTCCCAATTTCCTTAAGATTCCCACCTTGGGCTTGGTCACTCTGGCCACCATCACAGAAGGAGGCCATTTCGAGGACCTCTCAGGCCGCCCCACCTCCACAAGGCCAGTCCCCAAGGTACGTTCTGTCTCACAGGAAGTTAGCAGAGTGGGAGTCTGTCCTCTGGTTTCTGGAAATCCCATGCGGTAGGTCCCACTGCTTACGTGCCTCAGGAAAGGGAGACGGCTCTGATGTGGTCACCTCAGCAATGCAGATGCCCGACAGCTCCCCGGAGTCTTTAGGAAGCTCTTTCTCCACTTGCCTCACTGCTCTCTAACCCGTGCTGGGACGGAGTTGGGCTTCGATACCCAGAAACGCAGGAGGAAAGCCCGCTTCTGACATGGGACCATCGGCAGCCATGGAGGGGCACAGTGCTCTCTCCTTCCTTCTCCTAGCCACTGTTCTCCGACGAAGCACAGATGTGCCCATCGAGGGGGAGAGGGTGGCCACACAGGGCCCTCTCGTCACCCAACACGTCAACTTAGCTTGCTCTACAAAGCAAAACCCTTGACGCATCCCAGTGACGACTTCTGTACCGTGGGATGCTGTGAATGCCACAGGGAGGGGGATGCTGATGTCAGAACGCCTCAGGGCATGAGGAGCTGGAGGGTGCAGGGGTGACCCTCCTTCCATTGCAGATGTCCTCCCGGGCAGCGATGCTGCTTCCCTTTGTGCGGAACACTCCAGAAGGGTCTGGGGGACTGTCGCTTAGGGCTAGTCTCCGTTTCCCTCAGGAAAGGAAACCTGGCTATTTATAGCACAACCTGTAATGACATGCTTGCCCTGTCGTCTGTTTGTTCTACATCTGTACATTTATGTTTTTGAAATTAGTAGGTTCCCTAGAGCCAGATGTTGCTGCTCCCAGAGCTGACAAACACCACTGTTAAAATTTAGAGACATGTTGCATATTCTTATCATGTCCCCAGTTCTAAGATAAAACGAGACCTAGGTGTCAGAATACAAAGCTTAAGATCGGAAAATTAAAAAACAAAACAAAACAAAACAAAAAACCTGAAAACTACTAGAAAAAATAAATAAAAAGGTTTTGTTGTTGAGCCAATATTTGGAGGTAATAAGGAAATATCAAATACACAAGCACCAGGTTAAATCTGCTACCACATCTTCCTCCTCAGCTGTTATAATCGGCCAGTTTCAGCAACTATTGGAAAAGGGGAAAACAGACAAAAATACATTAAGCTAATTATTTCAGAATGGTGACTCTGGGGTCCTAATTATCTTAATTAAATTTTCAACTGCTAATTGGGTTCACCAATTCGATTTATATGATTCACATGGACTGATATTCGTGTTCTTACATTGTTATGGTGGCGGGAAAACCCTCTGGAAAAGGGCCTCGCGGCCTGGGAGCCCTGAGAGGCAGGGCGCAGGGTCACGGAGCTGAGCAAGCCGGAGTGACCCATGGCTGTGATCTCAGGTCTCTAAGGGCACAGGCTACTGGTCATTTAGCTTTTCACAGCTGTATTCTAGAACAAATGGAAGGCTTTATTTCTCTTAGCATTTCACAAGAAGAAAAACATCTTAAGACATGGGGATACCAAGAGAAAAAGCAACGGCCACTCATCGAATGACTAGAACATACTCACATTGGGCAGGGTTCTCTCTGCCAAACTCATGTAATAAACAGGAAACAGGCAGAGAGGAGCATTTAGAAAGCCTTTCCTCTTACAGCCACTTGGACTCCCCTGGCGGGCACGCAATGGTCTAGGGCGCCCAGATCGGGAGTGGGGATGGGGTGGAGCTCCGCCCAGCACGCAGCCCTTCCCGTCCAAAGGGGCAGGGCTTTCTGCACACTGGCCTGTTAGAACAGCACGGGATGGGACAAAGTCCAGTGTGATAAGAACGGAAGCTCTGGTCCAACAACACACCCTTCCTAGGCAGCCAGTCAATCCCCAGGGGCTCTGAGAAGAAGGAGAAATTCAGTCACATGGGCCCTGCAGGGTTCTGGGGAGAGTTTGGCAGCGGGATGGGTTGAAGACAGTGGGGGACTGTCCTGACACACGAGGGTGATGGTTCAGAATTTATCCTCCGGGAAATGGGGGAGTTGTCGGCAAAGGACACGCAGATTAGACATATTTTAGGGAGGTCACCAGCCCTCAACGTGAGATCTTTACAACCACAAGGTCCTGGCTTTAGGACCTTTACCTGATCTAAAAATGCAGCCCTTTTTCCTATAAAAGCAAGATGTTCAGGCATAAACGCAAATATCTGGAATGCCCAAACTGTCAGGAAGAACACATTGATGTCAATCCATGGTTTTGTTTTACAGTGAATACTTCAATTGCTTCATTTCTTATTGTAACTATAACGTGTCCTTATGTTTCCTGACTTGTATCAGTTTTGCCTGTTGCAAACTGTTTGTAACCCTTGTAACACAGGTTTCCTGTAACCTTATATTAGTGGTGATGTATAATTTTCAACAGTGGTATTCTTGTTCTAGAATTACCTAATAACGAGTCTTTAATAGAGGATTGTGTTCAAGTTCAAATAAGAATGATTCATACCCTAATTGCTAAAGTAGATGCATCCAGAATATTCCCCCAAATTTGGTGTGCAGTATCTCTGCTAGGATGCTTATTATTGCAACTTAAAAGTCCCCGTCAACATGGCTTAATAAAGGGAACTTCTTGGCTTGCATAAAAGAAAAGCCCGAGGCTGGATATGGCCTCAGGTGGAGTGGACTCCAGGACTCCAACCTCAATGGTGACACAGTGTTTTCCCGGTCCCTCCACTCGGACTCCCAAAGGATCAGCTTGGATCCCAGGTCTGGTCTTCTCTGGCCCGAAAGACGTCCGCCCACAGTACCAGAGACACCTGCCTCCTTGCTTACAGCCCGAGGGTTAAGAGCATCTTCTCACCCCACACCCTCCTGAATCACTGTGGCCAGACGAAGTGTGGCCTTGAGCGGTTTAGAGAGATTCTCACTGATCCCTGAACCAACCACTGCGTAATGACTGCCCACAACTTAAGCTGGGGCTGGGTCTATGTGAGCCCAAACAGCGTGGTTACTAAGCCGTGGGGGGGAGCAATGGGTCTCAGGGAGACAGCCCCAATGTGCCAGTTTCCCCGTCTGGTTATTTCCCCACTGACTGGCAGGTGGCAGGAGGGGTCTGTGGTAATCTATCCTGCCTATGTGGGCTACAGCAAAAAAGTCCAAGACCAGGCAAAGCTGCATATGGTATTTGTGGCGGGCTGATATCCTCCAAAATATGTGTATCCACCCAGAACCTCAGCCAGGGGTCTTATTCAGAAGCCAGGGCATTGGAGACATAGTTGAAGATGAGATCACACTGGATTAGGTTGGGCCTTACATCAAATATGACTGGGGTCTTATATGATAGAGCAAAGGACACAGAGACACAGCGAAACAGCCACGTGAGGATGGGCGTCAAGTTTGGCGGGACATCGCTTTGAGCCCAGGAACACCTGGAATCACCAGAAGCCTGAGGAGGCAGGAAAAAACCCACCCCAGAGCCTTCAGAGGGACCATGACCCCGCGGGCACCCGGCTTCAGACTTCCAGCCTCCGCAACTGTGGGCAAATAACTATCTGTTGTTTTAAGCCGCCAGGTTGGATAAATATTGAATAAAGAATAATATATAAATTGAATAAACATTTGGAAAATCTCCTTTCCAAAAAAGACTGAGAAGCGGCACATAAATTTTAATGCCATGGCAGTGGCTGAGCTGACTAAGGGTGATGGTAGCATGAAGAGTGGAAAAAAAGGTCAAGCCTGACCAGGCGGTGGCGCAGTGGATAGAGCGTCAGACTGGGATGCAGAGGACCCAGATTTGAGATCCCCGAGGTCACCAGCTTGAGCACGGGCTCATCTGGTTTGAGCAAAGCTCATCAGCTTGGACCCAAGGTCGCTGGCTTGAGCAAGGGGTTACTTGGTCTGCTGAAGGCCCGTGGTCAAGACACATAGGAGAAAGCAATCAATGAACAACTAAGGTGTCACAACGAAAAACTAATGATTGATGCTTCTCATCTCTCTCCATTCCTGTCTGTCTGTCCCTATTTATCCCTCTCTCTGACTCTCACTCTGTCTCTGTAAAAAAAAAACATGGTCAAGAAGAAAAGGAGGTAGGTGCCAGACACAGCCAGCTGCCCAAGTTCAGGAAATACCAGCTGTGGTTCCTTCCCAAAGAGAGAGTCTGGTGCCACCTACCTTCCAGTTGTAATAACTTTTTGCTCTTATGTCTATGATGACATCACCTTCATTCGACTCTTTTTCTATAGATGTCCCTCACCTCCTCACCTCCCGACAGGAAGGAAGAAATCAACATGATAATATTTAGCATCACTACACATGTTCATCATGGCTGACTCTATTTGGTCCAGTCGAGCCAATATGTAGGACTGAGTCCATGAGACAAGCCATGTTCTACCTGCCACTGAGACAGCCCCCGTGACACACCCTGGGGTTTGGACCACAGATCCATCCATTGCAGTCCTCTGATAAATTTTGAATCATACCCAGTTGGTCTCCCCAAAATGAAGACTATGTCTGATGGATGCTGTCATGTCTCTTCCACACTTTGTGTGCACGTGTGTGTGTGTGTGTGTGTGTTTCCACTTTGTGGTAGATGATACAAGTGCACAGGCATATGCCCTTGTCCTCACCAATGTCGTGTTATCACCCCGTGATTAACTACCGGCACCTGTAGGTGTCGGCAGAGGGCGGGTGACAGGTTCTGAGCACCGCCCCAGCCTTTGCCATTCGGGGACTATCCATTTCCTGCAGCCACCACGGCAAATGACCACAAACTCAGTGGCTGAGAACAACCCACCTGTATTATTTCACAGTTCTGGGGGTCCCTGGTTCATCGTGGGTCTCACCTGGTTAATTAAAATCAAGCATCAGCAAGTTGAAGGCAGGTCCTTCCTGGAGGCTCTCGGGAGGGTCTGTTTCCTCAGCCAGCTGGGTTGCAGGCAAATTCCGTTCTTTGCCATTGTGGGACCAAAGGCACTGCTTTCTCGCCGTTTTTCACTTTGGGGCCATTCCTGCTCCTGGGTTCCTGGTCCCTTCTTCCACCTTCAAAGCCACCAACAGTGGCCTGTGTCCCTCTCACACTGAATCTCTTCCGCCTTCCTGCGTCAGACCCAGCCAGGGGCAAGGCTCCACTTTCAGGGGTCACACGATGAGGGTGGTGATGAACCCTGCCAAGCGTCAGGGCCCTGGCCCATTGCACCATCCGGTTTGAAACGAGGTGTGTCAGCTGCTGAGGTCGAGCCTGTAACCCCTCAGACACCCTGTTTTCCTAACAACCCCATTTGGGTTCAGAGAGAAATCGGTGCCTTGCTGAGCCACACTGGAGACTGAGGGGAGAAAAAAAGTCAGTACTTTTGATCCTGTCTTTACCCAAAATATTTTTGTTGGTCATGGTATTTGGTATTAATTTTTTATTTTAAAAATATTTCTTAAGTATTTTATTTAACTTGGTTCCTGTGTTCTGGGCAGCCTCCCCTAGGCCCCCGAGGTAGAGTCCTTGACTCCGGTCCAGGTAAGCAAACAGCGGGCCCAGATCCAGACTTACAAGCTGCTTAAAAGTGTTAAAATGACTCCACATGACAGAAAGATGAGACCTAGAACTGAAAACTGTTCAGAAGACTCGGAAACATACCCAGTCGTAAGTCAGAAGAGGGAGCTCTGGTTTCTGTTTCCCCAGCACCTCAGGTTTTTCGGGGCAGGGGGGGTGTCTCTTTGTTTTGCTGCCTGAAACATTTGTCTTTTGCCATTTTTCTGTTCTGTCCCCAAACGGCTCCGCTTCACTCAGGGGAGTGCGGTCACCCAGGAAGCACAGCCATCTTGAGAGAACGTCTGCGTTTCCTGCACCAGCGACGAGACCAACGCCTTCCCCCTTCGGAGCCACTAGAGGGCCCCCGGCACCCACAACGAAGAACGCCAGCTCCACGGGTCTTCATCAGCCCGTCTCTAATTGCTTTAGAGAGGCATTCTGTTTCGACAGTGTGTCTTGGCGATAGCCTTCATGAAAGGTGTTTCTTTCGCAGGTCCACGGTATACATGATTCACTGTAACTGCAAGACCCATGGCTCCTTAAGCGCAATTCAACTTCAGTTGTTTACACAGCCTCCGTGGATGCAGCAGTTATTTATAAATCGCAGCCTGCGTCTCTGTAACAGCCTGTCCTGGCCAGTGAGGCCCCAGAATTGCAACAGACTCCACGCTTTTCTTCCAGAATGGAAGAATGAGAGGCATAAACTGGTACAGTATCGGATGGCAAGGGTCAGAGTCAGTCCCTGCGCAGGAAACGCTACAGCTGGTGAGACGGGGACCAGGAACCCTACAGTGACCTACTGAACACCACCATGTTAACTTTTTATAACCTTTTAAAAGCTTTTTGTTGTTACTGTTTTAGAAAAGGGAGAAACAAGATGTTATTTTCTCCAAAAGCCATGCCGTGTCGCCGGGTCAGGGACTACACCCCTCCTCCTGCCTTGAGAAGTGGGTGCAGTCTGAAATAGGCTGGCTGTCACTGTGTCCCCCGCTGGGGGATGGGGGACAATGGATGTGTCTTCCCTTCTGTTTTGCATACGGGAGCTGGAGGAGTCTGTCCTTCAGCAAACGGGCAGAGCACGAGCCCTGGAATTGCTACCATTCTGACTGAAGGCCACCCTGTGTCCTGCTCGCCTCTGGCTTGGTCCTGGAGCCACTCACCTTGGAGAGCAGTCAAGGGATTTCTGGAGAACTGGGCTCAGACCCTCTGTCCCCAGACGCTCGCAGGGTTGTAAACCAGGGACATCAATCAACTGGATGTGGACACCAACCCGGAAAGCCAATGCCCAACAGCCGTTCCCTCTCACTCCCAGTGATCACAGCCAGGGGGCTGGGGTGGGGGGCCCAATGGGGCTCACAGGCAGAGGGAGGGAAGGGCCAGGCAGGCCAGGGATGGGGAGGACAGCAGGGTCCTCAGGAAGCGCTGGTGGAGGGGCCAGGCAGACGCACCCACCCAGAGGGCCTGCCATTCAGACTCCCGAAAGGAGGAGGCCACTAAGCTTTCGGGCAGGAAGGGCCCATGGTCAGACTAGGGACATCTGTGGATCTCTGAGCAACAGAGGACGACCAGACAGAGAGAAGAAACGCTGAATGCAGGCACCCCAGCAGGGATGCTGCCCAGATGACAGTCTAGCACAGGAGTGACCTCTGGGCTCTAAGTACTGACGCCTAAACCCTAGGGTCCCGGGGGAAAGGGGGTCACTCAGACACATGATCAGTGCAGGTTTAGTGCTTGGATAATGGCAGCGGTACAGACACACATGGACACCTGCCCTACACTGACCCCCATGCAGCTGCGCTGCACAGAGCCCAGTGGGCCAGGAGGCCAGGTGGCCGATCGGAGGGAGCTGACCCAGCCACAGCGGAGGGTGTCTGTGCCTGGCAGGAAGTGGCTTCTGGCCTGGGGACCCAGGTGACATTTGGCCAACAGACCCTGCCAGAAGGGAAAAGAGTCAGAAAGGAAGTCACCAGTGGGCTACCGTGACAGACCCCAGACTGCTACTGTGCAGACCCTGTGACAGGTGGTCCGATGAGGGCTGGGGGTCCTGCATTCGTGGGCAGGGCAAGGAGACCCAGGTGACAAGCTCTGAAGGGGGTTTCTCTGGCCTCAACGACAAGCTCCTCAGTGGGGGATCCACGAGCTCCCTTTGTGGGACCCCATGCCCCACAGAGAGCTTGTCCTGCAGGAAGCTCCATTTTGCTGGCCCGCGTGTGACAAGAGCATGAAGGCTGAGACACGACCGTCTGATGACCGACAAGCACCTCAATAGAGGAGAAAGGCACGGGCAGTCCCAAAGCTGAAATGGCCGGTTTTAAATTTTATGTTCCAAGGTAACCACGTGTGGCCTTACTCCTCTGAAGGTGGGTTCTTTGTTCCTGAGATGTTTTCTTTTCCTTTAATTTTGAATTTCATCTCCACCTCGGTGTGGTTAAGTCCCTGGAAGAGGCTGCGGCCCCCTCACCTTGGCCTCCAGCGGGCTGCGCGGCGGTACCCAGTCGGGGACGCTCTCGGCGACCCGCACAGACACGTCCGGTCGGCACCTTCCTTAGAGCAGAACGCGGCAAGGCGTACTTGAGTGGCCCATGGAGAAATGTTTACATGTGGGCTGCAGGTGCAGAGGGGACCGCATGGTGCTACAGAGCCGCCTGGCCAGCAGGAGGGGCCCTGTCTCCAACCCTGATGGGAGCGGCCTTGGACCCTGGCTCTGCATCTCCCACAAAGGACAACCTGAGAGGGGCTTACCTTTGGCTCCCTCACCTGTAAAAGGATGGTCCTTGTGGGGGGTTAGCTGTGTCCCAAAACAGGCATGACATGATGTGGCATTATATGGAAATGGTCTTTGCAGATGTAATTGATAGGTAAATTAAGGTACAGGTTTAAGGTGGGCCTTAAATCCAGTGACCTTCTTACAAGAGGAGAAAAGACAGAGACCCTCAGGGGAGAGGGAGGTGGAGATTGGAGTGACAATGACAAGTCTATAAACCAAGGAGCTCCAGACAGCAAGAAGGGCCCTCTAGAGAGCCTTCGGAGGGAGGGGCCCCACCACACCTTAATCTGAGATTTCTGGCATCCAGAACTGTGTGCTAATAAAGCTGTTATCCTGAGCCCCCAGGCCGGGGTATGCTGTTCCGCAGCCCAGAAACTCAGACAGCAATCCCCTCCCTCACAGGCTGCTCAGGAGGATTAACAGAGATTATGTACGTGAATTCTCACAAAGTGTTGGCTATCTATCACCCCCTCTTCTCTCCTCTTCCCCATGGATTGGGAATATAAATACACCCAGAAAGGGCTTGGCTGTGACCTGAGAACGCCTGGCTTTGACTGATTTGATACATGCACAGCCAGACTGCACTCAGCTTTGGCCTGCCCTGCCCCTGACATCTTGTCCCATGGGACAGATTGTTGGTCCAGGCTGGTCACTGGAGGTTTCTGTTGACCCAAATCCCAGCCAGATTGGCACAGAAGCTTGGGGGCATTGTACTAAGTGAAACAAGATGGAGAGAGAGACACAGTGCGTGATCTCACTCACGTGTGGGTTCTGCAAAGTAAAAGTCACACTGAGAGAAAGAGAGCAGAAGAGCAGCGTCCGCAGACCCGGGCGAGTGGACTAGGGAAAGGCTGGGCAAAGGACGCAAACGTTCAGCTAGGAAGTGAGCGAGGCCTGAGGATCTGTGGTATCCATCATGGTGGTTATAGTTGGTAGCACCATACTGCATCCACATGAAAAAAGATAAAACACGTGAGATGGTGGTTAACTGACCTGAGGGGGGAACCCTTCCACAATGTCTGTGTGGCTTAAACCATGACGCATGCTTTAACTATCTTACCATTTTATATGTCACATATGCCTCAGCAGAGCTGAGTCTTTAATAATGTTTTTAAACTGTGTCTAAGTGAAGAAGGATGCTGTTAGACAAAGACGTGTGTTCTGGGAAGGTCGCACACTGCAAAAGTGGAAGGTGAGACTTTGTTGGCTCTGTCTCCCGGGCATGAACGCCACAGTTATTAGAAGACACAGGTGGGGGCACCCAGGTCCCTTCTCACCGGCACCTGCTCCCCTTCTAATTGCCAATTCAGTTTCTTGGTTCCAACGCGGCCAATACACAGATCTGTGAGCTACTGGGGAACAGACTGACAGCGTGTCTAGCAAACCAATCTTGTGTAAGTCAGGCTTTGGTAGCTGGTCAGAAACCAGCTCATGCAAGTTTAGGCACAAAAACAATTTGACAGCCCCCTGCACCACCACCCCAATCCAAAGTAGACTTAAACAGCCAAATGCCAGGAAAGTCGCAGAAGCAGCTGGGCCACAAGGCTCTCTAGGGCCAGGCCTTGAAGCTGGCAGGAATGTCCTCTGGCAGCGCCGCTTAGAGCAGCTGGGTCTCTTCACCACTGGAAACAGCTAGCCTGGCTGCTCTGGCCTCAAGGCCCGGCCCCTCCTCCAGTAAGTCCTGGGAGATAACCACCCGGACCACCCTGACTGTGTGCTCAGCGAGAGCCCAACAATTCCACCAGAGCCACAAACCCTTGTCCCCCACAGAAGGGGCAGGTCAAGTGAGGAGCAGAGAGGAGAGGGTGGTGTCATCACCCGGCAACACACAGAGACATGCGTCATGGGGAGGCAGGTGGCCGGAGTCACTCTGTAAGGGCTGCTTGCCTCCCAAAAAGCAGCTTACTGACGTCACCAGTCTTACATACTGAAAATTCAGACCCTGGATCAGGACCCAACTGTCAGGGGCTCTGGGACACAAAGTCTGTCTAGAACAGCTTGGCATCTTGCCTGGTAGGTCGTGATCCAGATCGGAGCATGCTGGAGAATCTCATTTTTTTATTCGGTATCCAAGTGACAAGGAAGTGAACTGATTTGGGGTGGTGTTTGTTTGTTTGTTTCTTTCTTTCTTATGGCAACTTACTGGGGTCAGAACATACACACCTGTTTTCTATGTTTTTAATCCAGAGTCTCAATGTTGAGGCTGCTATGCAGAAGCATGGTTGTCAGCAGGTACTGAAGGCGGGCCTAGCTTGTTTCAGGCTTAGGACAAGTGCTGAGGAACCAGTGATCAGAGAGGCCTGGGCCTTCTTATAGACCTTTTGAACTCATTGGCCAAGTCCCTGGGAGAGTTAGTCTCTCAAGATGCTAGCTTCTGATCAGAATTCTAGAAATCATTAACACCCACTCTAAGGTGGTCAGCAATGGGGGACAGTCACATGAGGAACCCAGACCCAGGAACTTTGGCTGGAGCCACCCATACTCATGAGCGCCAAAAGAAACTTCCCAGGAGTCCGTTGGAAAAAGAGCGACCGTCTGCCAGCCAGTGAGATTTCACCACGTCATATTAGCTCGACCACCCAAGAGACCCTTTAAATATCCCCCATGCAGGTCACCCCATGTGACTTCCCTGGCCTCTGTCCCCGAGACCAGGGAACATCATCGGACAGGATGCGCTCTGTACTCAATAAAGCTTTTATAATTCCACATTTCGGTGACTACGCCCTTCCTTCTTCCTCGGCAGGGAAAAATACCTTACGCCCACCTTCCCCGCTGTAGTAAGCAGACATAAAGCCTGGGCCCAACACTCTCTAAAGCAGGGGTCTCAAACTCGCAGCCCGCGGGCCGCATGCGGCCCGCCAAACAATTTTGTGCGGCCCGCAGACTAATCCACGAAGTTCAAAATATTTTGGATAAAATTAAGTAAGCCTAGGGGCCTACTTGTATTTTTCATTTCTCTAGCATCCTAGCTAGATATTAGCTTAGTTAACAGCAGTTGTGATGTGAACTACAGTTTCTGGTCGTTTTGTGACACTGAGTAAACTGCATGTACGATTGTGCTTGTTGTACTGATTTTTTTTTTTGTTTTCAACTGCAGTGAGAAAAGTGTTGCGTAACAGTTGCCTTTTGTAGACCTAGTGCGGCCCGCCGAACGGCTGTGATCTTGCTCTGCGGCCCACATGCTGAGTTGAGTTTGAGACCCCTGCTCTAAAGCATCCAAGACCAGCTACGTTCTACTGACTTTTTGATGGTAAACTGGTATTACTCTGATTCATCTTCATTGTGGAAACCCAATCATGGCAGAAATGGTTTCCCTTCAGTCGTTTCTGCTATATTAGATGTATAATAATACTTGTTTTTAAATTCAAGTGATGTTTGTAATGTGACTGACAGTTCAGGACTATTTCCACTCTCATTAAATAAGTTAAGAGTTAACCCAAAACATCCTGCCTCGTGTACTCTGAATAGAGACTTAAATAATAACAGCAGGATGAGAACAATTAAGTCTTTGGAAATGACGTTAAAGAAGGAGAATATAAAAAAATTTTTTTTTAACTATTTTCAAGTTTTCTAATACAAATCATGTCACAACGGTATAAGAACCTTTACATCGGTGCAATAGGGCCGACGTGGACCTTGTTGACATGATATTTTTTTTCAAAACTTAATGAGAATTAGTTGGTCACGGTCTTCAGGTCTCACGAGCACTTTGGAACTTCCTAAATTAAATAAAAAGCAAGGTACTGGAAACGCTTAGGTGCGTTCACCAACCCCATAATCACACAGGTTTGGTCCCAGCCTTTCTATTAATTACTAGTAGACTTAGACACGGGAGTATCAGCTTTCCAGCGAGGATGCCCTCTGAATCACCATCTGATGTAAGGCAGCAGGTACCAGGTACACACCCCTACCTAAGTGGCCTGGCCAAGAGCAATCCCTTCCTCCCAGACCTAAGACATCAAAAATCCTGGAAAAGACTCGGCTGTCAGGGCCTGGTGCCGTCAACAGCACAGAGGAATCCCTCCCTCCCTCCTCCTCCTCCTTCTCCTGCTGCTGAAGTCAGCTGGGTGCCGGAAGCCAAGACAGCTTAGGAAGAAAAATACCCACGTGTAATAACAAAGAGTAGTGAGCGGGTAACAACTGTTTTACCTAGTTCTCCTTGTAAACATTCGCCAGTGGGGTGAAATGTTTATAGCTTATGCTGTGTGCACGCAGAATGAAAGCTCTTCACAGGAAAGACGTAAGCCGAAATGACAGGATCATCACGGAAGGTTCCAACCAAGCTAGTGCCACTGAGTCATCCATCTGACTTCTGAAAATGCGACTTTACATCAGAATAACCAGACGTAGTCTTCAGTCTTCACTGTAGGAAATGACGTATAAAGGAAGTTCTATTTTTCAACTTGCCTGTCTAATAATGATTTTACGATTTCCATATTGGCCAGGATTCCAGATCTATGATATTTTCCACTCTCAGGATAAGCATGCATGTGTGTGTGAAGGAGAGCTAAAGAAAAATGTCATTTAAACAACAAAATAGGGCCTGTCCGATTGTGGATAAAGCTGCTCTCCCTTCGAGGAGTGTTGTCTGGAGTATGGCTTATTATGTCGGTCTCATCAGTCTAAACGTGTTACGATTCCAGCACAGACCTTGTACCTAGACACCAACTGACAACAGAATCCCTGAGAACAGCTACCATTTAACTGAACACGTGCTCAATACCACAAAGTGTCCCAAAACCTTTCCACAAACCAAGTCACTGAATTCCCACGGGGACTTAAATAAGCAGAAGCCATTACCTTCTCTTGTATGAAAGACAAAACCAAGACACAAAGCGTTCAAACTGCCCAACGTCATCGGGGCTGGAAGACAGAGCCAGCATCCCAGCTCAGGCAGTGTGGCCCAAGTGCAGGTGCCATTGGGACAGCCCCGGGAACCAGCCACAGCCTGGGCTCACTGTCCCCCACCGGGGAGCACACTGGGGGAGCACACCAGGAGGCCTCTCAGGGGACCTGGGGACCACATGCCTCCACCTGCCATGGCTCCCAACTGGCGCTTTCCCCTTCACACTCAAATCTTTTCATGCTGAGAGTTCTTAACAGTTTACCCAATTCCAACACTCCCCTCCAGGGGGTCAAAACGTGACTTTCTTGAATTGGCAACGTGGTTTCTGTGCACCCCCCCTTCCCGTTTTCTAAACATTTGAACAAAGTGATACGCCCCAGACCCACTGGGTTAGCCAGGGCCGGGTCAGAGAACAGAAACCCAGCTAGTATTTAAGAGCACGAACTCAGTGCAGGAGGTTTGTCCAAGGGACTCAGAAGGGACACGAGGATCAGGGAGGCACATCAGAGCGAGCAAGCCAACAGAGGGAAGGACAGAGGGGCAGAGGGCGGTAAGGAGGGAGAGAAGGAGGGACAGAGGGACAGCAGAAAGGACAGAGGAGTCACCAGCCTCGCTGAACGCACTGCCAGCTTGACCAGAGGTCAGAGCCACCGTGACGCCCCTGCGGCCGAGTCAGGGCAGCCTGCCCCCCTGCCCCTGGCCCTCTAGCCTGGCGATCCTGCACCTGAGCTGGGCCCGAGCTGGCCACCTCGGGTGCCTGGGAGGAACACCCAGTATGGAGCGAGTGAGGGCCACCCTCAGGGACACAGAGCCCAACAGGGGGCCAGTGAGGAACAGAGCCGCTAAAGAAAACTGCCAAGAACCAGCATGTGGCTGCATGGCAGACTGGGGCTGCCCGGAGCCCACACAGGCAAAGCAGGCTGTGCTCACAAAGCTGAGCCTGGGGGCAGGGAGTGGGCAGCAGGTGAGGCACGGGTCCTTAGGACCTGGGATCGATGCTTCTGAACGGACTGCGTGATCTGTAAATAGAACTTCGGACGTGACTGCACAACAGGAGGAAAGAAAATATGGTGCAGGAACAATCGAACAACCAAATATTTATGTCAGATAAAGTGTTCATCAATCCCCACATGACATTCTGGGCACCGTAGATCTCTTTAACGTCGGGGACCATGGACTGGCTCTGAGTAGAGCTGGACAGGTCAGCAGTCTCACCCCCTCTCCCTCACATGCACCCCACTCCAAGACACCTCCCAGCTCACAGAGGTATTCAAGACTGTACAAAGGTAAGCACAGGCTGCAGGTGTAAAACGCCTCTTCTGCAACCCTGTATGTGTCCTTGTCAAGACAGAGCAAGTATTTCACAAGATGTCACATCAAACTCTAACTACGGTCTGAGGTCGCAGCGGCTACCACCCGACCTCCAAAGCTGCACGAGGTCTAAGGTAACTTCAGGTCACGGGCCCTCTGTTCACACACACTCTCATTTCCGGAGAAAGAAATCAAAATCACAAATACTACATTCCAAGTTGCATACAGTGTTGCAATTCCTGATTTTGAGAGTTACCATTTTTTATAAAGGAGACTGGTCAGCCATGGTTTTTATTTAAAAAAAAAATTTTTTTTTACTATTTTAAAATCTTCATTATGGAATTTTCAAATATATTCAAAAATATAGAAAATAGTATAATAATCTCCATGTTTGTTTAATTCAAAAATCATTCAAATTTTGAGGGATCATCAAAAAGCCAATCTCAGAGGTCATGTGATGTCACCTGTAAATGTGCATCTTTAACCTCACACGGCAATGCCATTTTTACAGCTAAGAAAGTTAACAGTAATTGCTCAGTATCATTCAGCACCTTCCCATGTCTAAAGTTTTATAGCGATCTCATGTCCCAGCTATTGCTTTAAAAGCCCCACCCCTCTGCCTCCGGTGTAGCTGGATGGATTCCTAGTAGGATGAGGGACGCCTTCCTACTCACTCAGCGTCTCAGGCATTGCAGGAATCAATGAAAGAAAGGCCCAGGCAGCTTCTCCTCTTCCGGACCCCTGGGTCTGTAAGGCTAAGGAAATTCTACAGCTGGAAAACATTAGAACTAAGTGGTGGCAGGTTCTGGGAGGCTGGAGGTAGTGGACGGAGGGAGGCAAGGAAGGGAGGAGGGAAAGAGGGAAGGGAAAGAGGGAAGGGAAAGAGAAGAGGGAAGGGAAAGAGGGAAGGGAAGGGAAGGGAAGGGAAGGGAAGGGAAGGGAAGGGAAGGGAAGGGAAGGGAAGGGAAGGGAAGGGAAGGGAAGGGAAGGGAAGGGAAAGGAGTACAAACTGCATGTCTAAACTTACAGAGCATCTTTGGAAAAAGACCAGAGAGCAACAGAAGGACTAGAAGGCAAGGATGAAGGAAATTCACTTTTCACGCCTTTAGAGCTAAGTCCTTCAGCCACGTGCTTGCAAGTTTCAAGGAAATCACATAACTGACACGCCACTCAGCTCAGTGCACACACACTTCATAGAAACAAAGTAGAAAGGTGGGTGCCAGGTGCTGGGGAATGGGGGGCAAGAACTGTATAACAGGGATGGAGTCTTACACGGTGAAGAAATTCTAATGACCGGTCACACAATAATGTGAATGCATACTTACCACCACTGAACCACACACTTAAAAATGGATGAGACGGCAAATTTTATTGCATACTTTACCACAAGTAAAAAGCTTTTAAAGTGAAAAAACTCCCCCCTCCCCCCAAAAGATCCAGGCTTTAAGATTAGTTCTATGTGTTACTCATTTGAACATCCCTTTTTAAATACTCCCTTACTTGATTATTCCAGAACGGAGCGCTCAGAACAAGAGGACACTCGCTAGGAGCACAATGTTCCAGGGACCTCTGCCCCAGAACCTGTGTGCCTTCAGTAAGACACCCAGCTATTGCTCAACCCACGGCGGGGCCTGCCCCACAGGCGGTGGGGTAACCCCTCCAGCTCCTTTACCGGTGCAAGAGGTTTCATACGGCTGCGACCGGAATGACATACGGCACACAGGGTGCCTTTTCATGTGTTCCCTCAGTGCCAGGAACAGCACGTCCTTCGCAAACCAGTATCCCCAGCACAGGCGTCCAGCTCGGGCCACACCTGGTCACACGCTCCATGCCTTGTCTTTCCCGGAGGCTCCCCTGCCCCAACCCAGTACCGGAACGTGACTTTCTAGATCAGAATCCATGGCGACCATGTTTTTCCTATACTGCCACTGATGCAACAAGATATGCTCGTCACGGGTCCACTAATCCAGGATGGAAGGAACTGGGACCCAAAGAAGTGGAACTTGTTACCCAAGGTCACAGTTACTTAGTTACAGGCAAAACCTCAATCAAAAGCCCACTTCTCGTGGCCCCTGACCAGGTGCCCTTTCTGTCCCATCCCTCGGTGCTTGCCAAGGACAGGAGACAAGCTCTCATGCACAGCCGCGGGAGATCACCGTGCGCCAGCAGCACGGGCCTTCCCAAGCGTCCCAAGCGCAGTCAGCCCCACTGACCCTTCCAGCCTGTGTTGCAAGATAGTTGGAAATGTCGATTAAAATTGCAACAGAATGGACTTCCAATGAAACCTCTGAGGCTTTGGACAACCCTCGGTCTCATTTAGGGATGGGAAGGGCATGTTTTATTTCAGGTTCTGCACGTCAAGTACACTTTCTCCCTTGTCTGCCTCTCCTTCCAGGCTCCCCTGGAACATGGAGCCCACCTGACACAGAAGGTACCCCACGTGGTCACCTGGCTTCGCGCACATGCCTCCCGCCTGCACTGGTGCATGCAGCTCTGCGTCTCTAGTAACAAATGGCTCCAACAGATGGCTGCACTTGGTGAACACGTGCTCCACAAGTGGAAGCATAGACAGTTGAGGGATCATCACACACTTGAGGGAGTGACCGTTCCTCTAGCTGTAAGGCGACATGCACTGTGACACGTTTTGTTGGTCTGTGCCATCAAGTAGGCAATGTCTTGCTTGAACCAGTAACAAATGAGGTCAAGTCCTTCACGCAGATATCTAATAAACGAAGAGCCAACAGACACAATTCCTAGAGTATCCGTTGGAAGAATATTTACAGGTGGTGTCTTATTCTGTAGTGGCATCATACCTGTACTATTGGGCATTAGCACTAGGGGGCCAATGTGAGTACTTCTTGTTCTCGATCCAGAAATTGTCTCATGATATGTTTTATAACTTACTAAGTTTTTGTTGAGTGATTTATTTAGAATAGTATTTCCAGAAAGGAAGATGAAGAGATGATAACCTTTGTAAGCATTAGCACTAACACAGACTTGATGGAACCCACATTAGTGAGGGTGACTGGTCTCCAGAGAAGTTTGTGTGTCTCAGACTAGGTGTTACCCGGAAGTGGACCCTGGGACAAGCCTCCAAGGGCAAACAGGTTCAGTGTGAGGTGTCCAAGAATGGGAAGCGACACAGGGAAGTTTGTGTTAATGAGGCAGGGGCGTGCTCATAGGCACTGGGGTCTCAGTCCCACAGGAGACTACAGAGCATGCCCCAGCACTGTCTTGGAGGGGAGGGGACCAGGCTCTTTGCTCTACCCCTTCCTGCCCTCTTGGGGAAGTTGCTCCTAGGACACTCCCTCCCTGCCCACTGCAGGGTCAGCGGGGTCCCAGGCAGGGGCACAGAAAGGTGTCAGGCAGAGACATGCAGGAGCCAAGAGTTCTCACCAGAACTGATCCAGAACGACTCCCTTCCCAGGTGCGGACCCAAAGTGGCAAGGACACGGGTGGGGGGAGGACAGTCTCGCCTGCCCCCGCGAGGCCTGGGAATGTGGAGCACATGCAGGAACTTGCGGGTCCCAGAACCCCACTGAAGTGCTCTGGCCGGGAGCGAGCTGAGCCTACACCAGCCAGCGCAGCGCAGAGGCCCGCCAGAAGCCACGGAAAGGGGAGGGCCAAGAATGCGCTGCCAAGCGACGCTACAAGAGAGGAACAGGGCGACCGGGTCCTGCTGGTCTCCTGAGCCACCACACACGCCCCCCCCTCTCCTTCACGACATCCGACTCAACTCTGTGCCCGAAAGTCAACGTGGTCCACGTGTTGCAGTGACAGGAAGTTTTGATGACATTCTTTCTGTGAGCTAACAGAAAGGCTCCTCTGTTGCTGGGTTCAGAGGCAATGCTGGCAGAGAGGTGGGCACAGGTTGTCAGCCATACGCTCAACACAGAGTTTCAGGCAAAGACACGCCACAGTGTGTCCACTGCAAACGCCCCTTCTTCCCATCAGAGACCGGAGATCTGAATTCCGTTGACGATGAGTGACCTTGGAGGTGGAGATGCTTGACACTTACCTACACGTACACCTGCCACCGAGGAGGTGCCCAGGGTGGGTGTGGCTGGACAGCACCTTTTGGCAAAGCTCTGCTCCCAGTGAGGGGCTGAGTCACCTGCCCGGGAGGGGCCAAACAGGTGAGAGGCTTCCAAATCAGAAGCAACAGCAGAGTGCCACGAAACCACCTGGGGCCCAAACCATTCCTGATGCAGAGATTTAACAAGGAAGAGGTGTGTGGGCCTGGTTCTGGGTTCTGTGGGCAAACATGCACAGGGCACGCTCAGACTTGTAGTTGTGTCTTCCGCCCCAGCTGGGGTAAGTCCCACTGGCATCCTGCCTGCCCTGGTCTCAGCTCACCTGGCTCGTCGAGGAATGCCCCTGGCATGCCCAATGTGCCCCTTCTGTGTGTCCTGACTGTCCCTCAGCAGCTGCACTGCAGGACACACCCCCGCAGCTCTGACACCATCTAACCAGCGGAACAGAGCGAGGAATGAGAGCGAGGGAACTGCTCGGTGTCCCATCAGCCAGGACCTCAGTGAGCTGCCCGGTGTCCCCATCAGCCAGGACCTCAGTGAGCTGCCCGGTGTCCCCATCAGCCAGGACCTCAGTGAGCTGCCCGGTGTCCCCATCAGCCAGGACCTCAGTGAGCTGCCCGGTGTCCCCATCAGCCAGGACCTCAGTGAGCTGCCCGGTGTCCCCATCAGCCAGGACCTCAGTGAGCTGCCCGGTGTCCCCATCAGCCAGGACCTCAGTGAGCTGCCCGGTGTCCCCATCAGCCAGGACCTCAGTGAGCTGCCCTGTGTCCCCATCAGCCAGGACCTCAGTGAGCTGCCCGGTGTCCCCATCAGCCAGGACCTCAGTGAGCTGCCCGGTGTCCCCATCAGCCAGGACCTCAGTGAGCTGCCCGGTGTCCCCATCAGCCAGGACCTCAGTGAGCTGCCCGGTGTCCCCATCAGCCAGGACCTCAGTGAGCTGCCCGGTGTCCCCATCAGCCAGGACCTCAGTGAGCTGCCCGGTGTCCCCATCAGCCAGGACCTCAGTGAGCTGCCCGGTGTCCCCATCAGCCAGGACCTCAGTGAGCTGCCCGGTGTCCCATCAGTCAGGATGGCCTTGGGCGCTTCCCTCCTCCTGGTCCTGCATTCTCGGACTTCTCCAGGAGTAAGGAAGGGCAGCCTCACATCAGCCCCCCAAATACCTAAGGCTGAACTCTTGTGGGTTGGTGGCACGAAATTAATTTTCTATTAGTTATTTTATCATCTTAGGTTTGATTATACTGGAGATTCTTGGTTGTTTAAAAAAAAGAAAAACTAGGTTCCAGGTTGCCATGCTAGCTTGCATAATTTTAGAACAGGGGTCGGGAACCTTTTTGGCTGAGAGAGCCATGAACGCCACATATTTTAAAATGTAATTCCATGAGAGCCATACAACGACCCATGTACATTAGGCATTATCCAATAAAAATTTGGTATTGCCCTGGAGAACAGCTGTGATTGGCTCCAGCCACCCGCAACCATGAACATGAGCGGTAGGAAATGAATGGATTGTAATACATGAGAATGTTTTATATTTTTAACATTATTTTTTTCATTAAAGATTTGTCTGCAAGCCAGATGCAGCCATCAAAAGAGCCACATCTGGCTCACGAGTCATAGGTTCCCGACTCCTGTTTCAGAAGTTTTTCCAAAAGGGCTTTCTAAGCACATTTTTTTTAAAACCTCAGTTTCTTATGAGCAAGAGGTGAGACATTTAGGCCATAGGAAATTATAGTCTGGGGGTGTCATACACAAAATTATGATATAAACCTTGCTTCTTTGTTTACAGTTTGGCGAGCCTTAAAACCAACCCTTCAAAGTAGGCACCCTTGCCATCCCATCTGCCATCTTTCTTTCCGTGAGGCAAGGTGCTGGCTGGCCCAGACTTTAGTCTCTACGAAGTAGCTGTGACCATGAGAATGACTTTTTCATCTGAATCTCAAACACCGCACGACCCCGAGGCCTCAAAGGCCCGCGTCAGAAGGCGCTCTTCCGCACCTGGCCTCCAGAACAGAGGTGTGCCGCACTGACGGCTCCTTGAACTCTGCTCCGGTGACGAATGATTACCTAACTGGGCATGTACCAACCCATAGGCTGTCCTGCGTGGTTCTGGGTCTGTGACGAGCTTGTGAACATTTTCCTAGGGACAGAGTTTAAAAACAAAGTGGTCGGGGGAAGAGACAGAAAGGTGACCATATCTGACTAATAAACAGTTTCGATCGACACCCCTGCCTCGAGGGAGGGCACTCTGAGTGGAGAGGTTTAGCTCGTGAGTGTGTCAGCACCGGGTTTCACCACACTGGGTTCAGGTCACTGACGACTGGCAAGCAAAGCCAAGAAGCATCAGAGGCCTCGGCCGACCTCCACAGGCTGAGCAGAACCCAAGCCTTGCTTTCTTTGGCTTATGGGACAGTTGTCGCTCCTGGGGACGGGCTCCATCCCAGCAAGGCCAGGGTGGCCATGAGTCCTCCTCCAGATATACTCGTTCCATCTGCCTACACCCGCCAGGCAGCTCTGCCCGGAAAGGAGGAGGGGCAGAGAGTCCAAACACAGGAGGAAACGGAACCATGTTGCATAGGAATGCCATAAATGCAAACTGACTCAGGATGTCCTTTCCCCCAAGGACAAGAAAGACTGTTACCTGATGAAAGATGCTGGGTTTATTATTCTAAGTAGTGATGGCTCCACGTTTGCCCTGTGTTCACAGAGCAAACTAGAGGAGCAGGAAACACTGTCTACACTGCGCACATTTTAAACTGGAAAACCTTCACTTGCCCGCCACACGGGCCATGCTCCGACGCACCCGGCCACACACAAATCCCTCCTGGCCATCCCAAGTGGTCAACTTACAAGGACAAAAATGCCAACACTGGCGTCTTGTGTGCATTGTGAGTCCTCTTCATCCATTCCTATTACTTGTTTTCAGCCACACTGATGTCTCAGATATGGGATACCCCCCCCCAAAGGAAGGCTCCCATCCCTAGACCCCGAGCCTGCAGACATCCCCACAGGAAGCGGGGTCCCCGAGTGGTAACTCACATTCAACTGGCTGGTCTGGGCCCCACGTCAGCTGGGCCAGAGTGACCAGAAAGGTCTTCCCTTTGGGTTTCTGCTCTCATACACTGACACTTGTTAATGAGAAAATGCACACAACACCAGCACACACCACAAACGGGAATGTGTGAGTTGAGCCTGGGATGGGAAGGAGCAAACCAGCAGTCTGGACTCGGTGGTGTAAGCTCCACAAGGCATCCCATCAGTCCGTCCCGGCGGCTCACTCCTGTCACCCAGCGAAACGTGTCTCCAGCCACACAGACACACAGAAGCAGCGAGGCCCCCGGCCACAAGGTATCTGCCTCCTGGTGTGCCCACAGCCCTGCTCCCCCTAGAGAATGCATGCTTATTGCCTGTCCTGGCTCCAGCCTGCTTATCCTGCCCATTTCTGTAAATGCAATTAGCACTATTAATTAAAATTGACATAACATGAAAAAAATATTTGTGCAAAAGGGGAGATGTTCCTGTATTGGCTGCAAAGGCTCAGCTGAATGCATTTGAAAGTTCCGCTGAAGGGGCCGTTAGAAGGGCTGGTTGGGTGTGAACATGACAATAGAAACCAGGTAGAAAGTTCTCAAACTCTAGGAGTGCCAGGAGCATCTTGGTTTTCACTCTGCCTTCAAGTAAGAGAAATCTTCAGTGATGCCCTCATGACCCAATCAACGGGCCAATCAACACAAAGAGAAGCCCCTGACAATGAACAAACATTTGGGTGAATGAAAATGATGAGGACTTCCCACTTTCCCACATTTGGAAAAGGGTTCTGGGACCCAGACGCACTTCAGAAAGACGGGACCAGCCAAAAAAGGGCACACGGCTCCGTGGTGATGGTTCTGAAAAATAAATCTGCTCCGTGGTTTTCCTACAAGAGCGGTTTGCTGTAATACATAAACACTTCAACCAAAAACACTGCGTTGCCTTAAATCATCACTGCCGGCAAGTCTGCGAGCTGCTCGGTGCCGGGGGTTGGTCCCTGACCAAGCTCAGCCTGAGGCAAGAGAAAATCTCTCTCTCTCTCTCTTTCTAGTTGAGTGCTCGGTCTCTGTCATGACTCTGGAATGCTGAAATCATCACTATTTCCCCAGGAGGAAAGTGTCACTTGGGGCCCCCCAAATCAACAGGTTTTAATTAAAAGGGAGGCATTTACGTGCTGGGCTTACTGTCAACTTACAAGCTTGTTCCGAATCCGCTAACTCTGGTCCAGGGCAGGTTTGCTGAAGTCAGGAGATAGCGCAGCTTGGCAGAGATAAAAGGGTAAGTTAGCACAAAATTCATCAAATGCGCAGAGCTCCGACCTTCGGGCATGCAGCCCGCCCTGCCCTCCGTCTGTTTGCTCCTGATAACCCTGCGCCCTCCCTGGCCCTGGCCCCGGCCCGTCTGGACAGGCTCCGAGATGGAGGCGCTCACAGGGCTTCAGCCGCCAGCAGCGCCGTCAGGCTCTGCACATCAGTGTGTCCTCAGGTCGATGACATCTCTGCCTGCCTCCCGCCAGGCTGAGGAACCAGGGGGGTCTAAAGGCATCTGAGCTCCAACATTAAGAAACCCGGACAGCCTCCCCCGGCTGCAGCTGTTAGACCTCACTGTCTTCTGAGGCTGGGCAGCTCCCACACCATGTGGACTCAGTGCCAAGAGTGATGTCAAAGGGCGGTCTCAGTCAACATAACTTAATGATGGGAGAAGACATCAGAAACAGAGACCAAGGGATGGTGGTCATTGATTCGTTTAGTTATTCAGTCAACAAAAGCCTCCTATGTCCCAGGAAAGGGACAGGCTCTTTAAGGAGAGTCATCTCCAGAGTTCCCTCATAGCTCCAAGAATATTAAAACAAATTAAAAATCTAAGAGACTCTTTGTAATAATGTATTTGAGCCAAATAGAGAATATCTACACCTAGAAGATCTCAAGACTGAGAAAAACGCTTCTAAATCAAGTCTTATCTAAAAACGACCACATGCCATTTTAGTGGCTTCTGAAACTGCTTGGAGTAGGGGTGGTATTTCTGCCAGTGCGTGCCTTGCATTGGTTTCCCGGGAACCTAAGTGGTGGATACAGAAAATTTATTCCAGAGGCTTTTTAAGGGAGTGGTGATTCTGGAGGGCCCCGCAGCCCCACCCCCAAATGGATAAGTATTTCTAGGCCAACCCTCGAGTCCCCTTCAGCCTGGTCCTAGAGGCTCCAAATACCCCCTCCCATGCCAGGAGACCATCTCTGGGATCGGGCATCTCTGAGACCACCCACCCTCCTTAAAACAACTATCCTTATGCCAGAAGTTTACTTCCAAACCCCACCCCCCACCCCGGGCTTTGGTGCACTGACTCTCGTGACTCAGGGACTCTCTGTGCCACCAGCCTCAGCAGGAAGCAGTGACCGGGCGGACACCCGGGCCAGCGACGAGCTCAGAGGGGAGCGTTTAACAGCACTCCCACTTCTCCATTTTTAGGACTTCAGACCAACAGATGGATAGACGCCACTGTGCCTGCCCACGACTCGGGACTCACTTCCTATCAGGATGGAAACGGTCACACCAGGCCACCAAAAATCAGATAAGACTGCAATGTATGTTTCAGGATTCACATGGTGGTTTTGTGACTGCTCTCAGGTTCTCAAAACTTGTTTCTGGGTTGATCGCAGCAGAGTGTGTCTCCTGATGGCACCCTCTCACCCCCGCCCCTTGCCCCACAGGCACACCTGTAACCCTTCTCTGCCGTCTCTCAGATGGACGCACAAACATCTCCCTGTTCAGCTGCCAGGGCCGACACAGAAGTCCAGCCCCACCGATGGACGCCGTCTGTGTTCACACGCGTGCCCCTCCTCCCAGGGGCACGGGGAGCACAGTCCCTGCCCCTGCCGAGCGGGGACCACGTGCCCCTCTTCCCCCGGGAAAGCTGATGCTGACAGCAGGAGTCGACCCCATCTCTCCAGGGCGACCGACTCCTCCACCCCCAGTCCAAGAGCTCCCCACCCTGATAGGGAGCCAGGCCCGTGGCACGTCTGGATAAGGCAACAGAGAGAACACACGTGCAGTCAGAGATGAACATCTGCGGGAGACTGGAGACGGGGCACAGGGGCCCCACCCCAGCGTCTTGTAGCCAGGCATGACGTGGCTTTTCACTGTACATGTTGCAACTGCAATTCCTTTTTATTCAAGTTCCAGCCACCACAGACCTCAAAGCAGCCACTTCTCCAAGAGAGCCAGCCGGAGGAAGGGAAGTGCACACACTCATCGCACACGCCCAGGTGGGGTGGGGGGTTAGGGCTGATGATCAAGCCCGGACCATAACCCTGAGAGCTGCCGCCCCCTCCCACCTGTGTGGCAGGCTCCAAAACTGTGAGATTAGAGTTCCTGTTTTAAGCCACCGACTCTGGGGTACTTTGTGTCCCCCAATGCCATCTGCATCTGCAGACCCCATGGGAAGTCCGCCCTCCATTGGGAAAGGGGTTCCCAGAACCCCCATGGGGCACTCCCCAGACATCTCCCCTGAAGGCGGGCAGACAGATGCCTGTCCAAAGGAGAGCAGGTCCCAGGATGAAGATGCAGGAAGGGGACTGGGCAGGAGGGGAGTCACCCACAGGGTCAGATCCAGCCCCAGGGCCTCGTCCAGGACAGGAAGGGGGCTCACACTCCTCGGGGGGGGGGATGACTTCCTGCCCAACAGAAGTCAGGAACCAGACAAGGAGGAGAAATGATTCTGTTAGCTTCATGAAAACAGAGAAAAAAAAGTTTCAAATTATCTTTCCTTGCTTGTGATTCTGGCTGCATATAATAGGTTAAAATATAAAATACACCATGTCCTTTTTCTCCTTTGTATAATGTTGTTCCCACAACAAAGGAAGAGAAACTTACAAAACAGGGAATGAGTGAGTCAGCAATAAAAGTGTCAATGTACAAGTGTTCTTGACGGCTCCCAAGAGCCACACTTCTTAAACATCACCTACAAGCCCACCCTTGAGTCTCTCGGATAAGATACACCCCGCCACTCATCTCAAAGCCGATTTAGGAGCAGGTTTGTAAAAGTACTAACATTCCAAAGTTTATAAGCTAAGAGCCACAACCTTAAAGAGATGGAAATGTTTACACAGGGCCTGTAACACGTGTTATGTTATTTTGAAATACCGATCAACATATTGACTCCAGGTTACACCTCTTTGTTCTACAGCCCTGCTTTTTTTCTAAGAGCACATCCCAGCAACGTGAGGGAAGAGGGGAGCAGAAGTGAGGGGAAGGGAAGGAAAGAGAGAGAAAGGGAGAGGAGGAGGCAGCCCCCACGCCGGGGGGGGGGGGCTGGTGGAAATCAGGGGGGGGGAGGCCTGGCGGAAATCCGTGGTATGGAACCCCTTCTGTGGGGTCTGTGCAAGCGTTTACCTCCGTGATGAGGCCAGCTCCCTGAAACATCCATCCCCGCGCACTCGGAGGAGGAGCGCAGAGTGCAGGGCGAGAGTCCGTCAACATGCACATGCCCCCACCGCGAGGCCTGCAGTCGACGGACAGGCAGGAGCAGCCACCGACAGAGGCTGCAAACCCAGCTTGAGGGTTTGGCAGTCATCACGAAGACAACACAACATGACTCTTGTCATCGACTTGCCAGTGTCTGGCGGGCAGTAAGTGCTCAGAAGTGTCAGTTCATAGGAGTGACGGTAACGTGACACAGCAATACAATGACCATAGGAATTGTCCTGTGCGTTAACACAGAGGGAACTGATACGAGACTGATGATAAAATCACCACTGTATCCTCCGGTGCAAATGACATTCTTGGTGTGTACTTTAGCGAACTACAGCAATGCCACAATCCAGCGTCCTCTAGACGCAAATAAATGGTCAACCAACCAAAAGAAAAAATACCTCTCCTGGAGTAATTTTAAAATTTGAACTTACTCAAGAAAACTGTTCCAAGCTTTCCTCTCTACCACAGCAACGCGGTGGGTCTCCATTAGCGACGGCCCACAGGAGCACGCTTTTACTTCCAGAAAGCCCTGGGAGTAGACACTCCTCTCACCTTAATCCCTGGGGTTTCTTACTCCCCCTCCCAGATGCACCCTCCAGCATGAGAGCAGTGGACCAACCGCTCTCCGTTCCTAGAGGAAATGCAGGGCTCTCCATGGAAATCTTAGACAAGTGTCAAAAGGCAGCAGGAAGGTCCTGACATTCCTTTCTGGTTCACGTCTGAGCCGCCCGGGACCGAGGCATGGTGCCGGTATAGTCAGCGCCCATGGGCTCCCGGGTCACGGGCATCCCAGAACTGAGGTGCATGTCAGAGCACGGTGAGTCCATCACAGGAGGCGTGGCTTTGTTCCAGGCGTGTGTTTATTGAAATGTGAATACAGGATTCATTCTCTCTGCAAAGTATTTTCCCATGTGCCACAACACCCTTCCCCAGCCCCTAGATTCACACTAACTTACCTTGCAAGTGACAAAAACAGCAAAAGGGGGATACATGGCAATGGTTATAAAAAGTTATACTCTGTAATAATAAAAAATATTCCTTTCCAATGTGTCAGTGGACTCTGACGCACCCCAGTGCTCGGCACTCAGCTGGTGTGCCCGCAGACCGCTATGTGTACACATCCACCCCGTAAGCTCCCACACTGAAAGGCCAGAGGCACAGGACAGAAGGGACCAACGGAGACGAGTGACCGGGTCCTCTGGGGCCACGTCAGAGTCTCTAGCGGCTCATCACCCTCAGCTCGGTGTCTTCAAAAATCAGATTCCTAATGTCCCACAATCTCCAATGTGTGTCTTGATGGGTTAGGAAACCGGCATTTCCTTACAAAAAAACACATAGACAATTTTCCCCTCCAGGTGAGGACCTTTTACCACTTTAGAACCTCTGTAACTGAGCACTTCTCTGGTCAGTATTTGTGAGCTGGGTGAAGAGGTGCAGCGCCCTCTCACGGCTCACAGGGTTGTGTTTTTGCTGCTGGTGCTAAAATCTAGTCCAAGAAGAGGAGCGGTCTCCTAGGGGCCGCCTCCTCTTCAGACCTCTATTGCGGGTAGAAATCCTTACACTACCATTTCCGGGGCCTATCTTGACTTCCTTGAACAAGAAACTAAATTGGCAACAGGCGATCATACCAAGTGACTCAACCAGATACTCCCCCCTATGTTCCTCGTGCCCCACGGACCCCGTGGGCCTCAGTGGCGAGCATGCCAGGTGGCTCTGCTGAACTACTGGAGGTGTTACATGTGAAAGACAATGACATCCCCAATCGACAGGCACACAGGGTGGTGTATTTGAAAAGCCAGATGCGTTTTTTAAAAGATGGTGCCTACACTCAGGAATGTTATGGCACCAGGGGACACAGAGACCAAGTCGGTGACTACAAAGGCACACAGCGAAAGGTCAAGGGCAGAGGGAACAGAACGGTTCTTTCTGGTTCGGTTTTGTTTCTAACACAGGAGGGAAGGGAGATGGGCGTAAGAAGATGACTTTCGGGAGAAGGTTTCTGTTGGTCGAAGCAGGGAACATGGGCTTCTCTCTTCCTGCTGCGCGGTGCCTCCCCCGCGGGCTGGGGGGGGGGCTGCGTCTAGTCTTCTGCGGTGTAGAGGTGGTACATCAGGGCCACGGCCAGGGCTGACAGGGCAGGGATCACCCAATTGGTCCACCAGCTGAAAGGAACAGCAATGGTGCTTGTGTGTGTGTGTGTTGGGGGGGGGGGGTTTTGCCTTGGAAACTACCCCTCTGACCTCTCTGGAGGAAAAGACAGTTCTGAGCTGCTAAAAGGGCTGCCAGCCGGTATTCTGGTATTTCCTCCATCATCCTAGGCTGGTAGGAAAACTAACAACCACCCCCCACCCCTCACGTTCACTTCAATCTGTTTTTGTGAACTGACACAAAGAGCCACCAGTCACTCTCCCCAAACACACGACCGAGGACTAGTGACGTCCCCTGGGGGGGAAGGGACCTCGCTGAGCTCCTGCTGCTCCTTAGGGGAGGTGCAGCTGGAGTGAGGACTTTGGGGTCGTTCTGAAGACTGTCCAGAGTTCAGGAGGGAATGCCCTGGGCAGTGCAGCTGCCGAGTGGACATGAACCCTGGGAGTCCCCCGAGGGGGGTCAGGGGGAGCCCCAGTGTCAGGCCCACAGGGTGGGGAGAGGCCAACAGTCCGGCTCTGTGAGTCTGTGAGCCTGATCATCACAGTGACACTTGAAAAGGAAACAACCACATACCTAGAACTCGAGTCAACCGTAGTAATGAGAGTTTCCTGGAATGCGAGAGAAAAAGTAAGGTAAGTTAAAGGGAACTGACTGAAAACCTGTTTCAGAGAAAGATCACAGTTCTTCATTCAGTGCGTTCTTCAAAACACAGCAAAAGGGAAAATTACATCATCGACCTCTTTCCACTCAAATGCATGATTTCATCTTATTTTTTTTCCCAGAAGAAAATACAGAAGAATGATCTATTCTTAAATTACTTACAAACACAACCTAGATAACTTGAAAGAAAATGTTAAAAACTGATAGGCTACATAAAATATCCTCTACATCACAGATATTTAAATAATTTATCAGAGAAAAGGACAATAGATCTATCTGATTTACACACACACACACACACGGCCCCATCATTACCTTTAGGAAGAAAGTTTAATTCTTCAAGTCCATGAATAAAACATTCAATAAAAAATATTCATTTCATTCAAATCTTACACAAGGTAAAAGTGTCCCAGATTATGTTAAAGACACATCAATCGACAAGAAAAAATTAAGATCTGCCATTTGAACTGCAGAGTTTGTGACAATCTTTCTTTAACTCTCAGAAGACAGTTCTAAAAAGACACTGGAGGCCTTGGGGACCAACTTCACACTGTCACCCACCAGGAAACCTCCGAATCAGGACGCCCTGGGCCCTGGGGTCTTCCCCAGTTTGGGCCTGGCCGCGTCCCCGCAGCTGCTGAGCGTCCCTGACGGGACCGGGGAAGTGACCCAGCATGGCCCCACCTCGGAGAGCGTGTCCTCTCCCACACGGCTGGAGAGCCAAGGCCTCGGGAAATATAAACTTTGCCAGGCTTCCCAATGTGTTAAGGAGCATTCTTTTAAAATTCCACACCAGCGAAAGCATTAGTGCCTCAAAAGAAGGCAGCCATGAATAAGGCGGCAGCCCAGCCCCCTGAGACCCAAGCCCAGCAGAGCAGACCGTTAGCAGCGCAGGCAGCGGCAGGGCACAGGTCCACGCGGGGGCAAAGCTCCACACAGCCAGGCAGGTTAACAAAGGGCAGAAACTGGTCAGGGACAAGCAGGCAAAGCAGTTGTGGGACCCACCAACCTGGGAACACAGCCATTACGATTCCTGACACAGGAGAGGGGGGAAAAATAAGTCGTTGAAAAAGAAAACTTCACATGTATTATCTTTTTGAGCAATGTTCCATTTTAGAGGCTACAAGATGTATTCACCACCCACTATGGGGTGATTTTTCAAAGTCTGTACGTTAAAAATAAAACTAATCAAGATTCTTAGAAGTGAACTAGAATACACAAAAATACAGCTTAGCGATTAGAAGAAACACAATCAGCTCAGAAACCCAGCAGTTCATTGGAGGTAAAATATTATGGTCATGCTAGAAAGTTAAGCCTGAACCAGAAAACATCAGGCAAACACACTCCGTTACTTTGTTACCCCGAGCACAAACACGTGCATGATTTACTCAACATGCTGACAGCTCTGTGGATACTCAGCTGGCCTGGTCTTCCCCCTCATCCCAGGCTGCCTGCGCCCCCCAGGGCCAAAACTGCTAGCAGGTCACCACCACCAGCACGCACAGTGATCGCATCAAGAGCTGACCTTTAAAAGATCTCATAGCCGTCTGACTGCTTCTCATCTGTGAGGCTCTTAACCCTCACAGATGCTTGAGAGTGAAAGCAGGTTTGAATGCCCATGGGGTCTATGGCCATACCACCCTGAACACTCGATCTCGTCTGAATCGCCCAAGGACATTTGGATGAAAAGGGGAAGGTCTTCCCTGTCCAATGCTCCAAAGAGGCTAAGAGGCTTTGGGTACGTGTCTAATCAATATGTCAACAAGGAAATGGGGAGAGTGGACCATGGTTTTTATCACAGGCTTGGCCACCTGTTCACTCAGTGACCGTGAGGGGTTCAATTCCAAGTGGGTTAACAGTGAAAACAGTACGTGATACGCTCTCATATAGACAAGCGTGCAAAGCCCATGCAGCTTTGGCCAAAGTTGTCTCATTTATAAGTTCACCCTACTCAGCCCCTTTCCTGAACTGGAACTCTTTCCAAAAAATACTGACAGACTGAAGCTTTCATGCAAAGTCTACAGCCTCCATAAGATTAAGAGATTGTACCTGCCACACCTGACGTGGGGACCAGCCGTGGTGCCTGCCACCCAGTGTGACCCTGAACAAGATCACAGCCTGGAACAAAGCCTGAATCCCACCATATTCACCATCCCTGGATCCCACCGGGAAATCATGAGAACCAAATCAAGTCACAGACAGAGCAATCCTTTGAAAACTACAACCAGGGACAGGGGCTGCCAACTACTGACACCCCTCACGTGAGCCCATGTGATAGAGACAAACTTCAATGACCATGAGTCATTTCTACGTCCACAAAGACCTTGTTCTGGCAAACTGACATCATGTTTTCCTTTGGGCAAATGGGCACTAATCATCTGGGGTGCACTTATTTCACAACTCAACTAGATATTTCAGCAGGCAACATTTCAAAAATTTGGACCACGGCACATACAGGCACCAGTCTGGAGATAGATGGAGGGTTATACAAACCCACATGACAAAGAAATATCTGAGGACACTCTCTTCTGGTAAACCTGGAGCACAAGAAAGGTCGATCGCTGTATTTGCTTACGGCCTCTAGGAAAAAGAGCATCATCTCCCCAGTTGTGCTCTAATGTAAGCATGTTCTAGCAAACAGAGGAGAAAAGAGTCTCTTTCAAAAATCATGCAGGTATGGTGGGAGACCTCAGCCCTCACCAGTGCTTTTTGCTTGATGACATCCTGGTTTGGGACACAGTTGGACCTGCGTTAGACCTAAGTTCATGTAATAAGCCTTATCCAACTGTTGTTGATTACAGCCGAATGATTTACACCAAGATTATTAGATACTGAACACCTAACAGGGTTCTGGCTTTGGAGAAAAAGCAAAAACTTCATGCACCACAGAATTTCAGAGGTCCAAAGAGTAGTCGACAAAAAAGGTGCTGAAGCCATCTGGACCAACAGCAAGGATTCTAAGCAATTGTTCAGAGGCAATTCAAAGTCTGAAGTCAACTTTTTATCTGCCCAGAGTACTGAGCTTTAAAAGATAATACACAGTACTGAGCTTGCCAACACCAAACTGCAGCCTTCCTCAAGCAGGGAGAGGACAGAACATACGAGGAACAGCCTCACACAGACGTACACTGGACTCTGCGGTGCCAGGGTGAGCGTGACCTTCACGCTCAGCCGGACCACAGCTTGGTTTTCTTGAGAATAAACTGAGACAATGACTTGTCCTCAGCAGCAGCTGGTAAATGGGTTTGCCAGATCTTAACCCGAGCCCTGTGCGGTCTCACTTGAAGGAACCAGGAGCCAGGCCCAGGAGAGAAAGTTACACTTTCTGCCGTCTGTTTTAAGCACAACACAGTCCCCTAGTTACAGGCTAAGAACTGTCCATCCTGCTTGCACGTTTCAGGAACTCTGGCTGTGGTCACCAGTGCTCACTATGGATTATCTTCAGATATGAGGGAGGTGATCAGCCCAGAGAGAAGGGCTATGGAACCAGGGCACAGATTCAGTCTTACCAGAACTCTTTTCTTTACCCAAGGAGACAGGCATCAAGAAGTTAACTGAAGTAACATGAAATTCACCCAGTAAGTACTTACTGGGACATCGACTGTGTCCCAGAGATGTGGCAACGGGGACATGGACAGTGTCCTCAGAGGGTTACATCTGAAGACCTCTGCCCAGTCAGATGTTGGTTCTCAGAAAAGAAGGCTGTGCCCAACCTGTCACTCCAGAGGTGGCATGCCGGTTGTAAAACGTAGCTCTTTAAAAGGTGTCCATTGAGGGTCACGATGAAAAAATTATGTTAGGTACCGAAAGTCTTTTGCAGAGAACACATGACTCTCCTAATGAAGCATCATGGCTGGTCTGCACAAAGAGAGAAGCTCGCCGAGCTGAGCCCACAGGTTACACATTCATCTAACCTATACAAAGACGCCTGTACTGGCCTAGTCAGCTCAGCAAACGACCTTTACTCTCCAGTTTGCGGGGATGAGATACAGTGCCGATAGCTACAGCCACTGATACGGTCACACTCACCGGAGGCTTGGTTATCTTTGCTCTGTCATCCTGCAATAAAGAGAGAAAGAAAGAAGAAAGGCATATTACAGAGTGAAAACTGTCTACAAGAGCACTGCTTCCAAAGTGCTTCCTTTCACTGAGATTTCTAAAAAAAAATTACTGTTCCGTAATTCTCGTGTTAGGTTCAACTAGGTAGGTTGTGAAACACAAAGTCTCCTCTGCCTTGACTGCAAAAAAGAAAAATGATTAGCAGATTAAGTCCTGAAAGGTGTTCTGATCCAGAGTGAGTTCCAAAACTGAGAACAGCACCCATGCGGTCAGATCTACATGTTGCTGTGGAGATGCTGCTGTCACAGCCAGAGCGCAAGGTTTACTCATTTAACAGTGCCAACCTTTTTTATTTATTTATTTTTTTCTGAAGTTGGAAACGGGGAGGTAGTCAGACAGACTCCCACATGCGCCTGACTGGGATCCATCTGGCATGCCCACCAGGGGGCGATGCTCTGCCCATCTGGGGCGATGCTCTGCCGCAACCAGAGACATTCTAGTGCCTGAGGCAAAGGCCATGGAGCCATCCTCAGCACCTGGGCCAACTTTGCTCTAATGGAGCCTTGGCTGAAGAAGGGGAAGAGAGAAACAGAGAGGAAGGAGAGGAGGAGGGGTGGAGAAGCAGATGGGCGCTTCTCCTGTGTGCCCTGGCCAGGAATCGAACCCAGGACTCCTGCACACCAGGCCGACACTCTACCACTGGGCCAACTGGCCAGGGCCAATAGTGCCAACTTTTTTAAAAATTAAAATCTTTTTTTTTAGAATAAAATATTCTCGGCTTGACCTGTGGTGGCACAGTGGATAAAGCATTGACCTGGAAATGCTGAAGTCACCTGTTCGAAACCCATCACATATGGGAGTTGATGCTTCTAGCTCCTCCCCCCCCTTCTCTCTCTCTGTCTCTCCTCTCTCTCTCTCCCTCTCCTCTCTAAAATGAATAAAAAAAATAGAATAAAATATTCTCAAACTAATGAAAATAGAAGGGAGGGTCTTAAATATATATATTTTGGTCCAAAAAGTAAGCAATAAAAAGTAAAACTATATACTGGGTTGATTCTCTCCCCCTTCTAAAAATGTGCTGCTCCACGGCCCTTCACTGCCGGAGACACACTGTCCCCAGGGCCACGGCCACGGGCGAGAGGATTCAGACACTAAACTCCAGTGGAGAACGCAACCAGGGGAACACAAAAAAGTTTCCAGGCGATTTGTTTACGACAAAAATGGTGTCGTAAAATCAGAAGGAACTGGTTTCCTTTACTCCTTTTGAAACCTGTAAGTCTACAGACCTGAGGAAGGTCACACCCCTAGCCTTCAAGAGAAAGACGTATAAAGGTCCTCAAAAAGCACTTACTGGATGCAGCTCCCCGATGATAAACGTTTTGGACAATTCTCTGGCATCCGTCGAGTGCCCGACGTCCTCAAAGTTTTCAGTGGCGTCCCCTCCAGCTTGCTCCCGTAAGACTTCTTCCCCCCCCAGGATGCTGTTCGAAGGACAGACAGAAACAAACAAACAAACGTTTCTTCCCCAAGCAAATGAGATCGAGGAAGTGGTCAGTCTATTTAACCGAACTGCCTATTCCAGAAGTTTCAGACGACAACGTGTGGGCACACCTCGTCCACAGTGTGGGTGAACACGGTATACTCCTTTCTATCCCAACGCCTTCCTGGGCATGTGATGGAACCTTCGCCGATGGGAAGGTTGTTCATTTCTCCGGGCTATTCTGACGGCAGTAAGAGCGTTAGGCAGATATTTCCCTTGCTTTGGCAACATCCTCTTCGCTTTACCATGAAGATCTTAAAATTGCTCTTCTTAATCTTTATCTAGTCCTTTTTTTCTTACGCCCCACCCCTTGACCTCTTAGGTCTAAGTGTACATGGAATATACACCATTCCATGTTCGATAGCTGCCAAGTACAGGCTACAGTCTGACGGACAGGTCAGCGAGCCCCCATCTCCTGCCGAACTCGCCTTCTAGGCAGAAGGACAAGAAAGTCAGCAGGTGCACAGTGACTTGCTCAAAATTCTGCCACAGGGATATGTCATTGCTAGGGTACAGAAGCAAGGGGGAAAGGGTTCAGTGCTACACAGGGGAGGGGAGAGGGAGCCTCTGTATAATCAAAAGCACTTCATTGCTCTTAGCTGCTTTGCAATGCAGGGAGTGGGGGCTGACGGGAGGCAGGGGGGGGGGGGGTGACCAGTCGTGAAGGTGGGTGAAGAACTCAGGCAAGGGAGGATTGCAGTCAAGTAAAAAGAAAGTGCTCGCTTATATCACCCTAAATACTTCCACAGGGGAAACACCTACTTAAACTGAGCTTCATTATTCCTTAGAGCAAATTCTTCTGCCCTTGAGCAAAGCACCTGCAAGTGTCCAATAACTAAGGTAACAACCCCTGCTTGAGCAACAGACTGGAGCCTCTTCTTAATTTCTCCCAATAACGGAAGATGGAAAGACACGTAAGATTTTAGGAAGGTGGACAGCTATTCTGTATTGAAACCTGTTTCTCTTCCTCCTTTGTTTAAATATATCTACGGCTAAATAATTTCACTTACTTTTTCTCTACTCTTTGTACAAGTTATCCATCTACATTGTAGAAAAATTGGAAAGCACTAAAAGGAAACTACAATCGCCTAAATCACCCATAAACTTGCCGTCCATAGAAACCTGGATATACACATGCATGTATGTAACAATTTAAAAAAGAAAACTGTGTCCGCTACCTTATACACACCGTTTTTGTTAGATAGAAAAAGCAGATTACAATACATGGGAGAGAAACAGTATGCCCTGCGGTCACCCCTGCTACGTGAACTTGGGAAAAGAATGGTACTTAGATAGTTTCTGAGGATTAAGTGTGTTGTTCTGTGTGTCTGGCACATAACATATGACCAATAAATGTTACTCAGTATTTCTATTAAATATTTTCTGTGTCATTATTCTTCAGTGTGGCTGCTCCAAACTTATTTAATGCCTCCTATTGGGGCATGCAGAATTTTGGACGTCCACTTAAGCAAGCGTGTGATGCACACTGGAGGTAAAGGCAGGTGGCAAGCCCACCCCCAAAGCCAGCGGAAGCTTCCAGATGCATCTGTAGGCCATGGCCATGGCCATGACAACATGGTTTGTGGATCTGGAACCATCTGTTTATTGCTGGACATGAATGGAGAAGTTCAGAACACAGGAGTCATAAAACAACCAGTCTAGCATGTACGGATCATACAAATTCAGACAGCTGTTCCTTGGGGGGGTTTAACTCCCCAGTTCCCTAACTTGCGATTCCTGCTATGGATCTGTGAGGATTGACAGATGCCCCAGGGTAAATCACCACGTCCCAGGACAGCCTCGCTTCAAAGGAAAGTTTCAAGTGAGGCTAAAAACAAACAGCCTTTTGTAAAGAATCCTAAAATTAGGCAAGTTTAAAAAATACAGAATTTGACCTTGCTAAAAATGAAGAACGTAAACATTCTATTTTGTTGAGAGTAACACAGCTTTCTTAACCTGAAACAAAAGGACAACTTTTCAAGGTCTGACCAGGCACAAGAAACAGAAGGGCATGTGCTTAAATATATCTATGTATATATGTATGTTATCTATCTATCTATCTTTCTTTCTATCTCCCGGTCTGTCTGTCTATAATTTAGACCCTGTCTAAACTACTTGTGAGGCAATTTTCAAAGGAAAAAACAAACAAACAAAAAAAAACAATGAGAGAAAAACACCTTGTGTTATGCTAGTTTCACTGACCACGGTTTAAAAAAAGAATAAACTATAGGATAGGGCAAATAAATTGATGCTAAGATCCTTTTGCCCAACCCTCAGAATTTTTTAAACAATTAATAAGAAAAACAAAGCCCCAAAATTGATTTTTGGGGAATAAACAACTCAAGACTTGTTAGTCAATAAAAAATTACAGGAATGGCTTACTGGCATACCTGACATTTTCCTTGAAATATGTGTGTGCTGTGGGGGCAGAGATAAATGGACAGAAACACAATGCCAATTAAATCTAACCCAGAGCGCCTGAACAGGCAGTGGTGCAGTGGATAGAGCATCAGACTAGATGCAGAGGACCCAGGTTCGAAACCCCAAGGTTACTGGCTTGAGCACGGGCTCACCAGCTTGAGCATGGGATCACTGGCTTGAGCATGGGATCACAGACATGACCCCATGGTCACTGGCTTGAGCACGGGCTCACCAGCTTGAGCATGGGATCACAGACATGACCCCATGGTCACTGGCTTGAGCAAGGGGTTACTCCCTCTGCTGTAGCCCCACAGTCAAGGCACATATGAGAAAGCAGTCACTGAACTAAGGTGTCGCATCAAAGAATTGATGCTTCTCATCTCTCTCCCTCTCCCTTCCTGTCTCTTCCTATCTGCCCCTCTCTCTGTCTCTGTCATAAAAAAAACAAACAAAAAAAAAAACCTGACCCAGAACCCCACACAAGGCCTCACACACATCCTCGCTCCAGAGCCCTCTGCCGACTCCCAGACTAAAAACAATCCTGCCCCGTATCCCAACACCACAGTCTCCATCACAGCACTTAGCACCACCTCAGGTTACAGTTACTTACATGTGTTTGTAAGACTCAAAAGGACAGACACGATTGTCTTACATGTTCATCCCTACTGCCCTGATACCTAGTTTAATGTTCAGCACACGGCAAACACAAAGAAATGTCTGTAAGTAATTTCTGAAAAAATGTATAAGTACCCATCATTCCACGCTGGTTTTGAACCTATCAGCCATAACCAGTTTGCAGCTGATGATAACCTCTTCCTTTCAACTTTATTCCACTCTTCTTTTCCTGAACTGTAATAGCTCTGACCATATAATGTCATTATTCAATCGCTGACTAACCCACTTACTCAAAATAAGTAAGTGCAAGGCATTGTGTGGGACACACAAAAGCACATGGGAAATAAAATCAAATGTGATTTGATTCTGAAAAAGCATGCCGTTAATTTGAGGTTAAAGAAATAACACAGAAACGACCTTTGGCCTTCACTGACACAGCCTCGCAGCTTGGATTATTCATAAATTACCCAATAGGTCCTAAATGTGTCGTAATGTGACCTACGAGCATGAACTGGAATCACTTCCCCTGAGAAGCAGGCATGAGTCACTCAGCGACTGAGCACAGCCGTGGACTGCGCGAACCTTCTTCAAGACATGGAGACCAGCCAGGGGGAAATAAATGGAAGAGGCATCTCCTTCTGCCCTCCGCCCCAGGTGAGAGGCTCACAGGGGAGGCTCCCAGGCGGAGACAAGAGTTCAGCACAAACCAAGCCGCTCCAGAAGGAGCGCTTTCGTCAACTGACCCATCCAAGCAGGAGTGGCCAGCACAAAAGATGACGGTGGCCTGGCCGAGGCCCAAATGTCTCTGTGGCTACGTGGCAAGTTTCAGGAGCAGGTCGCACCTGTTTTACCATTCTGCCAACCCCGGGGCCCTAAAGAGTAAGGATAAGAAGTTCCCGTCTGTATAAGAACGATGCAATCAGAAACCTCCTGCATAACAGGTTGCTTCAGTTCCTTTAATTTAACAGAAATAAAAATAAGAATAATAATTTAACATAAATGAATAGTGTTAGGGCTTCAGTCCTCCTCTTTCCATCATGGGAGGTCTGAAGTGGTCTCTGAGAAGCTTCTTCAGTTACACTTTATTCAGTGTGAGAAACACAGTTGCAACTGTACCTGTGAACTTGAGGATTTGTCAAAGTCAAAGGTCTGCCAAATATTGATACATACAAAAATGAGAGAGGGACAAGGCAGAAAACAAAGAGCGATAAACGAGCATTAGTGAACTCAAGAAGGGCGGACAGCTAAGGCATCCCTCTGGCCTTTGCTGGTCTCTCTCCACATGCCCAGTGCCTGACAGATAGGGAGGGGAGGGTTGCCCCTCCCCCGCTGCTGGTCATTTTAACAAACAGGACAGGCTGAGCCCTCTGTGGGGCTCAATGATCTAAAAGGTAGATCCCCTGTTTTCTAAAACAAAAAAAGGAAGATCTCAAAAAGAGCATAGTACAGACCTGATACATTTTTCTTCCCTGGGCACCAAATATCCATAAGGAAGGAAGCAATTTGGACAGTCCTTTGGACAACGAAACCAACCGCACAACTTGAAGTGTCATTCCATCTTTGATCAGCAGCCCCAGGTTTTCCGGGTAAACTGCTGAGCTGACCTGCAGCAAAAAGTCCACACACTTCAAACCAGCGACCACTACGTCCCTCTTCACCTCTAGCGCCGAAGCCAGCGTCACTGGTGGCCCCCTCCCCTCCCGTTTTCAGAATACACTGTAGCGTAAGAAGTGGCTCTAACAGGATAAACACTGAGTGAAGGTGAAATTCAAGTGCTCTTGTGACTGTTTTGTGGAGGAGACATATCAAGGTTTTCAGGGCTGACCCCACACTCACGGCCTCGCCACCGCGGCCACCGGGTAAGCTGCATTCCTGACCCAAGTTCCAAGGATCATGCCGAGATGTGCAGCCCCACCTTGAATGCTACGCAGCTCAATCGTTTCCACCGTAGGTCATTCCAAAAAAGAACATGCCCCAAACCATCGCACGTCCCATTGAGGTCACACCAGTTCTGTCCAAGTGGTGAAGGCCAGTCACGGGGGGCTGCTGCCTGCACTGCATCTTCTAACCGACTTCAGTGTTGCTAGGCATGAGCTACCACATGCAGCGTGGAACTCGTTTCAAATGGAGTAAGAGTTCAATTTCCCACTCACACATAAAAAAAAATAATAAAGTCAGACTAAAATAGCAGAGCACACAGTGGAAACAGGTCCGGCGCAGAATGGGCACAATGGGTGACAGCGTGGTCTGCGGTCACTTGTGCACACAGGCAGGCTAAGTGCACACTCCACGCCATGGCAGCGGCATCTCAGGTCCCTTGTAGGACAAAGCCAAGGAGAAATGCTACACGAAGGAATAAAGGTTATTACTAGACAACCCGCGGTCCCCGGGATTGATTACATCGCAGGGAAATTCTCTTTCATGTCTAACAGTGTACACTAAAAATGATCTATAAAAACTGGCAAGATACAAAAAAAAAGATAAGACTTAGATGCCCTCCTGACACAGACAATTTCAGGAAGTAAATTCTGAATGTGTAGGCAATAATCCCAAGGAGACAGACAATATAGTAAATAAAACTGGTTGCTCTGGACTCAACTACGCAGTCCGCAGCGTTAACTCAGAAACCCATCCCTGAGGGGAAACACCCACAGGTCCTCTCTTCTCCACTGTGTGTTTCTAGGAGTGTCTGACAGATCCTGAGATGCTCTACCCGCCCCCCGAGAAAAGATGAGTATAAAGGATACTTTTGGCATCGCTTTTGCTAGTTATGTTCCCCCTTTAATACAAATTAGGTTAGCACAGTTTAACCACCCTAAAATATGTCTTTCTGGGATATCGATTATTTTAAAGGGGTTAGTTTTAAGCAACAGCAGATGTGGAGGAAGCTCTGAACACCAGCAGGTCTTACACTCCATGAAAGGACGTTTACATTTGTGGGGGAAACCTTGCGCCCCCCCCCCCAGCTGCCCTCACTGTACCTGCCCTCCCTCTGTGGAGAAGGCGGGACCTCCATCTGCTTAGTAATCTTCCCCTCTTCCCCTTGTCTGTGCTGTACCTGTCACCTCCCATAACTGACTTTCTGCCCCCAACACCTTTTCTGCCTTTAGGTGAAACTGTTGTTTAAGGTAACATTTTCCACCATTTTGACAAGTTACTCACTGTCCCTGGGTCTCCCCTGCCCGTGTACCCAGGAGGTATATATATTATGCAACTTGAATTTGTTTTTCTCAGGCTACATCTCCCTCATGTGTATCTGATTATTAGGCCAGTATAAGAACTTTGAGGCCCCAACAGTTCCATAAAAGAGAGGGTATTAGGCTTGATACGGAGCCATAGTTTTACTTGTCTTTGACCTTCATACTCCCTACATTTTAAGGGCTTTGGAAAAACAAGTGAAATAATGTCCAAGTCAAGGGTTAGAAGATCTTGTTTACGTGACAGGAAGGCCTTGCATTCTTGTAAATAAAGCCAGGGTGGGCTTCTCATCACCTTCATGGCTCCAGCCACGGGACAGGTCTTCCTCAGTCCACGCCCTCACCCATTCCCAACCATCTTCTACATCTGCTAGACGACTCGCCCTCAAATTATCAGGCCTGTGCCCTCCTCAGAAATCTACAGTGGTGAATTTCTGCAGGCACATCAAAGGCCTCCTGAATTCTCAACAGAGCTCCAGTGTCTACTGAGCCCAGGAAGTAGCCAGGTGCCAAACGGCACGGGCTGCAGGGAAGACTGCTTGTTGCTCCAGCGCCTGTTTCTCCCTTGCCCCGACACTTCAGCCTCTGGCTGGGAACAGCTACTTGGAACAGAAGCATTTTCTCCCAGGCTCCCTTGCAGCTGGGTATGCCACGAGAGGAAATCCTGGCTAATGGAACGTATGCACAAGCATCAGGAGCGCCTTCCGGAAGCCTTCTCTTTAGAGTGGTGTGCCCCCCTTTAGCCATTTCTCTTTATCCCTTTCTTCATCCTGCTGTCTGGAATGAGGGTGCTGCCTTTGAACCTGGGAACAGGGTCAGGTCCTAGAAATGGCTGAGCAGTGGGCTAGAAGCTGAGCCCCAAGGGCTCGCCGGAGCACCGCCGCCCGGCACGCTGCACCTGGGCCGCAAAGCACGTGTCTTCACAATGGGTGAATCAACTTCTTATCTAAGCACAGTTGTTTGGGGTTCTTCTGAGCTTAATTCTCGTGACTACATCCGTCACTCTGTCAAGAAACACCGCAAGCCAGCACTCAAGTCCTGAAAGATGCAGATAAGCATATGCCCGAGTGGTGAGAAACCTGAAGCCAAACTAGGACAATGGTCTTCACATACGTTAACCAAATAGAGAAATATTGAAGAACCATCTTAATTTATCCAGTATCTAATAATTGGGCCATCTTAATAAAAATCTTTAAGCATACTCTAGTCCCCTTCGGGTTAGAATCTGGAGGAACAGAGGAGACACAGGTGAGTCCCATCACAAGGAGCCCAAGCCCGAGGGAAGGCCTGGGTTGAACTGTGCTCAGTGCACTGGCTGAGGGAAGAGATACGTAGTTTGAACGAAGCAACAGCCGGACTGGGCCGGGGATACCCGGACTGAACGCCATTTCCAGGGTGTGTCCAGGAAGGGGTTTCCGGGCAAGAGTGGCCTTCGAAGCCGAGGACTCAGTAAGCCAGCTGACCTCCTGTAATGTCGGCGGGCTCCCTCACACCCATGAAGAGCTTGACTAAAACCAAAGGCAAGGAACTGACCCTCGTTCCTGCCTCACTGATGGGGCTGGGACATGTCCTCATGTCCTCTCACTGGACCCTGCCTTGGACAGGGTCTGCCCTTTACACCTCTGGCTCCTCTGGCTCTCAGGCCCGTAGAGGGACAGAGGGACCCAGCAGCTTGCCTGGGGCTCCAGCTTGCAGACAGCGCACCTTGGGACTCCTTGGCCTTCCTCCTAATAAATCTCCTCCATGTGACAGATCGGGCATGTGTGTGCACACGCGTGTGTGTCTCCTATTGGTTCTGTCTCTCTGGTGAACCCAGAATGACACAGGCAGATGGCTGGAATGGACCACACGATGGAAGACCCTGCAGGCCAGTGTGAAGGGCGGACACTAAGGGGTCCTGAAGAGCAGGGCAGCATGGCCAGATGGCACAGGGCCACTGTGGGAACAGACAGGCTTCAAGTGCAGAGCTCTGCTGCAGGCCCGTAGCCGCCTGAGAGCGGTGGCAGCACAAGGCTTCTCCAACCCTGCCCTCCTTACCAGGCACCGGCTGCAGCCTTAGTAATAAAGCGGTCTTGGCCTCCTGAAAGTTCTGCCTCCTCCCTTTACCTGTGAGCCTGACACCAAAATCATAAAACCCAGCTGGAGAACTCGACTTGAAGGTCAGGCCAAGGGCTCCAATTCCAGAAGCTCAGGGTTTACAGGACCTTCAGAGACCCAACGTCCTCCCGCACTGAGGTGGAGAAACTGGGACCCAGAGCAAATAAGCCCGACATCACACGGACAGTTCATGAGGAAAACAGGACAAGCGCCCCAGTTTCTGACCTACTTCGCCACCCCCCCCCCTTCGGAACATGGGTATTCAATGGCCATTTTTATGTTTCTGAACAAAGCGACTTTCAATAGGAAGGCTTAAAAATAAAGTTTCTTCTTACATTTCCCCAAAGGGGAATTTAGAGGAAAATCTGTCTCGCTTCTTCTAGACCCCAGCAAATTGTCATCTGTCCTGGGCCTTACCCACTAATATTCAAAAGACAAACCTACACACTCCGAGTTCAGAGAGTTACCTGGGCAAGCAGGTTGTTCCAGAAAAAAACCAGAAGAGTGCAAAACTACACTTGGTGTCACAATAGGCACTAAGCAAAAAAACAAATAATAAAAAACCTTTCCACTTAGAGGTAATGCCATGTGGACCCAAAGTCCAAAGCCCTGGAGTACTTTCAATGCGAACACTTCACACTGCCAAAAAAGGTGGAGTAAACAATGCCTAGGCAAAACAAACACACAACAGTGTACAGGGATTATCTGCAATAGTTAAGCCAAAAATGAGAACAACTCAAAGGAGTTTGGAAAGCAGTCGTTTAAAAAAGATTTAGAGCAAAATAAGCCGCCCAACCAAATAAATGTTCTTGATCACTTCCGGATCCTGTTTTTCCGAGGAGGCCCAGGATGAAGGCCTGGCAGCTGGCGGGGGTCACCAGACTTGTGTGTGAGGCCCCCAGCGTGGAGTCCGAGGAACATTCCTGCGCGGCCCTGCCTGGGGCTGAGTGTGGCCCTCATGCCGTCCTCAGAGCTGCAGGACCGGGCTCACAAGCCTCGCAGTCTCCCGATTTCACACTGAGGATACCGGGACAGAGCATACAACAAGGCCTATCCATGGCATCTGCCCACCCAACAGCTCCTAAATTACCACCGGGGGAAGCCACGGCTCTGGCCTCAGGAATTCCAGTCGGGTGGGTGTGGGGGAGGTCGGACTGACAAGCAGACAAGGGGAGCCAGCTCAACAGCTGGATGGGTCACCCTGCCCAGGAGCAGCAGGCCAGGGAGGGGACACTTGGGCTCTGGTGGGCAGGTCCAGGAGCCGTTCACCAGGTGACCCAGCGAGCTGGGCACTCTAATAAAGGGAAGGACATCACAAAGGCCCAGAGGCAGAAACACAGTGGCACCTTGGAGGAAAGGCAGGTGCTGTGACTTGTTTCAGGGGGATAAAAATGCTTGACGCATGGCCTGACCTGTGGTGGCGCAGTAGATAAAGTGTCGACCTGGAAATGCTGAGGTTGCCGGTTCAAAACCCTGGGCTTGCCTGGTCAAGGCACATATGGGAGTTGATGCTTCCAGCTCCTCCCCACCTTCTCTCTCTGTCTCTCTCTCTCCCTTTCTCTCTCCTCTCTAAAATGAATAAATAAAATTAAAAAAAAAAAAAACTCTAAAAAAAAAAAATGCTTGACGCAAAACCCATCAGGGCGGAGGGTCCGTGGGAGCAGCTGGGGCCCCAGGAAGTCTACGCCCTCTGTGTAACGGCGGGAACGCTACAGGCAAACTCTGTTCTAGGAAAGCTCTCTGGTCCTGACGTGAGCCCCTGCACTTCCTCCTCCCGTCTATAAATACCCCTCCACCTTCGCACGCAGGCCGGAGTGTGCACGCAGCTGCCACGTCGGCATGCTCTGGGTTGCAACCCTTTCTCTTCCCCCAAGCAAATCCTTTTTGGTGACAAAACACCAAGTTGATATTACTATGTATCAGTTCACAACTGATAGTTTCTTCACTTGTTAGTAAATAGAAGGAAGGCCATTAGAAAGGAGAATTAAGAACAAATCACACCTCCCAACTACTTCACATAAAGAACGCCTTCCTGTATCATTTACCTAAAAGTTAAAAGAGACCCCTCATGAGTCATATATTTGGCACAAACCCCTTCACCTTTGTAAGGCCTGCCTGACCCCTCAGGGGCTCCAATGTCTACCTTCTTCCACTCCCCGGGTTCCCACGTCCTGCTCTAGAAGTATTCTGGAAGTCATGGGTTTTTCTCCAGCGGGCACAGCCTGCAGGCCCAGGCAGCACTGTGCTACAGAGCAGGCAGAGGCCTGCAGGTGAGGACCCCGACCACAAGGTCCAGCTCTGCCACATCTTCAAGGCGAGACCTCCCCCATCTTACACTACACGGAAGAGTAAACGATATACCGTGTTTCCCTGAAAATAAGGCAGCGTCTTATATTAATCTTTGCTCCTAAAGACGTGCTAGGTCTTATTTTCAGGGGATGTCTTATTTTTCCATGAACAAGAATTCACATTTATTGCTGAATAAAAAATCAACATTTATTACTATACTGTAGTCATGTCATCACAAACATCAGCATAACCAGCCAAACTCTGAATTTCATCAAGAATTTCTTGTGACTCTATTTCCATATACAACAATCTACCCTGTTTCCTCGAAAATAAGACAGTGTCATATTAATTTTTGCTCCTAAAGACGCACTGGGTCTTATTTTCAGGGGAGGCCTTATATTTCTAAGCTTGAAAAAAATTGCACTAGATCTTATTTTCGGGGAAACAGGGTAATTAGTAGAATGCCGGGCATAATAAGCATTCAAGTCATATCAACTGAGTTTCCTTGTATCCCCAATCCCATCTGATAATGTCACAAAGAACCTTGTACAGGCCTGATACAGTTCCCAACCCTGAAATGTTCAAGGCAAAGTCCAGCACCAACAGACCACCCCCCACCCCCGCCCCATCTTCAAGTGATTTCTACGGATTAAATCAACTGGCCTGATTCTACTAAAGCACAGAACCAAATGACAAGAGTCAACATAAGGACAACGAACATCTTCGGCAGGTCATATAGTCTCAGGGGTCCCTGGCGTGAGGACAAGGGGAGAACCAGCTGTGAGCTCAGGAGCTGGCACACCCCCCTGCAGAATGCCAGTGCAGTTTTCTCTCCTTGAGCAGGACAAGCAGAATTCCTGGTTATTTTTAGAGTTGAGACAATCAACATTTGGTCCGAGACACACAGCGAATCAAAGCTAACGGGCTTTTGGTCAGTGTGCCCTGACCAATGATGTTTACTGTCACCACTGCCGCTCATCAGGGAAGGCAAAGTGGGTAGTGGGTGAAGTGGGACACAAAGAAGGACCCGGGGACATTCTCTCAGCCACCCTGCTCCCCTTCTATGTAAACAAGCCCCGCCTCACCTCAAGCCCATGCCTGCTTCCTCCCTGCCAGACTCAGCCTGCTGTCCTTTCTCCTCTCTGAACAGACACGCACTCCTGCACACACACACTCCTGCACATGTACTCCTGTGCACACACACTCCTGCACATGTACTCCTGCACACACACACTCCTGCACATGTACTCCTGCGCACACACACTCCTGCACATGTACTCCTGCGCACACACACTCCTGCACATGTACTCCTGTGCACACACACTCCTGCACACACACTCCTGCACATGTACTCCTGCGCACACACACTCCTGCACATGTACTCCTGCGCACACACACTCCTGCACATGTACTCCTGCGCACACACACTCCTGCACATGTACTCCTGCGCACACACACTCCTGCACATGTACTCCTGCACACACACACTCCTGCACATGTACTCCTGCGCACACACACTCCTGCACATGTACTCCTGCGCACACACACTCCTGCACATGTACTCCTGCACACACACACTCCTGCACATGTACTCCTGCGCACACACACTCCTGCACATGTACTCCTGCGCACACACACTCCTGCACATGTACTCCTGCGCACACACACTCCTGCACATGTACTCCTGCGCACACACACTCCTGCACATGTACTCCTGCGCACACACACTCCTGCACATGTACTCCTGTGCACACACACTCCTGCACATGTACTCCTGTGCACACACACTCCTGCACATGTACTCCTGCACACACACACTCCTGCACATGTACTCCTGTGCACACACACTCCTGCACACACGCACATGCACATTCCCGCACACATGCACATGCACACTCCTGCACACGCACTCCTGCACACACGCACATGCACATTCCCGCACACATGCACACTCCTGCACATGTACTCCTGCGCGCACACACTCCTACACACACACACTCCTTCACACGTGCACATGCACTCTCTTGAACAACGCACACGCTGTCTCTCACACAGCCTCTCTCCACACCGCTTGCCCTGCAGGCATTCCCTGCCCCTTTCCTCCCCCGTGTACTGAAAACCCTCTGAAAGGGTTCCGCCTGCTGCCTGCAACTCGTCTGCTCCCTTTTCTCCACCAACGGACCCAAACTGCTGTTCTAAGGTCACCAGTGACGCTGTGTGATTGACTGCACAGGTGAGGTCGGTGAGCCCTTCTGGAAAGTGTGTGAGCTGGTTCCCAGCACACCGCTCTCTGGGTCTCCCTCCCACCTCACGGGTCATGCTTTAGCCCCTCCCCTCTCTTTTTTCTCAACACAGGAGTGGCCCTGGGCCTATTGTTGCATGACCCCTAGGCCAGCCATCATATCCAATGCCATTGCTTTAAAAATGCTGACAACACCTGGGTCTTTATCTCCAAGTCTCTCTCCTAAACTCTGTGTCACAGAGCCACAGCCCAGGTCGCACCTCCACCAGGACATCTAGTTGGCTTCTCAGACCCAACATGCTGAAAACAGAACTGACTGTCTCTCTCCAAACCTGCCCTGCCATCACCCTTCCCCATCTCAGCGGATGACAATGCTGCTCACCTAGTTTCTCTGGTCAAAACCCTAACCCTTCTCAGAACCCGCAGCACATTCTGTGGGCTCAATCTGTAGAACGTGGCCAGGATCCCACCTCGACCTCATCACTCCTCGCCTAGGGTCCCTGGCCCCGGACCACGTGCTCTCACCCCAGGAGAGCAACAATTTAAATGCACATCAGCTCACGTCACTTGGCTCCATAAACCCCTCAATAGCTAATTACACCACTGACTTAAGACTGAGGCTGTAGCTCTGGGAATCAGGAACGTGTGGTCCCGGCAGATGAATGGGACAGAGCAGAGAACCAGAAACAGACCCACGCAAAGGTTTTCCATCAATTTTTGACGAAGATTTGTAAAAGCCGTCTGAGGAGGAAGCAGAGCCTTTTCAACAAATGCAGACATTGACCAAAGTAAGTGCTGGTACAGACGTGCAATGGGACACATGACATGTGACAGAAAATTCCTCGTTTGACACCAAGCAGTTGTGACCTGAAGCGGGTGGTAACCAAGGGAATGCACACCGGGCAGGAAAACTAAGAGGAAAATTAAGACAGAGGCTTTCAGGCAGAAACAAGCCTGACTTGTGTGAGGATCAAAGAGGGCCTGGTCTGGGCGTGGAGGCCAGGGGAGAGAGTGACCAGGCCGGTGGGTGAGGTGGCAGGGGCCGGACCGTGCAGAAATCATCAGACCAGGACTGGCAGTGGGGACATCATTCTAAATGCCACAGGAAACCACCGAAAGGAACCAGGCAAGAGAAGGGATGATCCGTTTCCACAAGATAAAGCTTTTGATTTTCTTCCAGAAATAATCCTCTTTAATGAAATAATAACATACATCACTCAAAATGAAAACTCAGTGAGCAACCATCAATTTGACAGGAGCGGTGAAATCCGGAGGACTCTGTCAGGACACGGGCTCTGACACCCATGCCAATCCGGTCGGGCGACACGTGCCAACGCAGATGTGTGGCCAGGACAGAGCGGTGCATGAGGACACTCAGGGGGCAGGCTTCCACAGGGTCTCCAGATGGCGACAGTTAAGTGGAATGGGGACATTGGCAGACAGGGGAAGAGTGTCACACACAGGGGACAAGGACCCACAATCAGCTAGGGGGCGGGCAGGCCATTAGATGAACATTGGACAGATTTCATCAGAGCGGTCACCTCATCAGATTTCTGCTCAGAAAAAGCCCCTTCAGAAATCCTTTTGAAAACATTTAACCTCCTCACCAGCGCCCAGTACGCGTGCTAACCATCCCTCTCTCTCACACAATATGACACCAGCTCTTGAGACCACCCAGGTGCCCTCTGGGTCTCTCTTTACTTCAGACTCCTCTGGGAAAAGCTGGGGTGACCATGCCCTTCACCTTGAAGAACCAAAGAAAAGGCACCACCTCCCTTTCACCTTGCGAGGGCTCCCTCTGTGTTCCAACATTTCCATTCACATCTTCCCTTTGCTTCCTCACTGGTTCCTACAGAGAATTCTGGATGAGGGGACAAAAATCTCAAAGCAAGTGACAGCAGCTATGTACTATAGGATGGCTTTTTGCTTTCCGAGCTTTCCTAGTTATCATCAAATCTCCTGCGGTCTCACACCCGTCAGAGAATCAGCAGAAGAACTCAGACTAGGGAGTCCTACATCCTGGATTTAAGTCCTGGCTTGAAATTCTCACCAGCTGTGTCATTTGAGCAAGTCCCTGACGCTCCCAAGCCACATTTTTCTTGCTTTTAGAAAGGACATCACAACCACCAACACCAACCAGAGGTTTGTTCTCAGAACCCTGCAAAGGAGGGTTTTATGCACGTTGGCATCCTCTCTGGCATATGTAGAATGTCAATCCTTGCCCGGTCAATGTCCACTGCTATCCCATTAGCCCGCTGGGCATCGCTACAAGGGGAGGAACATGACTGACATTTATTTAATACTGTTGATAGAAACTGGAAAGTGGAAAAGCAGGATGGATATATTTTGTGTCCTAGCCAGTTTCTGTTCCTCTCTGCCGCTGACAAACCAGTGGGTGCCCAGAGACACGGGTAGAAACAGACACACTGAGGCCTTCAGTACGAACGAGACACAGGTGCCAGCCCCGCGAGCCAGGCACAGAAAACCCGCACCTGGGTGCAGGGGCCGGGAACGCCAGCCACCTCCTCCCCCCCAGCATCAGTGCTGGTTCACTGTCACCGTGCTGGATGTGCTGGCCACACGGGCAGACTAGAGACATAGTTCATTCCATGGATGTAAGAAATTGACTCTTCGCCATTATCCGTGAGAGGTCAGGCCTCACTAACCAGAGGTCACTCGCCACCAGCCTACAGAGGCCAAATGCTACCGACCTGGCCTTGAACTGTCTTCTCCTCCCCACATCTTTAACTCATCCTCCTGGTCCCATGCAGAACCTGATAGAGCACACAGGCAGCCAGTTAATAAATACACAGACCTGGATCTTCCCAAGGCAACACAGTTCAAAGGTAACAGGGAAAGAGAGCAGTATGAAGACGTGGGGAATGCCCCTGAGCCACTTCTGTGTACGTCCACCTTAAGTCTGCGACCTGCAGCCACTTCTCTGAGCACCGGGATGTGGACGACTGCCAACGACCACACTCATGTGAAGATAACAAGGCATTACTTGTCGCAACTGCTCCTTTTTTCTTTTTTAACACTTAATTTACAAGAAAACTTTAACTTAAAATGTTTTCACATGTCATTCCTGCCAATGTTCAAATGTAAGAAGGAAGAAAACTATTTAGAGGATTTATCTGACTGGCCCAAGGTCACCTCAACAGTAGATCTAAGATTTAGATCTGGTTTTCCTCACCACGATCCCACACTTTCCCGCCACTGCCTTGTGGGACACGGCTGTTCAGACTCCATCAGCTACAAAGAACAGATGGACAGCTGTCAGAGGGGAGGCAGGTTGGGGGGGCTGAGTGTACAAGGGGAAGGGATCAAGCAAAAAAAATAAATGGGCAATCAAGGGGGTAGAAGAGGGTAAAGGGGATAAAGGGTGATGGAATGAGCTTGACTTGGGGTGGTAAGCACACAGTACAGTGTACAGATGGCGTGCCGTAGAACTGTGCACCTGACACTATACATAATTTTACTAACCAATGTCAGTCACCCCAATAAGCTTAATAAAAATTTAAAAAAAACAAAACCCACATTACTTATGGTTGTGTTCTGTGGTTTGGGAGGACTTTTAGAAGAGCAGACACTTGCAAGAAAGTGAAATGAGTGTTATTTACTCACAGTTTGCACTCCCTTCAATTTAGAATGCCTAGCTTCCTTAAAAATAAATAAAAGTTAACCATCTTGAGAGTTTGTTTTGAAACAATTTTTAAAAAGTAGCTTCATAGTCTTAAAACCTCTTCTCAACAGTAGCAAAAAGTTACCAAAAAAAAGTATGTAGAAATCTACAACAGCGGCCCTGCCCACAGGCTCAGCGGCCCTGCTGGCCTGTGAGACTGACTGTGCCACTGTCTACCCAGATGCCTGGCCACCGTTACCACCAAGGGTGCCTTTGTATTTTCCTTCTGTGGATTTCATAATTTCTAGTTCTATTCACCAAACTATGCAGGTTCAATAATAAGTAACACTCCCATTTTACATTTAAAGACGTGCAACTGCAGCTTTCTACTAGCATGAGATTTAGAATATTATTCAACTTATTCGGAAAAAAAAGCAAAGGCACTTAGGATTCTAGCCCTAAATATGACAACCTTCTCCAGAGTCAAGATACGACAATCTCCGGGTTTTTCAGAATTCAGGACTCTTGCGTTTCAAGCACCCACAGTCTCCTCCGGATCCCCGGGGTACTGAAGTCTATCAGGCTCAGAACCTCTAGTCTCTGCCAAGTAGGCAGCCACATTCATGGGAAATAAAAAGTCATTCTCTGTCACAAAAGCTGCTGTGGAGACCCTGCCTACGACTACGAAAGCAAGAGTGAGTCCGGAGCCAGCAGCTCGGTGAGGCAGAAGGGTGCTACAGAGCAGCTAAAACACAGATACCCAGCATCATAATCCTGGGACCGCTAGGAAGTGGTCTAGAGAAACACGTTTTTATCTGGACCACGTAAAGGAGGGGGCCGTCTGACCCAAAAGCATTCTGCTCTCAGCATTTTTCAGGAAGATACTTTTTCACAAATTGAACATCTACTGACTTGAAAGCAAGTTAACATAACTGTCATTGCTTCTGTGGCACCTTTTCCTCTCCCACCACGGCTCTAAAACGCTGTATGCTGCTGCCCAAATCACAGAAAGAGAAAAGCAAACCTTTCTCTCTCTCAGGTCTCAAGTGTCTACTTTTTCATTTCAATAACTTGCCCTCAGCGTTCTATAATCACTAACCCTATTAATAATGTAACCATATATGACAAGACCCAACTTCACAGTCATATCTGTGAATTTATATATTCAAAAACTAGAACTCAGGATTGAAAAGGAGGGAGGGAATAACCCTAGTTCAAAATACAAAGGCAACTAAGCTCATAACCTTGCAGGTTGGTATCAGATCGTAACTGAACACCTGCTGCTTAGCTGGCTCTTCTACCATCCTCCCGAACAATAAAACAGCTGCACAAGGCCACTGTTTCAGGAGACAAAGCCCACTGCACATTGCACAACAAAGAAACTTCATGTTTGTTCTTAATTAGAAGAATAGCATTTTTTAGAACATTCTCCTGTTTCAACATCACCTACCAGATGTACACCTTTACTTAAAATCTCATATTAGCACTCAGCTACAGAGAATGCTAGAGAAAGCAAGCCATTACCCCCTACCCCACCATGCAGGTGCAGAAGTTTGCATTTATTGCATGGATCACATGCCTGCAACCATGTTGTGCGGAGAGCCAACATTATTCCTTTCAGTTCTTCTCATAATCACCTCCATGAAGTTGGCACCGTTATCATCTTCACATTTTAACTTAACTAAGCCATCTGAGGCACAGAGTGCAGGCAGCAGACCAGGACGCCTTCCACCCATCCCACTACGTATCTTCTTAACATGAATAAAGACATGCGGGTATATCTATCATATTCTGAATGATGCTATGGAAACAGTGGGTCATATTGGGTGGGTCAATTCATAGTATAAGAAAATCTTGCCCATGGTTAAAAGTTCACTTTGGCCCTGGCCGGTTGGCTCAGCGGTAGAGCATCGGCCTGGCGTGCGGGGGACCCAGGTTCGATTCCTGGCCAGGGCACATAGGAGAAGCGCCCATTTGCTTCTCCACCCCCCCTCCTTCCTCTCTGTCTCTCTCTTCCCCTCCCGCAGCCAAGGCTCCATTGGAGCAAAGATGGCCTGGGCACTTGGGATGGCTCCTTGGCCTCTGCCCCAGGCACTAGAGTGGCTCTGGTCGCGACAGAGCGATGCTCCGGAGGGGCAGAGCATCGCCCCCTGGTGGGCAGAGCGTCGCCCCTGGTGGGCGTGCCGGGTGGATCCCGGTCGGGCGCATGCGTAGTCTGTCTGACTGTCTCTCCCCGTTTCCAGCTTCAGAAAAATACAAAAAAAAAAAAAATTCACTTTATAGTTTGGAAGCCCCTTTCCCCCCCTCAAAAAAAAAATACCTTCCATATTTAGGTAAATTAGTGAAAACAGAATATTCTTTGGTTAACACATAAAAGATTCACAAATTTCTGAGGCTTTTATATCAGGAGTAGTCAACCTTTTTATACCTACCGCCCACTTTTGTATCTCTGTTAGTAGTAAAATTTTCTAACCGCCCACCGGTTCCACAGTAATGGTGATTTATAAAGTAGGGAAGTCACTTTACTTTATACAATTTATAAAGCAGAGTTACAGCAAGTTAAAGCATATAGTAATTACTTACCAAGTACTTTATGTCAGATGTTTGCTAAGTTTGGCAGAATAAATCTTTATAAAACAACTTACTATAGTTAAATCTATCTTTTTATTTATACTTTGGTTGCTCCACTACCGCCCACCATGGAAGCTAGAACGCCCACTAGTGGGCAGTAGGGACCAGGTTGACTACCACTGTTTTAAATGATAGTAAAAAGAGGGTGAGGGTTGGGGGAAGAGACAGATCTTCTGGACTTCCTCTGATTCAAAAGTAGGGATAAGATACCCACCCAGCCCTTGCTTCATCAAATAATGGAACCGAAGAACCTAGAAAGAAGTAAACCACCTGTCAGAGTATCCTGCAGACCTCTGAAGGAGAAGGTGTGTGTTTAAGATGCAGGAAGCCAGGGCCAGGGATCCTAGAATGGCCATGCTGGGGCAGGAAGCCAAAGACCAGGACACTGCCTTAAGCAGAGACATCACAGAAAAGTGATGACAAACAGTAAAGACAGCAAACGGAAGATGTGCCCCGAAAAGTGGAATCGGATGTTCTGGGAAAGCTGGCACTATGGATTCCAGCTAGAACAGGCGGGCAGGGCTCCTCCCCTCCACATGCCACACACCTTCTCCTCGGTCCACTTCCAAAGCATCGGCCACCTCCCTCTTCTACCTAAATCCAGCCCCGCCGTGAGCCTGTCTGGTATTTTCCACTCCAGCCCCGCTGAGTTGAGACTCTATTCACTCACTAAAGCCCACCTGTGACACTCCCACTGCCCTCCAGAGACACTCCCGATGGCCGAACACAGCTTTCTGTGTCACCATTCCTATTCACATCACTGTCTTCTGTTATCCCTGCTTACTCTGGGGTTCCTGTGTCCTGAGACATGTGGAGGCCACAAGAGCTCAGCAAGTGCCACACCAACCGATCAGAAGGAAGGGCCCGAAGAGCAGTGCAGTGGGAGTCCCCTCAAGTCCTAGGGAAGCTGCTACAGGGAGCACTGGACCAAGCACCAGCCAAGAAAGTCAAGTGTATAGGAACTGCTGTAAGCTGGGTTTCATTTAAATGACCGTAAACAGCAGTTTCTTGTTATCTCACTCTAAGTTATCAACATTAGTGATAAACTCTCATCCAATTTTACTCGGGAGGCATGCTCCCCAAGCTACTTTCAAAGATAGGTGACTAAAACCTGAGAACGAGAAAGGAATCTATTGTCAGCTAACTTACCCACTGAAGGGGCTTGTTCGTATCTCTTCCAGTTATACTCAAAAAACAACAACAAAAACAACTTTGTATAATTCCCCATCCCTGCCTCATAAGAATGAAATGTAACAGTAAATGGCTTATAGTAAAGTTTAATGATCTTCTCCTACTATCTCCTTCTGAGAAATTTACTCAGACATTGTGCAAAACTCATTTCAGGGCAGTAATTCCTTCCAGACTAGGAATGATTCTTGTCCCCAAGGGGGCATTTGGCAATAACTAGGGACATTTTTGATTGCTAAAATCGGGGGAGGGGTGCTATCCATGTGGTGGGAGAAGGCCAAGGAATATATAGAACAACAGAATATATAGAATAGAACCCATAAAAAAAAGAAAAAAGAAATGACAAATGCTTCATAATATAAAAGACTATTAATCTTTTATAAATGCTACACTTTTTAAGAGACACAAATAAAGAAAGTACACACTGTATGTTAAAGCTGCAGAATTACTTATATCATGCAAGGGAGGTGGGGACAGGAGAAAAAGAGTTCCAAGTAGACAAGTGGTGTCCATTACACCTGATGCTATGTTCTGGGTCTTTAGTTCAAGAAACTCTTGGCCCTGGCCGGTTGGCTCAGTGGTAGAGCGTCGGCCTGGCGTGCAAGGGGTACCGGGTTCGATTCCCGGCCAGGGCACACAGGAGAAGCGTCCATCTGCTTCTCCACCCCTCCCCCTCTCCTTCTTCTCTGTCTCTCTCTTCCCCTCCCGCAGCGAGGCTCCATTGGAGCAAAGATGGCCCGGGTGCTGGGGCTGGTTCCTTGGCCTCTGCCCCAGGCGCTAGAGTGGCTCTGGTCGCAACAGAGTGATGCCCCGGAGGGGCAGAGCGTCGCCCCCTGGTGGGCATGCCGGGTGGATCCCAGTCGGGCGCATGCGGGAGTCTGTCTGACTGTCTCTCCCCGTTTCCAGCTTCGGAAAAATACAAAAAAAAAAAAACCCTCTTAACAGCAAATAAACTCTGTAGTTCAGCAAAAGGGGCAGAGCAGATCAGATGTGTCTCCCAAATAGAAAGCACTCTTAACTAAATTGGAACACTCTTTATCTTCCAGCACTCCAGCAAATGACAATGTTCATACATAGCAAAATGGCCTACTGATAAATATCAACTCTAACCTTTTTTAAGTTTTTTTGTTTTTTAACTCTCTGCAAAACAAAAATCTCTCAATGTAAACTGTGGTCCAATTAAGCCCAGGCCTGTATCTGTTATCCCCTCAAACTGTGTAAAGAATTCCCACCACTAAACATCCTCCTTTACTGTCTGGGGGCAGGAAGGAAGGTAACTGTTAAGATTTATGACTCACACTCCCCCACAGTGATAAAAACACCTCCAGAGGTAGCAAAGAAAAGCCCCCTGGAATTTATTGCAAGAAGGGTAACCCTAAAGCAAAGAGCCTTATCAAGGGAACCTTTTCCTTCAAACCAGGCAAAGTTCTTTTCCAGCGTCCAAAGCTGCTTCGGGAGCACGTCCCACGGACAGCGAGTTTCTGGCTCTGCCCTCTTCCTTCTTCATCACAGCCTGCCGCACACTCACTCAGTTCCTGGGGTGCCGCTCTGCACCTCGCTGCAACGTCCTCCCCCGGCGGCGCCTTCTTAACGCCAGGGTGGGTGGGTGTGCGCGCCCACTCACCCTGACCTCGGGACGACCTCGGGGTTCCTGGGGTGTGGTGGTGCCCCCACAGCTCACCAGGTGGAGGAGGTGGTCTCCAACCTGCTCCAGAAGGAGATCACGTCTGTGCAAACCCAGGGAGAAAATGGGTCTTGCAATATCCTTCCGCTAGCTGCGCCCCCCGCCAGGGAAGCCGATCCAGCGGCGACTAGGTTTCCCACCGAGTGCTGGGTGGAGCTCGGTCCCACACGCCGGACCCGGGCTCCCGAGGCAGTGCCCGCCCCCTCTACGGGCCCCCTCCCCGCCGCAGGTCGCCCCAGGTGGGCACGCACAGGTGCGCAGACGCGGGGAACGCTCCCAGGTGTGCGCGCTCCGACGCGCGGACTCGGGGGGCGCAGAAGCGGGGACAGATCCCAGGTGTACAGAGCAGAGACAGGTGCGCCCAGGAAAGCATGCAGGTGCGAGGCCCGCTCCCAGGTGCGCAGCGCAGGGCGGGCCGGCTCCGGAGCGCGCGGACGCACGCACAGCCGCGCCGCGAACCACAGGTCCCGGCGGGGCGCCTCCAAACCCCTCTCGGCGACGCGCCTCGCGCACTCACCTCCTCCAGAAACTTGGTCAGATCGTAGACCTTGTGGTGCAGGATCAGCCAGGTGCTCTTGCTGTGGTTGTGCTTCTGGATCTCCTCCAGGGTGTAGTACTTGACGGCCTGGTCCGACGGCGCGGCCATTTCGGAACGCGGCGAGCTTCAGGCCCTGCAGACAGTACCCGAACCGGGCGGAGAACAGCGCGCCTCTCGACCAGCCAGGGCCGAGACATTCCCGGCATCCCAGCCCGGCGCCCAGGGAAGGGCCACCCGCATCTCGGCGGGGGGGGCGGCTGGCTCGCGGCCTCCGATGATTGGCCAGAATCCGTATCGCTCAAGGGGCCCGCCCTCGACCGACACCCTCCACCAGTCCCAGCGCGCCCCGCCCAGAGTGAGTGTTAATTGGCGCAGGGCGGGGCGATGCCCGCTGCCCTTGCGCCTGCGCAGAAGGAGGAGCGGCGGGGCAGTGGGGGAGGGTGAGTCAGGTGGCGGGCGGCACACGTGTGCGCAGGAAGCAACAACATCCTCCACCGGTTGTCCTCGGAGGTCAATGCAGAGTCCACTCCGTGCTGGGCGGCGCCCGCACGTCAGAATCGCCGCTATTTCCCAATCAAGTCAAATCAGCCAGACCTCGACGTTTATGTCTACAAGTCCGCTGCGAGTCTCAGGGGCAAATGGTTCGCGTTCCGGGAGACAGAAGCGAGCCTCCTGGACGTTACAACACGCAGTTCTGTCCCTTGGCCTGTGTAAAACGAGCGTGCTGCTCAAAACAGACTGTCACTGCAATTTCGCTTGACTAACCATCCCCCCCCCCCCCCAGGCTGGTTCTCAAGGCAGAAACAATCCCAGGGCTGCATATAGAAAACAATCAATAGACTTTAGCTAGTGCCATTATAATTATTATTAAACAAGATTTCCTTATTCACCCGACCTGTGGTGGTATAGCCTAGCTAGCCAATAGAGCATCAATCTGGAATGTTGAGGTCACGGATTAGAAATCTCAGGCTTGCCCAGTCAAGGTACATACAAGAAGCAACTGCTACCAGTGGATGCTTCCCACTACTCACCACCCACCCCTTCTCTCTCTGCTCCCTTAAAAAAAATTTTTTTTCCTTATTCTAAAACACAAGTATGAGGAAATATCCTATCTAGCAGGTGCTCCAAGGTGAAGTAAATCTAGGCACATTTAGAAGCAAACAAACCTGATAAAATGAAGGAACGCAAATACTTGCAAACTCCTCCTGGCTTCCCCCACAGCAAAGAAATGTTTGTAAATATTTAGAAAACCAATACTAATCCTAAAGTTCCTCAGGTAAAAATATACTGTAAAAGGCACTCAGTTTTCTCTCCCATTATAAGACTAAAGTAGGAAATCATCATTAGATTTTAAATTTTCTAATTCCTTCTGCCACTCAGGCACGGGACTAACCTGAGCAGGTAGGTCATCCCTGCCCATTTAGGGAAATGGCTATATTTGCTTTTATATAGTTACAACCGTAAAAGGCTGGTTCTCTCAACAAATGGGCACTTCTAGAAAGATGGACTCCAAATATCTACATGGCTAATTTGCATTCTATTCCTATCCATGTCTTTTAAAAATCATGTTAGCATAGGTTATCTTCATCCTCCTCAAAATATCTTTATCTCTAGAATATATAGCCTAGTTAGTTGATTTCTTAACAATTCCCCATCTATTAGCAATAATTTCAAATTTTTTTCTAAATCGTTAAAATTTTATTCATTTTAAAACAAATCACGTACAGTTCAAAGTTGCTCATACCCAGGGGTCCCCAAACTACGGCCCCCTGAGGCCATTTATCCAGCCCCCGCCACACTTCTGGAAGGGTACCTCTTTCATTGGTGGTCAGTGAGAGGAGCATAGTTCCCTTTGAAATATTGGTCAGTTTGTTGATTTAAATTTACTTGTTCTTTATTTTAAATATTGTATTTGTTCCCGGTTTGTTTTTTTACTTTAAAATAAGATATGTGCAGTGTGCATAGGAATTTGTTCATAGTTTTTTTTTATAGTCCGGTCCTCCAACGGTCTGAGGGACAGTGAACTGGCCCCCTGTGTAAAAAGTTTAGGGACCCCTGCTCTTACCTACGTGTATCTGTAACACACCGGAATGTCAGCTGAGAACCTCTGATCTATTGTGTTGCAGAGGCAGAAATGAGGCACAGAGAACAGTGGGTATTATCTGATTACAAAGCCAATACAAATGTCTTAAATTCATTGCTGAAGTACAGCAGTTTACCTCAGTTACCTTCAGACACTCAATTATATGTAAGACATCTTATTGTAAATACATTCGTAGGCACTATTTTCTTCTGTGTTTATTAGATTTAACCTCAAAGTACCTCTACAACCCCCTGCCACCTCATCGCCTCCATGCCACCACCCTGATCCACACCAAATCACTTCCTGCTTGATAACTGTCACTGCCTCCTAACTGCTCTCCTTCCCCTCTCTGTCCTCTTCAGTCCATTTTCAGCATGGCAGCCTGGGTGCATGTTACAATGTCACGCGACTCTTGCTACTTCTTTCTCCAGCTGCACTGTGGCCAACTGGTCACCCTCCTGCGTTGGGCATTTGTATTTGCTCTGCCCTCACTTGCAACGTTCTCCTGTGACATCCGCATGGTCGCTCCCGTCCACCTCCTTCGTCTGACATGTCACCTTCTCCACGAGGCCTCCTGACTTCTACAACAACCTCTCCCTACGTTCCCAGTCTCCCTATACTGCTTTATTTTCTCCGAAGCACCCATCACCACTTACCATACTAGTTCGCGTCTTTATCTTATTACTTGTCCCCCGACCCCAAGTAAAGTGTAAGCCCCATGAGGGCAAGAAATGTTGTTTGCTTAATGCTTCATCACTGAAAAAGCTCCACCCTAGAAAAGCTCCCAGAACATGGCCAGCACTTAGGAAATACTTGTCACCCAAGCGAGAGGCACCTGCACAGCACTTGCCCCAGGCTTCACCGGCACACTGCATTGCAGGGCGTTCCGGTCCTGGGCAGTCTGGCCACGGCAAGTCCTTTGGGGGGGGGGGACGCTCAGGGTGGGCCTGCTTGTCTGCAGCCGGACTGCCCTCCAGCGCGATCAGGGCGGGTCTTCCGTGCCCGCGGCTCCCCAGCGTCCATGCACGGAGGCAGCTTTCCTCTCCTTGAGGTCGGCAGGAGCCTCCTGGCTGGGCCGCACCGGTGCCAACCCCAGCTCTTCTCCCTGGGAACCGAGGGGGCCACCTGGCAGGTGTCGGTTTCACCAGTGTGGGCGAGGTAAGCAGAGGTGCAGGGTGGCAGGATGCTCGGAGCATTCAAGGTGGGGAAGGGCCACAGGGCCTGGCACGTGGTGCGCAGGGTTTGCTGGGAGCTTTCCGGGCCTGCTGCGTTGCAGGGCATGCCGGAAGCACGTGGTGCGCAGGGTTTGCTGGGAGCTTTCCGGGCCTGCTGCGTTGCAGGGCATGCCGGGAGCTGGTGGCGCGCGGGGCTTGTTGGGAGTGGCCTCAGAGGTCGGTGAGGTGCTGCACGCGTGGGGCGGAGCCGCGGGGAGGAGGTCCCTCAGAGGTGAGGCCTAGCGGAGACGTCTGAGGGCAGCGGGGAGGGGACGGAGGAGGCTGCCGCAGCCTCCTCCTGGTGAAGCTGGAGGCACGTGCGCCCGCCCCTGGAGGCGCCAGCTCCGAAGGCCGCGCTGCGATGTGCGCAGGCTGGGCGGCCCGTGGGGGACGTGGGAGCGCCGGGGGAGCGGAGGAGCGAATGGCGAATGGTCACTCGGTGAGGCCCTCGGGTCCCGACCTTTGCGGCGTCTTATTTCTCAATACCTAGGGGGTCGTCCTCCAAAGCGTCCCGGTTTAGCCTTGTTGCCCGAGGCTGCACTGACGTAGGCGTGAGCAAAGGGTGGCCTCTGTCTGATGTCGGATCGTCGGGCCAGGCACGCCCCGTATGGACCTGATGGTCCGCCGTTCTGAGAGTGTTTTCATTTTTTAAAAAAAACCAGCGAGCCCTAATGGCGAAACCTTTCAACACCGAGGTTCCTGGGTCGGGAGGGGCACCGCCGAACTACCGAGAAGGGGGGGGCTGACGGCGGGTCACACCCCAGATTCCGGGGCCAGCGTGCCATTGCTGTTCAGAGAGAGAAAAATACATTGATACCAAAAAGGTTGAAGTGCTGGAATCTCACTTTTATTCCCGATGCACGTGTGTGCATGTTAGAGATGTGGAGCTTAAATTTTAGTTTTTGACAGAAGGAAGACTCCAGAGGTATGCCTTGTGAATTCTCAACTCCGACACGTGTCCCAAATAGAAGTTTTACCACCACATGGTTAGTGGAACATTTCCTTTTATGTAAAAAGTTTGAAAAATAGAGTCCTTAAACCTTGGAGTATTTGGCAGAGATAATCTGAAAGCAGAAGACATGGGTATAAATTTTTATTTTTTTAAAAAAATTACTATTGTCCAAGGAGAGGTCAAAATGAAACAAGAACAACCAGGAAGTTTAGAAGGAATGTATTAAATAAAGAAAATATGGTAGAAATGTATCTAGTACCTAGGGACAAAGTAGGGATTTAATAAACAGGGTTGGGTTTTTTGTTGTTTTGTTTTTGTATTATTTATACCCAAACTATTATATTTGCACTATAAAACTGTAGGTTTAGAATTGTAAGTTAATTTTTTGGAGATGACTTTTTGTTATTTTGTTTCAACGTAATAATCAGCTATTCTGATGAGTTGTTATTGAAACCCTGTTGGTAAGATAGTTTTAAACCTTTTTATTGCTGTTTGTTTTTAAAGGCCCATTGCTGAGACATTAAGCCAGCAGGAAAATATGAATGACTCGAGGCAACAGTCACTGTTCTTCATCACACTTCCAGACTTACAGAAACTCTGCGCTGTCAGGATAATATTGCACGATGGGGTGGCAGGTACTGAGATGAGAAGTACCCAACTGAAGATGTGCAGGTGAAAATATATTTGTAACTAATGCTTTCTGAAATTTTTGAGAACTATAAGAGCTGTTTTAGAAATATCTCCTTTAAAGCTCAATCACTCAATCACCAAATACTCAATCACTCAATCTGTGAATGTAATTTTAAAAGTAAGTTTAATTTTGTTCTGACCAGGTTTGCAGAATTACATTTAAGAAAGTACTTAAAATGCTTGAAATAGAATATCTCACTGTTGGGTTTTTATATTTATGACTTCTTGTGTGATCTTTGTAATGTAAAATTTTTATAGACATTGCTCAATTAAATCAGGCACCCCCAAAACATAGATATAGTAATTAGTAAATATTTACTGAGTACCTTCTGTTTATGGGGCACTTTAAGAGATAATGTAAATATTTTAGGTTAATGTTATTTTTTAATATTCAGGTCATTATAAGATTATTTATGAAGAGTATATCTCCAGGAACAATCTTGAAATGTCTGACCCAAGATAGTCTTTAAAAAGCAACTTAGTTGAAGCCTCAAGTATAGCTCCATGGTTACTGAGTATCCATCATATGTTACTCTAAATTGTTTGAGGCACTTAGGGAAAGACTCAGACTGCATGGCAAGATTCTCTCTGTAACTGAATTCCTGGCAGAGGAACAAACACAAGATTGCTAGGGGCCAGAAATCAGAAAGGTACTCAGGGTGTCCTCTGTTTTGCTCTTCTTTACAAAACTTTTTCTCTCCCTTTGTATGTATTCCTGCCCAGGAACATCCAGGGGCCTGTTCCTTCTGATACCTTCTGAGCCAGTTACCTGTGGCTCCTTTGGGAACCAAGTACTTAGAAAACTGGATGCGAGATTTTCTGCTATTGACTCCCGAAAGGAATGAGCCCCTGCCCACGGACTGTGGTGTACTGACTTGTGGTCCTAGTAAGTGACAGACAGGCTCAGGCAGAGACAGGCCTTGCAGAGGCAAGCACCTGCTGCCCCAGGGTTCTGACAGAGAGGACACCAGGAACAGGGAACAGGGGCCTCATCTTGTTTTTTGAGGTAACTGCTGTACCACCCCACCCCCCACCCCCACACACACTCATGCTTTTTTTAATTTGTTTTCTTGATAATTAGTGATTTGGAAAATTTTTGTATTTCCAACTCTTTCATTTTGTGTTTTCTTCACCTTCTCTTTGAACTTTGACACAGAATTATTGATCATTTTCAGTATGATGATTGTTATTGTAAGTTCATATGAATACTAAAAAACTGCTAATGTCATCCTGGCTTGGGGAAAAGAAATTCAGTTTTACAGGAAGAGAATCTAGTCAGTAGTGCTAACATTGAAGTGCTTGGTAACTTCACTGAGAGTTGAATCATTACACTGTGGCCCCTGTTCCCCCCATCACCACTTAAAAAAACAAAAGAAAAGGGAAAAACGGGAGCTAACAGCTGGATTCGTCAGTGTTAAGACTTCTTCAAGTGTACAGTTAGGGCAGAAACGGGGTTTTAAAAAAGGAACTCATGTCCACACATGAGAGGTTAGGAAACTCACATTCATGGACAAGTTTACATATTACTATCAATATCTAACATTTTATAACTTTATTCACATCGTGGCTGAGTGCCTGCAGTATTCAAGGTACCGTGCCTGGTGTGCGGAGAGAGAGATCTGTAACAGTCTTTGCCTAGAAGAGCAGAAAACTTTGGAAATAAGGGGTTTATAAATTTCCTGATAAAGTACAAAGACAGTGGGCCAGTCCATTTTAAAATTGATGCATTTTATCTCCACAGGCAGTTACTGTTTCTGCACCAGGATGTTCTTGCCTCACCTGTGCCTGGGACATTTAGCCAAATTTGGGTTGTGATGGCGGTTAGTATTTTAACATTTTATAAAGTATTATTACTGATAATTTGGGGCAATTCTGATAAACAGTAAATCAGGTACTAATTTTAGCTTAAATTGAAGATGGTGTATAAAGGCAAATATACTGTTTTGTAGTTTGATTGAACCATTAACAGACTTTAACTTTGATATGCCTGATGTTTAAAATCTGTTTTTATGGTTTTGTTTTATGTTTAGTTTTCTGTGTCATAAATGTTAAGATAAAGACTATGAATGAGTAAATATAGTAAATATAGAATTTTTAAGATACAATCTTTTTATGTTTTATTCTTTAGAATTACGCTTAGTATAAAGGAAGACATTTCTTATTCCAACAATCTTCAATTATTTTTAAAGAATTTAGATTTACAACAGTTTATTGTAATATTTAAAAAATTTTACACTTCATAAAATTAAAACAAGAAACGTATTTCCCATGGTTGTATATAACTGAAGTTGATAATGAAGTGCCAAAATCTTCATAAAAATCATAACATTCTTGGATGTCCCAGATTCAAGTCCTGGTCAGGACACACAGGAGAGGTGACCATCTGCTTTTCCACCCTCCCCCTCTTCCTTCTTTCTCTCTCTCTCTTTTATTCTCCCGCAGCCATGGCTTAGTTGGAGCAAGTTGGCCCCAGGTGCTGAGGATGGCTCCATGGCCTCACCTCAGGCACTAAAATAGCTCAGTTGCAGAGCAACAGAGCAAGGGCCCCAGATGGGCAGAGCATTATTACCCCATAGGGAACTTGCCGGGTAGATCCTGGTTGGGGTGCATGAGGGAGTCTGTCTCTCTGCCTCCCCACTTCTCACTTAAGAAAAAAAAATTTTTTTAAGTCATAATATTCTGAGTTTTTGTCATACATCTTTCTGAAAATCCTTTTCCTCTGAGATTTTCATTCTCCAGAATTCAGGGAAGTCAACACTTATTAGTGCTGATAAGCTATTATGAAATCTTCAGATTTTTTGTTTTCTTCTGGGTTTGTGGCTGCACATCCAAATTTTTCTTCCCATGCTTAATACAATTTTTAAGAAAGGCAAGCTGTTGGTGAACAAGTAGACACTTATACTTCTTAATTGTGTTATTTCCTACCTAAAAGAGTTATGGAACAGGAGGAGATTGTTTTATACCTCTAGTAAATTTAAGTATCCTAATCTTAAAATAGCCATCTAAAATTTCATTTTGCTCTTTTACAAAGTATATGTATTATATGCTGTAAAAATTTTATAAAAATATTTAAAATGGGATGATTATGCATACTATTTTAAAACTTGCCTTTCGTTTTTCCCTTGAACAGCTTCTGGATATTGTTTTGTGTCAATACATGTATCTCCATCATTTTTAAGGCTGTGAAATGTTTCATTGTATGATTATAAAATAATTTATCACTTCTAATGCACATCTGAGCGTCTAGTTTTGTGCTCTTGTTAACAGTGCTTCAGGAAGCATCGTTTTCATGTCTGGTAGTTTCTGTGGGTTCAGTTCTTTGAAGTGGGATTGCAGCACATTTTCACTATAGTCTATCTAGATCAGTGTTTTTCAACAGCAGGTCTGAAGACGGGTGCCTGTCCGCCAGAAATGTTGTGCCAGTTTACAGACTGGTGATTGAGAAGCACTGATCCAGGCATTGTGAATTTGCTCTCTGAAAAGCTGTCTTGGAATCCACATTTTAACAAATCGTGGGTGAAAAACCTATCTTTCCACATCCTCACAAACACTGGATATTCGCAGCCTTTACACAGCTGCCAATGTTTTAGAAGTGTTAATTATTTATTACATGAAGTTTATTGGCCTCTTTCTTCACATGGTTTCTGGGTTCATGTCACCCCAGGAAGGCGCTCCTTGTTCCGAGGCTGTACCCACAGATTCTGTTTCAGGGAGAGGTTGCCCATCCCTTGTCTCTCCAGGGCATGAAGCGGTCAGGATGATGGCTGGTTTTGTGCTCTCTGCTGCGTCACGTTTCAAGTTGTCAGGTGTTGCTCTATTGAATGATGTATTTGTATTATCATTTTTTAAATGTGGGTTTTTGTTGTAGATACCGTTTTATAAAGCTGGAAAACTTAATGCCTGCATTGAAAAATATGGAGCCAAGGTAAGATTTTAAAAATAATTCCAGATGTTCTTTATATCAATTATGTATTCAACTTCTTTTTGTCAGCCAACCAAAATTGGAGTCTCTTTCTCCTAAGTTAATGCCGTGCATGTGAAAGAGCCAAATGAATTTTTCTCACACAATTATTTTGTGCACCTTTAGTACCGACCAAGGGGAAGACGCTTAGTAATTTTTGTTGGAAACTTTCTTGCAGGCGTTTTATGTAGCATAATCTTGTTTACTACATATAGCTTCTAAGAAGTGAAGATTCCCTTTTACAGATGAAAATGAAACCCAGGGAGATAAAAGTATCATTCATAACAATATAGCTAATGAGAGGAGGCACCAAACAGTATAAACTGTATTCTACATAGTCATGAATTTCTAGATCTTAGCAAGGAAAATATGGATACATGGTTGAGCTCTTCTGTGTCGCAGTTGCTCTGGCCGTGGAGACTTGGCTGGAGCTCACTTCCTGTCTCAGCGTGTTTCTCTGAGGCAGTGTATCCTCAGCTGTTTCAGCAGGGTGATTCCAAGGGGTTGGGATAGGGAGGTTTCTGGTCACCTAGAACCAGAAACCAAGTCTTCCTACAAAACTCTGTCCTTGACTGTGGAGTGTCCTCAGGGTTTATTGGAGACCCCTATGCTGCTCTCAGAGAATTTAATCTTATTAATATGTTCACTTAAAGTTAAGTCAAAATTGTGGTGTTTCTTGACAAATGTCTAAGAGAATAGATACAACATAATTTTAGAGAGAAATTCTAATCAAAACAGTTATTTTCTGAACATAAATCATTTTCAGTATTGAGTTAGCATAAGAATACTTCTAAGTATTTATATGTATCTTCAGATTATAAGAACAAAATAAAAAATTAAGAAGCACGTCTTCCACAGCCCTTATGCACCAATAAAAACACGCTTTGTATTTTCTTCCGGCCTTTAGTCACACCTTTGACTTTATCACTGCAAGTTTTCCAGTGTCCAGAACACTTGGAATCATTTTGTTTATACATCCTATTCCTGTCGCACTGAGCCCAGTTCTCCTTGTTACTAAGTAAACGTGCTTTGTTCCCTTCCCCAGACTTCCAGGTCCCGAGCACCTTGGTATTCATGAGCTTTCTTCCAGCTTGACATTCCTGCCTTTTTGGGTCTTCACCATTATGCTCAGTATTTCTCTTTCTGGATAGTCACTGCACGATAGTGACTGTGGTCAGGAGATGTTTACTGAACATACTATATGTCGAGCACTCTGATTTGTTTGGAGTTAAAGCTGTGAACCAGATAAACTCCCTGACCTCAGGAATCTTATAGTAGGGAAAAATGTCCTCCTTTTTACGTTTTTGGAGTTTGCATAGAATTCTTATTATTCCTTCTATAAGCATTTAGTAAAATTCACCGACAAAGTTATCTGGGCCTAGAGTTTTCCTAAGGGGAGCTTCTTAACTGTAATTACAATTTCTTCAATAGATAATAGAGCTGTACAAGTTCATCTGTTTCAAGGAACATGTCCATTACATCACATGTCTTGGCATTCACTTACTTGTAATAGTTCCTTAGTCTCCTTTGCTATAGGCTCGGTGGTGGTGTCCCCTCTCATTGCGGATGGTGGTGACGTGCGTCTTTGTTTGCTTGTTTCCCCTGACCAGTCCTGCCAGGGGCATAACCATTTCACCAGTCTCAGAGGGCAGCCTTTGGTTTCATTGACTTTTCTCTGCTGTTTCCTGTTTTGTATTTCATTGATCTTCATTTTTGTCCTGTTATTTCCTTTCGTATGCTTCTTTTCAGTGTAGTTTGCTCTTCTTTTTTTTTCTGGGGAGATGCAAACACAAAACCCAATCCCATGCAGTGGTGATGAGAGCGCCTTTGGGGATACCCAGCAATAAGGCATCCAATCTAACAGGGTAAGCTGGGTTTAAGGAAGCGGGTGCCTGGCACTGCCCAGCCTGGTGGCACGAGGAAGTTGCCCCCAGCACTCGGCACAAATCATGGAAGCCCTCAGCCAAGGGCATGATACCAGTTGATTTATGCTTATTATATTTAATTTAAGGTCTTAACTGTCCTGCCATCTTATCCAAGCCCTTTCCCACACATTAGACTGTGAATGTCCTCCTCGTGACAAGCTCTGGGGAAGCACAGGGTGGCTCTCTTTCTGTTCACTTAGCACAGAGGTGAGCACAGGGCGAGCAACCATACCCAGGTGCTGACGGGAGAAGTGAGGAAGTTCATTTCCTGTGCATCCTCGTCATCAGAAATAAATATGATGCTAATTTTTTTTTGTTTAGTTTCTTAAGGTGAATGCTGAAGTCACTGCACTGAGAACTTGTTCTTTCCATTACAGGCACTTTTAATTCAGTGCTAGAAAGTTGCTCGTAAGCATGTTTTTTTATTTTCCTTTGTTCAAAATACTTTCTAATTTTCCTTTTATTTCATCTTTGAACTTGGGTTAGTTAAGAGTATGTTAAGTAGTTTTCACATATTTGGGGATTTTCTAGAGAGCTGCTATTGATGCTTTCTAATTTAATCGTAGCTAGAGAACATATTTTGTATATTTGAATTTTTTCGGATTTATTGAGACTTATTTTATGGCCCAGAATATGGTCTATCATAGTAAATGATTCTTGTCCCCTTGAGATGAATGTGTATTCTGCTGTTGTGTTATAGACTGTAAATGTTGATTAGGTTACATTAGTTGATAGTGTTAAGGTACTATATTCTCACTTATTTTCTGTCTACCTGCTGTATTAATTATTGAGAAAACATGGTACAGAATTTGCCCCCAACTGTAGCTGGCATGACCAATGGTACCACCTTTGCCCTGGAAGGCATCCAGGTCACCAGACAAGATATTTATGAATTGTAGCATTGCCCTGGACTTCCGCCTTGCATTCCAAGTCTGATTGGGAGCTGATGTGTCCTGCTGTTTGGGGATTAACCCCCAGGTCAAGGGGAAGTCAACACAGAATCGAGGAGAAAGCCAGTTGGCCTTTGAAGGTGGGTCCTGATAGTTCATGGGATTTGTTCAGCTGCATGGCCCTTGGACCCTGGGGCATGTGTGAAGTTAGCATGTCGGCTTCATGGGATTTGTTCAGCTGCGTGGCCCCTGGACCGTGGGGCATGTGTGAAGTCAGCATGCCGGCTGCTCACCCACTGCTTGCAGTCCTGCTGATAGTGCCCTTCATTATATCCTCTGTGAGACAAAGAAAAGATTTGGTCCCGTCCGCCACCAGCAGATTATTTACTTGCATCCTGGGAAAAGTCACCAGAAACCAAGATGGTCTGGGACGCCGTCCCTGTTTTGCATGTCTTGCCAGTAGAGGCGGTGGCAGCATTTACCTCTGGACTGCCCATGCACAGGTGTTTGTAGAGAAAGATGCGTGCTTCTTTCCCAGCCTGAGTAGTTTCCCCGCAAGCTTGCGCTAGTCCATACTCCGCTGAATCCTCGCGGGGGCTTTGCCGGTCTCCATCTGCCCTCTGTGCAGCTCTGTCAAACTGTGGGGTCCCCTGGCCCTTTCAGGACTCCTGTTCCTGCACCGTAGCCTGGAAACCCTCCTCAGTCTGTATGGAGGAGTGATCATGGGCATCTGTCCTGTAGGGACTGCTTTTCTTTGTTGCTTGTCGTCTATTGTCCCATGATCATTGTTTCATATAATACGCAGTTTTTTAGCATTGTCTCAGGAGGGAGGATGGATCTGCACTACTCTCATTGATCAGAAGTTCTAGTTTTTAAAAACCCTCTATAAGTAGAGATGATTTGCTAGAACCCAGTACATTTTTCATTGTTTTCTGGTTTTGAAAGTAATGAAAAAATGCAACGATAGAGTTCTGGTTTGGGTTCTTCTGTGTAGAGCAGAAGGCTAAATAAGGTTTAAGGCTCTAACCCAGGAGCTTTAAAAGCTTAGGTTTCTTGGGGCAGATAAGCAAGTGAGATTGGGCTGTGACAGCATGGCAGGAGTCGGGGTTTCATTGTGAAAACAGTTCTAACACTGCTTTTCCTTTAGAACCAGGTAGGATTATGGGATTGTGGTGATATGACTAACATCAGAGTAACCTTGCGGGTTAGATGGTGATCTGCACACACACACACACACTTTCTGTGAGTTTATAGGGACATACTGATGGGTGTGGTTTGCTCATATTTTGACCTTTTAATCTCTTTAGGTGGAGGCACCAGAAAGAGTAATTCCTTTAATTCTTCAAAACTGCCTTTCATATTCACTCACAGCTAGGCTCGCCCCAGCCTGGAATAAAGCTGGCCATCTCCTTGTGCAAGGTGACTTCCTTTCTTCTTTCTATTATATGCTGCATCTGTTTTTAATTTTGAGATATTTTTAGGGAATAGTTTTGATAGCATAACCCCAACCAGCTATTCTCAAGCAAGCCCACAACAACATAAATGTCATCTCCTTACTTTGGGATTATATTCAGAGGCTTGCTGTTTCTTTAAAGAAAATGATTATTAAATAATACTTGATATTTAGAAAGAAATAATGATATGTGAGGAGCATTGTTATAAAATGAACAGAAATTACCAATATTGCTGGAACCAAAAGACTATTCTGAGTTTTGTGTTGTGGTCTGACCATTTTCTAAGCATTTTATACTAGAAAATAAATATTTCAGGGTATAATTAGGTATTTCTGTTCTTTAAATGAAGAGGTAGTTTTCAGTGATTGTATTTTTTCCCTCTGAGCTGACACCAGCTATTTCTTTGTATAAAACTGCATTTTAAGACATTTTTCTTTGATAAGCTCACATAAGGTTGTATTTCTTAAGCATGCTTTATGGGTTATAATAATATGGCCTGTCCTATCAATTTTTTAAGGAAGGGAGTTTCTTTCTCAGATGGGAAAGCAAAATGCTGTAGGTAAGTAAAAATGTATACATCAATAGATAAAACATTAATGTAACCCACAGTTGTTAAACAGTGTTATAGATTGTTGACTTGTTATAATGTTGGTGATTAGGTTATATCAGTTTAATCAGATTTATTATAATAACAGTTTCACCAGGAGAAATCACTGTGATTCAAAATATATAGCCTGCCTTACTGAGAAAAATTCACTTCTCTCAATAGGAATAAAAGCTTAATTTTTATTTTTCTTCTTAAGGAAAATTATGACTATTGAAGGAGTTTAAGTTTTATAGGCATTTATAATGTGTAGTTTACAGAATCATATCACCAAAAATTCTTCAGTATTCTAAGTAAAATCGCTATTTCTTATGAGAACATGATTTCTTCTTTAAAAGTCTACAAAGACAGACAATCTAAAATAACAGGTTATCATATGGTGCAGTATAGTTCTTTTCAATGCCATGCGTGGCTGTTTTGCAGGTAGACAGGTTCCTAAACAGTAGTTCAGAGATACAGATAGGGGATACCTAAGCCCAGGCAGACATTGCTCGTCAGCCATGGTAGCCGTCACCACCATTTGGGCACACCTTAAACCCTAGGCAGCATCTATAGTCCACAGTCTTTGATCTCAGTGCCCCCCCCCCCCCGCACTAGTTTTATATTTAAACTGGACAGTGGCAGTCGCCTCTACCTGTGGACGAATGGGCTCGTCACTCAGTTCATTACTCAAACACTGCAGTGGTTGGAGGTGAAAGATAGCAGTGTAGGACAGCAGACTTTTTCACCTCTGTGTTAGAATTTTTTCTTTTCATTTACTGAATGCCATATTCTACAGCAGAACTGACAAACTGAAAGCATATAGCTCACTGGGTTTTCACAGACTACACTCACCCCCAGTTCCCAGGTCCAGAGACAGAGCATCAGCATAACCCCACACGCCCCCTGCCTCCTTCTATGTGTGACCCCTTCCAGAGACAATCAGTAGCTGACGTGTGCAAGCACTTTTCATTGTGAGGAAGCAAGACACAGGCCTTGGGGCTAGAAGATCCAGAGTGTATCTGCCAGAATATTTGAGGGCATTTGTTAGGGAAAGACCACTGAGTAAGAGTCATGGTGTGGTCCCCCTGATTTAAGAGGACAAAGAAGACAGTCTCCATTTCCACATACCATAGACATCAGACTGCTAAAGGGTACTAGTTGCCTTTTCCTCCTAACTCTAGTCTGTCTCCTTTTCTTACTGTGGCCCTGCCATGAGATACCCCCAGCACACACACTCCCATGTGTCCACACTGTCCCAGCCTCTGTCTTCGTTTAGATGTTTCACCTGCGACAGCCACGTGTAATACAATGATTGCCTTTTCCATGTCTGAGTTTCTAACCTGAATAAATTAAGTTAAAGTAATTTCTTTTGTTGCTACAATATGTAATTTGATGGGATGGAGTGATGATTCCAGAAAGTTTACATTTGTTTTCTTTTCAGTGTTAACCCTCAATGTAACAGAAACTCAAGTTTGTCTGGGTGTAGAAGCTTGTACAGTCAGACTGCCACCAGCCGAGGTACCGCGTGTTTTGGTTTCTATGATTAACTTTACTACAAACTTAGTGCATTTGTTATTATTAATATGCCGGTAGATTTTAATTTTTAACAAGAAAAGTGATGAGTTTTTTATTTTCAAAATTCATATTAAATTATTGAAATATTGATATTGTTCTAGTCTGCTCACCCAAAGAAAATAGTCCAACACAGATCCCATCATGCTGTCCCCTTGCTCAGGGGACTCCCACAGCCCTCTTCGCACACCTCCAGACACAAAGCGCACTATTGCAGCCCATGCTGAATGTATTGCCCCATTGGCATCCTGGGAGCATCTGATTTTTTTGTGCCTACTTTTTCACATGTAATGTGTTTTGCTTTCTTAGAAGGAGGATGTGTCTTTTATTCTGCTCTTCTCGTAGCCCCAGCACAGAACCTTAGGTGTGAGTGGCAGCTCAGTGAGTGGTTCTCAGCAGAGGCAGGTGGAGGGCAATGAGTGCTTCTGTTTCCCACAGCACATTTGGCAACGTCTGGAGAGAATCCAGTTGTCGCAGACAGGACGAGTGTACTGCTGATGACACTCAGTAGGCAGGGACAGAGGTGCTGCTGCAGTGCCCAGTCTGCGTCTCCACCGTCATCCCCACAGAGCATGGCCTGGCCTGACGGGTCAGCAGTGTCCAGGCTGAGAAGCCCAGGCATAGGGCAGGGGACCCTTCTGAGCTTGGAGCACTCCGACTGGCCGCACCTCTTGCTCCAGCCAGCTCAGACGCTGCTCCATTCACTTTCTCTGTAACTGATTACACAATTCTGTGCGTGTGTCATGGCAGCAGACAAGCCAGAGATGAATAGCACATTCTCTCTGGCTCCCCAGAATTACGTACGGTAGGGAAGCTGGCCTGCTTGTAAGGAGTGGGAATGTCCTGCTGGAATGAGGAGCTTGCACAGGCTCGGACCCTAGTGGGACCCCCGCCCTCTTCTAAACCTGCACTGCTCTGCACCATGCTCTCATACTTACTTGTGTTTCTAAAGTTACACTCCTCACTTTTATGTCCCCGATCTACTTTGTAATAAGCCTTTTGAGGACTACTTATTACAGCTTAAGTTTCATGTACAATTTCTGGAGGCATTTACAAAAAATAAGTTAAACTTCACTTACACTGCAGAATAATCTAGATTTGATTTTTTTTTTTTAGATTTCATTTTATTTATGGGGCTTGACTGGTTTTGTCTGCATAAAGAAGTTTCAAGTTTGGCCTTCATTTTAGTTAATAGACATATGGTCACACTATTTATTCCTGAGAAAGGTGAGAGATAAACAGCCATTGAAGAAAGTGGCCTGCCTGGACCCAAGGATCAGGTGGATTGACTCGCCCTCGAGTGACAGTAGTGGGGACCTCCGGCTCCCTGGGAGATCAGGCCCTGTTCCCAGAACAACTTTGCCAGTAGGCCAGCTCCCGAGAGGAAGAGGAAGGGGTTGTCCCAGCTTTACCCACCAAATACGTCACCTCATCTGCCATGGAAAGGAATGAATAGAGGGCACAGTGACATTAGGGTAGTAAGAGCCTTTTTCAACAAGGAAGCAAACCCCAGAAGTGAGGAAGTTGCTTCTCTCTTTTCTACTCAGCATTATATACTCAGTCCATACTTGTTCAATTCATTGAAGTCTCTAAATTATCATTTGTCATCAGCTTCTCTAAACCTCACCTTACTTAGTTTTTTGACATGCCATTTTTCACATCCTGACTGCTCTAACAATTAGTTCATAGACCTCTATAAAATAGTATAGGATAGGAGTTTTGATTTTGAAGTTAAGAGGAAAAGCATGAAATACTTGCTGTACTGTAGAGAAGAGCAATGGGGCAAGCTGAAACGACTGCATTATGGAGGGGGTTGTGCAGTGTAACTGAGACTTCACGATTACAGCTGTGTGACTAGGCGCACATGTGTGTAACAGAAACAGTATGTGTCCTTCAGTGTTTCTTGTTTTCCAAACTCTTTTGAGGACTTATGCATTATAATCTTATTTCTATTAAAGCTGAAAGAGTTTGATATTTCTCAAAGTGTTATAAAGGAATTTGATACTCACAAGAATGCTGTCATTGAGGAACATTCAATTTTAAGCAACTGGTGCTACATTTTGCCAAGGTGAGATTTCAGTTTGTACTATCTAAGGGAGGTTCAAGGTGTACCAGTTTTTTTTTTCTAATTTTGCTTCAAATTTGACATGTGCAAAAGTAGAAACTGTTTAGTGAATTTTTGAAACTGAGTTATAACTTTAAAGATCTTGCAACAATATTGTCATACTTATAGAAGCCAACAATTTCCTTTATCAGATTACTGAGATTACTGAGATTTCAAATATTATAATCTCAATAAAATCTTTGTCAACTTTAACATATAATTAATGATTCAGTATCACTTGAAAAGAGCTAAGTTTTAAGTTTGTACTATATTCAGAAATAAAAATGGCTTGTTATTAATAGGACTATTAGGATGAAATTTTAACCTGCTTTACAAAAAAAAGAACTTGAACTAGCAAGCATGCACATAATAAGTTACTCATTCAAGAAAGAGGTGGATGGGAAACATAAATTTGACTCCAATTTCATTCAGCTCTTAAACTTTCCCCTAACGTCTAACAATACCAAGCACACTTGTGTGTAGCAACATTAGTCTTTATGTTAAGTTTATAACTGGTGTTAGTTTTCCCTAACAATTCTAGAAGTTAAGATGTAATACAGTCTGTCTGGAACTAGGAGCAAATGATTAGTTAATTACTTATGTATAGATAGCTGCTAAATCGTTTTTGAACACCTTAAAAATCACATGGTTAAGCTACATCTAAGCATTGGAATTGGCTCATGATATTTTACCAAACTTATTTTTCGTAGTATGAAAATGGGACAGATACTGAGTATTCTTCACACCACGCCCCCTGACTGTCCTTTTCACTCTTACATGGATTTCCAGGTGCACTGGGATGACCTGGTAAGGAACAGAGACATGTATTATGTCAGAAGGTGTTTGGTTTTGCTTCTGGTGATTTAACCTAAGTTTATCTTCCTCTCAAGAGAATTTCAACTTTGTTCTTAATTTTTAGTATGGCTATAAACTTCCAGAAGATTGTGGAAATACTAAAGTATACTGCAGCATCTACTTCAGAATGCTAGAAGGAAGGGTCTTCACGTATCCTTTACTCACCAGCCATACAAGGTGCCCTCTGCCACCTTGTGGCCGGGCTCTCCTGCCCTGATGTCAGCCTCTGTCTAAAAGAAACTGCTTTCTCTTTGCTGCTTTTAATCTGCATGAGGTTTGTTTGTTTGTTTTTGTTTTTGTTTTTAAGAATTTTCCTACTTTTTATTTGAGGATGAGTTTAATACTATTTCTTCTTTTTAAACACTGCTGCAACAATTCAGACAAACTTTATATTAGATAGAAAAGATGTTCATATGATTTTCTGTAAAAAGTAAGCAAGGAATCATAGGATTCTTCTTAACCAAGGGCTCCCTCCAGTGGTATTTTGGATATTACCAAAAGGGTGGAATTACAGCTCATTGTTTAACAAAGAATTTTATTTTTGGAACATTATTTTACAGGCAAAATTAAAAGGATTTGACTCACACTTAATGCACCCCATTGATAAGAAAATATCTTAACCTTGTTTTTAAAAATCTACACATGACAGAGCACAAGTGGTTGGGTGTACTCTTCAGTCCTGACCCCAGCCCCGCCCTCCTGTCCAGCTGTGTTCTGAGCAGCCAGAGTTTCCCAGTGGAGGAAGGATGGCCACCACCACGTTCTTTTCTGTGTTCTGTCACCCAGCCCAAATCTCAGTATGGAACTGAGGTTGACAGATAGCAGTTACTCCCTTTCATGAAATGCCAAGTTGATTCCAAATGTTCAGAATATTTTTCATCAGAAAAGCATCTGCTATTCTCAAGGAACTGCTTTTCGAGCCTGAGTGAAGTCTGTGTGTTCCCCTGTACTGAATCTTGAGTGCTTTTCAAAGGTATAACTTGCTTACTGTTTACTCTAAACACTTTTATAACCTACAAAGGTCATGTGTCTCTTCTGTAAGTCATTTCTGGACTATCTTAGGTTGCCAGTCTGTATAGAAAGCCGTGTCGTAAGGATACAGTGAGTTGTCTTGTAAGTATCAGAATAGAATTAACAGCCCTATAAGAAAGCATGCTTTTTGGCTTTGGATTAAAACAAAATTATTTAGCTAAGAGTAAATAAGCAACATATAAAATAGGAGTTAGTTGTGTGTGCCTTTTTGACAGTCACTATTTCATGCTGCTGTTCCACAAAGTTGTTCTCTGACGTTGTGCAGATACCCTCTCAGTTGCATCAGAAGTCAGCCCGTGCAGTTCTTTTCGCGAGTAGATTTGGAAGGTGTGTTGAAAAGTTTTCTTTCAGATTTGAAGTCTAAACTGCCCCATATATGTGGGTTTCCCATAAAGATGACGACGAGACCATGCTACTGTACTCAGGAGCTAACCAGCCTGCTCCTACAGGTAAGAGGTCCGTGTCCTGTGGTGTCCTCGGGTCACTGTTTGCCTGGTACTGCCTCCTGTTACTGGACTTAACCGCTGGTCACCGCCGTTGGTTATGGCTGCGTTTTACCGCAGGTACAGGAGTAGCTGTTTGCTGGTCTATTTCTTCTATTTGGTGTGAAGCCCTGGAGGCTAGAGCTCACCTCCTTGTCCCCAGAGCATGATCTTTCTTTGGAATGAAAAGTAATCTTGTGTTTTCACCAAAGGAAAGACAAAAATGGGGACAATTTAACACATACTGTAAGCTACCTGGATATTTCCGTGTCTGTTCACTCTCCTCTGACTGTTGGTGACCCTGCTTCTGAGGTCCCCGTGGCCCCAGGGATTATGTCTTCCACTGACTGGCTCCGGCCCCTTCATGGTGCCTCCACAGGTTATTTTCAAATTGCCGAGATGCTAAGTGTTCACTGTGTTTATAATCCTCAACTGAAATTCACCGGAGCCCAGGGGCAGACCATGGTCTCTTCAGCCCCTGCGTCTCCTGTCACCAGCCAGCGTGTGGGTTTCCTCTCCTTGGGTCAGGGACGGACACGTTTCCACACCACAGGACAGCCCAGATGTCAGGGCTGCAGGCACGGCCATTTGCTTAGAAGGGGCTGAGTGGACACGTGTGAGTCACATCTTTATTATAATGACTCAGACTTTAATTGTCGGCTAGTCCAAACCTGAGGAGTTAGAGGTTAGGTCAGTACATTACGCATATGTATTGAATACTAAATATTTCTAGTCCACATCAGTTTTAGAAATAGTGAATCCAGACAATGTACTTGTGAAAATGTACTTCTTACTTGCAAAATAACAAGCTGGGGGTGGTGGCCTTTGTGTTGCTCCTGACAGTAAGGACTTCTCCTGCTCAGTTCTGCGAGCTCCTTCTGTGTGCAGTTGTCCAGATACACTCTTGAATAAAGAATTGTTTTCTCAATTTTGCAGAAGGTGAAACAATCTCAGAGCATCCAGGTAATATAATGAAAGCCATGCAGTTAAATACTCTGCAGAATTAGGACTGAAACCCAAAGTTAGATTCTTAATCTTGAAATTGGGAGAAGTTTAGATACGTGGTTAAGAACCCAGGCTCTATGGGAGGCTGTCTGTTTGAACTCCTTACTACTTGTATAGTCCTGGGCGAGTCATTTGTATCCCTGGGCCTCATTTTCCTCAGCTGTAAAATGGGGCCTGGTAGTGGGAATAGTAACAGCACTTGTCACAGTGGGGCTGTCTGGGAGGCTGACTGAAGTGGAGCCCAGTGCGCGTGACGTTTATAGGTGACTGTCCTTGTAATCCACCCCTTTGGGGCAAGGAAGGCAGCGAGGCTGGGTGAGGGAGTCAGCGGAGCTGGGGCCACACAGCCTGGGCAGCCCTCTGCTGTTTCATCTGTGAGAACCTGACGTCCATTTCTGTCTGACGGGAGCTTTTTAAAACCCACTGAACAGTAATGCCATGACACCTGACCGCAGTCCAGTCCAGTTCCTGTCATCTCAGATGTACTCTCCATACTCTGTGCGGGTCAGAAGCCAAACCAGGCCGGTTGTTCCATTTGCTGGGTGTGTCTCTTTGAGGCTGTTTTATTCTGTAACATTCCAAACCCACTCCCTTTATGGGGTTATTTGCCCTGGAAAAATATTTGATTGATTGCTTCTTTGTGTCATGTCATTTAATGTATTCTTCTAAAGTCCCTGTTTCCTACAAACCATGGTTAGAGCTAAGTTGAACTGAATTCTGCTCAACTTTAATAAAAAAATTACTCAAGTTGTACAGTGTAGAACCAGATTTTAATAGATAAAGCACATTTTATTGGTCATTTTGGTCAGTCTTCAAGTTTCATTTAATCATTACCTTAATTCTAGGCCTCCATTAGAGAGCCATTCACATCTAAACAGAGGCTAAAGCTTTTGTCTTCCCTCTGTAAGTTCGTATTAATGTACAAAGGTATATAAATTATATGTAAAGTTCTAGAAATTTAATGTCAACCAAGCCAGTGACAGCTGGCAGAATAATGGTAATGTGGTAACAGATATGTTCTTTTCTTGCATTATGACTTCACAAAGCTTGGATTTATTGACCATTTAAGTACGTATATTAAGTTCTATAAATTATTTATGATCTCTTCTGCTGTTTACACGGGCCCTTTTGTAGTCTTTTTATCAATTTTGACTATACATCTAGAGGCTCCCTCCTTTGGACTATTTACTGTATTTTAGAAATTAATTAGAAGAATGAAGTAATATATTAACAAGCTAGGAAGCAAAACAAGGTCTTGGAAATTATTTCTATCAGATGTGTATTTCTGAGAGACATGAAGATAAATCGGTGTGAATATAAACGTATTTCAGATACATAGTCTAGATACATTTTTTATGTGCAGACACAAGTAATCTATGCTTATATGAATCTGCCTGGAATGAGGTGATTACTTTTTTGTTTTGGTATCTCCAATATTAGGCATGTTGTTTGAAAGTTACTGTGGTTTATGGAACCCAGGAGTAAAAAAAAACTGGCTGGTCTTTGATTTTCTATGATTGAGTTCAACTTAGTTCTTGAACTCCTTTTTTATCAAATGGAAAAAGTTCAGTCTAGACACTTCAAGATGAGTCAGTCGCTCCTGACAGTCATCTCTTTGAGGTGGCATGTTATTCAGATTTAAGGTCGGCTCCTCTCGCCAACAGTACCTATGTGCAGGGGCAGCCCTCGGGAGGTAAAGGCAGGGCGTGTGGTGGAGGGCATTTCGTGTGTTTGCATCTGCTGGGCCACAGCAGGAGAGTGAGTGCTCCCACTCTATCTCCGGTCACCTACAAAGCTGGGGGGTGGACACTTGGCTTCTGCCTACCCTGCAACTGAAAAAACCAAAGGCATTCACAGTTAAACTCTTCAACAGAAACTACACAAATGTGGCTGCACCTCCCGTCTTCCTTCCAAATGTAGTGTGAGTGCGTCTATCTGCCTGATTGATCCTAGATCACGGCCTGAGCCCTCGCTGCACAGGGCAGCTAACCAGAGTCGTTGTAGTGGAGTTATATGGAACTTAGGACCTGTCTACATCTTAAAATACTATGAGAGGCTGGTGTCTAAGGAAGGGTACAAACCATAAGAAATACACACATATCCTTAAGAAGGCTTTGTTTTCTTTTTACCTATTTTATATATTTCAGTGTTACTTTATATCTCTATTTTGATATTTTATTTCTTTTCCATTGGGGACAGTATTACATTTTAAAGATGTCTTAATCTGTACCCTTTCAGGAAAACAAAGTCAAGCCACCCAACTTGACCTCTAAACAAACGTTCGGGTCCTCTTGGATGCAGGGCCCTTGTGCAGGGCCCTCCCTGATTCAGCAGGCACCGTGCTCCATAGCTGTGGACCACAGGGTCGAGCTCTGGGCCCGCCCACAGAAGCCCTGCATGCCTGGGGCCCTGCACCTGCAGCCAGAAACTGCTCAGGGCAGACAGAAGCCCCTGGCTGACAGGGCACGGGCACATTGGGAAGGACCGACATCCACCAGAGGAAACCCTCAAGTGCCCAGCTCCCAAAGTAACATGGCCCCTAAACTCGTACCAGTGTTCAAAACTCAACCATCACAGATGAACAACAGTGTCTTAGAACCTGTCAACCTGAGAAGAAAAGGTGTTACAGAATCTAAGTTATTTTCACTTAAAGCCAGTGGGATCCAGGCTGGCAAACTGAGTTTAAGTCCAGTTATTAAAAAAAGATCTATTGGTAGCCTTCAGGTGGATGCTGGACATTTAAACCAGAAGGCTCCTAGACCTCGGCAAGAAGAGAAGACTGAGTCCTGGAAGAGCGCCACGTGGCTCCCCTCGAGCGTGCGGTCCTCGGCCCTGAGCAGAGGTGGGAGCAAGCGAAGGTCTGAAGGTCCAGGGCCCCGGCGGCCAGGCCACAGCCCAGCTATGAGGACAGGTGCTGCCGGCCACCACATGAGCCGGGAGGACGCTGTAACAAGCAGGTGCATAGCAGGACTTCTAGGGGAAGGGCACAAGTCACTGAAAGGGAAGAGACTGCATATTTTTGAATCCGACACAGAAATGGAAGCTGCCCGGTTGCTGCAGCCACGAGCAGGAAGTCAGACTAGAGAAGCTGAAGCCGGGGTCCACAGACTGCCAGGAGGCAGAGCCGCCCACAGGGCCGAAAGGAAGTCGTGTCAGGGACCCTCCAAAACTGCAGAGCTGCCTTGTTCCAGTGACGCCTGTCATGGACAGCCTAGTCCTTCTGTGAATCAGGTAAGGAGGCGCTTTTAACCTAGGGGTGCTTATCATGTGGTAGACCTTTAGAGCCCCTAAATCCAGGCCCAGAGGGCTTTCGCACGGTCACCCAGAAGCGCTGAGAAGGTGGTGCACTAGCGCACTGCAAGTCCGTTCAGTTCAGGGATGAGAAACGGCCCTGGAATCTGATTGCAGGTGCATGAGGTGGACGGAGCAAAGCCAAAGCCGTTCCCTGCCGCCCCTCGAGCTCACGCGTGGATGTGAGAGCAGGGAGCACCCATCAGGTAACCTAGGCGATAGCTTTTGACCTGTTCTTCACTACATTATCTCCATTGGAATTGCTATGTTAGGAGTCTCCAACCTCTTGATAAGGAGTTACTTTTAAATTCTTGAAGCCTTAAAATCAAGGAAACAGGAGATGTTGAGAACAGTATAATAGCCCTTGAATAAGGACCACACACAGCAACTGTTCCACACAGCAAAGACCCCAAACTGGGCTGAGGTGGAGAGGGCCCACTGTGAGCTCCTCCCACCCCCGCTCCATGTAGGGTCTTCACAGACGAGAGGAGGGCCCACAGCAGCACAAAGATGAGAGTCTGTACCCACTAGAACACAGACCTTTCGGGACTCTTTCCCAAGATGACTGACCTTAAATGATGCTTCAAAGTGTAATAAGTTCAAAATCTACTCTAGAAATGTTGCAGTGTTGGCTGAGGGTGAGCTTGAGATGTGGCTGATGACACTGAGGGCACAGCGCTGAGGTCACAGCCACGCCGGACATCGCAGTCCCTCCCTGCCACCCTCCCAGTCTGAGCACAGACACCGCTGCAACAGCCACACAGGCCTTTCTGCATAGAACCAGTACAATACTTTCCATTCAGTCTTTATGAGCAAACTAGAAAACATTTTCTTCTTTTTTCTTCCAAATGCTATTCCTTCTCATAATTAGAATTTTCAGCCTGATTTGACTTAACCAAAGACTTAAGTCTATTCGGATAGGTTTTATAACACATGTTTCATGCAGTTTATGACATCTTACATTTTAATACACTCAGCAGGTGATTGAAGAAAATGTTCTGTGCTAGAATGCCTTCAAATTTTTTATTTTTAAAATAAATGAAATCTATGCCAGATTTTATAAGTTTTAGAAGTATATCATTTTCCAATTCTGAATTACTGAAGACCTAAAACTTTTTAAATACAAAATTATTTCCATTACCTAGAAAGAATAAAATGAAACTGTAGGATATCATTATAGAAACTAATTTCCCTCAAATATAAAAGTAACATAAGCCTCTAAAAAATTTGAGAAGTATGAAACAGTTTCAAGAAAAAAGGGGGAGAAATCGGCTGTGATTCCTGTTTGCAGAGGTGGCCACTGAACAGCATTGGACCCTCACGCACTCCGGTGGGCAGAGCCTGGGCTGCGTGCACGGCTGTGGGGCTTCCCGTTTCACCAGACAGCTCGTTTCTCATGGCTGCATGCATGGGGCTGGCTCTTCCTGCGTGGGGTGCTGCATGTGGGTGGATTTAACTGTCCCTGCTGAGGACACTTTCTCCCCAGCCCTTCACTGTAACAAGCAGTCTTGTAGAGATGCTTGCAGAATACCCATTTATATGACTAGTTTTTGTTTTTAATAAATTTTTATTAATTTTAATGGGGTGACATCAATAAATCAGGTTTCATATATTCAAAGAAAACATGTCCAGGTTATCTTTTCATTCAATTATGTTGCATACCCATCACCCAAAGTCAGATTGTCCTCCATCACCTTCTATCTAGTTTTCTTTGTGCCTCTCCCCCTCTCCCTCCTTCCCTCCCCCCGCCCCCCATAACCACCACACGCTTGTCCATATATGACTAGTTTTGTTAGTTGAAAATATCTTTATTTTGTCCTTATTTATTACTGAAATTTAGTTGCATTTATTTTTGTTATTGAAATTTTCAAACCATACAAAGTACAGATAATAGTATCAAGTATCTTTAAGTACCTATCAGCCAGCTTCAACCATGAATATATTCTAGTTTTTCCTGTTTCTCACACATACACACACACACGCACACACACACACTTTGCTATTTTATAGTACATTTGAGACAGCATATGTTACCCATAAATACTTTAGTAGATGTAGATGTAGATGTAGTATATATATACACACAACCACACACGTATGTAGCAGATAAGAGCTAGCACTTGTTAAACAAAGACTGTGTATAAATGTATTACATTTTGGGGTGTCTGCTTTGTCTTTAATGACTCACTAAATTCCACTTCAGTTTAACACAAACGTAACAAGTCCTCCATGAACATAAAACCTGTTTCACAGAAGAACTAGAACCTTCCATCACATAACCAAATGACTAGAGTAGGGACTGCTTTGTTCAGACATTTGTGAGCGCTGCCCTGCCGAGCAGCGGGCAGGCTCTGGGTTGTTGAGATGATTGCGCTGCAGCTGGCCGCATAGGCTGCGCTCTGGCAGGGACTGGGGGCAGGTGTGTGTCGGCAGACGCGGGCTCACAGGTAGGTTGCCCAGCGCGTGAGGAGGGCAGGGGGAGCTGCCGCTGCTGGTGCTCTGGCTCTCCCGCAGCTCGCTGTGTGCTTGACAGAATGTGGTGTAACTGTTCTGGTAAGATACTTGAAAAAACCAAAACTTCTCAATATTCCTCGGAAGTAATCTTTCATTAAATTCTTTTTAAAAATTAGCCAAGTACAAGTGGAACTTTGAACTTTTAGTGTGACTTACTGCTTTTGCTATTTTGCTAAACTGCAATTAAATGCAAAAATGCATGTGAACTCTGCTTCAAAACGAATACAACTCTTTCTCCTGGAATTGTGCCTGGCTAGCTGACTTGCTCAGTGCCGTCACCATGAGCACTTCCATTTTCCAGTTCTCACTCTTAGAATGACCATTCCACAGGGGAACACGTCTAGTTCACAGCCCGTTCCTGAGCATGCCTTTCTCTTCCCAGAGCTGGTACAGGAGATCATTAGTGGACTACTGTAATGAATGGTCTTTCCGTTTGTTTCTGAGGCTGTGGGGAGAACTTGCTTTCACAAAAGTGCAGTTAATAAGCACAGCTAGCGGGTCACTCTGTTGTCCACAGCACACCTGGTTCCCAAGCCCGTCCTCTGCTGCGTGTGCCCGAGGCTGCCCTCTTGCCACCGTCCCATCACCGCGCCACAGGAGTGAAGACTTACACTGCTGGTACGCCAAGTAAATAACTCAGATGAGCCCGCTGCTCAGGTGGTGTGGAGTATCTTACAGTTCTTTATAGGTGGTCTTGACAGCTTCTCCACCCCTCCATTAGTGCCTAAAACTTCGAGTTTATTGTGTAGTATTTCATTCAGATAAATGTTAACCTACCTGGCAAAGCTTGCTTGTATTAGGGTCAGTCTTTGGTGTAGAACTAGATTTTTTTTTTATCTTAGGATATCCATCATAGTGAAAGTTTCCCCCCCTAAAATATATCTATATATGTATGTATAAGTGTGTATATATATGATTTATTGTAGAGACAAAGCAACCAATTGTTTATTCACAATCCATGTTCAGCTATAGATCCAGGTGCTGTGCTAGGATTCCCTGGAAATCAATGAAGAATTTGGTTCATTTTAAAGAGTATAATTTTGAAAGCCAGAATAAGTCCAATATAATGAAGGAAAACTGAATTGCACTTTCTTCTATAAATTTTTGGTAATTATATGCATTGTGGACAGCCCCTACTCTGACCCCAAATCATTCTTTATATTACTATTGTATGCTAGTCTTATAGCCATTATACTTTAAAAACTAAATAAATGGTTTTTATGTTATCAAGAATCTTAGGTCAGCCACTGCATTTAAACCTATGGCAAAATGCTACAATTAACTGCTAAAAAGTCATCCTCATAGAAATGTGAAAGTACTTTTCATGTACTATTATATCTTAAGTGTCATAGTATCATTGCTTACTAAATTTGTCTTTGTTTTTATCTTATGTTTTATTATATACTATAATTGTACATTATTATGTTATTTTATTTGTATTGGTTGCTTACTATAACAAATAGGAAAGAAATACGGGTTTGCCAGTGATTTGTTTGTATTTGACTAACCCGTTCACTAACCAGATTTTGTTCTTTTTCAAATCATCATCTGGACGTGACAGTGTGTTAGGTATTTATTGATACTTAAGAATGGTCATTATATAATGATGGTTAAATTGTTTATGTTGTATCCTACAGTGTCTTTTTTAAAATAAAGAAATAAAGGTATTTTAGATAGAGTATTTTTCACGTGTGACCGTGACTGTAGAGGGGAAAGGCTCAGATGAGCCACCGTTGTTACCTCTGTGGCTCCGTCTCTTCATGAGCACATGCTGCCGGAGCCGTGGGAACTGTTTGTTTCCACCACTAGACAGAACTTTTATTCTGAAATGCCCTTCATTCTTTTATGTGACAGCTGTTTGCTATCTGCCATGTGCCCAATGCTGCCACAGTGTATACGTATCGAATGTGTAATGTACAAGATGGTGACGGGCACAGGAAGGAAGGAAAGGAGAGCAGAGGGAGGTGGCTGAGGTAGCTTCCTTGGGCAGAGGCGTGAAGGGCTGAGTGAGTGAGCTGCGTGGCTCTCTGAAGGACGGGCTGTCCAGGCACAGGAACAGGCTGTATGGTCAAGAGACGTCAGGGAGCCCAGAGTGACGAGGAGAAACATGATCCTTTTGGCCACGGCAAGGACATTGACCTTCACGCTGAGTGAGATGGGGGGAGACCAGGGAGTGATGGGGTCTGGCTCTGGTTTCGACAGGACTGTTCTGACCACTGTGCTGAGAAGAGACTGGGCAGAGGGGACAGTGGGAGGAATGGGGACCAGCTGGGAGGTGTGACCGCAGTGCAGGCCACAATGCCAGTGTGGCACTCGGTGGCAGCCATGCGCTCTGCGAAGCAGCTGGTTCTGGCTGTACTGGAAAGGGTAGGCCCCTGGGTTAGGGAACAGAAAGGGGTGTTTGGTTGGTCATGTGGGAAGATGGAGTTGTCAGAGTTAAGAGGAGCCAGCTTTGGAGCTAGAGAGGGCTGAGGACCCTGTGGGTCTCACGCCGGAGTTAGCGAGGATGGGGGACCCTGTGGGTCTCACGCTGGAGTTAGAGAGGGCTGAGGACCCTGTGGGTCTCACGCCGGAGTTAGAGAGGATGGGGACCCTGTGGGTCTCACGCTGGAGTTAGTGAGGATGGGGGACCCTGTGGGTCTCACTGGAGTTAGAGAGGATGGGGGACCCTGTGGGTCTCACGCTGGAGTTAGAGAGGATGGGGGACCCTGTGGGTCTCACGCCGGAGTTAGCGAGGATGGGGGACCCTGTGGGTCTCACTGGAGTTAGAGAGGATGGGGGACCCTGTGGGTCTCACGCTGGAGTTAGCGAGGATGGGGGACCCTGTGGGTCTCACGCCGGAGTTAGAGAGGATGGGGGACCCTGTGGGTCTCACGCCGGAGTTAGTGAGGATGGGGGACCCTGTGGGTCTCACGCCGGAGTTAGTGAGGATGGGGGACCCTGTGGGTCTCACGCCGGAGTTAGAGAGGATGGGGGACCCTGTGGGTCTCACGCTGGAGTTAGCGAGGATGGGGGACCCTGTGGGTCTCACGCCGGAGTTAGAGAGGATGGGGGACCCTGTGGGTCTCACGCCGGAGTTAGAGAGGATGGGGGACCCTGTGGGTCTCACGCCGGAGTTAGAGAGGATGGGGGACCCTGTGGGTCTCACGCCGGAGTTAGAGAGGATGGGGGACCCTGTGGGTCTCACGCCGGAGTTAGAGAGGATGGGGGACCCTGTGGGTCTCACGCCGGAGTTAGAGAGGATGGGGGACCCTGTGGGTCTCTCACACAGAGTGGTTGGTGTCTGAGGAGAAGTCTCTGGTGCAGGGAAGCCAAAGGCCGACTGAGTTTAAGGAGAAATGGGAATCATGGGGTCAGACAGCTCTTCTGAGAAGGGTCATCAGTGGACTTTTCTAAGTCTTTACTTTCATTTACCCGTTAACAATGTTGTCCTCTGACCCCTTCTTGAACTATTCTCCCATGGCCTCTATAACCTGCCCTACATCTTTGGACACGATGTCTCTGTTGCCTTTCCTGGTTGAAGACACCAAAGACCTTGAGTGGTTACAGCAGACACACTGGGACCCAGGAGGGCCAGGAAGAGGGTGTCCCAGGAGCGAGGACATGACAGGTGTGCGGAGTGCGCCCAGGGCACACATGGGTCTCCTGAGCCCAAGCACAGCGGTCTCTAAGGAAGCACGTCGCTCACACACGGGCAGAGAAGCAGGATTTCCAAGACACACTGACGTGATCGTGGTCATGGGTACTAGTTGTCTCCGTATGCACACCACTTCTTCAGAACCTTTCTCCCGTTAGGAGCTCTCTGCTCTCACCTACCCTCACACACTTGGGGATGTCTCCCGTTTCACTTGGGTCCCACGGTAGAGAGTGAGGGTCAGGGGCGGGGGTGCAGCCCGTACTACCTTAACAAGCCTTTCAAGAACTGAGGTATGTGGGCGGGGAGCCCCTTCCCGCCTCTCTGAGTCTCCTGAGGGACACCGAACTGGTCTGGGCCAGTGCCAGCCTGGATGGCTTCCCTGTCTACAGCACTGAGAACTAGTGGAGGAGGTAGTGCAATTCTCCCAGTTAGCAGCAGAGACCTGTCCTCTCAGAGATGGTGGTCCAGGCTTCCAGAGTCTATCTGGTGCCAACCTGGGTCCCCTGCTGCCTGTACCCAGGCCATTCGATTGCTTTGTAGGTGGCAAAGCCACGGGCTGGCAGCCCCTCCGTGCCACCTTGCAGCCATGGACGTCCTGCCCCACGGGATCCCCACGAGGTCCTGCGAGCTTGCTGCGGCACCCAGTAGAACCCACAGTTACAGCTATGACCTGGACTCGCCTGGTGTACCCATAAAACAAGGACCTCTCGTGTGATGCAGGGGAGCAGGCTCTGCGTCCCAGAGCAGTAAACCCAGCCTCCTTCCCCCGACACCTTGGTTGCAGTGCCCCGTGAACCCCAGTGAGCTAGGCTATATTTGCAGCTGCGGGGATGAAACAGCAAAGTATTTTTAGTCATATTTCTCTTTAACGAGATTTACCACATTTCATTACGTGGCCACAGCCGATTGCACTGTGGTCCCCTAGGACATAACTAGATGAAACTGAATAAAAACTACCTGAAGTGGGCTATTCAGCACCCCAGGTCACCTAGACCCAGTCGGATCACACGGTGATTAGACTTTGCTCTAGTTAGCCCGATTTCATGTGTAGCACGGCTCTGGCTAAGCCTTGCTCTACGGCGTCAGAGAGGACTTACCCTGAGACACGTGGTTCTGAGTGTCCCTGCCACGCCAGGCCATCACACCTGGCAGGCAGGTCCTCAGGCGGCTCAGGGCGTGTTGCGTGTGAACCACCCACCTGACAGACTCTCAGCCCGCCTGGCTTGCCACGCCCTCCGCGTGGCGCTACCTGTAGCACCTCTGCTCTTGTGCTGGTGGAAAGGGAACCTGGTTCCATCTGGACGTTGGGAACCAGCATGTCCCTGACAGGCGGCTCCATGTAGACTCGTCTCCCCAGACCTCAGCCTGGAAAGCATCGCCTCCTCTGGAAAGGGGCCCCCAAGCCGAGAGCGTCTGTGCACGTCAGAAGAAAGACTTCTCAGACATTTAAAGTTGATTATGTAGCAAGGCTGTGCAGTTCCTTCCTGAGGAAAGGGAGAGTAGAATTTCCAAAACGAATTGGTCCATTCTGCCTGCGCTGGTTTCAATTAGCCAGTCGTGCCACGGGCAAGTGCAGAGATAGACCAGACATCCTATGGAGGTCCCCTCTGACCTGCCTGCTCTCTGCTGAGTGACAGAAAGAGATCTTGGCCATAGAGCCCCGTTACTCTGCTTACCGGGGAGGAAGCCAAGATACGGCGGTAAATGCAGTTCGCACTTGTGTTATTATAAATAAATAGTAATTAGGTTGCTTTATTGCTCATTTGCTGTTAAAAAACAACCCTTTTTGTGAAAAATATGAATTCAAGAGTTTATCAAGTATATACGTGCACTGATAAAAATGAAGCAAATACCCTCTGATTTTCCCTATAGTTTTATCCCTTTTGTGCACATACCCCTGTGCAGTAGGTCTGGACATTGTGTCAAGTGACTCGATACCATATGCACTCCTCTGACTTCTTCCTTTCAGCCAATGGCATGTTTTGAGGTTCACCCACATTGATGCCCTCGTTCTCCTTCGCCAACACAGCCCCACTGTATGAACGGACCATAATGTATTTATTCACTCCGCTGCGGGTGGGTTCTGGATTGCTTCCAGGTGGCGTTCTTGCTCCTTAGCTGTGATTTGTGTGCATGTGACTTGCACGCATGCAGGTTTCTCAAGACTCCGGGGTTGACACGTGAAGAGGGAGACAACTTGAGACTGGAAGAATAACATCAGAGCTGAGCCTGGACTGGTGAGCAGGAGGGTCACGTGAATATGGGAGCAGATGTTCCACGTAGAAGGAACAATGGACGCAGAGCTCTGGGTGAGGAAACTGGGAACCCCAGATAGAGGCAGGGAGGCCCCAGGGCCGAGCATCAGGGGCCCAGGGAGTGGGGGGAGAAATGAGATTTGAAGCAGGAGTCCGGTCACTCAGACATCGTGTCGAGGCTGGATGCCGCGTCAAGTCTGGACGGGGGCCGCTCTGGGTGACGAGTGGGTGAGAGTCCTACAGGGACAGGATGGGAGGAGGCTGCTGAGATCGTCAGGCAAGGCCGGTGAGGCTTCGATGAGAAAGGAGGGATTGGAGATAGAGAGGCACAGCTGGTCTCAAAAATAGTTTGGAGAAAGAGAAATGAACTTTGTGGTGGGTCCAAAGAGGTCATGGAGCTAACGGAGAGGCAGGAGGCTGGCTGGAGGATGCAGGTGTCCAGGGAGATGGGGAAAACAAATGTCTCAGCAGTGTCAGCTTCGAGATGCCTCAGACAGGACCCATGTCTGGTGAGCAGGTAGGTCTGTGAATTTGCAGGAAGGCATGGCCTGGGCAGGTTAGTTTGGAGAAGTCAGCTTACCATGGGTCTTAAAGTCCTGGGAGAGAATAAAATTCTCTTCTCGCAGGGAAGAAGCCCCAGGTCTAACTAACCCTGAGGCAGCCCCACGTTTTCTGGCCAGGCCTAGGGGGAATGGCCAGCCAAGGGTGTGGAGCTAGGACAGCGGAAACGGAAGGTTGCTGATGGGTCAGGTAGGGTAAGGATAGACGGGCAGAGACAGGGCAACCTTGCAAGAAGCCACACGTGTTGGGGACACAGACTACGGGGTAAGGAAGCAGAGACTGTTGCAAAGATCAAACAAGGGGACTAGATGGATGGAGGGAGCAGAGGGTGGAGGCCAGAGGCATGGAGGGCGAGAAGAAGACATCTGTTTAATACCGGAGAGATTACGAGTAGTGCTGACCAGAAGGATTCTCCAGAGAAGGGAACTCAGAGGTCGCAGGGTGGCGATGGCAGGCATGTCCTCAAGAAACAGGAGAGTATGAACACGAGAGACCAACCTGTGGTTCGAGCAGAGGGGCTCACGATTTGTACCAAGGGCTCATCACAGCAATATACATATAACAGGAAAACTGGGATACCACCTAGTGTTCAACAGTAGGAAAATTGTTTCTTACAAGTCATGGCATGTCCGCAAAACAGAAGGCTATAAAAGTTTTTTATTGGAGGGGGTCATGTTGTTTGTAGATGAAAGTAATATAGAAAACATGCATTTGAATTTTGAAACAGGTAAACATCTGTATTCGTGTACAAAAACTCCTGGAAGGAGATGCATCAGAACATTACCGATGGTTATTTTCTGTATCATCTTGGGCAATTCTTATATATATTCCTTTTAAATGTCCAGATTGCCCACAATGAATATGAATTATTTGTATTATTAGGAAAAAGATAATTCATGTTTTTTAAAAAAAGATCAATGGAACAAGATACAGCGTCATCTTTTCTCTAGACAGCCATTTCCTTTTGCCCGATGGAGGCGAAAACATCACAGAGGGTACTACTGTTTAGAAAACCACTTTGTGTTTCCTTTTTTACTCTTCTCTGTTCATCTTCTACGTGACGTTAGGCATGTTTCACGTGGATATGTGTCACGTGGTTGCTGATGCTTTCTAGGGTCCTGGGAAATCTCCCAGATGTCATTAAAGAGCCCTACCAGGAAAGCATGATGGGAACACTGCCAGCGAGCTGTTCCCAGCACCTTTCCACCTTTCCTGACAGGAAGGTGACAGAATGGGAGGCCCTGGAGCCATAGGGGGAATCCCAGTAACTCATTTAAGTGAGAAAGTGCCATTGCAAGCCGTGGAAGCCACAGAGAAGGTCAGCTTTCTCAATGCTGAGTGTTCATGTAACTACTGGAGCTAGGGTAAATATATGCTTTACAAGGAACCACATGGATCCCCAAATAGAATGCAGGGCTGTTGTTAGTTTGGGGGAGCAAGTGACTGCCATGAAATGACCAGTGCTGACCGCAAGCTGTAATCCAAAAACCCTGACCTCATCGACCTGTAACAACAAACTGAGTGATCATATTTCCACTGAAACAGGCTTTTGTTCATTTGTGAAATGTTTATTTAGCCCCTGCTACAGGCCAGGAACTGGGCGAGGGCCCAGATATGCAACATCAGATACAGAGGACCCAATCACTGCTCCCCCAGTCCAGCGGGGAAGAGAGACTGTAACGCAAGTTGTGACCAGATGTTAAATGCTACCACGAAGAAAGTAAAGTCAGCTACTACGAAAGCTCTAGCAGGAACAGAGCTCTCAGAAAGCAGAGACATGTAAACAGGGATTTCTAGGAGTGGGAACTGGCAGTGTAGACTGGAAGTAAAAGTGGTCAAGGCAGAGACTACATGAGAAGATCCAGGAGAAGGCATGATAAGTAAGGAACAAGAGGAGGTCAGTAGGGCTGGAATGCAAGGAGAAGGTGTAGTGAGCCATGCAGCTGGACAGAAGGAATGGGAGATTTGGGGGAGGAAGGCAAGACTGGAGATGGGGACTGGCTTGGAGGCTGCGGTAGCATGATGGAGAGAAGTAAACTGATTAAGAAATATTTAGGGAGGGAAACCAACAGGACTCAGTGATGAATTGATGTGGTGGAAGTTCAGATCACTGATGCTAAATCTATTCTATATTATAAGCGTTTTTAGTGCTATACATGTCCCTCAAAGCACTGCTTTAGCTGTGTCCCACAACTTTGACATGTTGCATTTTCACCTTCAGTTTAAAATAGTTTCAGATTTCTACTTAGAAATTTGTTTAATTTCCAAATTGTTGTGATGTTTCCAGATGTCTTTCCATCATTGCTCTCTAGTTGAAGTCTACTTGGTCATTCATTTTAAATTTATTGAGACTTGTTTGATAACCTGGGACACAGTCTAGTTGTGGGCCATTCCTGGCTCAGTTGAGTCATTTCCCATTTTTTGTCTGTCCTCATCTTGCCTTACCTGACTTTTCCTTGTCCTTTCTCATGTTGTCAGTGGTCTCTGGTTCAATGCAGAGAAGTGAAGAGGTCAGGTCAGTGTGGATTTCCTGCAGTCTGGGGATATTTTCTCGACACTGCCTGTGAGGAATTATACACTTGCTCACAAAACAAGCAATAATGCATTGGCACATTGGAATCTAAGTCCATATTTGGGAAAGAAAATCTCTAAAGAATCATGACTGCAGAATGTGACTCCAACCACGATAATCACAACCTTTACATTATTATGAAGAGGAGTTTAGCTTCTTGGAATCAGAGACAAATGATTTCAGATCTCTTTTTCCCAAAAGAGGGTCTTTCCCCATTGGGGTGGCTTCCTGAGAGAAACAGACATTTGTCCTCAAAGACAAGTTCAACCTCATCTCTTAAGAGGCAGGAAATTGCAGGAACTTTAAAATTATAACTTTTTTTTATCCTCTTTTTCAAGGGTCTATAATATATATATATTTATATTTACATAGTGTCTATCTGAATAATTTGTATATAATTATATGTCACTTTTACATGTAATTTTTAGCCATATATATGTGAAATCTTGGCATCTGGCTTTTCCCAAGGTCATAGTGAATGATTACTGTGGTTTCTGAAGGAAGAGAAGCCCGTAATAAGCTGGGAATTATGGGTTCTGCTTTGCTTTCCATAAGTAGTTGGAGCATAAAAATAACCTCAGAATCCCCGTGGGTGCCTGTCGCCATCCCAGGCCAGCTCCTAACCCCTCCACCTCCTGCCCTTTTTCTAATTATAAGGTCTCTGCAACGTGGTTGTTCAACTTAGTGCTTACATGGCTGGGATTCTAGTAAGTCCGTCCTTGTTACCGAGAGTCAGAATTCTCTGGAATCAGGGCAGAGGTGCCTCAGGAAACCACCCAGGTCACTGCCAGAGAGCCAGTGATCAAATTAGCAGCAGAGAAAAACGTGAGGATGTTGTATAAGTCCGTAAAGCCACAGATTTCTGGGAGAGTCAGTGCCATTGAAAGGGAAGAAAACCAGTGATGTCTTCCCACTGTTCAGAACTTTGTGCTTGGAAAGAGGAAGTGGGAGGGGGACAGGAAGTGCAATGGGGTAAGAAGTCCTGTGGTCACCTGCACCTTGAATATAAGACAGCTGGAGGGTACTTTCTGGTCTCTTGAAGGCTGTTTCTCCTTTGGGCACATACCACGATGTCCGCCCGCCCTCCTGCACCGGACGTCTCAGCCACAGCTGTCCCACATCTGTGCCTCTGTCAATATCTTGAGAAGTTCCAGCCACCTCCCTCACATTCTGTTCCCTTTCCCTGTCACCCAGTTCCGAGTCCCACACGTCCAGATGTGACACGGCCTACTGAGTGACGAGGGCCCACAGGAGTCTCTCTGATGAGCACCAGAGGCTCCCACATACCATGTGGCTGCCAGGCTGGGGCCACAACTCGGCCTCTTTCCCAAACGACTGCCTGCCAGTCTCCTCGGACTTACTCAGCGGTCCCCAGCTGCCAGAGGTCGCCACGGCCTGGCCACAGTCACAGAGAACCAGTATTCCCAAGTTTTCCAACGGAAGATCCTTGTCTAAGGGTCACCATCCACCATGCTCACGGTCTTTTCTGCTTTCCCCGACCCGCCAAACGTCCACTGGTCTCAGGTCCCTGGGCGTCGTCTAGGGACACTGCTGAGTCCACTGTGAGAGGTCCCGGGAGCTGCAGGGGCCACTCTGGGTTCCAGTTCGTGCACCTGGTCTCCTGCTTCTCACCGGAACCACCCTGTTCACGAGTGCTCATGACCGGCCCGCACGCAGGTATTTATTAAAAGTTCCGTTCACCTAGCAAACAGGAGCCCGGGAAAGTCGTGATTAGCAAGCAGGTGTGCCTCAGAGGCCCTGCCAGCTGGACAAGCACTGCTAAAATACTTTGTTGATTTTAGAGAGAGAGAGAGAGAGAGAAACGTCGGTTTGTTGTTCACTTACCTGTGCGTTCATCGGTTGATCTTGTATGAGCCCTGCCCAGGGTTGAGACCTGCAGCCTTGGTGTATCAGGATGACGCTCTCACCACCAGGCTACCCAGTTGGGGCTTGGACAAGCACTTTTAGATGCTTTTAAAGCTATTTTACTTCTCAGCATCCCTCCTGTGAGAAGGTGGCTCTGCCCGGGAGGCCTGCCGGGTGATGCCCACCAAGTCAGCTGGTGTGTAAGGGTGCTCAGGACTCCCACGGTCTCCAGCCCGGGTTCCCCAGCGCCCATCATGCGAAATGTGGAGGGGCACTCACTCGGCACACAGCTGGGTGTGAACCAAACCGGTACCCAGGGCTCACACTCTGCAGCTCCACAGCGCTCGCAACAGAGGGGCCTCTCGTCTTGGAAGCCGGCAGGGCGTAGATGTGTGGTCACTCATGATGTTTTTCTCTGACGTGATGAGTCCGGCTTCCTCGTACTTTTCCATGCCGTCCCACAGCGTTAGGACAACATGGCTTAGAGGGCCCTGTCCCACGTGACAAAGTGTGTTCTGAGCAATGAGCACATTGTAGGGGAGGCTGCCCCGGCAGACCCGGAGGACACTCACTCTCAGTGCCAGGTCCCTCAGTCTCCGGCCCTTAGAAGGTGGGTAACGCTCACCCTGAATGGAGCGTGTTGCCAGTGGTGGGATTTCTTATATCTGCAGGTGTGGGGGAGGGCGGGGAGAGGGGTCCTGTTCCTAGCATCTCAGCCCTGGAAGCAGACCTGCCGATGACCAGGCTCCCACTGACTCGCTCCCCGACAACCTCTGCAGGAGGGTGGGCCTCAGCCCTTGTCACGGCCACCATGTCGTTGGGCACCGGGTTTGAGCCGAGGTGTGTAATGCAGCTCCCACCCCTACCCTGCATGTCTGTTGACTGGATTGAAAGTTATTAAGCAAAATTATGGGGGGGGGGGGGGCTTTCAGGTAAAAAGAGATGATGACCTGCTTTCGGTTTTGTTTTCAAAGAAAATCCCTGGGCTTTGAAACTGTCCCCTTCGAGATGGAACGGAGCCAGGGCCCGAACGTCCCCACTGAAACTCTTTTTCTGTTTCCTAATCTTAGAACTCACACTCCCTCAGCAACCATGGGGCTTATCTCGACTTTGCAGCCGCAGAATTGCATAAGGGGGACGAGCAAAGGAGTATTAAAGGGCCCGGTCTGAAAGGGAAAGAACCCACAGGTGCAGAGCGATCACACGTCCCCGCACCGTCTGTGCTCAGGTTGGCTCCAGATGGCCCCACTTGTCCCCAGACCACCTCCCGACTCTCCCCACTGCTACCTCTGGGGAGTGGACCCGGAGAAATGTCTCCCTCCCAGGCGTGGTCCTTCCCTTTTCTTTCCTCTGGAAAGCTCTAGGACAGCGGTCTCAACCTGTGGGTCGCGACCCCTGCGGTTTCCGATGGCTTTAGGCAACCCCCGTGTTTTGGTCGTTCAACCCCCGCCGGGGTCGCAACCCACAGGTTGAGAACCGCTGCTCTAGGAGGTGTCTCATACAACCAAAAAAAAAAAAAGGTCAAAATGAGGTGGACCATGGAAGTTGATAATAAACAAGTCAAATGTGAAAACCAAAGAAGGTGAAGGGGGTGTGGGCTCCGTGGTGACAGTGGAGCCATCGTTGAGTCGGGGAAGTCAATGGTGAAGAGAAGCTTTTTATCCAACGTGGTCATTCCTGCTCGACCAGCCCTCCAGTCACTGGCGTGGTAGATTCCGGGTGGGAGAGTCACACAGGCTCTCACCATGAGGGCCTCCCAGTGCACGGGGAAGGTGGCGTGCAGAACCGTGGCCCCAGAAAGACGCCACCCTCCTCGTTCCCAGGCACTCTGAATGTGCTGCCTCATAGGGCCCCAGGGACTTTGTAGGAGAGATTGGGTTAAGGATCTCAAAATGGAGACAGGACCTTGGAGTCGGGTCCAATGCCACCACAGGGGTTGGTCCTTCCAAGGGAGAGAGGGAGGCAGGGGACTCAGAAGGAGCTGGGTGGACGGAGCAGAGGGGAGATCTGAGATTGTGTGCTCTGGCTTTGAAGACGGGAGAGCCACCAGCCAAGACACGTGGGTGGCGCCTAGATGCTGGAAAACGCTGGGGACCGGTTGTCCCCATGGAGGCTGCAGGAGGAACACGGCACTTCCAGCACCCTGATGGGAGCCTGGCGCACCCACTTCACCTGTGCCCAGAGCGGTGAGATAACCCATCTGTAATGTCTCAAGCTGCCAGGTCTGCGGCCATTTGCTGCGGCACAATGGGAACCCACGCTGAGGAAGAAGGAGAACACAAGACAGGCTGAGCCCCCCACCTGGGCCTGGGCACAGTCACCTGTCCCCACTTGCTGCAGGGCACGCGACCTGGGTGTCTGCACTGTGGGCAGCACCGCCCAAGGTTTCCTTCAAAGTATGTAGTTGGTGCCTTCACTTCCATTGCTGACCACCAGTCTTTAGGGAGTCACAGGGCCTCGTGCTAATCTGCATAGATTAAAGAGCGTGGGAACTCTGGTGCAGAGTTCAGGGCCTTCCCTCCCTACAGAAGGGGGGTTAGAGATAGCTCCCGTGTCGGAGAAACGCTGGGACCTCTCCGTGAGGTTTGGCCGGCAGACTGTCCAGCACCCATAAGCAGGGAATCGGGTGGGGAAAGGAGAGATTTATGAGCAGAGGACAGTCCCCACTAATCCTGGGAGTCCTACACGCGGACAAGCCCTATATTAAGCATTCAGAAGAGAAGAAATTGATTTAAAGCCATTCACTGAATGAGCCAAAAATAATTGCCCCAGAGACTTGTGATAAAGCCAACAAAAGCCCAGAGCAAAACCCACAAGAAGTGCCTGCAGCCTAGACGGGCATTTGTCCAAGATCTGTAGCTGACAGACCTGCTTAAGCTGGTCCTCCCTGCCCTGCACCCTATTTAGAAGGAAGCCACAAAGGAGGTGACATATAGCCTTCCCCCACACACACACAGACACACACAAGTGCAGGTCAAGAGGAGTGAGCTCCCAGAGGCTCGGAACAGGACCTGAGTTCAGCCAGATTCCTTATGTGGCAAAGAGATACCACAGGTCACTGGCTCTGGAGGCTGTGGAGGGCACTGTGGCAACAGGAAGGAGGGCCAGGAGTTGTGAACTTGAACGCTTCCTGTCACCCATTCTACACGTGCTCCAGGTGCTATGTGGGGCGGTGGGGGTGCCCTCCGGAAGCCCATCCTGTGAGGGCAAAGGAGGACGAGTGGCCGGAAAGATGTAAACAGTCATCATCTAAGACAGAGGGACACATGCCTGGTGAGCAGCTGGCGGATCCCTCTGTTCAGGGGACAGCCAGGCTGCAGGCTGACCCCCTGGAGGGCGGGCTGGGGAAGACCATGGTTGGCCAAGTCCAGAGGAGGTGTGGAGAGGGCTGGAGGAGGAGGAGCAAGGAGGAAACAGCTGCTGTAGGGACAAGAGCCTTGGAGAAATGGCCTAGACGGGGGCTTTAGGTATTCGTATGCTTTGTGATAGAACATCCCTCTCCACTGGGCTTTCCTGACTAACCCACCAAGTCTGTGCACGTGCACCGTGGTTTTTATGCCAGAGTTCAGGGTGTTCTTTTTTTGTATTTTGGTTTTTGGTTTTTGATTTTTTTTTTTATACAAAGCCATGGCAACTATGAAAGAAAATTGACATGTCTGGTCTTCAAATGCATGAACCTGTAGGTTAAAGACCCACTTGAGCTTAAGTGTTCTTTAGGTCCTTTCTTAAAGTTACACAATCTTTGTCCAGGATGTTACTTTTCTTTCTAAATACTTTATTTGTTGTTGTTTTTGCAGTTATCAATAGCCTCTTTATTGACGACATTGTCTAACCATTTGTCGTTCTCAGCAACACGGGTAAACTTCTCCTTAATTATAGTTAATGCGTAATTGATTGATCCCCCTTAGTCTTGAATTCTTTCTGAGTTTTCTAGTTAAAGTCATCCCAGTTTTCTGCATGGGCAACAGTGTGATCTGAAAGGTCACGACAGAGTGGTCCACGCATCCGGCAGGCCTGCGCCAGACGCCTCCATCCCATCTGCCCTGTGGCCGAGGTCTCTGCAGCTCTCTGTGCTGTGGGGTGACTTCCTCAGGCCCATCTTCTGGCTCCATAGTGACCTCTTCCGTGGCATCTGGGCCTCTGTGCGGCTTTCCTTGTAACAACCCTACTTCCTATCCCTAGACTTCCTACTCGTTTCTGTCTAAGTCTTCCCCTGCTCGCGTCACGGCCCCTCCTCTCTTTTGAGACTTGGAGTGTGTTTGCTGATGTCCCTACCAGAGCACGCCAGCCCTGGTGCATCCTGGGAGGTCCTTCATCGCGGCTGGTGCACCGGCCCGCTTGTGGGAGCCCTTGGTTTCTTCGCAGGATGTGTGCTGTTCGCTGTGAAACCCGCCTTAGGTGCCAGCTGTCTCCACAGGCAGTCCTGCCCTGTCCTGGGATGTGGGGGCATCCCTCAGGGCTCCCTGGGGTCCACTGTTTCCGGACCAGGATCACATGTCACTCTCCCAGCTCAGGGTTTCTGCCCCTCACAGGGAATGTGGTTCAGACCCTACACCTGCCTGTGGCCCAGAACTCAGCTCTTTTCCACCCTGACCTAGAGGGAGGGGCAGGCTTCTGGCCATGTCTCCCTGTCAGATGGGCAGAATTTGCTTCCCTCTGCTCACAGGGGCCCCTCCCCCACCCCTCTCCACACTCCTTAGAAAATGTCAAGTCCCTGCACTGAGCTGAGTATTAGGGATGGGGCCGAGGAGAGAGGTCACCTGTGGGCTCAACTCCTTCCCTGTTGCAGGTGGAGGTGGAGTTCTGAGTCCCGAAGGGCAGCACGGTTCCATCCTGGGTCTCCGTGGCAACCGTGAGCTCCCTTCACTCTGGCACTGGTAGATTCTCAGCCTGGATCTCAATTTCCAAATGCATTGTCACATAATCCACTTTTCTACGTATTTGAAGTGGGGCAGCATGTTAATGGATGGTCTCCCATATCCGCTCCATCCACCGTGTCCTGGTGACCAGCGGTCTGAGGTCATGGGGCAGAATTGGAATTTTCAGTGAATACAGCAACCAAGCCCAGCTGGTCATGGAAACCCAAGGAGGCTGTCAGATCCCAGCACTTCACCCGTCCAGCCTGGACACTGCACCTCTCCCCTCTTTGGGGTGCTCCGTGTCTGGCACCTGCCAGACACAGCCTGAGCATGCAGACAGCAGGCGGCTGCCCTCAGCTTGTGCCTTAACAGAAATCTCCAGTCCTCCTGACTTTCCCAAGTAGGGACATTCTCCCCTCTACCCCACTTAAAAACATAGCCAGACTAAGTCATTGCCAAGGGCACCCGGCTAGCAAACAACACAGCTGAGAGTTCTTCCTGAGGTCTGTCCGAGTCCAGAGCCCCGTCTTTAACCACGATGCCCTCCGGAGCCTCCCGAGTGTTTGCTGAGCGGGGGAGAGTGGAAGAAGGAGGACTTCCTGTGCGTGGCCTCCGTGATAACAGGGATACACGGGAAGACGCTAACTGGAAACTGGCGTTGACTCATGTGAGGACTTTTTATACCAATCAAACCAGCCCAGCGGGTCTCCTGGCTGGCCTCACATTCCTGGGCATCAGAAGAGCTCAGGCGTTGATCTGATAACCTGCAGGAGCGCTGCCCCAGGGACAGAATTAAAGTGATCAGCTCAGCTAGCCCTGGGTGAGGTGGCCTTGGGTCCTTTCTGCTCTGGGTTCTGGGACTCTGGCGAGAGCTGTTTTCACATCTATTCTGAGCCTGCCGGTTGCTGGACTACAATGCCTCCTTTGATCTCATTGATGACCCAAATAGCTTTAAGTGGCTCTCAGCGGGTGGCCCATGCATTGTGCAGGGAATCCAGGTCTGGAGCTGTAGGAATGCGGTGAGTTTTCTCTCCGCAGGGGGCGCCTCCTAGTGCCCCACCAGGGTCAGGACAAAGGGGCTCTTTGGCTGGTAGGGTCCCCACCTGTCCCCAGGTGACAGTCTCAGGACCCTGCCAGGGAGCAGAGGGGCAGAGAACTGAGAAGGGGAGAAAGAAATGGGAGAATGGGTGGGGGAGGGTGGGAAGGAGAGAGAGAGAGAGGGAGCCTTCTGCAAGTGTTTTCCAGCCATTGATTCTGGTCCTCTTCCATGGGCTGCTCTGCAGAGGAAGCTCATTATGAGTGTGCTGACTCAGGGGCTCGGCCACAGTGCGGATGCACTCCCACTCGAGTAGGAGCCGCTGACAGGGCCTCCATCACGCCCTCGCCTGTCCCAGTTCAGTCTCCACAGGGCCTCCGCCTGGCAGCCCTGCCTTCCCTGGGCTCCAGTCTCCACTCCTCCCCTGCCCCTCAGAGGCCTGGCCGTGGGGAAGACTCTCCTCCTGCCTCTCAGGAAACCCTTCTCAGTGCCTGCGCCACGTGGGCGCCCAGACCCCCGAAGAGAGTGGCGGGTGAAGCAGAGGAAGCAGCAGCAACAACTAACAGGTAACAGCACCAAAGAGGCCGCGCGTGCTGGTTACGCATAAAGGACTTTGAAGGGAAAAAACCCCACAATTGTTAAGAAGTAGCTGTTGCTGCTGCATCTCGACCCTAATACCCCAAGAAGCCGTGTTTCCCAGGAACCCAGACACAGCCTGGCTCCACGTCTGCCCACCCTGCACAGACATGCGCAGGCAGGAAGGCGCCGGCTGCAGGCAGGAGGGAGGGGGAGGGTGTCGCGGATCCGTCTTTGAGGCTCTCTGTTGGGCAAATGAGTTTGTAAAATCTGTATTTTTTGAGTTGGCTCGCTTTGATTGTTAAAAAATGGCGCTGGGCAGCGACGTGTGTGCTTGCCCTCAGAGCAGGGCAGTTGATTGCAAATTGTGGATTGCGTTCCTGCTTGGGAAGGGTTCCTGTTCTAATGATAGCTGGAGGAGAGTTTTGTGGACCCAGCCAGTTTTGCAGGGAGAGCAGAAAGAATGCAGAGTGCTGAGGAAGAAGCCAGTTTTGCAGAGAGAGAAAAGGTGTGCAGATGGGGAACCAGAGGTGAGGGGCTTTGTGAGCTCCGCTGTGACTGGTGGGACCTTTGATTCTAGGAGGAACCGGAGAAGATTCTCCTGGTTGTGGAACTGGAGAATGTATCAGTGGCTTTGGAGCCCTGAGTGACAGGGAAGTGTTTTCCTTCTGTGTGTTTGCTCGTCGGCCGGTGCAAGACTTTAATAAAGGAATGGCCCACCATTTTTTGGCTCCACTGTTTCTTTACCATCTGCCCAAATCCAGTGTGACCCCTCATAGCCATAATGGCAGTGGCCACTGGCCATACACTACTTTCTCAGTCAGCATGGGGACGGGAGCTTCAAGGAGGATCAGAAAGTTAGTGTCCCCCCAAAATTCCTCCATCCATTGAAACCTAACCCCCAAGGTGATGGTATGAGAAGGGGATGAGGTTGTGAGGGTGGAGCCCTCATGAATGGGATCAGTGTCCTCCTAGAAAGGAGCCCCAAAGAGCTCCCCGTCCCTCCCACCGTGTGGGGACACAGCAAGAAGACAGCACCTATGAACCAGGCGGTGGCCCACCCCAGACGCCGAGTCACCCAGACTGTGGCCTCCCAGCCCTGAGACTGCAATGCCAGGTTCCCTATCCGTGCGCTCTGGTCCCATAGCCAGAACACACACAACGGGTGACGAGGTCCCTGTGTCCCGATCATCACTCCCCCTTGGGTGTGGGGGCCACCCTGGAGGCCCGTCTGCAACCACGGACACACCAGACAGGTCTCTCTGCTCACGGAGCCCAGAGGTCTGCACCAGTCAGCTGGTCCAGGTCGTCCTGACCCTGCATCGGCACAGACCGTTCCCTATAATGGGGCAGCCGGCATGAATGGGCGTTTCTGGGAAAGGAGGGGAAAGGGCAGTCTCGTCTTAGAACCCTAGAGCCCATCCGACTGGGGCGGGGGAGGGTCGTCATCTTGAGAGGATCCTGTAACCTGTCTCAGCCATCTGTTCTCTTGAAGAAAGAAAGCACAGGTTGCCCTGGGTGCACTGGGCGGCCCCGGGGATCAGGGTCAGGGTCCTCTTGGCCTTTGCTGTCACAGGGCTGGTGCGGCTTCTGGAAGGAAGGGCATCACAGAGCAGGGACAGCGTGAGGTCCTGGTGGGTGGCCCGGTCCCCATGCAGCATTTGGCCCGTCCCCGCGTGGACATGGAGGGAAGTTACACCCTCTGGGAGTGCTGGTGTTCCATGTGACATTCAGGGCGTGTCAAATGGCACAGGGCACATCACTCTGAGGACCACAGGGCAGCTCATGGATATCACAGGTTCCCCCAAGTACACACGTGTTTTAGGTAGACACGATGTTGTGACCTACTCACAAAGTGTGGCAGGGAGGAGCCCCGCATTTTCTTAGGTGATGCTCACAGTGACTGTGCGAGGTGCTCACGAGGGTTCTCCGCCCGGAGCCACCGGTGTGGACTATGGACAGGACGTCCTGGTTAACCACGCAAATGGCCATCGTCTGAGTCCTCAAGCCCGTCCCCATCGACCCCTGGGGCCTGGACGGCATCTTTACCCCTTGGCCTCTGTTTTCTTGACTTCTGCTGGAGTCAGATGAGATCCAGACCTGGAGCCGCGCTCTGATGTTGTCATTGGTGTCCAGCCAGGGGCCACTTTCTAGATCAGACCTCCGGAGCTCGTAGCCAGGACATGGAAGCAGCTCCCCGTTGCTTCAAGCCTGGAGCCCAGCAGCTGGTCCTCGGCCAGGGGCAGTGGGGACGAGAGGAAGGGCTCGGCATCTGGCTCCCCGGTCCCAGAGCCCAGGGAGTCGGGGTGTCCTCCACAGTGTCTGTGTTGCCTAGTGAGGGGTGAAGTAACGGGCCTCACGTTACCATGCGGTGTGCAGATAATAACCACAGATGTAGCCCTGAAACAAGTTAGAGTGGCCCTTCCTCAGTAGGGGAATCAGTGCCGCAGGGTGTTCGCAGCAGTCATGTGACCACCATCACCCTCTCCCTGGTCACCAGGAGCTCCGACAAGGAAACAGTTTCACTCAGTCACTCAGCTAACCTTCGTTTGAGCACGAGCTCCATTCCAGGTGCTCTGCGTGGCACTGGATGCAGTCAGCAACAGGCACTGGGGGCCCTGGCCTCGTGACTGGCTCTGTGCCGAGTGCCACTCAGGGAAACCGAGGCACGTGTGCATGAGAGATGACGTGGCCTGAATCCGCCCGTGCTCCAGCACTCAGCTTTTATTGCCTTCAGGCTTCAAGGAAGCGCGGGGGATGGGACACGAACCCCACCAGCAGACACGGAGCTCAGAGAGTCAGTGTCCTCCTCAAGGCTGACCATGCGCCCCCCCCTCCCCCGTGAGGAAGTGATGCTCCCTGTTCCACCGGAGGGACCAGGCTTGTGCCAGCGAGGGCTGGAGGCTGCTGTCCGGGCCACAAACGTGTGTCACCAACCCTGCACATTCTTCCCAGCACAAACATTGGGGTTTCCTGCGATTCTGCCCCCCCTCTCCGGAGGCCCCTAGGCGATAACCTCCCAGGGGGGCCCTGGCCCTGCCCCCCTACTGGTCCTGCAAGAGAAAGAACACATTTCCACGCACTCAGCAGGGGCCGGACGCTCTTTTTTTCAGCCAGTGCCAAGCATTAGCAGCACAGAGCACCTTTTCATCTTCAGTGACTTTATTTGCTGTCAGAGACAAAAACATTATTATTCACCAACTGCTTTAAGGAAAAGAATCTCTTAAAAAATACGGTTAGGTTGAGTGACTTTCTATTCATACTCCTGAGGGACTTTAGGAAAAAAAAATACCCCCTTCCTCACAACCCCACCAGAAAGGGCTTGTTGAAAGGCTGTGGGTGATTTGTCATCTGCGGGTCTCCAGGTTAATATCCACAGCTGCTCCACTTAGAAATGCTCCCAGGTTCATGCCGGTGAAGCCTCGCTCTGCAGAAGAGAGAAGTCGCTCAAGGCAGAGTGGCTCTCGAACAGGACAAAATAAAGTGGAAACGGAGGATGCCCTTTGGGGACGCGACAGCTCAATGCAGAAACTGTCTTTGTGTGCAGGTTGAAGCGATGATGGTAACAGCTCAGCTGTGGCGAAAGGTCTCTGTTCCCTGATATGTTCACAACCTGTCCCGTCCTGGGAGCAGAGATGAACCTTCCGCCTCAGACCAGTCCCTGCTGGAGCCATGACCGTGACCCAGGGGCTTGCCTGCCGCCTCCTCCCACCACTACACCCCAGGTTTGCTTTCTCAGACCTGGGAGTCCCCCCAAACCCTGGCGGACGCAGCAGCCTGGGGCTCGGCGTGCTGAGCCCAGTCCCCTCCCAAGCTCCACAAGTCTCCTTCTCATCCCCAGGTGCCCGCCACGCCATGCAGCCGGAGGTCGGTGAGCTGGCTCAGTGCCTGCTGGGCCGTGCGTTCCCACGGCCCAAATGGCGGGCTGTCCGCATCCTGGTCCCAGGAAACTGGAGGCACAGCCTCATAGGACAAAGAGGACTCAGCAGGTGTGAACAAACTAAGGGACCTTGCAATGGAGAGATTATCCCGGATTATCTGAAGGAGGCCCTACGTGCAGTCACAAGTGTCCTCATGAGGGGGGGCAGAGGGACAGCAGACTACGGAAGGGGGGGTGACGTGAGCAGGCAGACAGATGGAAACGGCAAGGCCACAAGCCAGGGAATCCAGCAGTGCAGCCCCCACAGCTAGAGGAGGCGAGGAGAGGGGTGCTCCCAGAGCCCTGCCCACACCTTGACTCCTGCTGGGTGAGAGGGGTCTTGGGCGTCCAGCCTCTGGAACGGGACAGGGGTAAGCTGGTGTTTTCAGCCCCTGGGTTTGTGGGTTCACTACAGCAGCCCCAGGAAACCAGCGCAGGTGTATTGCATGACAGGTCAACCTCCTAAAATGCAGTCTTTGCTTCCTGGGCATGGGGATTTTCGTCTGCAGAGTGTGGGGCCTCCAGCAGAGGGAAGGGCAGACCCTGCCTCAGCTTATTAGCATGCACTGACCCCACCCCCACCCCCACCCCCCGGTCTCCACAAAGAACTACACCAAAGTCACTTTCAATAGCTGAGCACCAGCCGGTTTTTAAGGATGGCTGCCTTGGTCATTTCTCTCTCCCAACATTTGGCAGACCAGCCTGGCTTGGTGTCAGGGTCACATGGGAAGCTCTACAAGTGCAGTTCCAGTGTCACCCCGCAGACCCGACCTGGGAGGTCAGGGACGGAGCCTGTGCGTGTCTCTGTCAGAAAGCCTCAGGCTCAGGCAGCTGGGGGACCCCGCCTGGGCACAGGCCGATCTTCACTGCTGTCTGAGCCGTGCTGCCCTCTGTTCTCACAGCGGCCTGTGCCTCTCTGGCTCTGCTCCTCCGGGTCAGGTCATGCAGAGGGGAGACTGTCATTCACTCTGAACGCATGCACACACACACACACACACACACACACACACACACACACACACACACACTTTTAGCTCTCAAGAAATGTATGACTTGGGCCCAACCTTTGGACACGTGACTTCCCCCAGAGGTAGGATTTCACAATCTGTTCCAGAGGTTGGCAACAACAGTGGTTGACAATGGTCACCTTACATTCCTTACTCCGTAGGTCAGTCAGGTCCGGCTCCTTCATCCAACGTGCATTTGTTGAGCGCCTGTTATGTGCCAGGCACCAGGAATTTAAAAGTGAACTGAACAAAGAAAAAGCCCTGCCCTTCCAGGATCTAAAGCTGATCATCTCCCCCATCACCCAGCAGTCTGAAATGCTCCCTAATGGTGTCGGCCACTGGGTCTCAGGGGTCCCTACTCAAGGATGAGGACATTGAACCCACTCTTTTCTTCTCAGGCATCCCGCAGGCCTTCCCAGATCTCAGCCCCCTTACCGGGCTACGGCTGCTGTCTGCGAACCTCCTCCAAGTTCCCCTTCTTCCTGCGCAAACGGACGGGGCACAGAGGACTTCAGGGCCGCGAAGTGATTCGTTATGGTCCTATAATCACGGGTGTCGGCCATCTGATGCTTGTCAGAACCCACAGAGTAAACGTTAATATGAACTGTGGACTTTGACCAGAGGGAAAGGGGGCGTGGAGGCGTGGGGTCGGTGGAGATAGGCAAAGAGGGGGAGATGGGGACAGAAGGAGACTTTGCTTGGGACAGAGGGTGCACCATAGGGTGGGCAGGTGGTCTTACACTGAGTTACACACTTGACACCTGCGTGGTTTGGGGAACCAATGCCATCCCAATACATTCCATTAAAACAAAACAAAACAAAACAAAAAACCTATGGACTTTGATGATAATGATGTGTCGATGATAACAAAGGCACCACTCTGGTGGGAATGTTGACAAAGGGGAAGGCGGTTGGGGGAGGGGACAGGGGGCAAGGACTGCTCTACTTCCTGCTCAGTGTTTGCTGTAGACTTCAAACTGCTCTAAAAAACAAAGTCTGTCTTCTTGGAAAAATGGCGTTATTTGGTGCAGAGCTAGGATGATTTAACACAGAGTGTGAACTCTGAAAGTTCCCACACCCCATGGCATTTGCACTTTCTCTGTAGGCAATAAGGCAGAAAAATGGCGAGGTCATTAGTGCGTTTCTGGAAGATGGTCGAGTGGGGATTCACTCACTGAGCTGGCATGGCATCAGGGAGGCCCATCAGGACTGAGTAGAGACAGTCTCCACACTCTCTGTTCCCAAATCATCCACCTTAGAAACAGGTAGGACAGACAGAAGTCCTTCAAAGACCCATGCCAAAGCCGCCATCACCTTCTCTGAGCACTAGATTTTGCCACAACCGATACTAGACACCTTCCTTTGAGAGTGGGGTTATTACAAACGGCGAGCTCCACCCACGTGTTAGGGAACTGAGTCTAGAAGCCTTCAGGCCTGGAGCTGGTGTGCATGACAACAGCACCCACTTATGATGGGGACACTTTGCCACCTTTCTACAAAGGAGCCATAAACCCCAGTCACATGAGGGTAGGGTTCCAAAAGGGTCTCACACGACCCTTCCCCATCCCTGAGCAAGGGTCTGCTCCATGATATTTTTTCATTTACTGTTTTAGTTTTTCTTTCCCAACCAGTTTCTTGGTTTGGGCCCCAAATGAGTCTTCTTTTATTAATTCCATTATGTCTTCCAAGGAATCAGGAGTCTAAATGTCAATTTCCGTTTCCAAAGCAATTGAGAAAAGTGCTTTCTTCACATCAATACTCCCTCCTGACTTGACACTGAGCTATTGGTAATTACATGGCATCTATGATCTCGCTGGGAAAATGGGCCTACAGAACAGCAGGACGTGTGGATGTAAAATCAGCCGGTTTTCTCCGTGATGGGTTTTATAGAGAGGCCGCGAATGTCCCAAGAGGCAGGAAGCTGCTCTCAGCCACCACGCCCCCTTCCCGCTAGACCAGCTCACATCCCCAGGAATGAGGCCCACTTGGCAAGAACCCCTCTGGCGACTTGTCCTGCCGAGTATGTTCGAAGGCCTCCTTTTCCCTCGCCGTGATTTCTGATGGACGGGTTGGCTGGCCAATTCAGCAATTCACTCAGTATTAGAAGTTATTTGCAGTCGGTAAAAAAGGTTTCAGGCGATTCTACTGTTCAATGAAAACTTCCGTTCTTCCTCTAGGGCTGCCCCTCCCCCCTCAGCTTTCCTGCCAGAACCCCAGTTCACAGCCTTGGGGACACACTGTGCTCCTCTCCAGGCTCAGCAGAGGGGGACCCTGGCCCGCCCCGCCTTCCCCACTGAGCCCTTCCTTCTCCAGGTCACCGGCACTGAGGCTGAAGAATAGTCTGCAGGAGGGTCTGGACCACCAGCTAGGGGGGCTGCAAGGTAGCGGAGGAGGAAGAGCTTTTTCAGCTGTACTAGACAGCACAGCACAGCCCCCTGGTCCAGGGGCGGGGCGCCAGGAGAGCCTGCCCCCTCCTCACCCGCAAAGCTGTGACTCTGTTCTTACCCCCCCTGGGAGGCCCGCCCCCAAAGTTCACCTGCAGAATGTGCTCGACAGCACTGGGATCTGGCGTGGCGCCCCCGGTGGCCCCGTGAGGACTTCTTGTCTTTTTCTTCCAAACATCGAGCTGGTGCACCGCATACAAGGACACGCACAGACACGCCCGTGTACACACACGCGTGCTCACACATGCTCCCAAGTTCAGCCTCAATGAGGAGCTTTATAGAGGAGCGCAAACACTCCCCTCAGAGCCCCACACCTGGCACGGTCACGGCGCCTGGGCGTCACTGAGTGCGTGAGGGGTCACAAAGACCCAGGCAGAGCTCTACAACTACAACACCTGGCGCCAGGGCTTGGGAGGCTGGGCCATCTTCTTCAGCTGGGGGTGGCGGGAGGGGCGTGGGAGTGGGGGACCATGTGATTTATTCTCTCACTTGTACATGGAGGGCTTGTGTTTCAAAGGAAAATTCCCAGGTGGGAAGAGGGTCAGGGAGGTGTCTGCGGCCTCAGCTCCCCAGAACAACGGGTGCTCTGCAAGCTCCGGGTCGATCGGCTTCACCGGTGCGCTCAGTAGGGCTTGGCAGGCCCGCTGTGAACGGGGTCCAGCTTCCACGCTAATACACGTCACCCGTGCATTAGTACAGCGACCCTCTCTGTGGGTGTCATCACCCCCGAATAGTGCCCTCTCACTTCTTAACTTTTTCTCTGCAACTTCTGTGCAAGCTGTTTCTTTTTTTAAGGAAACGCTACCATTCATAGAGAGACAGACATTCAGGGATGGGTCTGTGGGCTCAGGAGTTGATGAACAGCTGAGAGCACAGCGTTTCTGTCCAAAGCAAGCACATTCCAGCTATTTATTCTCTGAGACCAGGCGCTGAAACCTCCTGGCTGTGTCTTCGTTGAAAGTGGGCCTCTTGTTCTAATCTTCGGACTGGAGCTAGAGAAAAGATGGCCGCACTGACCATTTCCCAGGGGATCTCAGCCTGCCTATTCCAGGGACAGCCCACATTAGAACTGATTATGCCCCCCCCCCCCCGGGACCCAGGGAAGCCGCCAGAACAGCTTGTCTTCTGAGCCCCTCACCGAGGACCTGAAACATTAGTTGCACTGTTGACCTCAAGCAGCAAGGTCTTCACCCACACTGCTGTAAACTTTCCAAGTCACCCTACGGTGTTTCCTGTTCTCCCATTCTGTCCCCTCCCCACCCCCCGTGGGTTGTTATAGTCCCAGGAAGCTTTGGCAGAGCAGAGTCACAAAGACGGATGGGAGAACAAAGGCACGGCCCAGAGCGGAGGTGTTTGCATGGTGTTTGCACACCCACACACCTGCCGAGTCCTGCCTCCCCTCCTCCGGAAGGCTCTCGGGTGGAGCCCCGGGGTACACGCAGCCCTGCTCTTCTTGCTTTGGGCTAAATACCTTTTCTCAAGTAACCTCCAGCAGGGAAGTCACACACCTGAACCAAAGCAAAACAAAGGATCAAGCACCCCAAAGTGATTTAGGTGCATGGCCGTCCCAAGTTTTACAGAGCTGCTCTCAACAACCACCATGTCTGTTTTTTCCTCCCAGGGCCTTGAAGTCTGAAGAAAACACTTCAATATCTAGGGCCCCGGACAGATCAAGGGCGTGTCATTTGTCTCTATTTGTGTTTGGTAGGTAAATGGCTTACTTGCTAAAAAATAAAACAGATTTCTTCAAAAAAACTGCAAAACATAAAAAAAAGGCAATATCGGAAGTGAAGTCAAACTGCATTTAATCAGCAGACGGGGTGGGGGGGGCAGGAGGCAGGGTGAACGAGGTGTCCCGCGGTGAGCACGGGAAACAGAGTTTATCCCAGTGTTATGATTTGTTAATTATCACATTATTTTCCACACAGACGACGGTAAACCGACTTTCACCCCACCCTGCAATAATAAACCATGCAACAATTAATAAAAATAAATCATAATACAGGGTTAAACTCGGTGTTTTGTGTGCTCAGAATTGAAGACCTACTACTTTTGCTCCATCCTGGAATCTGAGTAAACAGTAAAGTGCTTCACGAGTGAGCAGTGGGTTCCAAGTAATGCTTTTTCCCCTTAATGCGAGCGTCGCTGGTCATAGAGGCTGTGTTCATGTGGGGCTCTAGTCACCAGGATAAATTCTAGGTTTCAGAGAACGTGACATCGGGCCCCGACTTGAGGACGAGTCTCAGGGTGTCTCCAGTGCTGTTCCCAGACGGGCAGCCCGCACGCTGAGCGTGAGAGCAGGATCACTGTGCTCTCCAGCTCCTCTAGCTCACGGAACAGCTCTCTACTGAGGACTGGAGCAAAAAATAACCTTGGCTTTTATAGACTTGTATTCTCTTCCAAGGGCTTGGCCCGTAATCTTATTAAATTGAACAATTCAAGATGAGTTTCCCCGGGAAACTTTGCTAATGGATTCTTGGAGAACTTTGAAAACATTGACTTATAAAATATATACCATATTAATGTTCAATGACCAAGATGATTATTACCAAAAAAAATCATAAATATACAACACAGAAGAATACAGTTTATGCAGTAAGTATCTGTGTCTCAGAGAGACTCTCCATTGGTAGTTTTGTGTGTGTGGTTTCAGAGATTGACATACAGATATTTTCGTATGTGTGTACCCACACACACAGACAGGTGTGCTTTCTCTTTAACAAAAGGTAAATTTTATGTCGAAAGACTAGATCTTAATTGTTCCTGCCCCAGAAAAGACACAGTTACATAACGTGATAGAGGTGTCAGCTAGTGTTCTCATCTCGTAATATATAAATGTATGAATAGTGTCACCATGTTGGATACCATCAACTTACACAATGTGACACGCCAATTATATTTCCGTTGCTTTTAACATGAAAAAGATGGAATTGTAATACACCACCCATCCTGCGGGCCTGTTTCCCATTCATGACTTACCTAACATCCTTCCTGGGGGTGGGGTACAGGGAGGCTGAGGCCCTGGGTTCCGAACCCGAAGGGAACAAAGCAGGTGGGGACACCAGGGACACTTGCTGCCCATGCTGGCCAGAGGACACACATGACTGAGATGTCTCTGGAACTGATTATGCCCGAGTCCAGGGACCTGCCCAGTTTCTATGCCAATAGCCCTCAGGTGGAATTGGACCTGAACACAGGTCTTTGGTCCCAACCCCAGGGAAGTGAGCTGCGACTCGGCAAGAAGTTCACAGGGTGGTGGTGTGTCCCACCACGGGGGCCTGTTCTGCACAGAGGAGAAGGACATGCTGGTACGCGCTGCCCCGCGGAGGAGCCTTGGGGACACGAAGCTCCGTGAACTGAGCTGGACGCTGAGGACGAACACTGTAGGGTTTCACTTTGATGAGGACACAGAGGGGTGAAATGCATAGACACAGGACGTAGAGGAGTGGACGCCAGGCACCAGGGGAGTTCATGTTTGGTGGGGACAAAGCTCTGGGGCAGGAAGAGATAAAAGATCAGGAGGTGGATGGTGGTGAGGGCTGCCCCCCGTGGGAATGTGCTCAGGGCCGCTGAGCTGTTCCCTTAAAACAGGCACGTTCGTGTTGTATATATTTGACCTCGAGAACAAAAACAGTGCGTTGACTTCACTCTTCCAAGAACAAGCTACAATATGTCTTTATGTGGTTTTTGGTCTTTTTTTTTCTTCCCTCATCTGTTGCGGCAGAAATCGACCCCTTGAGGAGAGAGCCATGTGGGTGTGAGCCTGGCCCCACGGACAAAAATCTCCACAAAATGACTGCTAAAGAAACACAATAAATCTGAATTGCTCTTAAAAGCTTCAGTGCTCACTTTCCCCACACTCAAAGTCTGTGACGTTAGCACACTTGAACAGGACGCTCCAAGGGCGGAGGAGGCCCTGGAGACCGTCACACCCTCAGTGGCTGCCCTCGGCACAGATCCGGTTCTGGGGGTGGTCCTGTGATAATGCTGAGCTGGAGGGAGTCCCTCTCCACCCCGGCCACCATTGTAGACACAGAATGCAAAAGGACTTGCCCAAACCTAGGGAGCAATGTTCTCCAACTTTGGGGTACATCCAAGACCCTCAGGTTGAGGGGCAGCCTCGGCCCCAAAGACCCTGACTCTAGACCTGGGAATCCGCTTTTTGAAGCAGATTCCAAGTGGTTCTGGAGCAGGGGTCCGGCCACCAGGGGAGAAACTGCCCGTGGGTTTCTGTCTCAACCCATTTCATTCAGGAGCCACTGCCCGCTACTCACGCCCTGTTGGGAGGTGAGAGTGTGAAGAAGAAGGCTGAAAAACGTCTGTAGGCGTGTGGCGGACGTGGTCAGGACAGCCGACTGCCCCAGGATGTTGGGCAGTTCAGGCAAGACGCGGTCAGCTGCTCATGGCCCAGGCTGTGCGGTTCATGCTTGCCAACGAACACACCCAATGGGGTGCGCGTGCTGGGTGGTTTCATCACAAGGGAATTGTGTCTATAACTTACCGAGATAAAATACGAGAACGGGCCCTGGGTGAGGAACCAGAGGTGAATGAAAGCACTACTTGCTTTAGTTTGGAAGCAACTGAAAATCAGCTCGTGCTCACTGAGCCCGCTTTGCTGTCTCTGCCCGGGTTCCTGTCCACGCATCTCGGAGGGTGGCGTCTGCGCGGGGATCACAACCAAACGTGAACATCCCGAAGGCTGACATTTTCCCAAATGGCAAGGAGGCTGCTCCATCAGATAAGCAAGGGACACGCTCGCTTGTCAGTCACCGTAACAATCTTAAATACTGACAGGACCGTGTTTGTTTATTGTATTCTATAAAAATACCATTTTGTAAGGGTTTGAAATAATAATAAAAAAAAAGCACTGAAATTCACCAGAGACAGTTTAAGAAACACTATTGAAAATGCAATTCTCGGCCCTGGCCGTTGGCTCAGCGGTAGAGCGTCGGCCTGGTGTACGGGGGACCCGGGTTCGATTCCCGGCCAGGGCACATAGGAGAAGCGCCCATTTGCTTCTCCACCCCCCCCCCTCCTTCCTCTCTGTCTCTCTCTTCCCCTCCCGCAGCCAAGGCTCCATTGGAGCAAAGATGGCCCGGGCACTGGGGATGGCTCCTTGGCCTCTGCCCCAGGCGCTAGAGTGGCTCTGGTTGCGACAGAGCGACGCCCCGGAGGGGCAGAGCATCACCCCTTGGTGGGCAGAGCGTCGCCCCTGGTGGGCGTGCCGGGTGGATCCCAGTCAGGCGCATGCGGGAGTCTGTCTGACTGTCTCTCCCCGTTTCCAGCTTCAGAAAAATACAAAAAAAAAAAAAAAAAAAAAGAAAATGCAATTCTCTGGGTGGAATGGGAAAGGAGTGTGTGTGTGTGTGTGTGTGTGTGTGTGTGTGAGAGAGAGAGAGAGAGAGAGAGGTGTCAAACACAAAGGGAAAAGGATCAAACTGTCCCTTTTCCACAATAGAAACACGATTGTGCTGGGTAATTACATATTGCATAGTTTCCATGATAAACAGAAACATTTGTTTCCATTTTGGTGGAAATGAGCAGAAACCTCTTCCCTTCCCAGAGCCAGTGTGTCACCTGGCAGGTTAGCTCCGAGCCCAGGTGCAGGCAGGGCTGTCATTTAGGGTCAGCCCGCCTGACACCCGTCTGCCCTCACAGTGCCCTCTGCCACACAAACCACACTTCCTGATAGTGCAGCTTGTGTTTTTATTGCGTCTCGTGCCAAGGGACAGGTCACTGTTCTTGGCCCACTGGGCCAGCTGTCCCAGAAGACACCCTGGAGAAAACACCTTGCCCTGACCAACAACACACACACCTCACACACGTAACCACTCACACTCACCGGCTCACACGCACACCTGCTCACACCTGCTCACATTACTCACTCACACTCACCTGCTCACACCCACTCACGTAGGCATGTGTGCTCACATGTGTGTGCATGCACACGCTGTCATACTTCCATGTACATGTGCAACACACCTATGTGCACACTAATGTGCACTTAACAGCTGGAAGCATCGTTCTGGGAACAAGCACCTTCTTGAGAGCAATTGCACACCGGGATTTGTGCTGTTTCGGACAGAGGGCCCTCCAACAGCCCGAGGCTCTGTGCCCACCTCCCTCCCGCAGGTCACGTTCAAAGGGATGACAATGAGAGGCCAGATGGTCTCCCCAAACATGGAAGCAGGCTGGGATGGACAGGAGGCACAGTCACAGCAGTGGAAGCAGCATTGGGCCCCTGCACACTTTGGAAGGCCTGAGTGTCTTCGAGACCACTCGTTTGCACAGTGACAATGTTACCTCTCTAAAAGCACGCAGAGGTCATGCCTCCAGAACGAGCATTGGAAAGGCCAGCAGTGGCTACTTCTCTGCCTCCTGCAGTTCCCTCAGCGCAGCTTGGAGGAGTTGCCGAAGCTTCCAGAACACCATGGGGTCTGTCCCCTGGGGGCTGCCCCGGTCTGCACATTCCCGCACAGCCTCTCGCAGTTGCCGCTGAAGCAGGACAGATACGGCGGAGCCTCTGAGGGTGGAGGGGAACCAGTGTCGGAATATTTTGTCACAGACGACCTGAGGGGAGGGACAGTGAGACATTTATTCGGGACAGCAAATCCACCCGAGAGCCCTTGAGCCTGCCAGGTGGCCCTGACACAGACCTTAGCTTTGCTCCCTACCCCCGAAGCGCCTTCAGGGAGGGTCCTCTAGTAGGTGCCTTCCCTTCTGGAACTCAAATTACTCAGCCCCACAAAGAAACTTCACATCGGGTAGGAAATCCCACTCCTGGCCTTCGAGGTGGGGAAGTTCTGGGTGACACTTCACACAGGGCTGATTACCTTTCCAAAGGCAGAGCAGGAAGTCACAGGCAACACCTGCTACGTAAGGAGCAGCCCCTCAGCAGATCTGAAGACAGCGACCTGGCTCTGTCACCACATCCCTGTGGCTGGGCCTTCTTAGCCATCAATGGTCACAATAATAGTGATACCCAGGACAGGGTGTCCTGCGGGTCCAATTACATGCTGGTGGGAAGTAGTATGCAAATGTGACAGCATCTGGAGGCTCATGGGAAAATGGTATATTGGAAGCGAGCGCAGGAGAGATGCAGTTCTTTGCAGGAGCCTTGGCGACGGTTTGTTTTCAGGGCAGAAGTGCAAATGAAACCATTACCTCACAGCCTTTCCTTGGAAGAGGGCACGGAAGACACCAATGCTGGAGATCTGTGTAAATACTCAGTCTCCACCGGCTGTTTGCTGTGCAGCTTCCCCTTCCCTCTCTGTTGGGAGACTGGGACTGGGAGGGCGATGCTCACACTGCCCCATTGTTCTATAGCACGCTTTATATTAGCCTCACTGAACAAGCGCCTCTCCATCTTGTAAGCTGCTGCTTCACCAGAAACAATGCTCACGTCTGTCTCCTGGTGCCTGTAAGGGCGAGGGTTCTTTCTCAGAACTAGTTATCTTCTTTCTTTTTGGGGGGATTGATAATGAATTTCCATGTGCAAAGATGTAAAATATCCCAAAAGACAGACTGTAGTCTTAGTCTCCGTCCCAGTCCTGACTGCCAGACCCTGAGCTCAGGCTCTGAGAGCCAGCCACCTCCTTGAACATCCTTCCAGAGACAGTCTGTGCACACACAAGGCTGTGCACGCAATTCTGTAAACGGCGGTATTTTCCACGCACTGTTCTACGGCTCCCATCCCCACTGGTCCAAGTTTCAGGGAGAGCCTTCCAAACTGAGTCTTATCAGGATATCCCCTTAGTCCTAATGGCTGCATCTCAGATGTGTGGACGTGTCATAGTTATTAAACTAGTTCCTTATCAAGGGAAATGTAGGTTGTTTATTAAGTTTTGCTGTTCTAAACAATGCTGCAATAAATAGCTTGCATATACATCATTTTTATGTGTGACTAAATTTCTAGAAATGGCATTTCTGGGCCAAGGGGTAGATGTACTTTTTGTTTTGATAGATCTTGCTAGATTGGCCCCATAAAAATGGCACCGGCTTACACACGCACAGCAACATATGATGAGAACGCTCGTACCCCCCACGCACGTGCCAACATGCGGGTTGTCTTTTGTTCTTGTCAACAGATGTGTGAAAAGGTTTAATTTGCACTGTACTTATCAGGCAGGTTGGAAGTCATTTCTGCTTCCTTTCCAGTGAATGGTTAAGTTGATATCCTTTACCCACATGCCTATCAGAATGTTGGCCTCTTTCATGTTCAATTGTAGAAGCTCCTTATATCTTGAGGATCTTCATCTCTTGCTGAGGTTGGGTTTCCTGGGGAGCCGACTCTAAGAGAGAGGTCTGTGTGCAGAGATTTATTGAGGGGCATTCTCAGGAACGACACGTCCATTGAACTGAGAAAGTAAATGTCTGAGGCTGGAATCCTTCCTCTGGCCCTTCCAAGTCATCCTGAAGCCGGGAGGGCTGGGCGTGGCGGGTGCCCCACATTCACGGATGCAGGGAAACCATGGCAAAGAAGCTCTGCGGGGCCAGAGACACTGTCAGAGCCTTAGAGGTAAGGGATAAGGGCCCCACTTGCCTCCTAATGAATCTGTAAGAGTCCTTTCCAAGAAGGGTGAAACAAAAGTAGGTTGACGGTTGTGAGCACGTGAAACAGAGTTTGTTCTGGTATGATGATTTGTTTGTGGTTGCCTTATTTTCCATACGAACAACTGCCAACCTCCTTTTACCCCAGCCTGGATCAAGGATGGGGACCTCCCTCTCTCATTAGGTGGCCAAGGGCAGGTGGTCATGTTTCCACTTTGTGGGAGGAGGTCGCAGGTGGCTGATACTCTCGTGAAAATCATCTTGTTCCCACAGCTGCGGTGAAATGATTGACCACAGACCCAGCAAAGATGTGTCCACAGGAAGGGAAAAAGCTGGGGCAGAGGAGCCTCTGAAGGCCACCTGCCTGCCGGGCTGCCCAGCTAGAGGAGGCCACTTCTGCCCATGGAAGAGAGCTCCCACTCACGGGGCGTAGAGCTCTGCATTTGGGACCTCCCCGACTCTGGACCCGACCCGGAAACCCAGACCCAGCATTGATTCCTATTTACCACTGATTCTGGGACTCGAGACCCATGTTCTCTTGCTCTGTGTCGCCCCGCCTGCTGGCCCTGACCCCCTCGCCTGTGCGGGCTGCGATGTGTGTCCATCCTCTCTAGTATGACCAGTTTTTCAGGGGCTGCTTTGCAGTCTTTTCATTCTTACTCGTCATTGGGAGCATGTGTGCGTGTGCAGGCGCGCGTGTTTGTGTATATGCAGAAAGCAGACCCAGAGAGAACAGCTAGCGAAGCCCCTGTTGCAGTGGGATTGGGGAGCCCAGGCTGACTGTGCTGGGAGCTGCATCCCTTGGGCTCATGGCCTCCCCGACCAACAAGCCCAGGGGGGCAGACAACAGAGAAGGGCTGGCCGCCTGTCTCCCACCGTCCCCACCCTCTCGGCACACCCCGGGGGGCACAGGAAGGGCGCTGGTCTCCGCGGACAGGAGCTGAGCGCCAGCGGCTAGCGGCCGAGAGCCGTCCCCCCAGCGCTCACCTGCAGGTTGCTGTTGACTCTCTGAGCCCCGCACTTGCTGACTCGCAGGTCGCACTTCGAAAAGCAGTCAAAGAAATTGCAGTCTTCGTCTCCCGTGCAGTTCTGCTCGAGGATTTCTTTCATTTTAGGTTCAAAAAAGGCCATGTCCACATCGATGGCCACCACCTGTAAGGAGACAGCAAGGGAGATTAGAGAGGCCCGGGCTCAGCACCGAGGCAGCCTGGGCAGCCTTCCGTCTCGTGTGAGGGCAGGTGGCACAGGGGGCCAGAGGGAGCCCGGGCAGCCTTCCGTCTCGTGTGAGGGCAGGTGGCACAGGGGGCCAGAGGGAGCCCGGGCAGCCTTCCGTCTCGTGTGAGGGCAGGTGGCACAGGGGGTCAGAGGGAGCCCGGGCAGCCTTCCGTCTCGTGTGAGGGCAGGTGGCACAGGGGGCCAGAGGGAGCCCGGGCAGCCTTCCGTCTCGTGTGAGGGCAGGTGGCACAGGGAGTCAGAGGGAGCCCGGGCAGCCTTCCGTCTCGTGTGAGGGCAGGTGGCACAGGGGGTCAGAGGGAGCCCGGGCAGCCTTCCGTCTCGTGTGAGGGCAGGTGGCACAGTGGGGGGGGGGCACAGAGCTCCGTGGCCAGTGGCCAAGCCCAGGGCATGCTGGGAAAGAAACGTGGGCTGTGTTACACAAGCAACTGGAACGGATTCTATTGCAAAGCTCTTTGCTGCCGGAGGGACCTTCGCTGTCGTTAGTGAAAGTCTAGGATTTGGGACTCTAAGGAGAAGCGTCCTTTTCACCTCTCAATGTGTCTCAGTTTTAAAAGTAGCATCTCTGAACTGTCTTTTTTTTTTTTTTTAAGATTTGACTTATTGATTTTACAGAAGCAGAATGGAGTGAGAAGTATCAACTTTAGTTGTTCATCGATGGCTTGCTGCAGGTGCCTTGACCAGGCAAACCCAGGGTTTCCAACCTGTGACCTCAATGTTCCAGAGTGACGCTTTGTCCACTGTGCCACCACAGGCCAGGCTCTGAAATGTCTTAAAAATGAGTTGACCCCTGCCTTCTTGTTTTACCACTTTGGTCTCTGACCTTCAAGGGTCAGGATCACAGAGCACAGATGATTTATTTCCCCACACCCATGAACATAAGCAATAAAGGGAAACTCCATTCAAGAGGCAGGTCTGTGGGTGGGACAGTGGTACCTAAATTGTCTACTTATGGCACCTGTCACCCAAGTCAACTGATTTACAACAGACTGGTTGGATGGACGCACGGGGGAGATGACAGCATAAACGTTCTTGAATTAGGATTGATGCGTGCAGAGCCTAATTCGGCACAAGGACTGGGACACCTGGAAGTCCAGATTTATCTCCTTGGCTTCAAACCAAAGAGGCTTTTAAACCAGAGCAAGAGTAACATCTAATTTATGCAGATTTCCCTTCACCACCTGAATTAAAAAAAGAAAAAGAAGAAGAAAAAGAACAAAAAGAAAAAGATGAGCTGAAACCTATGAAAACCTGGAGTCAGCCCAAATTGAGCAGCTTCTAGCTTCTAGGTATTAAAAAGCTATTAAAAGACGTGACATATTTGAGGAGGAGTGTTTGGCCATTCCACAAACCTTCACAGGTCAACGTCAAAACATCACCCTCCCTGCCCCTCACCCCCCACTGCTGCATCCCCAGGAAGGGCTCCTTTGTTTTGGTTTCTCATTCAGGATGGATGCTGAAGGCAACAGAGTCTCTTGGGAGAGAATCTTCAGGGAAACGAGGAGGGAAAATAATTTATTTCAAAATATGGGGAGAATAAGGGGGAAAAATAGAACGAGAAACTTTTTTCCTTGTTAAGAGCTTTGCCTAATTATTAACTGAGGCACAGCAACCAGAAATTATCATTTTAATCAGTTTTCCCTGTCTCATTATTTAGAAAAAATAAATAAATAGTTCACTTCATCATGTGCACCGGCTAATAGACGAACAAAGCATCAGGGTATGCTAACGATCTAGCGCTCTCCCGGTGTATTGCTGGGGCGAGGGGACCTTTCTCTTTGCCCCATAGTTTCTGGCTTCCCCTGGGCCCCAGACGGAACTCCAGCTCCTGGCAATTGCTCTTTCTGCCCTTTCTGATGGTTGCCTTCGCATCTCCCCAGAGGGCTAGGTGGATTGATTTTTTTTTTTTCATTTTTGTGTGTGGCATAGGATGGATTGTGAGCCTAACTGGAAGCCCCGAACATGGGAATGGTGACTAAACAAACCAGGAAAACCTGCAGGAGCCTCTTCAACTGTGCCAGGAGAACCTCAACATTCTCCCTGCGTGGCGGGACCTGACTCGCACCATCCTCAAACTTCATTCCAGCGTCTGCCTAGAAAGGACAAGGGAGAGTCACCCCATCGTGCCCCTTCGAGGTTAACCGGGGTGAGAACATTGTCCACTATGAGCCGGTCCCCCACAGTGACCGGCCCACAGAAGTGGCCCTTCACAGCCAGCACTTGCAATGTCAGGAGTGACTCGTGGCCATAGAGGAGTCACCCCAGGCGACGGTGTTATTGTGACAATGGGTTTTAGCCTAGCCAGGAGGCGGTGGGCAGAGATTGTTTTCTAAAGACACATGGCATCCCTCCTGCTGCCGCTGCTCCTCATGACTCCGTTCCTTAGACACCAGAGAGGAACTAAACTGTGCCAGCCTCGCCCAGAGCAGTGCAGAGGCCGATGTGTCCCCCCAGGGAAGGCTGGTCCCTAGAGGAAGGCACCCAAACACCAGCCACCCCTCTAGACGTCTTAGCCACGGAAGGGAAGCTAACTAGAAGCTCCACGAAGAAAGTGTTAGAACACGTTGCTCATTGTCACGGGCCTGTTCAGTTTGAAGACAGCATCCTCCAATTGAGTCACTGTCCAAAGCCCCCAGAGGCCATTGTCCTTGTGGTCCTCTGTGGTCCCCTCACCCCGAAAGGCTGCTTTCTGCCATCAGCAAGAGCTAGTTTCCAGGGAAAACCAGAACACCCCTCAGGAAGGACACCCTCACCTCCCCGGCCCTGGGCTCCTGCTGTCCCGAGCTTTCACTGCAGTCCCTCCTGGGCTGGGGATAGGGGCACCTGTCCTTTGAATTCTCCAGGACAGGGCTGGGTGGGGTTGTCCCGCCCAGCAGGCCGCCTAATATTACCTTGTTTCCCAGGATTTCAGAAATGCTCTCATTTATAATCCCCTGGACAACCCAAAAATTCTGTGGCCATACGATGCAGCCGCCCTGCCCGGGGACACTCACCGTGAAGTCCCTCCTGATGGCAAAGTTCTCCGGCTTAATGTCGCAGAGGTGTAGGCGGTGGGGGAAGTCATGGTCGAAGTGCCGCACCAGGTCCAGGAAGCTGAGCGCCATGGCCCCAACGGCCCGGGCATGGCCCCGGCGGGCCCCGTCCAGCGGGAAGAGCGCACTGTGCCCGGGGCTGCCAGCTGCCAGGTGCTCCACAGCATAGAAGTGGCCACAGGAGCCCAGCACGGGCGGGGTGTGCGGGCTGAGACCCTGCAGCGTGACCAGCAGGACGAACTCCTCCTGCTGCAGCAGTGCCCACAGGCTGGCCAGCTGGCTGCGGCCGCGCGGGCCCTGGCGCCCTGGCCACAGTGGCCCCAGGCGGCCGGCCGGCAGCTCCAGGCCCAGCGCGCTCCTGACCTCGCCGGCCGCCAGCAGAAGCAGCTCTGCGTCCGGGAAGCCCCAGGCTGCATCCTCGGCCGGGTCCTCCAGCAGGCCGGGCGGCCGGAAGCTGGCGAAGGCCTCCTCCTTGGACTTGAGGACGACCGGGCGGCCGCGCCAGTCTGCCTGCAGCACCTTCTTGCCCCTCTCGTAGTACAGGCAGCGCCAGTACCGCAGCGTCCCCGCCACGCACAAGTCCTCACAGAGGTCGCCAGCCAGCGCCCCGCCCCGGTAGTCCTGGCACTGGAAGGAAGGGACAGTTGGTCACAACGCGGGGCGCCGGGGAGTAGGGTGCAGGAAAGGGGCCCAGGCTGGTCTCTGCGCTCACCACCCCACTAACCAGCCCCTGGGAGGGACCCAGCTGCGTGTGAACCACACAGCCTCTTTGGGTCCTTGCGTAATGAAGTAAACAACTTTAAAACATCCCATTTTATGCTCCTCAGTCAGGCCCAGGACAAGGTCCTCGGGATCAAAACACCCCAAGGCAAGAAGGAGGTCCCCGACCTGTGATGCAAGGGTGGAGTGCAGGGAAGTATTCTACTGCCTGGTTTTCTGTGTCCTCACCTGTTACTGAGAGGTGCGGCCAGGTGGTAGGGTCACCGGAGAGCTTTGAAGCCTCCAGCAAAGAGGACAGCTAACTCACCTCTGCAGAGGTGGGGAGACCAGGCCACAGCCCTGGCCCTTCTGTGGGTGTGGCCTGCAGGCTCCACAGGCCTCAGGGAACTCATGGCCTCCGGAAACAGGCATTAGAACAGGCCTCGTGGCCGCTGTGCCTGCAGGACCAGGACAGCACAGCACCGGGGACGCCCTTCAGAAGAGAGGAACCACATGGAATAAATTGTGGACCCACAGGGAGTGTTTGGTTCCTGGTCGTGGTGAGGAAGGCATCCAGGAGCCCCCGCATGGGGCATTCCTCCTAAATTTCAGGGGTCCTTTTGAAGGGTGCCACACGAGGGGACCTGGTGACCTCACCACTTCCACACTGTAGTCATCCCTAAGAAGATGGTCCAGCCAGGCCCAGTGAGGGACCTGCTAGAGCAATGGCCCCAGGCAATGTCTCGCTCCTCAGCCACACCAGGCCACCTTCCAGTTAACAACGCCACTTTCTGAACTTAGTCCAGCCATCTGTGGGCTGAGCCACCACCTAGCTCCAGGGTCCAGTCTCCGGAGTTCACAGAACAGAGGTGGCTGCCTTGGAAACCCACGACAGCAAGGTAAGAGCACGTCTGACCTACCTGGTTCGGGAGGACCCGGGTGGCCGCTGGGCTTGGCCCCTCACTAGGTGTGTGGCTGGTTTTCAAGTCTGTGATGTTGGTTGATAATGCTGTGTCATGGGAGACCTGTGACGGTCAACCAAGGTCCTGGGTGCAGGGGATCTGGTCATCTCAGGGGAGGCTAGTTTCTTCCAGCCCTGGTCATTAGAATTCGGGGGTGGGGGGCAGAGAGACTTGTTCCTGGAAAGAGGTCTCTGAGCTCAGTTTTGAAAGACAAATTGCCAGTCTGCCTAACAGACAAGGAGGGTGAAAGCGGTTCCATTGCAGGACATGGCCTTGCAAAGACCTGACGTCACCAAGTAGCCCAGGGCGTTCAGGGAACCGGACCTGGTCAGTGCGTGGAGAGCGAGGTCAGAGCATGGGCCTGTGTGTGACACACTGAAGCGTCCTATCAAAAAACGCCATTCCTATGTCTCCCCCTGAGGCAGCCCCACCTGCCTGTGGGGAAGCCCCCTGCCCCAGCTGTCACTGAAGGAGGCAGCGGAGTCCCTGGTGCTGTCCTCCCTCTTGCGGGCTCCCGCCGCTCAGCCTTCCTGACGAGCCTGCACTGCATTGAGGGAATCAGATCCAAATCAGATTGAAACCGACAGAAGATGTGCCCCTGCCAATTGGGAAAGCAGTTCCGGACAGGAGTGGCAAGACATCTTGAACAGTGGTCTAATCATTGAATGTGGCCTATGGCCTATTGATTTTGGACGGGAGCATTCATGTTGGCTGTTTTCTGAAGATCAGCAGATGGAGGCCTAAGGGATGCGGTGTGAGGCATCAGGAAGGACAGGAATCAGAGCGAGGTGCCCCGGTGGAGTCCGTGACCTCATCGATCATGAGAGGCCGTTTATAGTCAGCAAAGCACATGTGATACAGTTATCACACAGCTGCTCTCTGTTATCTTCCTGCAGGGTGGAGGGTTTGGAGCATTTCAGTTCCTACGCCTGTTACGTAGAACGGAAACTTCGTCCATCCCGGCTATTCTGGTCACCAATGTTAGAGTGCGTCTGCCGGGTCTCCTGCATGTGTGTATGTTTACTAAACACAGAGACGGGCTTACTCTAGCACTTAAACAACCGCGAACTTAAAGTATAAATTACGAGGTTGCAAACTAATTAACATTGTCTTAGAGACTGTCGTGAAATTATTTTATTAGCGGTAGAGCCTACTGAAGTAGCTATTTTTTAACCTAAAAGAAAAGTAGTTTATTTACTTTAACTCATTTTTTAAAATCACTTTTCTCTGCAGGTAGGGAGGTCCCAACCACCCGTGTGAAGACAGGTACATCTCTGTACCCACATGTGTGTGCACGCAAAATCCCTGGTATCAGGGTTTAAAACACACACACAACACACACACACACACACTCACACGAAAGTCTCAATGTAGTGAAGTGGCATTTTCTCAGTAATTGAACTCACAGTGCGTTTGTGTTTCCTAGAGGTTGTGTGTGACGTGTAAACATACTTCTTCAGCATGCCCAGCTCCGGGGAAGCATTCTTAGTGCTCGCCGCTTAGAATCTCTCCGGTGTGCATCACACTTCTCAGGCCAAAACAAAGCCTGTCCACTCAGGTTTGGGAAACGGTTCACCGGGTCTCAGAGGTCATGCCTAAGGTCTGGGTTTTCTTTAGTGTGTTTGTTTCTTTTTTTAAAGGAGCGTGAAGTTCCTACGTGGTTAACCACCATCATGCTACATGACAGTGTTCCTACCCCAGCAACAACGCCGTGCATCATAGAACCTCAGAGCATCTGGCCGGTCTGCCGGGTACCCCTTCCAGACCCTGGACGGCTCAGATAATGTCCATTACCAACACAGCCAGCGCCCTCGGGAGAACAGTTGTTCTCTGCCATCAAGGGTCTCCCTGTGGCTCTGGGTTTCCATCGGAGCAAAGAGACACAAGCCTGTCCTATTAAAAGGGAACTCCGAATGTAGGCAACGAAATGAAATCACATCAAATCTAACTCACCAAAAGGAAATGAAGCCTCTGAATAAAAGAATCTGTGGAAATGGTTTTGAGACTCTTTGAAAGTGATATGCCGCGGAGGGTTAAGTATACCCAGTTGTTCCTGATGGCTTTCATTACCAAAGAAGCCACTCTTGGTCATGGGGTCTCTCCTATCAGACAGCACAGGGCTCCACACACACTACGTGAGTCAGGGCAAGTGACCCAACCCCTCTGGGACTGGGTTTCACCATCTGCGGAATGGGGGTAGTCTAAGCACATGCCTCCCGGAGGGCATTGCGGGGGATTAAACGCAAGGCTGTGAGTAAAACCGCTTAGTGCTGTGCCTGCCCAGAGAAATGACAGGCACCCACGGCCCAGCCCTCTCCGCTGCTGCGTGAAGAGCTATGCCTGCCTCAAGGAAGCCAGGCTCGTGAGTTATTGAGCGCGGCCCGAGGCTTCTCAGCCTGGACGGCCTCCTGGCACCTGGCATGGCCCTCTGGACCAGTAGGGTGGCAGAACCCTCACGGGGAAGTCAAGGATGGCGTGTGATGCCTTGTGCCAGAAGGCCGCAGGAGAGAGGAGTCCCGCAGTCGGCCTAGAAAAATCCAAAGCTCTCAGACCCAGGGTTTGGCTCTGGAACACGAACAAGTCCAGTTGGTTCTTCCAAGACCAGGGAGTATAGTGGGCTCCCTGTGGAGGTGGGTGGGCTTGGAGCTAGCAGCAGGCCTGGCTCCCCCCCCCCCCCCCCCCCGCAGCTTTAGCTAGACTCCCCTCAGGCAGGCCAGCGACGGCCCTGTGCACTGAGGGCCTGGGAACACGCCCGGCCTTGCCCAGCACTCCACTGCCTGCACAGGAGCAAGAGAAGGCCCCCTTTGGCTTAGCTCTGCTGTCCTTCTGTGCTCTGGAGTTCAGAGGGAAAGCTAATGAGAGCATGGAGGCCGGTCAGGAGACTCACAGCCAGTTTTATTGTTAAGGATAAAAGCCAGGCTGGATGAATGGAAAGTGCTTGGGGAGCCCAGAGACAGAAGCCTGATTCAGCCCGAGTCCTGGGAGGCCGCAGAGCCAGCCTCCACTGGCTTGCCAGCGCCCAGCCATTGGGGTGTGCAGGCCAGGGTCTTATTCAAACCTGGGGCATGTGCGAAGCGCCCCAGGTGAAAGGGGCCCAGGGTGCTGTCCGGGGCTCACATCACTGAGTCAGAATGGAGAAGGTAGAAAGGGATGTGGCAGGAAGGAAGGGAGAGACAGCCACATCCGGGCATGGGGGAGAAATCATGGCTTCAGACATGCCGGTGCCCAAATGACACTCCCCGAAAAGTCAGTTCACTGAGACAACAGCTGATGAGCCTCAGGAAGACAGACCTGGTATTTCAGGTCATTTCAGTGATCAGAAAGGAGAGAGCCTTCAGAAGCAGGACTCACCTGTTCAGCTTCATGTCAGACTTAAAACGACCCTGAATGGGTGCCCCTGGCACCACAATGGTGGACCCTCTAATCAGAACTGGTTTTAATTTATGAGCTGAAATGCTGGGAAAGTTATGATTAACAGTTTCTTAAATGATATGAAGCTATTTTGTTTCCATGAGGCTGCCCACCCCATCCCTCCCTCCACTTAACCAAAGGTAAATAAATGAAAAAAAAAAAATGGAGTTCATGTGTTACTTTAAAAGATCAGTATATTTTTTGTAAACAGAAGTATCCCATCCTGGCTAAACTATTAATCTTTGTTTATTATAAATAGTCTATCAGTCTCCCCAAAATAAAAGAGGGTTTTAGATGAGTTACTAAAAAAATTAATGAGCTCATGCACATTCAAGAAAATTTGAGAGAACTTAAGTGTAACAGAGGGTGGACGACAGGGCGAATAGAAGCAAGCACGCAGAAGTGCATGGATGATAGATAGATCGATAGCTAGACAGACAGGCTGGAGGGAATCAATAATAAATGTCTCACTTCCATGATGATCAATTCATGATGACACATGTCAAACTCAATTAGGAAACATGATTTGTTGTAGCTTGTACCTTTCACTCGTTTCTTAAAATTTTTCCAATCTCACTTTTTATTAAAAAACAAAAAGGTACATGTAGTTGAAAACCTTTATGGTACCCCGTTTTGAAATCCTACCATCTCAAAGGCCCACCCATATGTAAGCAATTGGATGGAAACTTTCCATGGGTTTCTTGAAGATATTTTTTAGAAAACAGACCACTTTTCACCTCAAATACTTAGAAGTTCACTGTTGGAGGAGTGAAGAAACACGTCAAAAGTCAACAGAACCTTAGGAGCTGCTATCTTCACCTTTCTTGCTAATTTCCCTTCGGGGATTTCTTCCTTGTTAAGTCTCCTAATGCGTATCGTGTTCTGAACCAAGCCAACTAAGGAGCAGCTCACATTCGGGAAGCCACTGATGCCCCCGGTGCGTGCAGACTGCTAGCCCAGCGTCTCCTTCTCCACTCACGGCCCCACCCAGCTGAGGAGCAGCCAGGCCCTCCCCTGGGGGGACAGAGACTTCAGTCACCACCGCAGGATCAGGGTCCGCGGGTCCCAACCCCTCCCTGGGAGCGCGATCTGCCTGGGATCCCCCAGTCGCCTAGCGTGAGCGCCACCTGGGGCGCAGGAGGCAGGGGTCCTGGTAGCCGTCTGCATCCGGCGCGGGCTCGGGGTCGGGAAGTCCAGGTTGGATCACAGAACCGAGCCTGAGCCGGAGAACGGGGACCCCAGAGGCATCTTAGCCCGCACCCGGCCCAGCGCCCCGACCCTGCTGCCCCAACAGGGGACGTGGCCACCGAGGGGATTTCAGGAGACTCGGAGCCGCCCCGCAAACTTTCTTTAGGAGCGCGGGCTCACGGGCAAGTGGAACAGCAGTCCGGCAGCCAGACTCTCGGGACAAAGGACCAATTTTGGTGATGTGAGGAGAAACACCCCCGCGTGCCCACAGAGGAATCAGCCCACAGGGCACAGTGCGGGAGACCGGTATGTGACGCGTCCGGAATTCCACGCACCGTGTCCCACCCAGAGACCCGAGAGCGCGTTGGGGGGCAGTGCGGCAGCGGGACCTACCAGCGCGGCCAGGATGCGCCGGCTCTTCTCGTCCGTGCAGCGCTCGGAGAGGACGTCCGGGTGCGCGCGGAGCAGCAGCGCGGCCGCCAGCACCCAGCCCGCGGCCCAGGCGGCGCAGGCCAGCAGCGCGCCCCGTCCGCACCTCCGGCGCCGCCCGCACGGCCGGATCCGGCCCCGCGCTCCCGCGGCCCGCACCATGGCCAGCCCGCGCGCCGCCCACTCTGCCGCCTGCGCCCGGAGCTCGTGTTGCGGCTTCACTTCTGCCGGCCAGCGGGGGAGGGGTCGCGGGGGAGAGGCCATGCGAGGGGAGGGGAGGGGAGGCGAGGGGAGGCCCCGCGGCTGGTTACCCGGCTGGGCGAGTCCTGGGGTGGGCAGAAGTGTCCGCGGGAGCCCCAGGGGAGGCGGTGTGCTCGGGCTGCTCCCTGCCCTTGCGCGCGGGGCGCCCCGCTGAGTCGCCGCACCCCGACACTTTCTCCACTTTTTCTTTTCTGTCTTTATTTATTTATTTATTTATTTTTTTTTGCACCTTTTTTCCAAGGCTAGTTCCTCTCTTAAACAGAATCCAACTCCCTGGTCTAGACTCCTGACTCCCTGGTCAACACATCTTCAAAGCAGACAAGATAACCGCCCAACCCCGCCACCTCTCTGAGGGTCCCGAATCCGGACCCCTGCTTGCTCTCTGTCCCTTTTCCCCCATTACCTCTCTGCTCGATTCCTCCCTCCTCAGCATCACCCCGACCCGGAGGCGCCCCCAGGTGAGACCTGGAGCGTGCGCCGGGTCGGGGTCCCGGAAGGTCTGTGTGTCCACTGCCACCGGCCTTTCCCAAGCAGCCTTCTGACTCCAGTGCCCTCGTCTAACCCCCACCCCAACCCCCACCTCAGCCGACAAAAAGCTCCCGGGTGTCCTTTCCAGGGACAAAAAAGCGCAGCACCCTTTCAACGTTTCTGTTTCTCCCCGGGGAGAAAGCTCTCACTAAATGTATCTAAATCTGCATGTAGGTCCATTCCTAAGGGCTTGGGGAGCAAGCCTCTATCGCAGCCATTACATAAAATAGAGCACCTCTGCGGTGAGAAGAGCTGTCCCTGGTTTTTGCCAATTGTCCCCTCCTCACTCCACCAAGCTGCTCCTCTGCTCCCTGAAACCTGTCTCCCGGAGAGTGCTGGTGGGTGGTGTGCCCTGAGCTGCCCCCACTGAAGGCCTCTGAGGGCACCACCCCAGGGCTCCCGCGTTCAGTCTGCAGGAGCTCTCTGCCGGCAGGTGCCAGCCCCTAGCGATGCCCCCACCCCCTGCTGCTGCCGGGTGCCTGAGTGTCACACACCCATTCCTGAGGGGCGGGGTCATTACTCTGGTCCTGACAAAGCATTCATCCTCCTCCCAAGGGACTCGCCTCCTCACCTTGTCTATTGTGTGCGTCTTAGGGGTTTCACTTCACGTTGCATGACTCAGTGGTAGAGATCTGCAAGAATTGTGAGACGTCACATGAACAAATGATCAGCCCTAAGGAAGGCTCTGGGTGCATCGCAGGTGTTCCCTAATGCCAAAGATATAGGGACCACTCAATTGGCTGAGGCCCTTCCCTCATGACCAGCCCTCCTATCCCCAGGCAACCCCACCCCCAGCCCCAGACACCAGGTGTATTTTTCCTAGGCTGCCTGTGCCAGTCTGGTCATCTCATTTCAAAATAGTTGTTGGGCACAGAAGCCATTTTAGGATGCTTGCTTTAAAATCCTGACTCAATAGCAAGAAGGCAATCTATCTCCTTTCCCCAAAATTCTATGTGGGAGTGGAGGGGGCAGGACTAACTAGAAAGGAGGATGAGGTAAAGACGGGTAAACCACATCCTTTCAAGCCTCAGCATAAAAATCACAGACGGGAAGCAGGACTTGAAACCAAGGATGTACAAGGTCGGCTTTGCTTTTGTAAGTTTTTAAAATCCGTTGATAATCCCACTCCTTTTGGCATTGGACAAAGAAAAGGATTTGACAAAAGAAAGGATACAGAAAAAAATAAAATAAAATTATAACCGCACAATGACGAGATCCTCTGACATTCAGAACTTAGTACAGATGTCACAGTATCCTTGAGCCAGAAGAGAACCCACAGAAAGCAGAACCTGTGCACGCACGCCCTCCTGCGGGCAGCAGGGCCCTGCACCGGCCAGGACAGGACGGGTGGATGGGGCTGACATCCACCGGCCCTTCCCTTGGGAGGGGGGGGGCAGGGAGGGGAGTGTCACCTGGGGGGAAGCCTTTTAAGATCACCTGTCCAAAGGAGTTTTTTTTGGGGGGGGGGGATTCATACGAAGGTGATGTAGAGGCCAGCTGGTCCCAAAGGTATTTCCCTAGAGCAACAAAAAGATAAACAATTAAGTCTTTATGTAAACAACAACATGTAAGGCTTCCCCTGATCCTCTCCCACGAGCCCCGCCCCCTCCCTGTGTGTGGGTGGCAACGGCTGCCTCTGGGGACCTGGCAGCGGGTGGCTGGTCAGGAGAAGGGTATGGGCAGAGCTGAGAGAGTGACCTGACCTGGGGCTGGCTTCTCATCAAGTGAATGTTAATAGGCTTTGACTCCTTAAATAAAACACCCTGTGAAATCCAGGCTTGCTTCCTCTACCTTCTCCTCCTGACCCAAACTGAGGTCAGACTGGTAGAAAGCACTGAGAACAGTAGTTCTCCTTTGTTTTGAAGGAGGTGGAAATTTGGGTCTGTTGAATCAACTGGCCAATGTCCTGTGAGCAGATGAAAGGCACCCTGTGTCCCAGTCAGGGACCTATGACCCTGTGCCCAGGCCTCAGGGGTCCCCCACAGATGCTCTGATACCAGGTAACCAGGGTGTGTTTTTTAATTAAGCACGTGGATGAGACTGCGTTTACTCACTGGCTTCTTTCACTGGACAGGAGGCTACTGACTGTCTTATTTTATGCCCAATATTTTATCTTTCAATACTCAATAAGGAAATGAGAGGAAGGTATATTCTAGCCTTTTCTCTGAAAGATCAGAAACCTTGCACACCCTGTGGGATTCTTCTTCACAGTTTTCCTTTTAATGCATAAATATTTCTTTCTGATTGCCCGGGTTTACACTGAACAATGCAGACGGGTCACAGGGTTATGACTACATTTGAACATATCCTTTAGGCTCTGAACTCATGTATGGAGAGTTGAACTTGTCACTGAGAATAGAATGTGAATATTCTGCTGATAGGCCATTATTACTGGGAGAAAAAGTACCATTCTGTAGTTTTCTGACCCTGATTATATCAGACCAATAGTTTCCTTTTTTTTTTTTTTGTATTTTTCTGAAGCTGGAAACGGGGAGAGACAGTCAGACAGACTCCCGCAGGCGCCCAACCGGGATCCACCGGGCACGCCCACCAGGGGGCGAGGCTCTGCCCCTCTGGGGCGTCGCTCTGCCACGACCAGAGCCACTCTAGTGCCTGGGGCAGAGGCCAAGGAGCCATCCCTAGCGCCCGGGCCATCTTTGCTCCAATGGAGCCTTGGCTGCGGGAGGGGAAGAGAGAGACAGAGAGGAAGGGGGGAGGTAGAGAAGCAAATGGGCGCTTCTCTTATGTGCCCTGGCCGGGAATCAAACCAGGGTCCCCTGCACGCCAGGCCAACGCTCTACCGCTGAGCCAACCGGCCAGGGCCCAGACCAATAGTTTTCTTACTGCTGAATTCTGCCACGTTTCTACACACCTTGAGCTCATAAAAATATTTTCCTTCCTACAAAGATTTTGACAACAACGAACCTACCTATGCTTATATGCACTTAATACACTCACATTACACATTATTAGCTCACATAATTCTGCCAGCAGCCTGGCAGGGTGACTAGGTAAATGTCACAATCGAATACTTGACAGAGAAAGGCATGGCCTCTTTTTTTAAAAATTTGATTTGTTAGTGGGAGTGACAGGTTATAGACCCCTCACCTGCTTCTAGGTTTGATGCTCTTAATTCTGTTTCGATGTTGGAATTGCCCACTCCAGGAGTGAGATTGTGAAATGTTGTATACCTGGCACAATCGTTGACACAACCCACCACGGGCCAAGAAACTTTCCAACGTTAGTCAGCGTTACCCGTCGTTTGCAAAAGTCGTCAGGAACAAGATTTTTACTCAGGCTTAGCCTTCCTACGAGTGGTCTCTGTGCTCATCCCAGCAGTGGCTCCCACATGGCAGGATGGTGGCAATGAGGAGAAGGTGCCGCCCTGCAGAAGGAGGTATGTTTCTGCTTCCCTGTTAGGGGTTGTGGGGTGAGGGAGGGTAAGCTCTAAGAAAATGAGGGCCAGGCAAACGTCCCTCTCTTCTCCACTCAAAAACAACCTCTCTGCTCAGACACATTCCGCACTTCGGGAAGGTTAACCGCATCGACGTCTGGGTTCTGCTTCCTGCGGGCATTTCCCTCGCTTTTGTCTTAAATGAGATCAGCCCTATTTAGAAAGGCCGGTTTTGTTTGGAGAGGAAGAAGAAGTTATGTCCTAGTCTGGGGCCAGCCCGGGTGGAAGTCCAGCTGGATGTCCCTCTGGGAGTCCTTTACAACCAGAGGCCGGGGTGCAGAGAGAACAGGAGACAGGAGCTTAGCATGGTAACAAACCAAACAAGACATGCCTGGCTTCTTTTGTAACTTTGCTGAGAAGTGCCCACACCGTCCAGTTTGTAGTCAGTTGGTGTTTGATCCTGATTTAGGAGAAGTAAGCATTCTTGATGGGTGTGGGCAACGCTTTAGCATCAGATGTATTTATGACACAATGTGTAACAGCTATGAACTAAAAGTGACCTAAATGGGTGTGATGAGGGTGGTCCTGTAAACCTCGGTCATCCACAATGGGAAAAGGTCCACTGCCCTCAAAAAACTGTGCGAAGCAGCTGCTTCACAAATGCTTTTGCTGTCTGGTGAGGCTGGCCAGGAATCTTTGCACAGAAGGATTTACTGAGTTCCTTACAGGACTCGTCCCCCGTGTATAATAAGCCTCCGGGCTTTTCAACTCTCCTGCAGTTGCACCACGCTGTTTGGGAGTCCACTCTAGGAAATCTCGAACCTCTTTTTGGCTTCCCTGCCGGTATTTTTCAATTCAAGTCCAGACACAGCTGCTTGCTGGGCTGTCCCCCAGTGCCTAAGGAGAAGTGGAAGCAGCCACTCCCTGGGCTGGTCTCCATCCTTCCACCCTGCGCGCTCTCTGTCCCGCGCGCACTTCAAGGCCACCAGCTTCCTCCACTCACCTGCAGAAGGTGCCTCTCTAGCCCTTTCTATCCCCCCCCAAAGCACCTCGCAGGGAAAAAAAATGTATCGTGCCATTTGGCCTTGAAGCACAGGGGGCCCTTAGGAAAGAGTGACATTCTAGCATTTCTTTTGCCCCTTTTGGCAAGGGGCAAGTGACTCTTTGTGGAGAGGAGCATTCCACCATAAAGAGTGCCGGAAAATGGTGCAGCCCCAACTGCTCACCGAACCTGGCCTTGGGTCCAGCTACGGAGGCCTTTTCACCAGCTGGTGAAAGGCAGAGACCCTGACTGCCTCAGGGGTCCAGGTTGTGACCGTCCGGAAAGCCCCCAGAGCTCTGATGCAGCGGCTTTGCCAAAGAGACGTCCTAAATGGACAGATGGCGCTGGAATTAGATTCTCCGCACCAAGGGTCATTAAACGCGTGTGGGAAGCCAGAGCGTCCACATACCCCCCCCCCCCCCCGTGAATTTTGGCTCTCTGAGTGCTGCCGAGAGAGAGCAGCGGCTTTGTTAGTGGATGACTGTGTTGTTATTCCATAGAAGAGGCTCTGCCACCTGAACCCCCCCCCCAGAGAGTGTCTCCTGGCCATCTCTAGCCTCTGATGTCTTTCACCCCCGCTCAGTACACCCCTAGGAGCCCTTCAATCCACCTGGTAACCTCCTAGTCCAGACACCCTGGACTATCCCTGGTTCTAGCCCTCTCACACTCCATATTTGATATTTTTTTAAAGCTAGACGATATTTTAGAGCAGTTTTAGATTCACAGCAAAATCTAGAGGAAAGTATAGATATTTCCCATATATACTTCCTCTCACACTTAACAGCCCCCCCCCCCATTGTCCACACCGCCCACCAGAGAGTTGCTTACGTTACAATGGATGAACCTACACTAACTGGCATGTCATTGTTACCCAAAGTCCATAGTTTACTTCAGGCTGCACTGTCCGTACTGTGCATTCCGTGGGTTTGAACAGATGTGTCACGACACGTACCCACCATGACAGTATCCACCGGAGTATTCCCGCTGCCCTACATGTCCTCTGTGCTCTGTCTGTTCATCCCTCCCTCTCCTCCACCCCAGGTAACCTCTGATCCTTTTTTTTTTTAATATTTTCTTTTTTTTTCATGGCCCCATAGTATTCCATTGTGTATGTACCACAGCTTTTTAAATTTTTTTTATTTATTCATTTTAGAGAGGACAGGGAGAGAGAGAGAGAGAGAAAGAGAGAGAGAGAGGAGAGAGAGAGAGAGAGAAGAGGGGGAGGAGCTGGAAGCATCAACTCCCATATGTGCCTTGACCAGGCAAGCCCAGGGTTTCGAACCGGCGACCTCAGCATTTCCAGGTCGACGCTTTATCCACTGCGCCACCACAGGTCAGGCCGACCTCTGATCCTTTTATTGTTTCCATAGTTGTACCTTTTCCAGAATGAGTTGGACTCATACGGGGTGCAGGCAGCCTCTGCGGGTTGGCTTTCTTCACTTGGTCACACACACTTATGTTTCCTCCACATCTTTTTGTGGCTTGAAAGTTCATTCCCTTTTAGCCTTAAAAATAAATACTATTTTGTTGCCTGGCTGGACCACAGTTTCTTTAGGTCACCTACCGAGGGACACCTTGGTTGCTTCCAAGGGTTGGCAGTCATGAATAGAGCTGATAGAGACATCCACGTGCAGATTTCATATGGCTGTAACTCCCTCGTGTAACTATCAAGGATTGTGATGATTGGCTCACCTGGAAAGAGTGTGCTCTATTTTGTGAGATACCGCCAAACTGTCCTGCAAAATGGCTGAGCCAGTTTGCATTCCCACCAGCAGCGAACAACAGTTCTTGTATCTCGCCTGACCAGGCGGTGGCGCAGTGGATAGAGTGTCAGACGGGGATGCAGAGGACCCAGGTTTAAGACCCCGAGGTCGCCAGCTTGAGAGTGGGCTCATCTGGTTTGAGCAAAAGCTCACCAGCTTGGACCCAAGGTCACTGGCTTGAGCAAGGGGTTACTTGGTCTGCTGAAGGCCCGCGATCAAGGCACATATGAGAAAGCAATCAATGAATAACTAAGGTCTCACAACGAAAAACTGATGATTGATGCTTCTCAGATCTCTTCGTTCCTGTCTGTCTGTCCCTATCTATCCCTCTCTCTGAATCTCTCTCTGTCTCTGTAAAAAAAAAAAAAAAAAAAAAAAAGAGTTCTTGTATCTCCACATCCTCACACACATGTGGTGTTGTCAGTGTTTTGGATTTTGGCCATTTTAGTAGATGTGTGGTGACATCTCATTCTTGCTTAATTTTTAGTCCCCTGGCAACATAGGAGGTTGAGTGGATTCTTTTCAGTGAACATTGTCAGGGCACATGGACGGCACAAACAAAACTATTTGTTGGAAGTACTGAAATAATTTTATTTTGGATATTTCATGAAAAGCAATGAAATAATCATCATGGCGAACTCTGAATTTGTTAGACTTGCATGCCGTTAATTTATGGTTAGGGTTTACTTTTATGCTGACATCGTTTTGGGAGAGCACCACCGTTCTGTCCGTGCTTTGGGCACTAAAGGTCCTAACTAGCCCTCTGGGTCCTCATGTGCTGTTCGCAAGTTCCAGATAGGCCCCAAGGACAATGTCCCTTCCTCTCCCCGAAGGCTGCGTTCAGCCCCACTGCTCCTGAGCTATGAGTTATCCTCTTGGACAAGGAACATGGCAGGGGTCCCCAAACTTTTTACACAGGGGACCAGTTCACTGTCCCTCAGACCATTGGAGGGCCGCCACATACAGTGCTCCTCTCACTGACCATCAATGAAAGAGGTGCCCCTTCCGGGAGTGCGGCGGGGTCCGGATAAATGGCCTCAGGGGGCCGCATGCGGCCCGCGGGCCATAGTTTGGGGACGCCTGCTCTAGAGGAAGGGTCATTTGATGACTCATGTTCCCTGACGGTGCCATTGCCAAGTTTCCTGCCAAGCCACTCATCTGCACCTCGGGGTCCATCCTGTGGAGCCCCTGTGCTCACTCCCTCCTGGTGGCCCTGCTCCTTCCTCAAGCCCCACCTCTAGTACCGCCCCTGGGGGGTCTCCGGTGACTCCCCTCCTCTGCCCTGCCCCACCACCATCTAAACACCTCCCCGCAGAGCTTATCACATTGTCTCTCACTAGTCGGGGTCTCTCACTAGACTGAGGACCCCCTGAGGGACGAGCAGTGCTTCCTGCATCCTGAATCCCACAGCCCCCTCCCCTGCTCTGAGCAGTTCTCCCAGGTGACGGGAATGGGGTCCTGCCGACTCCTCCTGCTCATCCCCAACCTCGGGATATGGAATGGGTAGGAAGTCCTTCCAAAGAATACAGATAACAAGCTTGTGGAAGACAGCACTCCCAACATGGATAAGGGAAATGAGGCTGTTCCAGGAGGAGGTGGCTACTAAATCACGACACTTTCTTCCACTGTTGCCGTGGATACTTCTGCTGCAAATGTGATGTAGAAACAAGCAACTTTCCCGTGCTTAGGTCCTCCTGGTCACACCCCACCGCTTGTTACCATTTGTGCAGAACTAAATAGAATGTCACAAAGGGCGAGACAGAAAAGCCACAGGATGACTTTCTCAAATCAAGACGCACTGGGGTGAGCCTTCGGAATAATTTTGGCACTGGAACAATGAGCAAAGGAGAAAAAATGGTGAAGGATAAGCTATGAAAGTGGCTCATAAATAGATTCATGGTTTTATGTATTTTCTTTGGTGGTATTAATTTTTAATAGTAAGATAAGTGCCTGAAAGATATAAGACTCCTCATTAGAAAACGTGTTTTATTATTTTTTTATTGTGGTAAAATATGTATAACACAAAATTTATGATTTCAACTATTTTAAGTATATCGTTTAGTGGCATTTTGCATTGACGTTGTTGTGTAATGGTCATCACTGTCCACCTCCAGAACGTTTTATCTTCCTGAACTGAAACTCTGCCTATCAAACAGTAACTCCCTCCCTCCCCCCCCCCAGCCTCTGCCACCCACCATTCTTCACTCTGCCTCTGTGGCTTCAACTCCTCTGGGTACCTCCATAGAAGTGACTCGCACAGCATCTGTCTGTTTGTGTCTGGCTTATTTCACTGAGCACAATGTCCTCAAGTTCCATCCCTGTTGTAGCATGGGTCAGAATGCCTGTCTTTTTATTTTTTATTTTTTTGTATTTTTCTGAAGCTGGAAACGGGGAGAGAGAGTCAGACAGACTCCCGCATGCACCCGACCGGGATCCACCCGGCACGCCCACCAGGGGCGACGCTCTGCCCACCAGGGGGCGATGCTCTGCCGCGACCAGAGCCACTCTAGCGCCTGGGGCAGAGGCCAAGGAGCCATCCCCAGCGCCCGGGCCATCTTTGCTCCAATGGAGCCTTGGCTGCAGGAGGGGAAGAGAGAGACAGAGAGGAAGGGGGGGTGAGGGTGGAGAAGCAAATGGGCGCTTCTCCTATGTGCCCTGGCCAGGAATCGAACCCGGGTCCCCCGCACGCCAGGCCGACGCTCTACCGCTGAGCCAACCAGCCAGGGCAATGCCTGTCTTTTTAAAGGCTGAATAATATCCTCTTGTATGTGCAGACCGCAGAGTCACCAGTGGGTGGACACCTGGGTTGATCCACCTGTTGGCTCATGTGGCTAATGCTGCTTCGAACATGCAGGTGCCCCTATCTGCGTCCCTGCTAGAACGCACGATAATAAGAGAAAATGCCAAGCGATGATGAAAGAGAGCCTTCTGGTAAACCAGGGTGGCTTCTGTGACGTCGGAAAACAAACTCTCTGTGGAGACAGTGGCTGTTCTGGCTGCAACTAACATCCATACACCAGCCACGTCTTCTTAGAGTTACCAAAGCTAGATCATGCACACACGCCAAGGTATGGGATTACCCGGCAAGAAACTCTCACACCACCAATGCCAGTCAACACCAGGAATCCAGTAAGTCTAGCCAAAACAAAAACAAACAAACAAACAACAACAGAAGAGCAAACACCGTGCCTTTCCTCCACGCAGCCCAATGACCTCAGCAACCTTTGACCTTCCTCCTTCCCCACTGCCTCCCTCCTGCTTCCCCTCCAAGGCCTTCCACTTGATCATGTGGTCCTTTCTCCCTTGTTCACTCACCCCTTCTACCAAATGCCCTTGCCCCTCTCTCTTTTGCAGAAGACACTTTTCATGGAAAAGAGCTGCTTAGTCGTGCAAAAAGCCTGATGAGTCCCCGAACCTCCCAGCCGTGGATTCTGAGAGGGCAGGGTAGGTCCTGCACTGCGTTCACTTTGAGTTGAGAGCCTTCCTGTTTCCTGCTCCTCTGGCAGACGTGGGCGTGTGAGTGTGCCGGTGGGAACCGGGGCCAGCCAGTCCCTGGCCCATTCCACCCCACCATCCCCACCCGGGGTTCGTGGCTTCCGTCCTGTCAGAGGGTGAGCATCTCCCCAGCGTCGCGAGCCCACTCGTCTCATTACGGGGCAATCAGGAGGCAGATTTCCAGGGGCTCTTTTTGTCGTCACCCCCCCCACACACACACACACACACCATGTGGTGTTTTCAATACTCCTGGCTCCTGACATTTCTGGCTGTTCTCGGAGCTTAGTCACTTTCAGAGCTGAACAATAGCCTCCTTTCTGGGTGGAAGAGTCCAGCCCTGTTTCACATTGGAACGCCAGAGTTCATACAGATTCTCTCTTTCTTGGCTCCGGTCAGCCTCTGGCCAGAACATCTGCACTGGGGAGAGCGTGTGATCTCTTTTCTCTGTGTTTCTTGGTCCCCCTGCTCCCCTATGTACAAATAATGATGGTTTTATTTCCATCCTTCCAAACCTTATGTCTTTATTTTATTTTTGAACCTCCAGTCAAAATTGTTTGGAAGTAGTAGCAGCAAGCATCCATGTCTTGTGTCTACATTATTTGTTTTTCCTGTGACTCAACGAAATAGCTTATTTGTATAACTGAAGAAAATATGCCGCTGCTACAGGGAGCTTTAAGGAACTCTGCTATCAGGAGGGCCTCGAGGATACTTAGCATTTAAAGTACTTGCTACTCATCCGTGAAGTTCTAACTGCTATTAGCTTCTATAACTTTGTTTTTTTAGATTAACATACAGTAGAACTGACTTCTGCATGAGCATTCTATGAATTTAGACAGATGTATAGATATATGTAACTATAGTACAGAATAGTTCCATCAGCCAAAAAAATGCCCCCATGATTCCTTTTTATAGTCACTTTTCTTCTTCCTCAACCCCTGCTAATCATGGAGTTGGGTCATTTTGGGAATCACTGAATCAAGCAATACAGACTCATTTCTAGAGCTTTGTCATTTCGAGAATGTCGTAGCTATGGAACCATGCATCTCTGAGACTAGTTCCTTTCACTCCGTATGGTGCTTTTGAGGTCCGTGCAAGTTGCCGCGTGCATCGATAATTCGTATGACTGAGTCACATGGTTTGCCAACGTATGACTGTCTCTTCATCTGCTCACCTGTTGAAAAACAAGTTGTTTTCAGTCGGGAGAATGTGAACAGAGCTGCTATGAATATTCATGTTCAAGTGTTTGTGTGAACACACATTTTTTTTCGAACATACATTTTTATGTCTCTAGGAATGTCATACCTAGAAATGGGATCGCCTAGCTTTATGAGAAACTGCCGAACTGTCTTCCGAGGAGACTGCACCCTTTTACATCCCCACCCACAACACCGCAAGTCCTGGTCGTTCTGCGTCCTCCCTCAGATGTGCTGTTCCAAATAGTCTTTCATTCTGGCCGTTGTGACAGGGGGCAAATGCCTAACCTCTTGGAATTGACCATCTGAGATGACAAGGACGTGAAGGGGCACCTAAGGCTGACAGACAATGCAATGTGCTTTTTTCTTTTTCTTCTTTTTGTATTTTTCTGAAATGAGAAGTGGAGGGAGGCAGACAGACAGACTCTCGCATGTCCCGACCGGGATCCACCCAGCAGGCCCACCAGGGGGTGATGCTCTGCCTATCTGGGGCGTTGCTCCACTGCAGCTGGAGCCATTCTAGTGCCTGAGGTGGAGGACATGGAGCCGTCCTCAGCACCCGGGCCAACTTTGCCCCAATGGAGCCTTGGCTGTGGGAGGGGAAGAGAGAGATAGAGAGGAAGGAGAGGGGGAGGGTAGAGAAGCAGATGGGCGCTTCCCCTGTGTGTCCTGACCGGGAATCGAACCCGGGACTTCTGCACGCCAGGCCAACACTCTACCGCTGAGCCAACCAGCCAGGGTCAATGCAATGTCCTTTTCATTCGCATTTCTCTCACATCTAATGATGTTGATCATCTTTCTTATGTGCTTGTTTGCCACTCCTATCTCCTCTTAGTAATGAGCCTGTTCAAGTCTGTTGCCTGTTTTTAAATTGTTTTCTTATTGTCGAAGTTGAGAGTTTCTATATACATTCTGGATAAAAAGCCCCCTTGTTAGATATGTGGTGTGTAAATATTTTCTCCCAATAAGGAGCTTTTCGTTCCATTCTCCTAACAGCTGGTTTCACTCTTTGCGTTGATTTTTAAGTGAAGACGGAAGAGGAGGCTCCATTTGCTCTTTATGGACGTCTAAGTGTTCTAACACCATTTGTCAAAGAACACGGGCCTGTTTCCTCTGAGTTGCCTTCCTGTCTTTGTCAGAAATTCACTTGGCATATGTATGTGGGTCTATTTCCAGGCTCTATTCTGTTCCATGTCTGCATACTTATCCCTTTGCCAATATATACTGTTGTCTTATAAAATAAGTCATAAAATAAGGTATGCGAGTCCTTCTACTTTAACCTTTTTTTCCAAAATTGTCTTGACTATCCTAATTCTTTTGCCTTTCCATAAAAAAAATTTTTTAAGTTTGATGGTCTATAGCTGCAAACTAATCCTGCAGGGATCTTGACTGGAATTGCATTAAATCGGCAGATCGCCTTGGAAAGAATTGACACCTTAACTGTGTTGAATATTCCAGTCTAGGGAATATGGTCTATTTCGGAGTTTATCGGGGCATTCTTTGATTTCTTTATCACGTGTTTAATCTGCAGATGAGAGATTCTGCATTGTCGGCAGGTGCACGTGGGTGCCCGCCTGCATGCAAATTCTGTATACAATAATACATTTGAATAAAAATCACTGGAAAACACTCCTCTCTGCATCATTTCTCCCAGGTTTTTGTCCTCACAGGTGCGTCCCCTGACCTGAGGGTGGGTGTGGGGCATCGTGTGTTACTCTCAGTGCCAGGGGGTGGCGTGGCACTGCCAGCCAGGCCAAAAGCCCGGGCTTGACTGTGCTCTTCCGGCCTCTGTGTCAAGTACTCTTTTTCTCCCATTTCCTCCTATTTTCCTTCCTCTTTCTACTGCTCTTCTTCCTTCTGGAAGTACTGGTAGACCCCATCAACTGCTCTGGGAGCTGAGAATCAGTGTCTGGCTCCTGCGTGCAGTGACATGGGGTGAAGAAGGGAGCCATTGGGCTTTTAGTCGGCTGTGCCTCCTGGTGGACGGGGGCTCCGGGCCGGTCACTGTGCCTTGTGCGTTTACTGGTCTGGGTAGCATCACCCCAAATTTCTGGCCACCTGGATTATTGGAGTTGGTTCTTATTTGGAAAGCATTTTTGCAGAGATAATTCAGTGAGATGAGGTCTTACAGAACTAGAGAGACCTAAGTCAATGGGCAGAGAGGACACAGAGAGGCACACCCGGTGAGGAAGCCACATGAGGACAGACGCAGAGACTCCACTGGCCAGCTTGAAGCCAAGGCACGAGAGGAACACGGAGGAGCAACAGGAGCCACCAGATGCTGGAGGAGGTAAGGAAGGACCCTCCTCAAGAGCCGACAGAGGAATCCAGCCTCCAGGACCCTGGGACAGCTATTCCTGCTGTTTGTATGCCCTCCACGGTTTGGCAATTTGTTAGGAGCGCCCGACGAATCTATAATATCCATGTAAATAAATTACTTGGGTGGGGGGGAAACAGTCTCAAGTGTGACTGAGTGTGTATACGATCATGAGAGAGAAAGAACTTCCACCTGTGTTGGATGCCTGGAGTTTTTCTTCATAACCTTCATTATACAATTTAATTTAAGATTTCAAAGCAGATGGGCCCAGGGAAGGTCATACGCTGTATTTAACTAGGACTGAAAATCACAAAGCCACATCAACCTTCATTTGAAAACCTTACTTGGGGCACTGAAGGTGCCAAATGTCTAAATGCAAACAGAAAACTCCGTCGCACACTGGACATTTCCCTGTGCATATGGCTACGGGGCTATTCCCGGAGGAGAAACTGGATTTCCATCTGCATTTGCAGATTCTGCATGGTCATGACACAGAGCACCAGCACGCACAGGGTGCTTTGCCTGTCTCTCCTAATCCTGCATGTTGGCACAGGTGACTGTCACCTGAACACACAGAACTCTGGGTACCTGCTGTACATTAGCCGGCTTCAATTTTCCTTTGCTGGTCCAGGGCTTTGAAAGTTGTTTACGTTTTGACACAAGATAGGATATTTTTTTTTCCTCACAAGAAAACATGCTGGGAAAATAGTTTCAAAATGCTGATAAAAGGAAAACAAATGATAATTTTATTTCAATCCCCAAATCGAGTCTTCCCTTCTCAAAGAAGAAAATAAAAGGAAAATAGAAAGTCCATCAAAAAAAGGAAAATTGATCCCTGATCTCCTAACCATCCTGAAGTGCATAAGGAATAAAACCACCCTGGTTTAGAAAGAGGTGAAGACATAAAACTCACTGATAACCAAATAAAGTAGGACGGTTGTTGGGGCACAAATCAACTGCGAGGTCCCGGTAGCAGGTATACCTTTTGGCGAACACACATATTTTTACTATGTTTTATACCCTTTATTTTATTTTTATTTTTTATACCCTTTATTTTAAATCAGAAGTAACTGGCAATGAGTGTGTGCTTTTAATTTGACTCAGCATTTGGTTCCTTTCTACATAATCAGTGTAAGCCAGGGAGTGGGGGAGGGGGGAGTGGGCTTAAACATGACACCATTTTTTCTTGATTCATTAATACATTTGGGTATTTTTAAAAGATATTGAGAGATGAGTCATGGTATTCTCACCGCTATTCAGACATGTGGCCGCCAAACTCTACCTCCAGTAAAAGAAATATATTTAGATAGATAGATAGAAAGATAGATAGATACATAGATATGGCTAAGAATCCCTGCAGTCAAACAGAGGACAGACAGACTGTCCCTAGTGCCCAGATATGCTGACATCAGACAAAGCCAGACCCTCAGTCTGTGATACCCCTTCTTGGCACGTGGATGCTTACTCCGCTCCCACACTCTCGTTGACCTTTGTAAAAAGCCCATAATAGCAGTGGGAACAGTAATACCTTACATCTTGAAGCTCTTCCAAGCTCTTTGAACTTGGAAGTTTTTGGTGCAGTCAAGGTAGATGTCACTGAATTAGAGGAAATTGCAGGGAGTTTATGAATGCCCTGAACTGACTTTCTCTAATTAAGGGTGGAGTCATCGAGTGACGTTGCTGAGCAGACGCAGGAAATTGTAGTTTAATGAGTGGCGGCCCGATTCTGTGACAACTGGTGTTGTTGTTCAGTCTCTGGTTGTTTATTTTGGGATGGGGGGGTCACTGGAGTACTTAGAATTTTCTTCACAGTAGTGATGGAAAAGACGACAAAAATGTAATTCAATTTGCTTTTCTTCATCTCCCCTGACGGCCCACTCACATTTCTCTGCACCACCAGATTCTTGGACAAAAGTGCCACCCTGGAGACCATTAAGTCAAGAAGTAGGTAGGTACCAAGTACAGGGGTAGCTTTTGTCTTGAGGATAGAAGCAGTTCTGTTTCTACAAAGGTAGGGACAAAGTTCCAACCAGACCCCAAAACTATGGAGAAAGAAGGAATGGGTAGCTTCTGCTGTTTGCTCACGGCCACTTTCCAAGTCTGTCACTAGTGAGCCAGCGTGACCTGCCATCTGCTTTTTAAAAGCCTCTCCCCCTCCATGCCCAGTAGGACGGGCCAGGTAGGGCCCCCCAACCAGGACAAGCCTCAGGGGCCTGCCCTGCCCCCAGCCCTGTTCTCTGGGGCTCCCCCAGCACCAAGGGCCATGCTGTGAGCTGTGTGGGACGCTGATTGCACAGGGGAGGAAGCCCGCAGCAAGTGGGCCTGTGGCCTCTGGACAACTTGGGACCCACGCGCTCTTCCCAGCTGGGGAACTTGACTCCTAACAGTGACTTATCAAATCACTCATGTTCTCCGTCGAGAAAGTTCAACCTGAGTCAGAAAATGAACTTCTCAGTGTCCAGGTAAGTGGAAGCAGATTGTGGAGCTCAGGAAACCGAAGCATGAGTGACGTGGAACCCAGGGTAACGGCTGGGGCACCGACGTGGACCCTGGGGTATATAACTGCTGGGGCACCAACGTGGACCCCTGGGTAATGGCTGGGGCACCGACGTGGACCCCGGCGTAACCACTGGGGCATCAGAGTGGATGCTAACCACCCAGCGCCGTGCAGGCGCCCCGACTCCATGGGATGCTCTCCTGGAGCACCTGTGTGCTTCTCTCCCTGGGTGCGTAGCCTCATTCAGGGCTCAGAGGACACAGTCATCACGGTCCTGACCTGCAGTGATGTGTAACCAGTGAAGGGCTGGGTGGAGACTCACAGACAGAACAAAGGGAGGAGGCTGGGCTCAGTGGGGAAGCTGCCCCACCTCTCCCAACTCATAGTCAATCTTATTTTTTACACACCTTTCTGGACTGGGGGTGGGGAAACATGAAGCTGTTTGTTAAATACAGAAGTGACTGCCCACAGAGTGGCACCCTGCCCTGGGCAGAGCACCCCTGCTCTGGAGAAAGGGATGCTGGGCAGAGAGCAAACCCTCACCTTCCAGGAAGGAAGATACCGTGGCTCATGGAGGCTCCACATGGGGGCACACGGGGGCGATGGAGGGAAAAGTGGGAAGTGTGCGTCCAGGGTCACTGGGAGCCCACAGTAACCCTGGATCAAACCTCACGCTCCCCTGGGGTCCTGGCGTCGGGGACAGTGAGCCCACAGCCAAAATGCCAGAGAAATGGAAAACTTCACTCTCAGCCTTTTCATCTCCAAGGGCTCCCCGGTTCCGAGATAGTGGGGTGGGGTGTATGATGGACCTGCTGACCGCCAAGGTCCTGCAGGTCAGAGGGGACATACACATTTGGGGTGGGCAAGTAGGGCCGCTGAGGCTCTGGGGAGGGAAGCCCGGCCAGAGAGACTCCTGAGCCCGCCTCAGGACGGACTAGAAGTCCCCAGCCACTGCGGCCAAGGCCACCGGGAGGCCACCTGCCGTGCTCCCTGCTGGCCCTGTCTCTGCTGTCCTCCTCACACGTCCTGATCAGCAAGCCTTCCCTCAGCCCCCCCAGCCCCCCCCAGCCCCCATCCATTACCCACACTTCTCCAGAGTGGACGCCGTGCCCAGGAAAGCTCAGTTTTCCAGGGTGACAGGTGCACCTGTGGTCTGTGTGTTGACTTGAGCTTGGTTAAACAGAACAGACTCGGATTCCGGAGACCCGGCTCTGTGACTCATGCTGGGACTGAGAACTGAGGTAACTGGAAGCACAGTCTAATGTTTTAGGAGTGGCTCTGTCATCTCTAGTAACTTTCATAATGTTTCTATTTCTCAAATTCTCTGAATAAGTAAAGTGACCAATTTTTTTACAATGAAAAGGAGGACAAAAATAAATTGAAGAAAACAATATTATAAATAAAAGAAACATTTTATTCATTGCAACAATAATACACTATAATATGATAAATGCATAATAAAACACTTATAATATTTTATATTGTAATTATGCTTACATGTCTATTAATTTTTAATAATTGTAAGAAAAAAGTACTCATTTAGATACAAATACTACGTCATATCACACGCAATGGATCGACTCTGCATCGATCAAATATGGACATTTACAGATTAGTCTTCCAATATCAAAAAGGAGAACATGTAGGAGGATACTTTTCAAGGGAGGACAAGACTTACAAAAGAAGGACTGTCCTCCCTAAAGGAGGACGATTGTTCACCTTAGTTTATATTTCTCAAATTCTCTGAATAAGTCACATCACAGCTCCTTCCGAAGCAACCAACCTCTGGTCAGCCATTCTCGTATCGCTTTCTTCGTTTTCTCTGACAGTGTCCCTGTTCCCCAGAAACCCAGCAGAGAAGAGAAACCTTTTTACTTAGTTTCTTAGTAAGCCAAGAGCAGATGTGTCCCTGCTGAGCCATCCGCAAAGCATCTTTCACCCAAGAAACAAACAAAAATAAATAATTGCAGCGCCACCTGCTGGGCATCCTGAGCTGCGCACACTTAGGTTTAAACATTAGTTCCTGTGCAACACTTCATAGCAGACTGAGATACCTGTGCGCAGGAGACGACTTCTAAAGCAGGGCTCTGACAGTCTTGAGCGAGCCATTTCCCAGGTGCTCAAAGTCCCTGTGTGCTCCCCTCCAGCGCAGATAGACTCTGCGGCAGTGAGAACTACCCGCTGTCCCCCTTCCTGCCTTCCTGCTCTCTTTTATGAGACACTTCAGTGCGGGGGCACTGAAGGTCCGTTTTCCCCCAGATGCATAGGTTGAGACCTGATCCCCAAGGTGATGGCATTTGGAGGTGGAGCCTTTGGGAGGTGATTAGGTCCTGAGGGTGGAGTCCTTGTGAATGGGATCAGTGCCGTTATAATAGAGAGCTCCCTGGTCCCTTCCACCAGGAGAGGGCGCAGCAAGAAAACTGCTGGAGTCTTTGAACCAAAAAGTAGGATCTCACTGGATGCTGAGTCTGAGGGCACCGGGATCTCAGACTTCCAGTCTCCAGAGTGGTAAGAAGTAACTTTCTATTGTTTATAAGCTATCCAGGCTACAGTATTGTGTTACAGCAAGCAGGGCAGACCAGGACACTCAGTACCGGGCACTGTTCTAAGTGCTGTGTGTTTATTTACTCCTTATACAAAAGACCACAGTACAGTATCAGGGAACACCTCTTTAACCAAGCATATCTGTCACTTATATATTTGCATTATGTATTTCTAGAGGAAGGCGGTAGGAAGTTTTACTTTGTGATAATTAACATTGTGTTTCCAAGTAAAAGTTCTAGAATCAAGAGTAAATTTTGTACTTTCGTACCTTTTATTCAGATTTGTAAGAGGAATATTACCTTTTGTCAAATGATTATTATGTACTGTAAATGCATATTCATGTTTTACTTGAACCCAAGCCTCCTCCTTGCTCTCACTTGTCGAGAGCTTCTCTGCTAATTTATTTCTTACCACCAAATTTTGATCACCTTTACAGACAATGAGTTATAGTTTCTACTCTAAATCCCGCCCCCCCCTTTTTGCTCTATATTTCACTGAACCCTGTCTCATTCTAGCAATCTCATTTATAGATACCTGAAAAGAACATCACCTACCTCATCCACATGGAGCAGAGGAAGGACCCCGAGTCCACAGCCATGCAGAAGTGATGAGAGGCTGAGAACATGGCCCAGAGGGGCATCGATGTGGCCGCTGCTCCGTTACCATGCACTTTAAGGACCTCACTGAGGCCAAAGCCAAGGAGGACAGCATCGTCTCATGCCTGACATCGGGAGGCAACATAAAGGGAAGCAACTCCTCTGGCCACATTATCATCTACATGGACAAGGGAGTCGTTTTTGTCCAGGATAAGAAGACCTGGACCTCCCTGCAGAGCCTGACTGGCATGGCCGAGTAGACTACGGCAGGCCTACAGCAGGCTGGACACTTGCACCTCAAAACACATAGGTCCAGAATTCCAAGGAACACTCACCCAAGTCCACCTGATGCAAAGCAAGGACTCAGCGGGACACAATGGGCCCCTGCTTGTGTACCTCACGGGGGTCTGGTTCTTCCAGGTGGTCTTGGGTGGGCCTCCCTGGAGTTAGACCAGACCTCCGGTCTGCCGCTTCTGTTCTTGAGTTCTGCTAAGAGAAGGATTTAGAGCCAAGAACACAAATTATAAGATATTTAGAAAGCCAGAAAGGTGGAAAGAAGTGAGCTGGCTGAGCGCTGCGAGCTCAGCAAACAAGCTTCAGAGGCAGAAGGGCCCTTGGGGCTTAGAGAAGAAAAGCAGAGCTAAGGGGCCTGGAGGTCAGGGTGGACACACAGGTGCTCCAGAGAGAGAGCGGGCCCTGGGCACAGAAGGCGGGGAGGCGCAGGCATGCTCAAGAAGGAGCATCCCACTTCCTTCTTCACTGCATCCCAAATAGGGGTTTCTGTTGACATTGAATTGTCCACAAAGACTATATAGGTTGACGTCTGCCTTCGTTATGAATTCTCAGGATCATTGAATCAGAATGGGAACATTGGTAATGGTGTTGAACAAAGGTTTTACGAAATAAGTGCCAAAGCTCCGTGAAATGGAAGTCTGTGTGATCTGCAGAATGTGCAACCCGCAGGAGACCACGAGGTGGGACCTTCATAGCCGGAGGGCTCAGCGGTGGGGTGGATCCCCGACTCCGGACCTCAGAGCCTCATCAAAGGCCACCCGTCCGACCCCAACGCTGGGCACCCGTCCCAGAGACCAGGTCGGCGCGAGCAGAGGGCAGGAAGGGAGGGCACCGCCCTGGAGTGCGCTCGCCGAGTGCTCAGCCCGGGGCCACGGCCCCGGGGCGGGGCGAAGGCGGGTGGGCGGGGCCAAGCCGGCTCCCCGGAAGCGGCGGGAGCGGTGGGCGGGGCGGGCCCGCCGGGGGCGGGGCTGGGACACGTGAAGCGGCCTCGCGCAGCGCTGCGGGCTGGTGAGCGGCCTTCCGTGGCGCGCCGGGCGGGGTGGCTCCGGGGCTCCGGGAGCTGCGCGTCGCTCGCTCACTCGGCGGGTGCGGGGGGCCGAGGCCGGGGCGGGCCGGGGGCTCCAGGCCGCAGCCTGGCGGGAGCAGCGGCGGCCGGGCGTGCGCGGCGGGCCGGAGTCGGGCCGGGCTGCGGGACCGGAAGCGAGGGTGTAGTGCCCCGGCCGGGCCCGGGCGGCCGCGGGGAAGGGGTCCCCCGGCTGGCCAGGCCCGCAGAGCCCCCCGGGGAGCCCCAGCTCGGTCGCTGGACGGCCCGGCCCGGGGGGCGGAGGCCCGGGTTCAGGGGGTCTCCAGCCCCCGCCGGCATCCGAGGCTGCAGTTTGCAGCGCGCGGGGCCGAGCGGGTCGGTCGCCCCATCATCATCAGCCTGTTTTCCCACCTGGAGAGTGGGGGTGATCCCTGGTCCCGCGTCGCGGGCACCCATGCCCTTGACACCTAGGCCTTGCAGACAGGGCCACCAGCCCTTCCCTCCACCCCCGGGGACGTCCCCCTGGAACTGAGTCGGTGCAAGCACGTGGAGACCCTGCACCTGCACTGGGACCTCCCACTGCCACCTTACTCGTCCCCGGTGCGTGCACAGAGGGGGGGAGAGGAGCTTCTGGAGAAGGGTGTGTTGGGGGATAAAGCTGTAGATTGGGCAAATTGGAGGTTCCCGCCCGCTTTAGTAGGGGTTTTTGGGTTGGTTTGTTTTTGCAGAGACTCGAAGTCATGATTCGGGTAGTTATGTACTGTCATCTGTGCCAGGAGTTCATGGGGACAGGGTTGATTTGTCTGTATTGTGCGTGGTTGCAGGGGCAGCCAGGGTCCTTCCTCCTTCCAGGGTCCTTCCTTCTTCCCTTTCTGGCAGTTTCGCTATTGAAATTGGTGTGTCCCCCCCCCCCCCCCCGAACTTTCGCTGTCAAGAGGGCAGTGAAAATGGTACTTATTATTATTATTATTATTATTATGTATTTTTCTGAAGCTGGAAACGGGGACAGTCAGACAGACTCCCGCATGCGCCCGACCGGGATCCACCCGGCACGCCCACCAGGGGGCGACGCTCTGCCCACCAGGAGGCGATGCTCTGCCCCTCCGGGGCGTTGCTTTGCCGCGACCAGAGCCACTCTAGCGCCTGGGGCAGAGGCCAAGGAGCCATCCCCAGCGCCCGGGCCATCTTTGCTCCAATGGAGCCTTGGCTGCAGGAGGGGAAGAGAGAGACAGAGAGGAAGGAGGGGGTGGGGGTGGAGAAGCAAATGGGCGCTTCTCCTGTGTGCCCTGGCCAGGAACCGAACGCTCTACCGCTGAGCCAACCGTCCAGCAGATGGTACTTATTTTGAAAGCATATGTGCGTTTCTTCACTCCAGCACAGCGTTTTTAAACTTAACAGGTTGGGCTCTGCAGGTCCCAGTTGGTGGAGGGGAGGACAGGAGTAACCCAGCCCTGGGAGTGTGGGAGAGAGTGGGAGGGAGAAAGTGGACCCGCCCAGCCTGCTTTGGCTGATCAGAAAGCAGTGCAGAGAGGTTGCTTCTGGCCCAGCCCTGGTGAGTCAGCTTCAAAGTCCAGTCTCTACCCTGCTTTAGTGAAAGGTGAGATTTAAGTCATTACATCTTTGAGTGGCTCTAAGGGAAGATCATGACTTAATTGGGCTGTAAAGAACATAATATGAACGAGAATATACTACAGTCAGTTTGGGGTTTGTCATATTTGATGACTAGGAACCCAAATAAAAGAATAAGAGCGCCCAGTGTAGGGTATTGTCATAGCTTCCTGTTTACATTTTTGGTGGCTAGCTGTATGGCAGTTTGACTGATGAACGGCCATGAAATCCTCTACAGTGGTCATCTTGCTAGTCTCTCCCAGCTGTGAGCCTCAGCTGACAGCATCTGCGTTGGATGGGAGGTTTGTGACTACTCTGTGACCCTAGGCTGGAGGAAGAAGGAGACCCTGGGAGTAAGCTGTTTGCTCTCCTGTCCTCACTGAACTCACGCTGTGCAGCTCAGCTTCCCCGGCCACTGAGCTGAGCAGCTGCCCCCCTTCATGTCACAGTGGACACAGTCACTCCTCTGTTCAGAAATTACTTTGGAATTCGGTCCCACGCAAAACAATGCTCTTTAACCTTGGGGTGTGTGAGTGCCCAGGTATCAGCGCCACCTGGACGGGTAGGACCTTGTGCGTCTGTCCACGCTGCCTGTTGCTGTGGTATAGCTGAGCCCTTTGCTGCCGCTTGAGATGGGAATTGTCAATTGCAGGAAGGAGATGGGAGCACTTTTGAAAGCCACAACACCAAAGTCGTTTTTGGTTCATGTCTATTCCAAATTTTAAAGGCGACCTGTCAGATTTCTTTCCCTCATATTTGTGGGGTGCAGCGGGTGTGCTGGGTCTCACACCTGAAAAACGGGGTGTTAGAAAATGCATGGGGGGGGGAGTTAGATGGCGTTGTTTATCCCAGTCAGGCCTTTGGGGAGGAGGGTTCGCATATTGCCTTTGGCAGTTTCTGGACTCATTGTCAACTTCCTTTATTTTTTTTCTTAATTTTATTATTATTCATTTTAAACAGAGAGAGGGAGAAGGGGGGAGGAGCAGAAAGCATCAACTCCCATATGCGTCTTGATCAGGCAAGCCTGGGGTTTTGAACTAGCAACCTCGGCATTCCAGGTCTACGCTCAATCCACTGCGCCACCAGAGTCAAGACAGATTGTCTTTGGCTGTGTTGTGCTGTTTGTGGCTGTAAGGGGCAGGCCATGACGTTTTTGCTGGGATCCTGGGACTGGTTATTGCTTTTGCGGTCATAGCAGGTGAAAAGTCCTCTGTGCTCAAGAAAGTGACTGTAAGTACTGACAAGTCAGTGTTGCTGGGGAGTGCCTACGTTTCCTTTTCATCACATTGTCTTCAGCGTGGGGGCCCTCCTGCAGGACCTGCCACTTCAACACAGTGCTGGGCCCGTTTTCTTTTGGAGAAAGGATGGGCGATCAGCCTGCGCCTCTAACCACATTCCAGAGCTTTCATTTCGTTTCTGTTGCTGCAGTCACTTCCTGGAATCCTCGTGACCGGGGCAGGGCACTGCTGGCTGGGAGGGCATGGCAGGGGTTATGACCCTGAGCTAGTGGCTTTCCTTCAGTCCTGCCCTAACTGCGGGACTAACAGGTCGCTCCTTCCAGGAATCTCCCGGGTCTGTCCTCTAGCTGGAAGATGTCAGTGCTCACTACCCTGTTTAAGTATGTGGATGAGAACCAGGACCGCTACATTAAGGTAAGGGAGCACTTATTTGCTCTGGAACATTTAAAATCCAGTTTGATCCCGTGGGGCTCAGGGACACAGATATGAGTTACGCTGATTCAGTGAAGGGTACAAGACAGACAGACATGCACAGTCTCCCTCACATGCACAGTCTGAGAAAGGAGCTCACAGCAGAGAGCGCAGTAGGGGTTGCCCAGGGCTGGAGGGGCGTGGGGACATGCTGGGCAAAGGACACAAGCTCTCTCGTCCTAAGATGAGTAACTTCTGGGGGTTAATGTACAGCCTGGTGACTGTAGTGAAGAAAACTTTATGGTAAACCTGAAATTTGCTGAGTGTAGCTGTTGTGTTTTCACAGCAAAAAAAAAAAAAAAAAAGTAAAAAATATGTCTATGTATGTGTATATATATGTATATGTGCCCAGGGTGGGGCAAAAGTAGCTTCACAGTTGTTCCTATTAAAAATAATACAGTAATAATAGTAATAGAAGAATAAACCTGTCTCATGTGCTCACAGCGGTGAGCCTACTTTCTTTTGCCCTGCCCTGTGTTTGAGACAGCTTTTCTTGTACTTCCTTGTTACAGTGGAGGAGTTACATTTTTTGGCTTTTGACAAAGTTTTAAACGTATATTCCTATAAATAGTAGAGCAAATCTGAGATTTTTGTTTCACATCCATCTCTAATGTCTTGTAGTACAGATTAGAAGACCTGTTTTTTTTTTTTTTTTTTTTTTTTTTTTTTTCATTTTTCTGAAGCTTGGAAACAGGGAGAGACAGTCAGACAGACTCCCGCATGCACCCGACCGGGATCCACCCGGCACGCCCACCAGGGGCGACGCTCTGCCCACCAGGGGGCGATGCTCTGCCCATCCTGGGCGTCGCCATGTTGCGACCAGAGCCACTCTAGCGCCTGGGGCAGAGGCCACAGAGCCATCCCCAGCGCCCGGGCCATCTTTGCTCCAATGGAGCCTTGGCTGCGGGAGGGGAAGAGAGAGACAGAGAGGAAAGCGCGGCAGAGGGGTGGAGAAGCAAATGGGCGCTTCTCCTGTGTGCCCTGGCCGGGAATCGAACCCGGGTCCTCCGCACGCTAGGCCGACGCTCTACCGCTGAGCCAACCGGCCAGGGCTAGAAGACCTGTTTTACATTCACGATGTTTTACATGATTCGGTAATATTATAGATTAACCTGTTTCTTGGTATTAAAGAATCATGCTTTCAAGTTATTCCGGGTAGACGCATTTCAGATGAATGCCTTAGACTTTCCATACTAAAAACTACTTTGGAGAACTCGGGCATTGTCGGGATGGCAGCTAAGCTGATGTGGACTGGCATTCTTGGGTGTATTCTGTGTCCCTCGGGAGTAATTTCATTCAATTCAGATATAAAGGGGTTTATGGAACTTGACATTTTACATTTACCTCATGCTTAATGGTTGAAAGTACCCATCCTGACATGTTTCTGTACATACAATTTTTGCTCAGGGTGGGTAAACACAGGTTTTAAAACTCCTCAGCAGCCTGACCTGTGGTGGCGCAGTGGATAAAGCATTGACCTGGAAATGCTGAGGTCGCCGGTTCGAAACCCTGGGCTTGCCTGGTCAAGGCACATATGGGAGTTGATGCTTCCAGCTCCTCCCCCCTTCTCTCTCTCTGTCTCTCTCTCCTCTCTCTCCCTCTATGTCTCTCTCTCTCTCTCCTCTCTAAAAATGAATAAATAAAATAAAAATTTAAAAATTTAAAAAAATTAAAAATTAAAAAAACAAAACTCCTCAGCAAAAAGCCGGGTGGGTCGGGTGTCTCCCCCATCCGGTTGACACACTCAGAATGGTGTGACCGCGGGGAGCAGGTCAACGTGGGGTGCCTGAAACACGGCAAAATTATGGGTGCCTTTCTTCCCCTGAAGGAGCGCCTTCTGAGAACCCCTTTCTGCTCTTGTCCACAAACAGAAGCTTGCGGAATGGGTGGCCATCCAGAGCGTGTCTGCATGGCCCGAGAAGAGAGGGGACATCAGAAGGATGATGGAGGTGGCCGCTGCAGACGTCAAGCAGCTGGGCGGCTCCGTGGAGCTGGTGGACATCGGAAAGCAGAAGGTACGCGCATGCGCGCGCGTCCGGACACCCGCTGTCCTGAAGCAGGAGGCCGGGCTGTGTGCTGACCTCTGTGCGATGCCTCCCGCTGGACCTGGGCTAAGGTTCCCTCATCCTCGGCCTTTCTCTCCAGGAGGCACGGGTGTGGAGGGTCACTCACGAGCAAGTCAACGGAGAGAGAGGCTGCTCTTGAACAGCTGAGCATCCCCAGAAATCAGTCTCCTTTCAAAGGGGGCTGTTAGTTACACTCTGTCCACGTAGATGTAAAAACAGGCAGGCGCCCTCTGTCCCCAGTATCCTGGTTGCTAGGAATAGCACTTGTTCAGGAACAAGGGACTTGTGTGGGGCTAGCTGGTGACAGATGACATTGGTGGGCTTCCTCCCTGACTGACATGCACGGTCCACCCCACCTCAGTCACTCCACTCTCGGTTCAGATGATTTACATGTTTCAGCCATGTGTTTTCAGAGCTGCAGCAGTATTTCACGTTGCAGGGTGTGGTGTGGCAGGGATTGGTTTATCTCAGTTCTCTTGCCTGATGAAATAAGTGTCCGTTGAGGTCATTATCCCCATAAGTGTCCGCTGAGGTCATTGTCCCCAGATTTGAGGATTTTACTTATGGACATTCAGCCCAGTCTGCTCTTTTCATGAGTGGAAGCACCCAGAGGCCCAGGTGGGCTGGGTCTCCCCTGGGAATCACGCTCCTTCCTGGTGAAGGAGATTAAGCCTGGGCCTCCGGATTCCAAACCAGCAATGTTTGTTTGAGGTTTCTTCTGGCTACAAATTCACCAGTTGACTTAAGATTCCTTTTTTTTTTTTTAATTTTTTTTTTTTCAGAGACAGAGAGAGATTCAGAGAGAGGGATAGACAGGGACAGAGAGATGAGAAGCATCAATCATCAGTTTTTCGTTGTGAGACCTTAGTTGTTCATTGATTGCTTTCTCATATGTGCCTTGACCGCGGGCCTTCAGCAGACCGAGTAACCCCTTGCTCAAGCCAGCGACCTTGGGTCCAAGCTAGTGAGCTTTTGCTCAAACTAGATGAGCCCGCACTCAAGCTGGCGACCTCTGGGTCTCAAACCTGGGTCCTCAGCATCCCAGTCCGACGCTCTATCCACTGCGCCACCGCCTGGTCAGGCGACTTAAGGTTACTTAAGGTACTTTACAGCTTCCTGGAATTTCCCTCCACTTGTGAGAAAAGAAACAAGTGTCTTCATATTGTTTTCTTTTAAGAGCACACTTGGCTCTCTCCCCTCCCTTTTTTTTTGGTATATTAAAAAAAAGTCTGGATGGGAAGTAGCTTCTGAGTTGCTTTATTACCATAGATAGATTCAGTCTATTCAATACTGGCATGTAGAGCAGTTCTTTTTCTTCTTCCTTTTTTTTTAATTAATTTGAGAAAGAGAGAGAAACATCAGCTTTGTTGTTCTACTTATTTATGCATCCATTGGTTGATTCTTGTATGTGCCCTGACCAGGGATCGAACCCACAACCTTGGTGTATCAGGACGATGCCATTCAGGGCAGTCCTTAAGAAAAGGCCTTCCACCAGGGACTAAAATGATGACCACACTGTTTTGAATTACACAGCACCTGTTTTTATCCAGAAATCAACAGATTTCATCCCTGGTGGAGGTGCTCCAACCCAGCACGTGCTGTCCCCTGTCAGATCACTTGGCAGCAGGTGCGGAGAGAGATTGGATGTCATCACATGCACACACACAGGCTTATGGAGGAAAGATGATTTTGGGAGGCCCGGGTCCTGGTGACGGGCCTCGGAGCCTGGGTGCCTGGTAGTTGAGACCCGGGGACAGCTGCTGAGTTGGGGCTATTTGGTAGTGGGCATCACTGCCAGGGCCTTTGCAGGAAGGCTCAGGTGGACCTGCCTGCTGTCTGGCTACCAGGTTTGGAGACCTGCTCACCGGGAGCCTGACCCCAAACAGGAGCTCAGGCAATGGGACAGTCATGGCTCCTCACGTAAGGGAAGAAGTGAGCTGTGTGCCGGATGGACGGTGTAGCCCCTGGGTGCTGGAGCCCGCCGGTGGCGTGTGGACAGGCGGAAGGAGGGAGAGATGCGGAGTCCTTGTCCATGGCTCCACCCTGACGGGCACCAATGTAGAGAACAGCGCATTCTCCCCGAGAACGCTTGACGCTGCGGTGTTCGGCATTGTTCGGGATGCCCAGTGAGGGATCTGCAATTCACAGCACGAATTTCAGTACAGTTTACTCAAGGGCTCAAGTGGCTTCTTAGAAAAATGCTAAAGTATTTCAGAGGAGCTACACTGAGTAGAAATTCATTAGAGAATAATCTGTTATCATCTGAAAATCATTTTCCTCCTGAGGCAGGCTGAGGACATGCCATGTGAGACCAGGGCGTGGGCCCCAGGAACGCCTCTGTTCCCCTGGTGCCCACAGGCCCTCCCCTGAGGGCTGCACCCGGTGCCCGTGGGGTCACCGAGAGTTAATTATGCTGAGCACTTACGAGTGGAGTGTACGGGAAAGACAGTCTGCAGTCCCGCGGGAATCCCGACGCCTGGCATGCCCCCAAGTATCCCCAAGTGCACGTGTACCCTGAGAGGTGTCAGAACCCCGGAGCTTGGGTGGGCACTGTGTCAGCCAATCACTGGCCTCGTCCTGATAATTCTGTTTCCAGTCGCTGCTCATTTCCCCCTGGATTGTAAGTCACTAGCTTAGCTTCACTGCCAGTTTAGTCTGTGTTCATTAATGTGTATTTTTATAAGGACTGTTTTATAACGAGACTAATACGTATGGGCGTGATGGTTCTAGTGTGACTAATCCTTACCCAGCAACTGGCCCAAAGGAACGTGCACTCTGCACCCTCCTGCAGCCCCTGCCCCGGCCGTTAGCCCGTGGTACTTTGTGTACCACCTGTGTCACCTGACAGGTTTCCCTGCTGGAGTGCAGGCAGCGCTGGGAGCACAGGGACAGGACACTGGGCATGTCCCACCACCCAAGGGGGCGGGGCTTTAAAGTGAGGGCTGGAGAGTCATGCTGATAGGGGCGTTGAGAGGCCCTGGGTTCGCCTTCCCCGCCCTGCACCGCGGCTCTAGTGAGAGCACTAGGGTTAGTGCTGGGCCTCTTCCTTACAGACAGACGGGCGCAGGAGGGCTTGGGGAGGAGGCTGGGAGGACAGCCATCAGCCTACGATTGTACGGCTCCCCCAGGGGCTCAGAGCCACGTCCCTGCGTATCGTTCTACAACCCTTTCTGTGTAGAATAGTGCTCTGCGTATAGGGTTTCAGACCCCCACCTTCACTCGAACATTGTAGTAGCTTCTATCCATTATTTTAGAAAATACTGAACTAAGTTGCATCCCAAACTCACCTTTCATAACATATTTTGTTATATAATAGTTAAAAAGATAATCTGCCTTTAAATCAGTCTGCAGTTGGTAAACATAATTCAGTCTTTGTACTCGGGATTATGGGAAAGTCAGTTCTTGTTAATTAACAACTCAGATGAGCAATACGACCCTAAACTCTATAGTAGAGGGTGGTTGATGAGAAGAGCTAGGACCAGTCCCGGAGTTTCCTAGGTTTGCCAGCACACCAGGTTTTACAGAAAGGCCCTCCCCTGCTTCCTCCCACCTAGCTCCCTGATGGCTCAGAGATACCGCTTCCTCCCATTTTACTCGGCAAGCTGGGCTCCGACCCCAAGAAGAAAACAGTGTGTATATACGGCCATCTGGACGTGCAGCCAGCGGCCCTGGAGGACGGCTGGGACAGTGAGCCCTTCACCCTGGTGGAACGAGACGGTGAGACTGCGCCCAGGGGAGCAGGGCCTGTGAATGCCATGGCTTCACTCAGTGAGGCCCCCGACATGCCCTCAGTCCTCTCCCTAAAGCACGCTGTCTGGGCGTAACATGGAAACCAGCTTTCACGCGTGTGCACCAGTCACAGACGCATCAGAAAGCCCTCCCGCCCCCTGGAAATAGCTCTGTGGCCAGGGGGCAGCTGGGCTTCCCTCTGCTGACCCTTCTCAGAAAACCTGCTCTGAGCGAGGCCGGGTGGTCCTCGGACACCTGTCTTCCTACGACTGAGCTGATGTCCACTGGTTTCCATGGTGCATTTCAGTAGCTCCACTTTGGAAAGAGGGAAGCATTTGTCCTCCTGCCCCTGGCCACCCTGGGGACAATCGGAGATAGCTGTCACAGTCACGGAGTGCCCCTCCCAGGCCCTCACAGGCACTTAGAGTCTTTATAGGGACCTGCCCACACGGGTCTCTTTTCCTCCTGCCCCTCTGGTGGACAGCTTCTCCATTCCGAACACAGTCTGGTGGACAGCTGCTGCCTGCCTCTTTGGATTGTCATGTTTGCACATGACAGTTGGTGGCCAGAGAAGGAAGCTGTTCCTCTGCACCTTGCTCCCTGGGGCTCAGTGCAGATTGTCTTGAGTGGAGCCCTCTAGCTGGACGCACCGACTTTCTGTGCACACCTCGCTGGTGCAGAGTCAAACGGGCTCACTCCCCTGCGCAGCGCGGCCTTCCCCTTAGGGCGACACCTCTGCAGAGGCTCCTTTCTGTGTCCTGGACGTCATCAGTGCGAGGCAGGCTTCTCCCCCGTTGCAGCATTGAGCTTCCCCTCCGCATGGATCCCCGGGGGTTGGGTCCACATGTCCGCTCCCTTCCCTTGGTGCTGCTGGAGCAGTGCCTCCATCTGCAGCCTGCCCTTCCCCCTGGGCCTCCCCACCACCACCACCACGTAGTAGGAGTGCGCTGTGTGGGCTGGAAACCCTGCTGTGGGCCTGGCCTCACCTCTGCCCTCCCAGGCCTGCCCCTCCCCCCAGCAGACCCTCCGGTGGCCGTTGAAGTCATTGGGTCCTCTCCAACCTGCCCCACTGACATGGCTTGCTGAGTCTCCACCTGACAGCTCTCTGGAGACCCCTCATCTCCCTATCTTGTCCCGCTGTGTGACTTCTCCACCTGCATTCGGTGCACACCAACTTAGACAGCCCCAGCCCAGTCTCCCCAGACAGATGGACTGAGGACTCACTCTCCCATCTGTCTCCTTGTCACTGTAACTTTGTGAACTTGCTGACTGCTCTTCCAGGCAAACTGTATGGGAGAGGTTCGACGGATGACAAGGGCCCGGTGGCTGGCTGGTTGAACGCCCTGGAAGCCTTCCAGAAGACCAGTCATGTACGTCCCCCCTCGAGCTGTGCCTCCCGCACCTGGCTTCATCTGAGGGTGACAGGGCTGTGCTTGGATAGATCAGAGGTCACCGGCCATGACACAGCAAGCTCTCTCCAAGGTGTCTGCCTAGTGACTCTGACTTCAGATTAGGGGCTGTGTCCCAGCTGCAGGAGACGCTGTGATGATTTTACAGTGCTCAGCTCTCACACTGGATGACCCAGCAGGACCCAGGCCACACATGAGTGACCCTCCCGGAGAGGGCTGGTGTACACCCTCAGGGTCTGTGAGAGTGGACAAACCCTTACTTTCTCTGTGTGGTATACAGTCTCTGAAAATATTTTATTTTTTCAAATGTATTTTCATAACTAGGAAATTTCCTCACCTTATTGAAAGTTTGTAAAATACAGAGAAATAGAAAAAAGTTGCCTAGAATCTCAACCCCAAGAAACTAAATATTTTGTTACCTACTGGTCTTTTCAGCTGTTTTTAACCTAGTGGTGATCAGGTATAGGTGCTTTGTGCCTTGTTTCTGTCTTGTGTTGTGATGAAGTCAGAATGATAAGACACACATTTTTGTCAGAGCACAAGTGGTGGATCTGAATAGGGCCTGCAGGCTCCCTTTTGCCTAAGAGGAAGTGGAGACCCAGAACTCTGGGTGGCTGGGCTCCTTCGGCCACTGCCCACTGGACAGGGGGACTGGATGCAGCTGAGGGAGGAGTGGTTGTGTGCAGGGCAGAGCCACCCAGAGCAGCGCCGCTTACCTGGTCCACAACCAAGGCCGAGAAGAACGTAATCTGCCGGGGGGGGGGGGGGGGGCAGGGGAGGTCGTGCCGTGAGCGGCACCGTCCAGGGGCAGTTCTGAAAAGGGCTGTGCGGACTCAAGTCCCAGTGAAGGCCCCACCATGCCACATGCCAGAGGGACCTGGGCACCTAGCTACAGGTGGGAACGGGTGGGTGGATGGCAGTGACTGCTCCATAGGAGGAGGGTCTTCTCTGCGAGAGCGGAGGTCACTGTCCCAGTGCAGGAGAGCCTTCCGAGTCTGGAAGGGCTGTCCTCCCTCTGCTGGGCCTGGTGTGGCCCCAGGACGTCAGTGCGGCCTCTGTGGTCAGCGCAGGCTTCCCTGGGGACCCCAGCTGGGTATGGGGGGAGTGCAGAGACCCCCCTGACCCCAAGGAGTTGCTTGTGAGGAGCTCTCAGTGAGGATGACAGCCCAGTGCCTGGGGACAGGGGGCACTGGGGACACACACAGCCCGCCGGAGTGCGTGGCCTGGAGGAAGTCAGGTATTTGAAATGGGTGATTTCAGAATGTTTTTGGTGACTTTCTGTCTGCTGTCTCTGACATCTAAAGGGATGCAAAGGCTGAGTGCTTGTCCACCTCTTTCCCTGTCACAGGAAATCCCTGTCAACATCCGGTTCTGTCTGGAGGGCATGGAGGAGTCGGGCTCCGAAGGCCTGGACGAACTGATTTTTGCCCGAAAAGATACCTTCTTCAAGGACGTGGACTACGTGTGCATCTCTGACAACTACTGGCTGGGGAAGAAGAAGCCCTGCATCACCTACGGCCTCAGGGGCATCTGTTACTTCTTCATCGAGGTTTGTGCCGCGTCCCGCTCCTCCCTGGTGACCCGACCTGGAGTCAGCTGGCCCTGCCTGGCCCTCGGGTGCAGGTGGTGGGCAGTGGGCTGTGGGCCTGAGGCCCCACATGGCAGAATGTTCTTGGTTCACTTTCCTGTCTCGGCAAAAATAAGCTCCCACTGAGCAGCCAGACAGAGCGGCCTTTGTTCCCATGCAGGTGGAGTGCAGCGACAAAGACCTGCACTCGGGCGTGTACGGGGGCTCGGTGCATGAGGCCATGACGGACCTCGTCACGCTGATGGGTGAGCGTGGGCTTCGGTTGCTACTTGGTGATTGGTGGAGGGGGTTATTTTCAGGTCATCATCAGCATTCCAGCGTTCTCCGTGAGCCACCTCCCTGTCTGCGGCCCCCTCCCTCTGCTCACTGTCCCCGTGAGAGAGCGGGCACTGGTGCTTCCCCTGGGCCTCCCTCCTCCGCCTGCCCTCCCTCCCTCTCTCTGTTCCTGAACCCTAACCCACCTGGAGGACCCAGCTCGCACCCCTGGCTCCATCGGGCCCTGTCTGGACCTGTTTAACCCATCCCCTAGAATCACGTGATCGTCCTTCCTCTGGACACGTTGCATGTTCACATTACGTTGTAAGTGGCCACAGTGAGGGCTCCTGCATGGTCAGCTGCTTGAGCACGAGACCCCCGCTCACTCTTCCTGGAGTGCCATTTCCTTCCCGGGCGGCTCTGCCATCTGTGAATTCAGCGTTGCCCCCAGGACTGGCGTCTCCCCTGTCCCACAGCTGGTCCCTTGTGAAGGCACTCTGCAGGGCAGCACTGGAGACTCCTGGTTCTTCGAGTAGTCTCGGGCTGTCTGCACATGTCCTGTGTGACCATGGACAGCTCACCAGCCCTTTCATGTCTCATTCCCTCTGTCCTAACATGGGGAGATGGTATCGCTCACTTCACTGCGTTATTGTCATCGTTAAATGAGTCAAGAGCACCAGTGCCCTAGCGATCACGGGTACCCAGGAAGCGTGCCCATGAGGCTCTTGTGACGGGGCTGCCAGCCCTGTGGGCAGTGGCTGCAACACCCACCCTGCCCGCTCTCCCCCAGGCTCCCTGATGGACAGGAAGGGGAAGATCCTCATCCCCGGCATCAATGAGGCCGTGGCACCGGTGACGGAGGAGGAGCTGGAGCTCTACGACAAGATCGACTTTGACCTGGAGGAGTATGCCAAGGATGTGGGCGCGCAGACCCTGCTGCATGCCAGCAAGGTGCCACCTGGGCCCCACCCACCCACCGCCTGGGCCCCGCCTACCTGGTGCCCCCTCCCCACCCCCAGGCCTAACAGCAAGGAGCAGAGGCCATTTCCCTGTGTGCCTGAGCCATTGGAGGTGCAGCCACCCTGGGCTGGGTGCTGGCAGGTTGTTAGGAATACCGGACGTTGACGAGACGACGTAGGCACTGGAGGGCACGTGCGGAGAACCTGGTGGCAGGTGGCTTTCCTGTTTGCCTGTGTCGGATAACCTTCAGCCTCTGGCCAGAGGTGGCATAAGGCGGCGTAGCAGAGCCCACGCTCGGGTGCAGGGTGCATAGAGCGTTCTCTTGACTCCTGGGGAAGTTGTGTTGTGACTTCACTAGTTCCATTCCTGGTTTATGAGGTCTGGGTCCACACTCACGTTCAGTGCAGCCAGCATTCATAGAATGCCAGCGACGGGCCCTGACGTATGAGAGGAGTGTGACCGGATGGGCCCCTGACCTGATCTCCCCGGAGACAGGCGTGCACAGGCGTGTGTGGAGGCCCATCTGTGCCTGCGGTGGGTGCTGAGGTCTGCGGGACAGGAGGGCCGGAGCCGGGAGTGGGGCACAGACCTGCCCCTCCCGAGGGGAGGGCCAGCTAGGAAAGGCGTGGGTTGGCCCCGGGAATGTCTGGTGTGAGGCCTCTGGTCCACCACGGAGTTCCTGTGCTCCCGGGAGACTGCGACAGGACCAGTTTGAGAAGAGGGACGTGCTCAGATCTGCCTTGTGGGCAGTGGGCAGGGCTGCAGCGGATGGGCACTGAGGCCATGCGGTTGGGAGAGCAGTTAGGCTGCTCAGGGAACAGAACCGTGAGCTGGTGTCATGGGGACAAGGAAGGGGTGAGGGGTCGCCTCAGGCTCAGGTGCAGCGAAGTCACTGGGACCATGTGGAGCAAGCCCTTCGCAGGAGGGACAGAGAGAAGGGCCCCCAGCAGCAGCTGGACCAGGAGGCCATGGACCAGGAGATGGTCCCAGGAGTCTGGGAAATGGGTTCCGAAGCAACTTCTGTCTGCTTCTTCCCTGCTGCCTTCAGAGCAGAGGTGTAGCTCTAGGGCCTCGCGAGTTCCAAGTGTCACCGGCTGTCGGCTCACAGACAAGCTCTCCAGGGGCAAGTGGCTCAGTCACTGTGGAGCCCAGGACCCCTGCCAGGTGTCTCCACCCACCAGCTGCTCCAGGGCTGCGTATCCTCTCCTGCTCACGGTGTGTCCCTGCTGGGACACAGGGCACGAGAGGCAGGTGTCAGACGCTTGAGAGACGGATGCTGCCCCTGTGCCAGTCCCTTCAGCAAAGTGAGACGACACTTGTCTGTGGGCCCTGGGCCGGGGTCCAGTGGACCACCTGGCTTTCCTCCCCTGTGGGTCTGGGGTTTGTGGTGCTGCCTCTGATTCTGCAAGGGCTCTGAGGTCTGGGGACGGTGACCTTGGTGCTGGAGTCCACAGAGCTGCCAAGAACCTGTGGCCCTTGTTAATCCACACGGTCCAGAGCTGCAGTGAGGTGTGCACGTGCCGCACCTGGGGCCCTAGAGTGCTGAGAGCCCTTGTGGTGCCGCAGAGCGGGTACCGGGCGCACCTGGGGCCCCTAGAGCGCTCAGAGCCCTTGTGGTGCCGCAGAGCGGGTACCGGGCGCACCTGGGGCCCTAGAGTGCTGATAGCCCTTGTGGTGCCGCAGAGCGGGTACCGGGCGCACCTGGGGCCCTAGAGTGCTGAGAGCCCTTGTGGTGCCGCAGAGCGGGTACCGGGCGCACCTGGGGCCCCGAGAGTGCTGAGAGTCCTCGTGGTGCCGCAGAGCGGGTACCGGGCGCACCTGGGGCCCCTAGAGCGCTCAGAGCCCTCGTGGTGCCGCAGAGCGGGTACCGGGCGCACCTGGGGCCCCGAGAGTGCTGAGAGCCCTCGTGGTGCCGCAGAGCGGGTACCGGGCGCACCTGGGGCCCCTAGAGCGCTCAGAGCCCTCGTGGTGCCGCAGAGCGGGTACCGGGCGCACCTGGGGCCCCTAGAGCGCTCAGAGCCCTTGTGGTGCCGCAGAGCGGGTACCGGGCGCACCTGGGGCCCCGAGAGTGCTGAGAGCCCTTGTGGTGCCGCAGAGCGGGTACCGGGCGCACCTGGGGCCCCGAGAGCGCTGAGAGCCCTTGTGGTGCCGCAGAGCGGGTACCGGGCGCACCTGGGGCCCCGAGAGCGCTGAGAGCCCTTGTGGTGCCGCAGAGCGGGTACCGGGCGCACCTGGGGCCACTCCTCTACCAGCCCTGGTGGGCCCACACTGTTTCCATGTTTGTGCCAAGCCCAGGCTGTCTATGACCCAGAGGGCCTCCCCAGCGCCATCCCATCTCCAGGAGCAGACAGTACTGCCCCTGACCTGTTCTGCCATCTTCTGCAGAAGGATATCCTGATGCACAGGTGGCGATACCCGTCCCTGTCCCTCCACGGGATTGAAGGCGCCTTCTCTGGCTCAGGGGCCAAGACCGTGATTCCTAGGAAGGTGGTCGGCAAGTTCTCAATCAGACTCGTGCCCAACATGACTCCTGAGGTGGTCAGCGAACAGGCATGTGGGGCACTGGGACGGGGGAGGGGCACAGTGCGCGGCACAGACTCGCAGACAGATTCTCCCTGGAACCCTGGACAGCTGGGAATCACAGACCCAAACCCACACCTTTCCACTTCTTGGCTCTGGCCAACTCAGTAATTACTAGACTAAGCAGTTCAGAAACTGGTCAAAAATAGAGGCCATATAAGAAAGCACCGCACATAGTGATCTTTGTCACTGCTGAGGCACGCCGAAACCTCATCCTGAGGCTCCAGGTCAGATGCTGACTTGGGGCTGAGTGTGTTAGGGTGAGAGTCCAGGAGCCGCCTCTGGGCGTGCTGAGGAGTGGACGGGCAGAGTCCAGAGGGGTGAGTCATGGCAGCAGGGCCGCCAGGCTTCCTGGGGGCGTCCCCCTAGACTGGGGAGAGGACACTGAGGGCCAGCGTTTTGTCATCAAGAGATGTTCTTGGGTGGGCACCTGGCGCCTTTTTTGGTCTGGATGTGATCATTTTTATAAAGCAAATCAAAGACCATTTTTAAAAACTTGGTATAAATATTACCATCATATGGGACCATCTATATAAAGAGTAAATTGCTTATTAAAACAGGACCTTTTACTTTCAAATAACTGGGTTTTAATTCTTGTTAAAATCCCATTTTCTGTTATCACAGTTATGCAGATGAGTGTTTAGCAGCAGAAAAGGAAACCCATTGTAGACTAGACTCATCATAGACTCATGTACACTCATCGTAGACTCATGTAGACTCGCGTAGACTCATTGTAGACTTGCATAGACTCATTGTAGACTCATTGTAGACTCGCATAGACTCACATAGACTCATCGTAGACTCATGTACACTCATCGTAGACTCATGTAGACTTGCGTAGACTCATTGTAGACTCGCATAGACTCATTGTAGACTCGCATAGACTCATCGTAGACTCATTGTAGACTCACATAGACTCATTGTAGACTCGCATAGACTCACATAGACTCATCGTAGACTCATTGTAGACCCAGCGTAGACTTCACGTAGACTCACATAGACTCATCGTAGACTCATGTAGACTCTCAGACTCAGCGTAGACTTTGTGTAGACTTCCTGTGGGCTAGGTGCACGTTGTGGCCTCGCCACAGACTGCCGTTGGGTAGGTCACGCACATGGGACTGACAACCCTTCTTTCTAATACCTGTGTCACTCCTGTTTGTGCTTCAGGTCACCAGGTACTTGACCAAGAAGTTCGCTGACCTGCACAGCCCCAACAAGTTCAAGGTGTACATGGGCCACGGCGGGAAGCCCTGGGTGTCCGACTTCAACCACCCGCACTACATGGCTGGGAGGAAAGCCCTGAAAACAGGTCAGATGTCCTCCGTGGGATGTGCGCGTCCGCCAAGCACTGCCGAGTCCTGCGCTCGGAGCTGCGCAGGGACACTGAGGAGTCGCTAGCTGGCTAGGCTACACCAGGCCTCGCTCAGGCTCTGCTTGGTGTGGCCCGTGCTGGGTCTGCCGGGGAGCCCCAGCCCCGAGGCTCACCCCTGCTTTTATCTCATCCCCCCAGTGTTTGGTGTTGAGCCGGACTTAACCAGGGAAGGTGGCAGTATTCCTGTGACCCTGACCTTTCAGGAGGCCACAGGCAAGAATGTCATGCTGCTGCCTGTGGGGTCCGCAGATGACGGCGCCCACTCCCAGAATGAGAAGCTCAACAGGTGAGGCCCCAGGTCCTCGGTCCTGAGTCTGGGCTCACATCCTCGTGGGTCCCAGTGAGGCATCCAGGGCATCTGTCCCCTGTGTCCCCTCCTCCTCTGCACCTCTGTCCTCCTGTGCTCTCTACTACCTTTCCTCCAGGTGGCGACCCCTCTGGTGGGAGGCACGGAAGGAGGCCTTGGGAGGTGGCAACAACAGGGTTGCCCAGTGGTCGGGGTCTGTCCCTCTGCTCTTCCTGTCTGGAGAACGGGTCACTGCCGCCTCACTAGTCACCTCTGTGCTCCCAGCTTGTACAGAAGTGACAGGCATTTTCCCAGTGGAGACAGAGTTGCTCTCTGAATTGTCCGCTGTGAGAAGAAGCCAACAGGCAGGGAGGACCCAAAGACAGGGCAGCAGAGGACAGAAACGGGCCATCTTGGGGTCCGGGACTAGACAGAGGCAGAGACCCTACATGGAGGCCGGAGGCAAGGGACCGAGACCTGGGCCCCAGGACTCGAGATGGAGGCTTTCGATCCAAACAGAGGGAGGGCCGTGACCAGGGCGAGGCCTTCTGTAGTCAGGGCTAGGTGAGGTCCATGGAGTCAGTGGGACCAGGGCCCAGATGGCTCCCTGTAGGACACTCGGACTGACCTGCACTGGAGAGCCAGGAACCCAAATTCTAAAGGAAAGCAGAACTCGGGCCAGCAAGCCCAGACGGAGGGACACTCCCAAAAGGCCTCGTGTGCCTGGCCCTCAGGACGGCAGTGGCGTGACGACTTGCTCCTCCCCACCAGGCACAACTACATAGAAGGAACCAAGATGCTGGCTGCATACCTGTACGAAGTGTCTCAGCTGAAGAACTGAGTGGCCACGCCGGAACCGGAACCGGAACCACCCCACCCTCTGCCGATGGCTCAGGAGAGCAGCGTCTTCCTTCTCTCTGTCAGACTGTGCGCACACTTCCGCCACTTCCACGCGGACACAGGCGCACCGCCTGTCCCATGAAGGAAGTAACCCATACTGGACAGTCAACACGTTCTGTCCTGGGGGCTCAGCGGGGACCCCAGGGGTCACTGGCCTCAGAGGTGCTCACATGACGTGGTCTCCGCGTCTGACAGCATGAGTTCTGTAGGCAGCTCTGGCTGATGTCCAGTCACGAGAACAGGCGTGGGTGCTCTGGCCCACGTCCGCCTCTGGTCAGGGTGGGCACATGTGGAGTGTCTCGTCTGATGGCTTGCTGGCCTCTGGCTGTCCTGCGGGTCTGTCCTTTTCTGAACACTTAACCAATACTGACACTGCCTGTGTCCTCGTTACTAACCCTCCACACTGAGCCTAACAGAGGAGTGCGTAGCCTCCGTCAGTGCTGACAAATAAAGTGCAGGTGGACCCTCTGGACGCGTCCCTGCACGCGGACTCACAAGCACATGCGTGTGGGTGACCTGTGGTGGTGGATAAAGGGAGGGGGCTTCCTCCCCCAGCCCAGGAGGAGTGGGACCCACTCAGCCCTCCTTCACTGTTAGGGAAGTGTCTGTCCTTGTCCCCATGCCTATGCTGCCAAGGCAGCAGAACCCAAATCCAATTGGTTTAAACAAAACGGAGAGTTTGCCAGCCTAGCTGATAGAAAGCCCGGAGTAAGCAGGAAGCCGGCTTTCTTCATTACGAAGTCTGCATTTTGTCCATTTTGCTGACCATCCGGACTCAGGTCAGAACTTGGATGGGAGAGGGGGGTGCTATTGATTGGGCCTTCAAACCTACACTTAATCGCACAGAATGGTGACATGGAAAGTCACTCTTTTACCTCCACGACCTCTGTCACTCCCTGGCTCCTACCCTGCCCCTGGAGTCACCTTGACAGCATCCTGACGCCTCCTGTCCTGCAGCCCCCTTACCTCCTTCACGCCCTGCTGGGCCCTGGGAGACAGTCTGATGTGGGCCACTCCGCACTCAGGGGACCCAGGCCCCCAGCTGCCTGCTCCTTCACGCTCTCACTCTGCTTTCTGGTTGGAGGGGAAGTGCTTCACGTGCTGCAGAGACCACAGTCGTCACCACGTGCTCCAGGGGCGTGGCTCTGCACGGGGAGGCCTTCAGGGCTGCCTCGTGCCATGTGTGTCCAGGAGTGCTTTCCTGTCCCTCCACGGGAGCCAGTCTCCTTCAGAAAAAGGCAGAACTTGGCCGGGCGGGTTCTTGGAGAGGAGGCGCTGAGATGCGCCTTTCTGACCTGAGGGGAAGTCGAGTTCATTCCATTCTTGTGACTTTGGCATTTGGGTCAGAAAGGTTAGGCTAGAAATGTGAGGACCCTTAAACCTCAATGTACTAATTGGGGTACTGTGCCCGAGCTAACCAAGGCTTCACCCCAACAACGATTTTGACAGGCCAGGGCTGGTGTGGGCACCTCCTTCGACCCCAGTGCCATGTCGAGTCTGTGATCTGTGCTGTGCAGCCTGGGACAGAGGGTTGAAGAAAGGACAGGAAGACATGCTCTGTCACTTTAAGACAAGCCAGAATTAGCAGATGTTTCCTCCTTGGGCATCTTACTCTCAGAAAGGACGCACACAGGCCCCTCCTAACTACATCTGAAGTTCTTATCGCTCCCCAGAGGAAAAACAGAGAGCCACCCTTTAACTCTTGTCAACCACACCATCTTGGCACCATGACCTTTGTCCCAAGGAGAACCCAGAACAAAACAAGCGCGTGCAGCATTATCCAGAGGAAGGGCTCCTGGGCTGGAGCCGGCGATCATTTCTCAGACACAGTAGTCCCGTCAGCACCAGCCCTGAGGCTTTGGGGCTCTGCCTTTGACCTTTCCCCTGCCTGCCTAGAAGATTTCGAAAGAGGACCCACCCCAGGAAGGGAGATAGCATCATAGGTGATGATAGTTCACTACTAGTTCACTAGGAGCCAGGTGTGACAGGGAAGAACCTAGCAAGCAAGCCCTTGACCAAAGTCCTCTCTGTGTCCCCTTGTTCAAGATGGCCCAGCAAGCATGTACTTGCCAAAGGCTTGCTCTCCCATCACCCAGTGAATTATTTCCACGCCCCTGGGAGTCCCAAACCCACCCCTCCTTGTCTTAGCCCCAGAGGGCATATAAGCCCTAATGGCCCAATTTGTCCTCAATCTCAGGGAAGTCATACTTGCATAATAAACATGGTCACGTAGTCCAGCCCTAAGAACTGAGAAGGGTAGAAGGAAAATGAATTTTTCTGTCCCCACAGTGCTGGCAGCCTGCACAGGAGGGCTCCCCGGTTGCAGAACATGGTTTTGGGGATGGCTGGAGGTGAGACCCTGGGTGTCTGACACAGGCTGGCACGAGGTGGGCACCCTTCCCACACAAGCACTTCTGTCCCAGGGTCTCCGTCCACCGGGTCTTATGGAGCGAGGAGTAAGGACTTATTTCTAACTTTGGATTGGCAGGAGAAAATTGGTGAGAGGTTTCCTGGGCAAACACGACCCTGGTGAAGATTTGAGCACTAGTTTTCTGTTGCTCATTTGTGTTCCTCCTGGAATGTCACTGGTTCTCTTTGTGCCTTTTGTCTTGTTCGGTTCTGGTTCTGAGAGAGCTTGGTCCAAATCTCACATTGGTCTCTGACCCCAGAAGGTGCACATGTCGCCGTGCACTCAGCAGTCACATAGACAGTCTTCTGGGCAGTGTAGCCGGTCGACTGTCACCTGTCTGCCTGTCTGTCCCGCCTTTCCAGCTCTTGGGGGAAGTTGCCAGTGGTGGTAGGGTGTCCCAGTCCACAGAGGCCTCTGTCTTCTCAGCCTTCATTGTTCTGCCCATAGCAGTGAAGGGCGTTGCTGTCTTCGACTATCCTGGGAGTGGCCCTTTGATCCTATGAGGGTCGCGTCCTCCGCCCTTTTCACAGTCACAATGGGACCTTGGGTCATCTTGGGCTCACGGCAGATCCTGGTCCCGTCCGTCCCTTTCAGGTTCACATTCAGCCTCACACATTGCCTGTTTTCCCTGGCATCTGTTACTCTGCACCACAAGGGAATGGCCCCTAATCGGATGGAGCATGGGAATGCCATTTGCAGAATTCCCTGCCCGGTCGTTCCCTGAGATGACCTGTGAGAAGGGCTGGTTTGGGCACGGCTGGAAGGGAGCATTCCTTTAGTAGGAACACGAGTTCCCCGAGAAAAAGACGTTCCACTCGGGAGGGAGCAGTGTGGAATCTGACCCCTATGTTAGATGGAGCGGGTCTTCTGGCCCCAACCGAGAGTGTGAGAGAGACCAAGGACGAACCCTGCCCAGGGAGAAGCCTCAGAGACTTGGGTCTGTGGGCCTGGTGCTTAGAAAGCCCTCTCTAGGTGATTTGGAAGCTTAAAGGCTGCTGCTGGGGTTCAATTGTGTCCTTCAAAATTCGGATGCTGCAGTCCTAACTCCCAGCACCTCAGAATGGGATATGGTTCGGAAATAGGGTCTTTGCAGTTGTGGTGATGGTGAAGCCGTTCTGCAGTAGCAGGGCCCACTCTAGAGAGGACATTTGGACAGAGACATGCAGACAGAGAAGGCCATGTGAAGGTGAAGGCAGGGGTCAGTGATGCATTTGCAAGACAAGGAAGGCCGAGATCACCGGTGACCCCAGCAGCCAGGAGAGGGGCCAGGGCCAGACTCTCCCTCACAGCCGCACAGGACCCGGCCCTGCTGACACTCTGCCTATGGCCCCCCGGCCTCCAGAATGTTGTGATGATACCTTTCTGCCCGGTGTGTGGCAACCTGAGGAAACTCACACATACCTGTCACACTGACCCAGCTCATAGCGGCATTCTGTCACGAGGGCCCCAGCCAGAGAGGGCTGTCATCTGCTCAAGGGAACAGGGTGTGTTTGGGTGCCCAGGCCAGCACGTGCTACCACTCACTCCTCAAGATGACGCCCCGCGCACACACACATTGACGCTCCCGGGTGGTTGTGCACAGCCTGAGCTGGTCATCAGGTGACTTCCGGGCCATGACCTCACTGCTTGTCTGCACATGAGACCCATTGCTTCTCCTCGGCCCTCAGCCTGTGGGATTCTCTGAAGCATCTTTGTTTCCAGTGTGAATAGTCCACTGTCCTAGCCTAGTCTTCCTTCCGGGGAGGCGGAAGGGCACAGACAACCGACTGTCACCAAGTTATATAACGGGACCTCCAAGGGCCTTGGTGAGAGTCCCTCTCCCACCTTCCGTCAGGGTCCCAGGGGACTGCTGGAGGCTTCAGAACTCCAGCCCAATGGATCCCAAACTGGGGAGAATGGTGAGTGGGTCCCCCACGTTCGGAGAGGAGGGACCAGAGTGCTGGGCGGTGCGCCACGGGGGGAGCCCGGCGACCGCGCAGAGGCTGCGCTGGGTCCAGGGGGGTCAGCTGCTGAGACCTGTGGTCAGGTGCTCCCCGTCTCGTCTCCGTGGGGGGCCGGGCCGGTGGAGGTGGTCTGGCACACTCCACGTGGCTGTGTGTCCTTTCTCTTAAGTGGCATCCTTCCCAGGCCGATTTCCCAGCGCCTGGCACGCAGTGGTGCTGGGGAGGTGGCGGCAGCCAGGGTGCAGACTCAAGGCCCACTGCTCCGGATGGGGTGCACTGGGACCTACGGCAGCACCCTTTTCTCAGTGCACGTTTTCTTCCCACAAAAAGCAATATCCTTGTTAGAACCACAGAGGAGAACCCTCCCTGCGGGGTGCAGAGGGCCAGGCGGAGCTGAGAGGGACGGATGGAGAGCAAGGTCCGTCAGGAGCAGGGCACTGCTTCTCACTACGCCCTGACGCGCTCCCCAAGGGCACTGCCTCTCACTACGCCCTGACGCGCTCCCCAAGGGCACTGCCTCTCACTACGCCCTGACGCGCTCCCCAAGGGCACTGCCTCTCACTACGCCCTGACGCGCTCCCCAAGGGCACTGCCTCTCACTAAGCCCTGACGCGCTCCCCAAGGGCACTGCCTCTCACTACGCCCTGACGCGCTCCCCAAGGGCACTGCCTCTCACTACGCCCTGACGCGCTCCCCAAGGGCACTGCCTCTCACTACGCCCTGACGCGCTCCCCAAGGGCACTGCCTCTCACTAAGCCCTGACGCGCTCCCCAAGGGCACTGCCTCTCACTAAGCCCTGACGCGCTCCCCAAGGGCACTGCCTCTCACTACGCCCTGACGCGGCTCCCCAAGGGCACTGCCTCTCACTATGCCCTGACGCGCTCCCCAAGGGCACTGCCTCTCACTAAGCCCTGACGCGGCTCCCCAAGGGCACTGCCTCTCACTACGCCCTGACGCGCTCCCCAAGGGCACTGCCTCTCACTACGCCCTGACGCGCTCCCCAAGGGCACTGCCTCTCACTACGCCCTGACGGCTCCCCAAGGGCACTGCCTCTCACTACGCCCTGACGGCTCCCCAAGGGCACTGCCTCTCACTACGCCCTGACGCGCTCCCCAAGGGCACTGCCTCTCACTAAGCCCTGACGCGCTCCCCAAGGGCACTGCCTCTCACTACGCCCTGACGCGGCTCCCCACCGGCCCCACACGTTAGCGTCAACAGTTTTGGTACAATTTAGGCACAATTCCTAAATAATTTTTTTATATTGAGAAGACTCATTAAAAGGTCAATACTGGAAGACTTAAGAATTCTTAAGTTATGAGAGAGCTGATTAAGACCACAGGAAGCCCAGGAACTGACCCTGGCAGGTGATGGTTGCTCTCTGGTCAGGTTATTCAACACGTAAAGAAAGTTATATTACAATAATCCAATAAAACTTCGTTCTTTTCACAGAGACGCATTCTTAAATTCTAGTTTTGTATAAGCACACTGTTGATGTTAAAGCTCTTTTTAAAAACACCTGATAATAAATCATTAGTGCTTGATCGCACAGCATATGACGTTTTTTCTCTTTTGAACACACACTCGCTCTCTCTTCCCAACTTTTTTATATCTATTTAGTTTTTTATCTTTTATTCTCCAGTTTTTTTAATTTTCAAACAGTCTTTAAACCTCTAAACTAGGACAAGATAGATTTCCTTTTCTGTCAACAAAACACCTTTTTATCCTATACCTTTCCTTACCACAAACACATCGTACTTTTCTCGCATAATTTGTATAGAGTTTTTTTTACCATTATCATTCCTAGTCATTTTCCTTACATATAAAGATTAGAATTCTTAACGCTTAGTAACTTTAATATTAGTAAAAAATAGAAGGTAAGCAACTGTGAACTAATCACAAACCAACATTGTGTAGATTAGCAGATTTATGAATACATCATTTCATAATTTCTAGAGGCACATGCCTCCTCATAGTACAGTTTATTTCAATATGGAGAAAGAACACACACTGACAGACCCAAACACCGTTAGTCTCTGTAAGAAGCCAACAGTAGATAAACTCACACTGAGAAGTTAATGTCAGTGTTTTATCTTATTTTAGAAATGATCTGAATATTTATTGACTATTCATCATTTAGCTTCACTTAGTATAATTTTCAGGTTTCAGGTTCCCAAAAAGATTTTGAGACTAATCTTAAACATAGTTCGTGAAACATAATCTCTGTGTGGGTGGCTGACTGGGCCTGGAGCAGGCTCCTGGAAACTGGTGGGTGGGCAGAGATGCTGTGCCCCGGCCTCAGTCCCCTGCCTCCTCAGGGCACTCTGGCTGTAAACTGAGTCTCTGATTGGAGGAAGGGCCGGAGCAGGAGGAGTTGAACCCTACAGACAGCCCCACCCATGCTCGTCCCAGGCCTGCTCACTACGCCCTGACGCGCTCCCCAAGGGCACTGCCTCTCACTACGCCCTGACGCGCTCCCCAAGGGCACTGCCTCTCACTACGCCCTGACGCGCTCCCCAAGGGCACTGCCTCTCACTACGCCCTGACGCGCTCCCCAAGGGCACTGCCTCTCACTACGCCCTGACGCGCTCCCCAAGGGCACTGCCTCTCACTACGCCCTGACGCGCTCCCCAAGGGCACTGCCTCTCACTAAGCCCTGACGCGCTCCCCAAGGGCACTGCCTCTCACTACGCCCTGACGCGCTCCCCAAGGGCACTGCCTCTCACTAAGCCCTGACGCGCTCCCCAAGGGCACTGCCTCTCACTACGCCCTGACGCGGCTCCCCAAGGGCACTGCCTCTCACTACGCCCTGACGCGGCTCCCCAAGGGCACTGCCTCTCACTACGCCCTGACGCGGCTCCCCAAGGGCACTGCCTCTCACTACGCCCTGACGCGCTCCCCAAGGGCACTGCCTCTCACTAAGCCCTGACGCGGCTCCCCAAGGGCACTGCCTCTCACTACGCCCTGACGCGCTCCCCAAGGGCACTGCCTCTCACTACGCCCTGACCCGCTCCCCAAGGGCACTGCCTCTCACTACGCCCTTGGTAACTCCTACACACCAGGATGCTGGGGACGTCTGTCTGCCTGTCCCAGAAGCGCCTCTCCCTGTCAGCCCCAGAGCGCCTCGGTGTCCACCATCTCAGTCGCTCTTTGAAGCTATTACAATCCTCCCCATTCAGAAGCGCTCTGGTGGGAACAGAGGTGCCCTTCGGAGGAGGTGCGCGGGGTATGGGAGGGAGCGCACCCAGCTCCCAGCAGCCAGCAGCACAGAGCACTCGCTGGGCTCGGTCCTGGTGGACCCCTGGAGGACGGGACTCGGAGCACCCAGAGTGAATGGGGACTCCGAGAAAGGAGAAGGGGGAGGGGATGGGCAGCGCTGGAGCCTCTGAGAGATTGTGTGAGGGGGGAGCCCTGCTAGGTCCAGGAGCAGCTCCCGTGCCCAGGCTCCCGCTCCCTCTCCCTTGGAGGAGGGGTCTTCGCAGGTGCACTGCCTGGGGGCATCCCATGGAGCCCACGCCCCTGCCCACCTTGCACCTTGGTTTGGATCTTGAGCCCAGCGTACGGGGCCCACAGTTATTGGTCAATCCTATGTCCTAACCCTGAGCACAGCCAGGAGATGGACGTGTATGCCTTTTGAGGTGTGGTGGTCAGAGCACACAGGCTTTTGGGGACGATTTCCCCCTCTGTGCTAACCGTGCTCCCCTCCATCTAGGCAGGCTGGCAGTGGGTCATGGTCCAGCGGGCCTGTGTGCTGAGATGGTATGCTGAGGGTGGCCCTGGGCCCGGCGGCAGGGACTGTGCCTTCCAGAAAGTGAAGTCACTGTGGGGCTTCCGATCATCGTTCAGTAGGAATTCACTCTTAGACTCTTCCACCCACTTCCAACAATGCAATTATGCACACTTGAAATTTTTAATTAAGAACTCAGAAACAGACTCAGAAACATAATAAATATTCCTACTGAACAGAAACAAACCAGAAACATTCAAGGGTGAGCGGGGGCAGAAGCTGCAGCTTTGCTGGACTCTGGATGCAGCACAGGCCGTGGCGTCCAGAAGTGGGACTCTCGAGGGCCGGTAGCCAGGGCCAAACCACCCAGGCTTAGAGGGCAGCCGTAGACAGCACCCTTACTCAGAACATGGAGGACCGCTGGGTCTCTCTGCGGTTGACGACCCAGCCCTGCACGACACACTGGTCCTGGACTGGGTCCTGAAGGACCAGGAGGAGGCAGCCACAGTGTTGCTAGGCAGAAATAATGACAGGAAGGTGAAGAATACAACAGGCAAGCAAGCCAAGCCTGCCAGTTAAAATTCTGACTAAATCAAGGTAACAGTAGAAAAGCTCACAAGATTAACTGGGAAGTGAGTTTACCCCCACTGAAATATAAGCATTGCTCCATGTTTAAAGTGGATCATGAAATATGTGTACAATCCTCAAGAAATAAATGAAGGGCTGGCCCTGGCCGGTTGGCTCAGTGGTAGAGTGTCAGCCTGACGTGCAGGAGTCCTGGATTCAATTCCCGGTCAGGGCACACAGGAGAAGCGCCTATCTGCTTCTCCACCCTTCCCCTTCTCCTTACTCTCTCCCTCTCTCTTCCCCTTCCACAGCCAAGGCTCCATTGGAGCAAAGTTGTCCCCGGCACTGAGGATGGCTTTGTGGCCTCCACCTCAGGTGCTAGAATGGCTCCCGTTGCAACAGAGCAACAGCCCAGATAGGCAGAGCATCGCCCCCTGGTGGGCATGCCGGGTGGATCCCGGTCAGGTACATGCAGGAGTCTCTCTCTGCCTCCTCTCCTCTCACTAAAATTTAAAAAAGAGAGAAAAAAAATAGAAATAAACAAAAGGCTAAGACTGTAAAAAAGGGGCAGGCACATGTGAGCCGAGAACAGGGGGATGTGAACAACCCACTTGAAATCCTGAAAATGAAAGACAGTTATTGGGAAAACTCAGTCATTCATGGAAGTTCCAGACAGGCCACAGTCAGAGAACCAGCCCATCACCTGGAAACCACGATGGAGGGATCCACCCAGAAAGCAGAGAAAGAAGAAGGACAGAAAAGCTAAGAGAACCGACGGATGTATGACAGGTAGCAAGACTGCAGCTGGATTAGGAGTTCTAGAGGGAGAGAACAAAGGGAATGGTGGAGGCGGGAGAGGGGGTGGCAGAGGAGGACTAGGGATTTCCCAGAACGGATGAGTCCTCAGTTTGGAAATGGGACGCTGGCAACATGCATGTTCGGCAGACTTGTCAGGCCCGTTGCGGTGAAGCTGAGAATATCAAGGAATGAGGAAATAATCCAAGATCATTTAGGGAGGGAGGGGGAGGGGGGACAGCCAGCGGCGATGTGCTGAAGTGTGAGGTGCTGCTGTCAACGTCCTGGGGTGCGGGGGTGGGGGTCCCAGCGAGGCTGCAGCAGCTGGTTGGCTTGGGCTTTGCTGACAAAGGACTCGGAGGCCGGCAGGCTGTGGGTGGTGGGGACAGCAAGGACTCCAGGCAGGCAGGACAGTGACCAAGACCACGTGGTGCATTTTCAGGAGACTAGAGCACCCTGAGGCGGTGAGGGGGAAGAAGCATCTGCTTAATTTCAATTTTGTTTTTCTCCTCTTGTTTGTGTTTGCAGCTGAAATAGTTTGTCAGCAAACTGCATTTTCTGCATAACGTTGAAACAGAAGTCGTTACACTGGTGGAAATTAGGTACTCCTGATGTCCTTCAGGGCTGTGAATTTACTCAATAAGCCCTGGTTGGGGTTTTATTCCATGACAGGCACATCTCAGGGTGTGGAAATAAGGAGGCCGAGGCCTGGCCCGCGTGCAGCTTGGCCCAAGCGAATCAGGTGGATGATATAAGTAAACAAGTGACAGAATATTAGGTAGTGACAAGGAAATAGAGAGCAGGGTGCACTGAGGGGAGCAACACCCCCCACAATGCATGTCCACGTGGAGCCTCCGAATGCGACCTGATCTGAAAGGAGGGTCTTTAAGCTCTTGGGGTTTTCTGGGGAATTCTGTTTCCTGAAAGTGCTTTCTTGACCCCGAATGTGTCCAGGCTGCCCAAAAGCCGAAAGCCTCTGTGACCGGTTGGTTCTTCAACACCTGGTGCCAGAGTTCATCTTAGCAGGAATGCTTGGCCCTGTCCAGCCCTGCAGAGGAATTCACAGAATCTGGGAAGGCCTATGGGGGAGGGGAGAAGTGGGGGGGGAGCTTTATCTTTCATCACTACGTGGTGAGAGAGACCTGTAGGCATTTTTCCTGTGTTATAACCAACCCTCGGCCAGGCTACAGGTGGAGCCAGCTTCACAGATGGGCCTCCAGGCGACTTGGTGAGGAGGACTCTCAGCATCCGGTTGGCCAGGCAAGAAAGCCCTCCTCAGTGGAAAGCATGTGGCTCACGGGCCACCAGGTGTACAGGGGGAACCACGCTTGGCCCGGGCTGAGTGGGGGAGGCACGCGAGCTCTCCTTTCCATTCCTTATTCTGTTCAGCTGCAAACGGTGCAGGAGGGGGCTGTTAGCAACAGTGACCCCACTGCCAGCCTCGTCCGTGGGTCTGTCTGTCCAGGATCCCTGCTGTTGTCATGGCAGGAGATAAGAGTCCTAAGTGTCATTGACTAAGGCAGCCCATGGCCATTTCGAGGCCACACAGACTAAGTTTCCAGTTGCTGGCGAGAGCCGGAGCAGGGGGACACCCTGAGGCTCCTGCGGGCGAGAGACTCTCCGATGGAAGCTGAACTGATTGGGAGAAGGACAGATCGGGGTGTGGCCACCACAGAGGATGTGGACAGGACTTTAGAAAACCTTAAGAGTTAAAGTAATTAAAAATAAGTCTCCGTGCAGGAGCACTTAGAACTTTTGTTCCAAATCTCAGAACTGAGAGCTGGAATTAACAGGGTCTTATGGGGCATATGGGGTTTCCTCTGTGAGGGGTCCCTCGCAGCGGGGGGGGGGCTTCTCAGGAGGGGCTGGGTTCCCTGCCCTTTGGCTTTGCTCCCTGCCCCCCACCACCCCACCCCACCTTCCTGTCCTCCAGCAAAGGCGAAGCCAGGAAGAGCCCTTCCAAGTGTCCAGTATTTGGTACTCCGGCTAGTTTTAAGTCAAGTGTGACTATAACTCAGGAAAACAAATGGAGAAAGGGGTATGGGAGACTAAAGAGGCGGCTACCCAGGCGGGGGTGGAGTGGGGACCCCCAGGATCTGAGGCTGGGTCCGTGCCCACAGCCCATCTCTGCGGCGCATGGAGGCACGTGCTCTGTCCACTCCGTGGGCACTGTGAAAAAGCGTCGCCCTGCAGACCCTGTGGCAGGACCCATCATCAGCGACCATCCTTTAGGAAGCCTGGTCCGAACCATTCTTAAAGATCCCTCTTTTCCTTCTTTTCTTCTGTCTTCCTTTTCTTCAAATCCCCCGTTTTATTTTTCACTGCAGAGGTGCACCAATGATTTTTTTTTTTTTTTTTCTGAAGCTGGAAACAGGGAGAGACAGTCAGACAGACTCCCGCATGCGCCTGACCGGGATCCACCCGGCACGCCCACCAGGGGCGACACTCTGCCCACCAGGGGGCGATGCTCTGCCCATCCTGGGCGTCGCCATGTTGCGACCAGAGCCACTCTAGCGCCTGAGGCAGAGGCCACAGAGCCATCCCCAGCACCCGGGCCATCTTTGCTCCAATGGAGCCTTGGCTGCGGGAGGGGAAGAGAGAGACAGAGAGGAAAGCGCGGCGGAGGGGTGGAGAAGCAAATGGGCGCTTCTCCTGTGTGCCCTGGCCGGAATCGAACCCTGGTCCTCCGCACGCTAGGCCGGCGCTCTACCGCTGAGCCAACCGGCCAGGGCCACCAATGATTTTTAAGTGGACATCAAATGCATGAGAAAAAATAAGTTCAAATATTAATTTAGATGGACCAGCTGCAAAAAAATTAAAAAAAATAGCCGCCTCCATTCCCAAAAGCTTTTCCGGATGCCGGGAGTTTCTTGACCTGCTGCTGTCGGCCCAGGAGTCCTTACTGTCCTGACGCCCAGAAGTCCTGTCCTGATGCATCCGCAGTCCCTGGGGCTTGGCTCCGCCCCAGCAGCTGGGCTCCACATCCGGAGCGCAGCTGGACCAGCCTCTCGCCAGTCCGCGCGCCCAGAGGAGGCTCAGGAGCGGCTCGCTGCCGCCATCTACTGGCCCACGTGATCCTAACCCGCTCGGGAATGAGCAGGCTCCCTGCTACCTGGAATTTACCCACCTCTCAGCTTCCTGTGTAGACGTTTCTCATTCTCAATAATCTGCTAATCTTGTAGAACGAGTGTTTATAATTATGATTATCATTTTTGTCATTGTACTGCCACATAAGTCACGTACCTTACGCTTCACCCATTTAAAGTGCGCAATTCCACGGGCTTTCGTATATTCAGAACTGCACAATCATCTCTGACATCAACTTTAGAACTTTCCATCGCCCCAGAAAGAAGCCCCCTTCTCATGACTATCAGTCACTTCCCATTTCCCCCCACCACCCGATTCTGCCAGCCCGAGGCAACCGTCAATCTACTTTCCTCTCCCAGGATTTAGCTATTCTGGACACTTCATATAATGGGACGGATGCCGTGTGCAGTCTCTTCTGTCTGGTCTCTTTCACTCAGCATAATGTTTCCGGGATTTATTCATGTTGTGACATGTAGCAGACCTTCATTTCTTTTTTATGGCTGAGTAATATTCCATTGCATGTATACGCCCAACTTTGCTTACCCCTCTGTCCACTGATGGACACTGGATTGTGGCCTTTGTGAATAACGCTGCTGCACACATCCATGTAAGAGTTTTGGGCGGACACGTGTTTTCATCTCTCTTGAGGACATACCTATGAGTGGAATTGCTAGGGCATAAGTTTAATTGTTTGAGGACTTCTGGACTGGTACCCAAAGCATTTGTACTATTTTGCATTCCCACCGGTTGTGTATAAGAGTTCTGATTTCTCCACATCCTCGCCCACACTTGTTGTTATCGGATTATTTGATTTTAGCCATGCAAGTCGTGCCTCATTGTTGTTGATTTGCATTTCCCTGATGGCTAATGTTGTTGAGCATCATTTCATACTCTGAATTGATCATTTGTATGTTTTCTTTGGAGCGATGTCATTTCAAATTGGGTTAATTTGTCTTACATTATTGACTTGTAGTAGTTTTTTATGGTCTAGACACACATCCTGACCTCAGCTCTGTTGGTGCCCAGAGCTGGATGCCAAAGAAGAAAGCAGCCTAAACTTACAATGTTTCTAAAAAAAAAATGAAGTCTATTTTCAAAATGTACAAAGGTCCACAAGAAAGAGCTGGTTGGGATGAAGATAACGAGTTAGATCTGAGTGTGGAAGTCCAACCCTCTGGTTTTCGGCTCTGTGCGCAGCCTGGGCCTGCCACAAGGCGAAGGGGGTGACCAGGAAGAGGATACAGCAGGAGGGATGAGGGTGGGGACTGGGGTCATGGCAAGTCCCACATTTATAGACGAGGATAGAAGGGACCCATTAGGGGTGGATGCAGAGAGGCCAGAGAGGAGGGAAGGGAGATGAGCAAGTCATAGACCAGGTCCCCCAGGTGGAGAGTGTGGCCAACAGTGTCTATTGAATAAATTATCTTAAGTCCCTTCCATGTTACTTATTACAGCATGGCTTGTGCATTTCTTTTTAGAGTACTCTAAAAAGCTTCAGGAGTATACTAACACTGCACTGGATTTAGACAGTCCTTCCAAAATATTTTTTTCTAATAAAGTGGTTGGTCACACATAAACTTTTTTTTAAAATTCTGTTACACTTCTGTCCCTGACAAATATTGCCCTTAACACCATTGTGTGTTGTGTTACAATGCTTCGGTTCTGTCTTACCACAATTCTTTTTGTTGTTGTTGTTGTTTGTATTTTTCTGAAGTGAGAAACGGGGAGGCAGACAGACTCCTACATACACCCGACCGGGATCCAGCATGCCCACTAGAGGGCGATGCCCATCTGGGGCATTGCTCTGTTGCAACTGGAGCCATTCTAGCACCTGAGACAGAGGTCATGAAGCCATCCTCAGTGCCTGGGCCAACTTTGCTCTAATGGAGCCTTGGCCACAGGAAGGGAAGAGAGAGATAGAAAGGAGAAGGGGAAGGGTGGAGAAGCAGATGGGTGCTTCTCCTGGTGCCCTGGCCAGGAATTGAACCTGGGACTTCCACATGCCAGGCCAATATTCTACTCCTGAGCCAGCTGGCCAGGGCACCACAATTCTTTAGCATTGAAAATGAAGCGCTCGAAGAAAGACAGTGCACAACATGGCTCTCCCACTCTGCTACCTTTAGTCACTCTGGCCTGAGTGTCCGGAGGTGGCTGGGTCGGAGAACAGCCAGTCCTGAAGCATCTTAGAGGTCGAAGTCCAAACCCTGTGCTTACTGTGATTCCTCCCTGTCGCTCGCTCCCAGGAGTCCTGTCTGTTCGCTCTCCTGCTGCTGCTGTTGGGAGGCATGGCCTCTCCGCCCGCACCGCCCGCCACGTTGCTCGAGAGGGCCTTCCGGTACATGGACCTCCATCAGGATGAGTTTGTGCAGGTGGGAGAAGCTCTGCTCGGCAGATTCGCGTGAGGGCCCGCTGGGTGTCTAGGTGAACGGCTCCAGGCTGGGAGATGTGGGGCTTTGTGTCTGACAACTTACTTCCATGTAAAATGCCTCTCACTCCTCATTGACTTAGATATAGTCCCTGTTTGTTACATTTAACTAAGGGCTCCCTCCTGCATGGGGTGCTCTTTACTTTCTGGCAAGTTTGACCCCAGGATGTCCGCTGAGCTGTGGCCAGTGGACTTCACTGAGCTCATGTTTACTCTGAACCATGTTCAGATCTCCCACGACCCCTCTGGGAGAGCGCTCACTGAATCTCTCTCCACACCAAACCCGGCTGGAGTCCATCTTCCCAGGACACCGTCCCAGAACCATACTTTCTGGCTGCCACAGCAGCTTTGGGTCCAGAGTTCTGCCAAGTTCAGTGTCACAGCTGCTTGTTTGCAGTGCATGTGCAATATCCTTTGCTTTGTGCCCATCTCACACATGGCATCTATGGGGTGGGAGTTGGGGAGGGGGGACCTGGGGAGGGAGGCAGGACAGGTAGTGGCAGGAAGGTGCTGGACCCAAAGTCTCCCCTGAAAGTCTCCTCCTTCCCCATCTCACTGTCCCCCTCTCAGGCCAGGCTACCACTATAGCCCCACCTCCCTGAGGTTCCACGAACTTTGAACTCCAAACCCCCATGTCATATCTGGCACATGTGTTCAGTATACAGTCATCTGATCAACCAGTAGAGGCTGGGACGATTACTGGGCATTTAGCTGGGAAAGCTCTGTGTTTTGTGCTAAAGCAAAGAGCTGAGTGTCCAGGCCGCTGTTCCTAGCTTTGACCTTCATGGACTCCCTCCTCACACAGGAATATTAACCTGATCTAATACCTTTTGCATTTTCAGAGCCTGAGTGGGGTCTCCGATGTAGGCTGGACTTAGGGGGGAAGCACGGGCGTGCAGATCCGGGCCTTTCCGCTAACACTGCCCTCTTTGCAACTTCATCAAATATCCCCAACCCTCTTAGGGGTCAGCTGGGAGCCCGTGTTCTGTACCTTCTAGTCTTTTCATGAAAACATAATCTTCTGTAAGGTTAAATAGACTTTATAGTAAAGACGAAAATGCTACAAGCAGAATAGAGATCAAACTAGAATACACTGGGGAGTCCAAGGTCGTTTACCATGTGTGGTGCCTGGTCAAACCTCTATCCCAGTAGAAGGTACCCAGGCACCGACACAGGCATGTGACTGGTGGCTATTAATAACTCCACGTGTGCCAGCATTGATCGAGTGCCCCTCAGCGCCAGGCACCGAGCCGAGTCTCACACGTTGGTCTCTCTTTAGTTCTCACTGAAAGGAAAACTTGTCTTCTGCTAATTCATTCACTTCTGTGCCCAGGAGAGCGGGTTTTCCTCACAACAAGCAGTTCAAGGATGTTTATGGAGGCTACGCCACAGGGGCACGGTCTCTCAGGAACTCAACATCCAGCCCTCTGTCCCCTCTGGAGGTCGGGGGCTTGTACTCACAGCTTGGCCTTCCCAGTGAGCGTGCCAGCCAGAGGCCCGCCCAGAGTGGCCCCGTGAGAACCCCCTGTGCAGCTGTCCCCCAGGAAATTCCAAGGCAGTTAGGAGCTCTGTGTAGGAACCGGAGGCAGAGAGCAGATATTAGAACGGAAGGTGATCCTGGCACCTTCTTCACTCAGGAAGTTGTGAAAGTTTTAGGAGCCCTGGTCAAGCACTGGGGCCCAGACCAAAGTAAATATTTCTTATTGTGTGTTGCAGCCTCCCACTCACGGAACCCGCCATGGGCCGTGGGAGGGCATCACTCTCCTTGTACAGATGAGAAAGCGGAGGCTAAGAAAGCTCGAGGGATATTCTCAAGATCATCCAGCTGTAATGGGCGGAGCCAGGGTTAGGAACTAAGGCTGTCTGCCTGCCCAGTCCCGAGGTTAAACCTTGGGTCAAACTGCCTACCAGATCCCAGAGGAGCAGGGAGGGGCTGGCCACACAATCTAAGTGCAGAGGGGGCTCAGGAGGGGCCCTGCAGCCCACTGAGACCTCCATGGGGTTGAGTCAGCATGATCTGTGAGGTCCCCCCCTCCAGGGGGACTTGTGGGAAACCAAGAGTCCTGGAGTGGGGTGGCCAGCCAGCCGCACTCCCTGCCAATAACCAGAAATGTGGGGTTGGTACCTGCCCTTCTTGGTAGACCCACAGGAGCACAAACCCAGGTTTCCCGGAAGCAACCTCCCACCTAACCCACCCTGTCTCATTCTTCCTCCACCCAGCTGGCCCTGGCCTCTGTGTCCCCCTGACACCTCAGCGTGTCCCCGTAGCCTCTGACTATTCTGGTTTGCCAGCTCAGCCCTCTGGGCAAACAAAGGGCACCGAGGGTTCTGTGCCTCCCATCCTGGTGTCATGCTAATCACCCTGTCACTTTGCCCACAGACACTTAAGGAGTGGGTGGCCATCGAGAGTGACTCCATTCAACCCGTGCCCCGCCTCAGACAAGAGCTCTTCAGAATGATGGCCCTGACCGCAGACGAGCTCCGGCGCCTGGGGGCCAGCGTGGACCTCGTGGACTCGGGCTTCCAGCAGGTGCCGGGGCATCTCCTCCCTCCCCTCAGCGAGCTGCCACCACCCTGTGGATCAGCTATGCCTTCCCCTGCTGGTGGTGGGGCAGGGTCTTCCCTGATCCTCAACAGAACACCCCGATGAAAAATCTCGGTTCTACTTGACCAGGCAGTGGCGCAGTGGATAGAGCATCGGACTGGGATGCGGAAGGACCCAGGTTCGAGACCCCGAGGTCGCCAGCTTGAGCGCGGGCTCATCTGGTTTGAGCAAAAGCTCACCAGCTTGAGTCCAAGGTCGCTGGCTTGAGCAAGGGGTTACTGGGTCTGCTGAAGGCCCGCGGTCAAGGCACATATGAGAAAGCAATCAATGAACAACTAAGGTGTCGCAACGAAAAACTGATGATTGGTGCTTCTCATCTCTCTCCGTTTCTGTCTGTCCCTATCTATCCCTCTCTCTGACTCTGTCTGTCTCTGTAAAAAAAAAAAAAAAAAAAAAAGAAAGAAAGAAAAGAAATTCTCAGTTCCCAGGAAGGAGGAAGAATCCCTCCTCCTCCCCATGAGGCTGTCGTGATGATTTCTCCTCGTGTCAGGACTCGGGGTGGTGGGTGGTGTGGGGGAGGTGAGCGAAGATCAGCTTACTGTGGAAAGGGCCTCCGTGCTGTTCACGCCCAGCCCTGGACCTTCAGATGTCTCCCCACCCATCTCCTCCCTGAAGTTCCGGTACAGCTTTCTCCAAGGATCCAGCCTCTCCTCAGACTCGCTGTCTGTTCCTTCCCCTTGGTCACCATGGCGACCTCAGATCTGAGTGCCCAGTGCACTGGTTTAGCACTGAACAATTTGTTTACCGACCGTGTCCACCCAGGTGCAGTGGGTGGAGTCTGATTTCCTGCTGAAGAGCGCGTTCAGTTCGGTTGACTGTCAGTGTGCATCTCAGGAAGTGCTTTTCAGAACGATGTTCCATGTTTGGTTTAAAAGTGGCTCGTGGTGCCCATCTCAGAGTTGGATCAAGGATGACTAGAAAGTGATGTGGGCTCTACAAGGACCCAGGGGTAGAAACAGGACTCCTCATGTCATGACTTTGAATTTTCTGGAAGAACTAAACAGCATTTATTAAAAAAATGTGACCCATTTTCCTTCTGCAGCTTCCTGACGGTCAGACTCTCCCAATACCTCCCATTGTGCTGGCCGAGCTGGGGAACAAGCCACAGAAGACCACCGTGTGCTTCTACGGCCATGTGGATGTGCAGCCCGCGGTGCGGGCCGACGGGTGGCTCACGGATCCTTACACGCTGACGGAAGTGGACGGTCAGTGAGACACGGACCCACGGAGCTGGTGCTTCTGTGGTTGGGGACTTGCTCACAGGGCTTGAGGACTCACGGTGTGCCTCCTGTCCCTGGCTCCAGGTCTTCACCTGTTGTTGTTCAGAACGAAACAAAGGCCAGTCTGGTGGTGGACAAGGTGGTCCAATGGGGCCAATCTTCTTTCATTCGTGAAAGAAACTACAAACCTTCATGCCCCTGGGCAAATTAACTCCACAGGATGGAGTCCTTGGGTCGTGAGGAAAATAGTTGTCTATGCCACACATTTTCTTTCTAAAAAATACCAAATGTAATTTCCCTCATAAAGAAAAGAAGAAGAAAGGTACCTGTAGAATCTCAGAAGGAGAGGCTGTGTTACATGTTGTCCTGTACCAGATCCTCAGGTCCTTTGCAGTGAACTTGGGTGGAATAGCTGATTATTATTCAGCTATTTCAAATGAGCTTACATTTTCTGAGCAGCTGAGGGCCCAACCGTTTGCACACAAGAGGTCATACTTGGCAATGTCAGACATAGATCTGTGCCTGGAAACAGAAAGCACTGTTACAGTAGTGACCCATCAAACGCCTTTCTTTTTAACTCACTCACCTGGGCAGAGCTCCCTGGGCTTTTCTGAAAACCCCCTGGCCGGTTGGCTCAGCAGTAGAGCATCAGCCTGGCATGCGGGGGACCCAGGTTTGATTCCCGGCCAGGGCACATAGGAGAAGCGCCCATCTGCTTCTCCACTCCCCCCCCCCTTCCTCTCTGTCTCTCTCTTCCCCTCCCGCAGCCAAGGCTCCATTGGAGCAAAGATGGCCCGGGCGCTGGGGATGGCTCCTTGGCCTCTGCCCCAGGCGCTAGAGTGGCTCTGGTTGCGGCAGAGCGACCCCTCGGAGGGGCAGAGCATCACCCCATGGTGGGCAGAGCATCGCCCCTGGTGGGCGTGCCGGGTGGATCCCGGTCGGGCGCATGCGGGAGTCTGACTGTCTCTCCCCGTTTCCAGCTTCAGAAAAATACAAAAACAAAACAAAACAAAAAAAAACCTCTACCCTCCTCCTCCATTTTTCAAGGGAAACTTTATGGACGAGGAGCAACAGACAACAAAGGTCCTGTGTTGGCATGGATTAATGCCGTGAGGACGTTCCGAGCCCTGAAGGAGGTAGGTAAACAGTGGTGTTTGGGAGGGAGGATGGTGACGATGACAGTGATGATGATGAGGATGGTGGCGGCGTTGGCGGTGTATGTGAGTCGCTCACCGTGCCTCAAGCTTTCCACCGAAGTAAGTCTTTGACTCTTCCCAACAGTCTTGGGAATCGTGTGTTCTTACAATCACACCCATTTTACAGATGAGGAGAGTGAGGCTTGGGAAGATTAGGGATCATGCTCAAAGCCACCCAGCTGGTCTGGGGCAGATATGGTGACTTTAGCCTCTGCTGCTGACCACGTTGAAAACCAAAATGTAGAAACCACAGTGAGCCGGGGGCCAAGCTACTCTCTGCTAAGACTTGCCTTTTTTGTTTATTTGTTTAACCTTTACCATTTTTTTAGCTTGTCTTTTTAATCTTCCCTTCTGTCTTATCACAGAGTTTGATTTTGTTAATAGAGATGGACATACACTTAAAAATGATATGTTAGCTACTTTATTAATTACCAAGATAGAGATCTCTGGTGTGTGACATGCTGTCTGAATTTCTAGGTGCCTTTCCATTCTTGTGAAATGTAGTTTTCGGTAGGTGTGCCGTAACGGGTCTTAGAAAGGCAGGGATGCTGTGAGGAGGGACTCCCTCTGAGGCCGCCAGAGGACAGTGTTGGTGGCCAAGGCTTGGGTCTTCAGCTGTCCTGTGTGATGTTCTACAAGGACGGTTTCACCTCACACCACCCTTCCCTTCTTCTGACGCATGTGATCAGACTCCAGAAGGAGGAGTCTGTCTAGCTGTGCGGCCCTGGGCAGGGGACTAATTCTCTCTGTGCCTCAGATCCTGTTCTGTAGAAATGAGGGTGTTGGCCCTGGCCATTGGCTCAGTGGTAAAGCGTCAGCCCAGTGTGTGGATGTCCTGGGTTTGATTCCTGGTCAGGGCACACAGGATAAGCAGCCATCTGCTGCTTCTCACCCTTCTCTTTCCCTTCCCATCCCGCAGTGATGGCTTGATATGAGCAAGTTGGCCCTAGGCACTGAGGATGGCTCCATGGCCTCCACCTCAGGTACCAAAAATAGCTTGGTTGCTGAGCAATGGAGCCAGGGCCCCAGAAAGGCAGAGCATCGCTCCCAAGTGGGCTTGCTGGATGAATCCCACTCAGGGTGGAATTTATGTGGGATTCATGAATGCGAGAGTCTTTCTGTCTCTCCTCCTCTCACTGAATAAAAAAAGGAAAGAAAAAGAAATGAGGGCGTTGGTTTGGGTGACCGCTTGCTGATGCTGCATGTAGTTGAAAGCCGACTTCCATTTCATGCAGAAATAGCGCATCTCGTTAGTGATGCAATGGAGCCAGGGCCCCAGAAAGGCAGAGCATTCCTCTAGACAGGAAGAGCCTGGTGCTTGGCCCCCCTCCAAGGGTTTTGTGGGGCTAACCTGAAAAACAGACAGCCTGCCCACTTCTTCCTCGCATGGCTTCCTTGAATCAAGCGCCCTTGAACACTCAGACTTCGGGGACGAGGTTCGAGGCCGGGGTTCCTCTGTGCTGGTCTCTACTCAGCCTCTTGGGAGCAGTCCGGGCCCAGGCCCAAAGCTGAGAGCTTTGCTGGTGTTCCTCACTCCCAAATCCTGCCCTCAGGGCTGGGCCCAGCTTTAAGGTGTCTTGAAGAGATCTCATTGGGTGCCGGGGGGGGGGGGCTCCCCTTTCATGAGTTTATTTCCTCCTGCAACATTAGCAGAAGAGGGGGTTTAACTGCTCTCAACTCAGCGGCTTTTTCTTGCTGAGAAAGACAGGCGACGAGGTCGGGACAGTGTTCTGGTGGGTCCTCTGCTGTACCGTGGTCTTCCGATTCCTGGTGCTCGCACTGAGTGAGCCCTGACGTGTCAGGCGGACTTGGTCTTACTCCTTCTTTTTCTTCCTTTCTCTCTGTCTTTAATTCTCTCCCTAGACTTTCCCTGTCTCTGATTCCTCCCTCCCTTCTATTCTCCCCTTCTTTCTTTTTTTCCCCTTTATTTCTTAACAGAAGAAGAGCAATATTTATAAGAAAATTCCTATAGCCCTGGCTGGATAGCTTGGTTGCTTAAAGCAGTGGTCCCCAACCTCCAGGCCATGGACCAGTACTGGTCCATGGGCCATTTGGTACCAGTCCGCAGAGAAAGAATAAATAATTTACATTATTTCCATTTTATTTATATTTAAGTCTGAACGATGTTTTATTTTTAAAAAATGACCAGATTCCCTCTGTTATATCCATCTAAAACTCACTCTTGACGCTTGTCTCGGTCACGTGATACACTTATCCGTCCCACCCTAAAGGCCAGTCCATGAAAATATTTTCTGACATTAAACCGGTCCGTGGCCCAAAAAAGGTTGGGGACCACTGGCTTAAAGCATCGTTCCAAAGTTCAGAGGTTGCCTGTTCGATCCCCGGTCAGGGCACATGCAGGAATAGACTGACGTTCTTGTCTCTCTCTCTCTTGCTAAAATAAATAATTTTTAAATTTTTTTTTAGAGAAGAGAAGTACTAAATATAAAGGCCAAAATCTGCTTTGCTTTTAAATTTCAACTCTGCAACTTACATGATTACAAACAGAACATAAGAAATACTTTCACGGCCCTTGCACAAGTCAGTTACTTCTCTGTAAGCATCTCTGTCCTCAGCTGTGAGCTGGGAAGGCTCATTCTACCTCAGGCACCGAGTGGATTGAATGCAGTAACACAGTCAGAGTGCTCCGGGGCCTTGGACACCGAATGGATTAAATAAAGTAACACACACACAAAAAATAAATAAAATAAAATAAAGTGATACAGTCGGGACACTCCGGGGCCTTTGATGTAGGTGCCGTGAGCGCTGGTCCCTTCTTCCCTGCGCCCTGCCGCCTCCTGCCCTCCCAGTCTCCCTTCCTGTCTCGGGCACAGATCACTAAATGTGCGTCATCCAACCCGATTGTCACACCAAGAGCCAGAGCAGGTATCAGTGTCCACATGGCACAGAGACAGGTGAGCTGCCCAGTGGTAAGATGGCTTGTCCAGGTCCCTTGGGTGACAAGGGACAGGGCAGAGACCAAAACCCAGGCCTGCCTGCTGGTCTGTCATCCTCCTCCAACACTTTGTAGCCATCGGTGTGTATTTTATTAATCCCATTTTATTAAGCCAGAAAACTCTCGAGTATTAAGACTTCCAAACTGTGGCGTGCCTCCCTAAGACACGGAGCAATGCACGCAAGCGATACATTTGAACACATCTTTATTCCCACACGCCCTTCACCGACGGAATGACCGAAGGTCGCACTTTCTATTACATAATCTCCTGCTCATCCTGCCTTTGTTAATCTTTGGCGAGTGGATCCCTCTCATTAGAACTAATTAGTATGTTTGTGCCGTCACTTGTCTGCACAGAATCACGTTTAGAGTCTCCTATGTGCGCCGTCTGCTTGGGGAGGAGACTTTGACCTCTCCTCGTCATGTGGCTCTCAGAGATAGGAGGTTATAAATTATAGAGACACAATAAGATCAAAACCAAATGAGGGGAAAAGGCACGTTGTAAAAATCTTAAAAGGTGCTGTGCCGTGCCCTCCTATTAACTGGAGAAAAACTCAAGTTTCATCCTGCTGCATGATCAAAGCCCCTGAATAAGTTAAAAGGCAGGTTGAACTCCTCGTTGAAAAATAACAGATACTTAAAATAAAAATTACCCTGAGGCTTAAACATTAGACAGTCTTACCAAGGAAAGAATCCTCATTTATCATGCTCAGAATTATGAGGACAGAAAAGAGATGTATAATTGAGTCACTTTTCCTGAGGATTTTCTTTTGGGGAGAAGGAAGACAGTGCGTCTGTCCCCACAGAACGTTGTGGTGTGCCTGTTCCCTTTTTTAGGAATTCCTTCCCCAAACCCGTTATCAGCATTAAATTGGTAGGTCACGCTGGAATGTATACAGTTCAAGGCGTTACCTTGAATTCCCCTTCACAGCCTTCATGAAAGCTCCTCCCTGAACAGAGACGTTGGGAATGTGAGTAGTCCACACCCCGCGCGCATGTGATAATTTACTGGATTTTTTTGTGAAATAGACACAAATCCTGGACCTTGAGAGGTGAGTGGGAGAGCTGCACCCCATTCTGACGGGCCGGTGTGTTCCCTCGTGACCTTGTTCATTCAGGATCTCCCCGTGAACGTCAAGTTCGTCATCGAAGGGATGGAAGAAGCTGGTTCTGTGGCCCTGGAGGAACTCATCAGGAGAGAAAAGGACCGGTTCTTTTCTGGGGTGGACTACATCATCATTTCAGACAACCTGTGGCTCAGCCAGAGGAGGCCAGCACTCGTTTACGGAACACGAGGCAACAGCTATTTCACCGTGGAGGTATCCACCGACCCCACTTGGCAGCGGCAGTGCAGGCAGGGGGCCCCCCTGGGGCTGTAGAGGGGCTGAGACAAAGCCCTTGTGAGAGCAGAGTTCTCCCTGGGTGCAAGCCTGAGGGACCAGGTAGGTCTTAGGATGTGGAAGGTCATGAAGCCCCCCACACTGTGAGTGGATGTGCTTTGTGCATTTTTCTGCAGGCAGAGTTCAGAGGGCTTGTGACTCGCAAGCTAAGAGGTTTAGGAACTACAGCTCTGGAATCTGAGGGCAGGAGCTGCAGCCCCGGGTAGGGAGCCACCTATGAGTGCTGGGGTGCTGTGTCCGGACGAGCCCTGAGCCACAGTGCCTGCTGCATGCCTGGGATGGGCGACGAGGGGGCCAGCCTTGCCCAGCCTGCAGCCCAGTTCTGGCTCAATGATGTCCGGACAGCCCGAGAGGCTCCTTCCCTCCGAAGTGAGCACAGTGACCCCCGCCTCTGTCCCCCAGGATTGTGATCACTGACTGTCACGTCTAGTCCGCTTCCTCCCCCTTTTCTACCAATGCAGACAGACTGCGACTGACAGGATGCAGATTCAGAGCGGGAAGTCCCTCCTGGGAAGTCGTGGGCTCTTCAGCCACTTTGGTCTGTTCTCTCACACAGCAGTGTGCGCACTAACTATCCGTGCCCTGCGGGAAGCCTGTGGGAGAGGACAGAGGTAGCTCTCTGTGTCCCCGGGCACTGGGGGAGCAGTGTGCCTTCTGTTGGGCAGACGGACTGTCTGCCGCTGAGTCTCGGGTGGGAGCGGGGTTTGGGAGTACAAGGCCCTGCTCCCCAGGGTGTCCGGCCCTGGGACACAGACACTGCAAGATAGAATGAGGGCGTGAGAGGGGGAAGGGAGCTGCCACGGTCCTTATAGAAACATTGCTCAGGAAACTTGTTCGTGCAAAGGAGGACGAGATGGGACCGTAGTATCAAGAGTCCTGATAAGGGCATTGGTGAGCCCTGAGGGGGTGGCAGGGAAGCCCCGCGGGAGGAGGGTTGAGAACAAGAGCTCAGGGAGCAGACAGGGTGAGACCCTCCGCCTCCCGGCAGGGGTTAAGGGCAGCTGCCCACCTCAGGTGGACTCGGAGAGGTGACAGTGCCCTCCCTGGGGTTGGGCTCCATCTTCTGTTGAGTAGACATGGATGCTCCAAGTCACGTGACTGGACAGTAGGAGAAATGATGTCAGGGGACTCCCCTGAGTCCCAAGAGTCACTGCTGGGGGGTGTGTCCCACCATGTGAGAGATGGTTAGCCTCTGTCTTCCCTTTTTGCCTGTCTTCCAGGTGAAATGCAGAGGTCAGGATTTTCACTCAGGAACCTTCGGTGGCATCCTCAATGAGCCCATGGCCGACCTGGTCGCCCTTCTTGGTAATGTCTTATCTCACATCACTTTGTAAACATCAAGCGACCCACTGAAATATAGTTCCATGGGCCCAGGGTGTCTCTCCTCCCTGGGCTTCTATGCCAGCTCTGAATAAAGGCGGAGAAGAAGGGACGGAGAAGAAGGGAGCCACATTCTCAGTGTCCCACCTCGGCTAAGTGTTCCTCGGACTGCCTGGGTCCTTGTTAATTCTTCCTGTGGACTGAAACTCTTGCCGGATTTGCTCCCTTTTATTTTACTGGGCACCGTGACACACCTGGCCATGCTCAAGGACAGTAGCCTAGCATCAAGAGACTTCCAGAGAGGGACCCAGAGATGGGACCAGGTATATGGGCCCCATGTGGCTTCCTTTCCCCCATTGCTATGGCCCCAAGTGTAACGTAGACTCCAGTGAGCTTGCTCATTGCCCCTGCTCTGACCTCCTGTAGGGGGTCTGGTGGACACAGCAGAAGTTAGGGGTGTGTGTGTGTGTGTGTGTGAGTGTGTGTGTGTGTGTTTCTGGATACCTCGCCAGCTCACCTTGATCCACCCTCTGGTTCTTGCCTACATCATGACTGCCCAGCAGCTGGAGTGGCATCTTGGGAATGAAGGAATATTTGTGATCTGGGTTCAGAGGCCTCTCTTACAGGGACCCTTCCTCAGTCCTAGCCGGGACGCTGCACTTTTATATTTCCCTCTCAGTGTTCTTTTTAAAAACAGGTTTCCAGGTTATGTAAGCTTCAGACTCCACAATACCCAGGTCTATCTCACCTGGCACAAAGGGCACCTTTAGACAATTATACAGCATGCTTGACAATTGAAGATGGAGTACAACAAGCCGTTTCCCTTTTAAGTGTTTAAATTGTTTCCAGGAGGCTTCAGAAAGCATGCAACTTAATATATGTGGGGGTGGGGAGTGGTGAGGGGAAGGCCAATTCTCTATTTCCTAGAACATAGTTTTCCCCCCCAGGAACGGCATCTTCCTAGTTTTACGATGCAGTGCCCCTCCCCCCAAGCATGGTGGCTCCTTCCTGTCTCTCTAGACTCCATGGTTTCACCCAGGTGTAGAGTTCCACTCCGCCCCACAAACGTATATTGCTGTGCCTGGAAAAGTCAGGTCAGGATCACGAATGGAGTGAAAAGCACAGGGTTTCACTTTCTTTAATTTTGAAACAGATCAAATAATCCATAACCGAGTGGTACTGGATTGCGCCCACTGTATGGTTTTCACCGCTTTGTGCAGAAGGAGGTATGGCGGGAGGCTTGATGAGCACTGATGTGTTACACCTAGTTGTTGGGCACCTGGTATGTTCCCGGCACCGGATGAATGCTGGGATGCAACAATACATAAGACCCAGCCTTCCACCAATGAGGGGACCGCCTCTGACCACACAAGGCTAAATAACCAGTGTGACCCCCCAGGAGTGGACCAACAGGTGGCTTGGCTCTGTGTAGACATAATTAAATCCAAGGAACCACCCCCTTACAAAACTCCCCATGGACGGTGGTAGTGTGACATGGAGTGGGGTCCCCACGCTTGGAGAGGATCAGAGAAAGCCCGGGTTGAGGGTTGAGGGTGTCAAGCAGCACAGTGTGAAGGGAAGATGTCACTGTTTTCAACCGCAACCTCCCTAGCTCCGTCCTGGTCCCCCTGGGACTTCCCCTACATTCATGTCACTGCACCTGCAGACAGTCCGGCTGACCGCTGACAGCCATCCGCCATCCTGAGTTATGGAATTTCCCTCACTGAGCCCAATAAAATATGTTGTATATTAAGCTAATGAGACAAACCCAGTAGTATAATTGAAGTAAAAAAAAAAAGAAAACAAGTTGGGCGCGAGGGGGTGGGACAGGCTGTCGGTGATTGGCAGCCCACCCTCTGTCACCCTTGCCTAAATCAGAACACAACACAAACCCAGCACCAACGTTGGAATCACTCAGTTCCCCTTTAGTGCATGTCCTCAGGTTTCTGCTGACATTCTTGTGCACAAGGACAGAGCTGCATAGAGTCACAGGTCTTTCTCCACCATGTACTTAGGAATCGCTGACTTTAATAGAGTCTTCACAGTAATTTTCTGACATTGTCAGGTTGTGCTCACGTTAAGAATGCGGAGCATGTTTTTATGAAGTGTCTTTCCTTGAACAACAGCCCCCAAATGGAGTGAGGATGGATTCAGCTACCTTACTTGTATGTTTGTCTCCAATGAGTACTTTCCCAAGATAGTGAGCAGCATTTACTCAATCTCGAACCAGCTTCTTGTATAGCTCTTTGATGATTTCTCCCATTCCGAGTAATCCCCAAAGTCTTTCACGAATAACAGACTAGTCGACCTTCTTCCTGCCAGTCACTGCAGAGGCTCTTGTGGTCATAATGCCTATCTCATCTCACAAACTGGACCCCAGTGATGCTTTTGATTAATGATGAGTATTTATTATATCATTATGGTGTGCAGGGGGAGAGAATTTGAGAAGGAACGATGATTTTCAGTTTCTCAGGTATGTGTGTATAGATAGATAGATACACATATCCACACACATATATATTTAAAAATTTTTATAATGAACACATTACTTTTTATCTCAGGATAAGATAAAACTCTTAAACAGTTTTTGATGTGTCTGCTATAAAAGGCAGAGTTGGGACCTTGAATGCAATGCAGGTGAATGATTCCGGATTTGATTTATTGTGAATACCTATTTTCTCCCTTCCACCGACAAGATGGATGGTGAAACGGGTCTAACACAGGCCAAGCCCACCTGGTGAGCGGCTCCTTCCCCTGATGAGGCCGACCTCTGGGGTGTGAGTTGCGGTCAGTGGCTCTGCCACGGCCACCAGAGCTGGTCTCAGGCCTCCTGCCACCCCAGAGAGTCTCCCATGGTCCCGCTCCAGGGCGGGACATCAGCACATATGCCATATGTATCTGCCTTTGTTTCTCATGTGTGTCTTGTAGGTAGCCTCGTAGACTCGTCGGGTCACATTCTGATCCCTGGAATCTACAACCATGTGGCTCCTGTCACGGAAGAGGAAATGAAGATGTACTGGGCCATTGACCTGGACCTAGAGGAATACCGGACTAGCAGTCAGGTTAAGAAGTTTCTGTTTGACACCAAGGTATGGCCACGAGTGGGCAGATAATCTGAAAGGAATGACAACATGAAGTGACACTTTTCCCCCCAGTGCCTGATTTTCTGTGTGCTGCTAATCTCCACATCTTAGAACTGAGACCAGCTGTTCATTCAGAGGCCAATTCTCACTCTTACGGCCACCTCTCTGAGGTCTAGACTAAGCAGACTTTTCTCTAGGCCTGCATCCACAGGGTACTCGCTCACCCCACAGCCCTGCCAATCCTACTCAGTTCATTAGACTCAGTCCCATGCCAGCTGGGCTTCCTGTCTGTTTGAAGAGTGAGAAGACTGCAAATATTCCAGCTCTATAGCCCCTAATCATTCTTTTTTTTTTTTAAGTGAGAGGAGGAAAGGCAGAGAGACAGGGTCCTGCATGTGCCCCAACCAGGATCCACCTGGCAAGCCCCTTACCAGGAGATGCTCTTCCCATCTTGGGCCACTGCTCAATAACTGAGTTATTTTTAGTGCCTGAGGCCAGAGGCTCCACAGAACCATCCTAACTCCCTGGGGCTAATGTGCTCAAACCAATTGAGCCATGGATGTGGGAGGGGGAGAGAGAGAGAGAGAGAGAGAGAGAGAGAGAGAGAGAGAGAGATATGAGGGGGAAGGGAAGTGGGGGAGAAACAGACATCCACATGCCACATGCCAGGCCGATGCTCTACCTCTGAGCCCACCTTTTCTAGACAGAACCACAACATTTAGGGCTACTCTGAATTGCTGTATTGCTGCCTTGAGGTAGTGAGTTAACCCAGAGCTGAGGGTGTTGTTAATGGCAAACTCAGATCTTCCCCTTTTCCCTTCTGGGTCGCCTCCTCTTTGGTACCGGCTGTGGTATCTGGGCACAGCTGCTGCTTCCTGGGGAAATGCCAGAAGAGGGAGGGTCACGGTGATCAGAGGGTGAGGGTTTACTATGCTGGAGTCTCTGTTTCCTCAGACGAGCTCTGGGGGGGCCTGTCTCTAGAAAGAGAACTGGCTCCAATGTCTGCAGCGTCCTCTGCTGCCTTCTGCAAAGTAAAATGCATCTGGCACGCAAGCCATCACCGTGATGCTTGGGGATGGAAATGTGTCCTTGCCCTTGAGTTTCTGAAAGGGCCTCTTCACTCTCCATTCGGTGGAAACTTCAGACTCGGGTGACGAGGAGCTATCCACGGGTGTGGCCGGGGTAGGGGCCAGCGGCACAGGCCCTCACGTCCTGAGGAGAAACTTGTATTGTTAGTCCAGATACAGCTAAGCAGGGGGATATTAACTTGTCATGGACAGCGCCCAGGTACAGAAACTGCAATGTCAGCAATCCAACTGGACTAGCTTTAATCGCTCATTATTGTATGTAATAAAATCACTTTATTTCCATTCAGGAGGAAATTCTGATGCACCTGTGGAGATATCCATCTCTCTCCATTCACGGGGTTGAGGGCGCATTCAATGAGCCTGGGACCAAAACAGTCATCCCTGGCCGGGTTGTGGGGAAGTTCTCTATCCGTCTAGTCCCTCACATGAACAGCTCCATGGTGGAACAACAGGTAACCGACCAGCCTCATTTCGCTGGGCAGCACCTCCCTGAGAGCCGCGGACCCCAGTTTAGTGAGCACCCCCCTTCCTGGCATTGAGGGACCATATTCCCCCCCAATACAATAGGAACTAGAGCAAATGCCAAACATCCAATACCGTTTTTGTTCAGTAAAAGCCTCTTTCCTCGATTCTATGCAGTTATAGTAGTCAGATAGATAACCGTTTGGAGTTGCAGTGATGGAAAAAATTTACACATTAAATGGCAAGATTGGTTTTAGGCACAGCTGAAGAAGCTAGCTGCCCTCGGCTGGACTGAGCCGGGAACCCTCCAGGGCCGATGGTCGTTTGCCCCTATGTCTGAAAGGCATGCTCTGACAAGAGCCGTTCCAATGAAAATGTTACCTGGAAGGAGTTATGGGTCTAAACCATTTACTTGTCATCAGTTTACCTCAAGTTCAACAGTTAACTCTGAGCAAATGAGCTTAAGAAATACCTCATCCCAGCCCTCTCTACCCCACTGTCCTCTGTCAGTGTCTTCTAAGAGATAATGACATTCTAAATGCCCTCCCCCATTTTCTCTTTCCACCCCTCCCCCCACTTCTCACAACACCCTCCCCCCAGGGCCTAGCCTTGTCCATCCTGCTCAGAGCTCCGGCTCAGGCACCTAGAACAGTTCTTGCCACAGGACGTGTGTCCCATAAGCATTTGTTGAAGGGATGAATGGGATGAAATATCTCAGAGTACGGCGTTTTTCATGAGGGGATTCCCACAGTGGCAGCTGGAACAGAGGAGCCAGAGGCAAACAGAGGAGCTGGCCTTCTCCCAGCTCCATGTGGGGCTGCTCCTAGGACGTCCCTGAAGGGCCCACAGGTCCAAACAAAGGCGTGTTCCAGTTGAGAAATGATGCTTGCGCTGTGTTTCTGATCACTCAACATTCCTAATATTCCTAGTATTCCTGTGATCCATAATCACATCCAAGTGATTAGCCAATTCCTAACAAGCATACAATAGCAGACACTGTGGTCAGGATGCAGGGTGGGGGCTGAAGCTGGGGACTAGAGGGGGGGTGAGAGCAAGTGTTTCTCCCACCGGGGGACCCTGCTTGCTGCATGTTGTCGTCCCTCTGGCAGAACCGAGGTCAGATCATAGCCCTTGCATTTGTTGGGCGGGGGTTTCAATGATTCCTGATGGAAGACTGTATTCATGGTCTGAGGGAGTAACTCAAATATTTCTCTTACAATTGAAAATGTGACTTTTTTCAGGTGAGGCAGCATCTTGAGTACATATTCGCCAAGAGAAATAGTTCCAACCAGATGGCCGTCTCTATGGTGCTGGGACTACACCCCTGGGTTGCAAACATTAAAGATACTCAGTATCTTGCAGCTAAAAGAGCCATCAAAACAGGTTGGACTTCAGATATTTTGAGTTGCCACTTGGCAGTGGGACCAACGGCTGGGGCCGGGAGGCAGTGGTTAAAGCAGACACATTTAAAACTTGGGTAAAACTGCCCTTTTCATATAGGCCAACTGCTGAGAGGGACCCTCTCATGCATGTGGTCTCTCTCTTTCAAAATATCTCACACTGCACTCCCTCTTCTTGTGATGGCGGGAGTAATAAGATGCCTACATGATGAGAGGAAGTGAAGGGAATGATCTGGACATTGTTTACTTCTGGGACTTTCCATTTCATATCCTCAGACTGCGGTTGATTGTGGGCCACCGAGACCATGGGACGTGAGACCACTGATGAGGAGGGATGACTGTGTTACAGATGAGGCCTTGGGCCACACCCAGAGCTGGAATTTGAGGTCCAGACCTGCTGGGAAGTCGAACTCTCTGTGGGGGTTCTCCATCCAGGGGACACGGGCATGAAAAATGAGACGACATGTCCAAGACTTGGGTCACACTTCTCTAGGACACCATTCCCAGTGCCGGCAAGGGTAGCAGTAGTTTACCAGTAAAGCCTGGGGGTGAGGATGAGTTAGGCAGGTAAATGTGAGGCCAGCTGTGTGATTGAACTGTCAATGTCAACGATAAAGACCTAAAATACACTGGCAGGAACACTTGGGTCCCCTGTGGCCCATTGGTGTGCTAACGAATCAAGTCTGTGGCCATCACTCACATTCATACCTTGCTCTGTGGATAAAGACCATGGGGCATATTCTCATTTCTTTCTTCCTTTTATTTTTTCCCCCCATCCATCACTGGCCTGAAAGGTTTGAAATCATCTCTTTCTAGATCCTAGGATGTTCATTAAACTATTTCATGGGACGCATTGAAATCGGAGTATGAACATTGAGACAGTCAGATGATAGTTAATTATAGCAATTTATACATATATTGGTTACAAAAAACAAAAACAAAAAGCCTAAATCCCACTTTACTAATATTGAATTGATGAAACCACCACCAAAGTATGGACATCACCTGTGGCACTCTTGCCAAAATGCATGATCCCTTCTCATTAGGAGAAAACAGACACACCCAAATGGAGGAACATTTTACAAAACAAATGCTCAGTGTTCTCCAAGAGGCTCAAGGTCATGAAAGACAAGGGAAGACTGGGAAACTCTCACAGAGGAGGAGACTGAGAAGCAATGACAAAAGGCAGTGTGGGATTCTGCCTTGGGTCCTGTTGTAGAAAAAGGGGAAGGGTCGTGGGATTCAAATGAGGTTGGAGTCTAGTTAATGATATTGTCCCAACTTCAATTTCCTAGTCTTGACAATTGTCCAATAGTTATATAAGATGATAATATTAGGAGTAGAGTAAGAAGTAAACCCTACTTTATTTTTTTGCAACTTCTCTGTAAGTGTGAAATTAGTTCAAAATAAACATTTTATTTAAAAATATTTTGAAAAGGAAGTCACTGTACAGAAGGCAACCACAGTTTTCTCCTGGACTCTACTGACTGTGGTAGAGCATACATTGCACAGCAGCAAGAAGCTGGCTTACCCAGGTATCAGAGGTGATGGGGATTGCTGAGTGTAGTCTTGTCCACACTTTATTCAGATGCCTTCTTTCCCCGTGTTTCAGTGTTTGGAACAGAGCCAGATATGATCCGGGATGGGTCAACCATACCCGTTGCCAAAATCTTCCAGGACGTCCTCCAGAAGAGTGTGCTGATGCTTCCGCTGGGCGCCATGGATGACGGAGAACACTCTCAGAATGAGAAGATCAACAGGTGGGTTCCCGTGGGGGCTCAGCCCTCACTGCCCAACCCCAGGCGAGCACACTGGTACCTTCCCAACATACTGTACCCTTTGGTTTGAATTTCTGTCCTCACATCTTCCTGTTTGACATTGTGTAAAGCCAGTAGCCACGGCCACCATCACAGCCGCCTGGCCAATGCAGGTTCTCATTTGATTCCGACAGACGATAATGAAACAACAGAGCCAAGAACTGGTGGGCCATTAGCTTTAATCCTAGCTTGCACCCGGCAGGCAAGAAATACACACAGTGGGAAAACACTTCCCTTTCCATTCAGGGCTCCCAAAGCCACTGACTTATCCGAGTTTTCTAGAATCAAAGGTTTGTACCTCACCAATCTTATTCACCTCTGTTCCCCATCTCCTTCTCTCTGCACAAACTCTGCACAAACTGGCTTCTCCTTCAGCACTCTGCCATCTTGGCTGCTTCTCCTCCCCTCCATGTGGCCTTTCTCTGCTCTTCTCTCTGATGCTAACCTCAGGAACTGAGAGAGAGCAAGCTCCCGGTCTGCCCCACTTTATAGTGCAGAAATCAAAACCTTTAATCCAATATACAAACAAGGACGTCTCTGATACAAAGTCACTTATCTGAGGCATAACGGGATTCCTCATGAGAGTGCACCATTCCCCATCATGCAACAGTCAAGGGTGTGGGGAAAGGCTTAGTTTTAGGCTATAATTACTTTGCCAGCTTACAGCTTGTCTCCCACACCAAAAGTAAGCAAACATATATGTCATATTTAAAAACTTATTTGACCAACACATTGCAGACTAGTTTTTCTCCATCATTTGCCTGGAAATAACAGTGTTCTTTACTTCTTTCATTAGGTGGAACTACATAGAGGGGTCCAAATTATTTGCTGCCTTTTTCCTGGAGATGGCTCAGCTGCATGAATGACAGGAACCTTCTAGCTCAGACAGAGCCCTTCCCCCAGGCCCCTGGGCAGGAATGGAACCTAGATATGCAGATAATTGTGGTCCAGAAAATAATGTTTTCCCTCCCGTTGAAAATATCTTTGGACATTGGGACCAATAACATAACACCTTAAAGGTTCAGACATTGGGAATGGTTTAATGTCCCTGTGGTATGCTTTTCTAATCTCACAGCTACCTTCACCCACGTGACCTCCCCACGTTCAGCTGCAGTAGTCCCAAGACTGGATTCATTCTGCCTTTCAAGCACAAGGACAATTCTCTGATTGGTCTCTCCCCTGACTGTGATTGGTGTACTCACCCCAGCTTGCTTTCTAGGCCCAGAAGTACTCGTGACACATCACTCCATCCAGTGGCTGTGGGTACTCACTCCACCCTTGCCTGCACCACCTCTTCCTTCTGTCTCATTAATAAAATTGCTAGTCTCCACTATGGACTCCTATGATTTCCTCATGGTTTTGTTTTTAAAGGAATTACCATGGGCCCTGGCCGGTTTGCTCAGTGGTACAGCGTTGGCCTGGCGTGCAGGAGTCCCGGGTTCGATTCCTGGCCAGGGCACACAGGAGAAGCGCCCATCTGCTTCTCTACGCCTCCCCCTCTCCTTCCTCTCTGTCTCTCTCTTCCTCTCCCGTAGCCAAGGCTCCATTGGAGCAAAGTTGGCCCGGGCGCTGGGGATGGCTCTATGGCCTCTGCCTCAGGCGCTAGAATGGCTCTGGTCGCAAAAGAGCAACGCCCCAGATGGGCAGAGCATCGCCCCCTGGTGGGCATGCCAGGTGGATCCCGGTCAGGTGCATGCAGTAGTCTGTCTGACTGCCTCCCTGTTTCCAACTTCAGAAAAAAAAAAAAAAAAAAAAAGGCGTGAGACCATGTTAACCTCTGGCTTCCCCATCATTGATTTTTTTTTTCCCTGCTTCTGAAAAATTCTGAAACAAGAATAACCAATATTTATATCTTCATGCCATTTGGAGTTTCTTGTGTGAAGATGAGGTACTTTGTCATCCCAGGCCTCTTCACCTTTGTTGTGATGGATGTCGAATGATCAACCCTCCAGATTTCAATTTCTCCCCGCCGCCCATCAGTGAAGGCCTGCTCTCTCTCTCCAGCATCTGTGCACATGTGAACTCACTGCAGTAGAATAAATCCTGATTGTTCGCTCAGATCATCGGAATTTTACCCAATGACATGCAAATTGCCCAAAGCTTTTTTTTTTTTTTTTTTCCTGAGGTTGGAAATGGGGAGGCAATCAGACTCCTGCATGCGCCCAACTGGGATCCACCCCGGCATGCCCACCAGGGGGCAATGCTCTGCCCATCTGGGGCATCGCTCTGTTGCAACCAGAGCCATTCTAGCGCCTGGAGCAGAGGCCACAGAGCCATCCTCAGTGCCCGGGCCAACTTTGCTCCAATGGAGCCTCAGCTGCAGGTGGGGAAGAGAGAGACAGAGAGGAAGGAGAGGGGAAGGGTGGAGAAGCAGATGGGCGCTTCTCCTGTGTGCCCTGGCCAGGAATCAAACCCGGGACTCCTGCACGCCAGGCTGACGCTCTACCACTGAGCCAACCGGCCAGGGCCTGCCCAAAGTTTTTTTAATAGCATCAGTGCTAGATAGAGAAATAATCAACCCTGACATCAGTAACACATTATATATTTAGAGCCATCAGCAAGAGCGCATTCATTAATCATTATAATTAACCATCTTGTTTGGCTTGATCGGATTTGATGGTGTAAACAAACAAACAAACAAGAATGTAATTTTTCTTAGGTTGGGTGTGCCTAAACAAGTCAATTCCACCTTTATGAGTTCATTATTTAAATCACAGTAATGGAGAAGAACTTAAGGGCTTCTTTTAAAATGTTTCTCTTGTGATTCCAAATAAAAACAAAGTATAACACATCCCATCTCCTCATGGGTTTTTGAATGTCAGTGTTAAAACTTACCTGCCTCACATCTGAAGTGGCTGGCCCATGAGGCCAGTGATTCAACTTACTCTGGCTCTGGTCACAGAAAGAGGGCCCCACTGAGGCCTCAGCCTGGTGGGGGCATGCACAGAGGGTTCACTGCTCTGACCCAGGGAGTATTGAATCCTGCTGGTTGAGTGTTGGCTGGTGTTTGATACTCTTTGCTGTTAAGCTTGACTCATGCTCGCTGGATTATGTTGAATCTTGTAACATTTAGCGTAGTTCCCAAGAACTAACTGCTAGAGGTCTATGATGCTAATTTATATTTTTAAAAGGGTGTACAGATAAGCCAAGTAACAAAAGCTGGTTGGAAAGTAGATTGTAACCATGTCTGAGCAATGTAACATCAGTTTTAGCAAGGCACTGAGTAATAGGATGTATTCTTTGATCTTCACTCATGCTGAATCTGAGACCTGCAGTGTCTTGGTTAATTATTCAGCTGCTACCAGGAGAGAATGGAGGAGAATGGATGAATGAGGTCTTTGAATCTAGGAGATTCCAACCCTGGGATTCCTGAGTTCAGTGCCCGTGGTTTTCTGCCTCCCTGTCACCCCGGCTACCATAGGTCCCTCTGGATTTTCTGCCTGGCCTCGCACCATCTAGCTGCCCAGGTCCTGCTGTGACATGGAGTCAGAAAAGAAGTGTCTTCCAGGTGGGTCACATTCAGAGAGGTAAGAGACATCTACCCAGTTACTGGCCAGGAGACCAACTTAATCAGTTGTGAGAAGACAAAGCCGTTGAGGCTAGAGAAATTTCAACATGTGCTTTAAGAACTTTATTGAAGAAGTGGATGCATGTGGATAAGAACAGTCACCCAGTATACTTGTTTGGGGTATGCAGTGACACCCTGATCAGGGGGAACTTCACAGTGGTAGAGGAGGGCCATGTGTCAGGTTTGGGGGTTATGTCTATCAGCTGGACTTGGTAGATACTCTTATGGAAGATACTGAGGATTGGGGGTGTTTTTGATTTTATGCTGATTCATAAATATAAAGTATACTGGCCTGGGAACCTCGTGTGAGTGCACGGGATGGTGTGTGCACTGTCAGTGACACATACTGTCTACACTCGCAGCCTGAAGAGGGCAGTGGACCAGTGACATGCACAGGACCTGGCTGGCCTCTTCTCACTTCACAGCTCATTTCAGTGGGTCCCGCCCCTGGCTCTATGTCAGCCAGGGATCCCAGCTCAGCCCTGTCTCAGGAACTGGACCCTGTCCTCCTGCTCATTTCATATCTAAAACTCCATTCTTCCAACACGGAAACTTTCATTCTGTTCCCAAACCTGTTTCCCCTCCGGGGTTCCCTGTTTTGGTAAATGGACTGTCGGGATCCTGAGTCTCTTGGACACTTTCCTCTTTCAAATCCAATTCAATATTGAGACCAATGGACTCCATTTCTCAAATGCAACTACCTCCTTCCATTTCCACTGTCAAAGCCCATAGTCTGGGAGCCAAATCCTCTAACTTTTGCTGAGTTATTGCATAGGTCCCTACCCAACCTCTCTGCTTACCCGGCAGACTCTTCAGTGTACTTGCCACATTGCAGCCTCTGTGTCCCTCCTGCCTGCCTAATACCGCAGAGAGGCCAGCTGGTCTTAGGGTGCAGTCCAGGCTCCCAACAGGGTCTACAAGAGTTGTCCGCTCAGTTCTCCGCTTTTTCCTCTGGCCTCACTCCGCCTTACTACTTACGTCCTGATAACCCTGCTCTTCCAATCCTTCTGGTGTCTCTAACCCTATGCTCACCTGCTCCAGAGCCTTCCCATGACTTCCTCTCCATGGCTCATGACCTCCCGTCTTGGTCTTGCTCACCCCTCACCAAGCCCAGGCTCCATGTTATTCTTCAGATCTCCACTTAGTTCTACTTTTCTGGGGGAGCTTTTTCTGATTTTCCTGAGTGAGTTATGTGTCCCTATTCCCCTGCAGTCTCCACAGTTCTGTCATACCATCGATCATAATTGTTTTTTTGTGTTTTTTTTGTATTTTTCTGAAGCTGGAAACGGGGAGAGACAGTCAGACAGACTCCGCATGCGCCTGACCGGGATCCACCCGGCACGCCCACCAGGGGTGCCGCTCTGCCCACCAGGGGGCGATGCTCTGCCCATCCGGGGCGTCGCTCTGCCGCGACCAGAGCTACTCTAGCGCCTGGAGCAGAGGCCAAGGAGCCATCCCCAGCGCCCGGGCCATCTTTGCTCCAATGGAGCCTTGGCTGTGGGAGGGGAAGAGAGAGACAGAGAGGAAGGGGGGGGGGTGGAGAAGCAAATGGGCGCTTCTCCTATGTGCCCTGGCCGGGAATCGAACCCGGGTCCCCCGCACGCCAGGCCGACGCTCTACCGCTGAGCCAACCGGCCAGGGCCGATCATAATTGTTTTTAAGTGCATATTTGTATGATGAAGTTAACCTCTGGGACCAGACAGCATGTATGTTCTGTCGACTGGGGCACCTCTGAGTCCCAGCGTGGCATGTGTCCTCAGGAAACATCTATCCATCCAGATGCTGCCATGCCTCTCCATAGTTTAAGTCACGTTTAGGCTCCATAACATCATATTCCATTTCCAACTAGTCTCTGTACTTCAGGGGCCCAGTGAAGGGCACTGCTCACAGTAGGTGCTCAGTGCTTCTTGCTTCAACTCTTCCTTTTGACTCTGTAGCTGCAATTTCTGGGGCGTCCCTGCCTGCTGTCCCGCCTGGACATATGTCTTTCCGCTCTTCAACTCGCGTTGTTCCTTGCTGGGGGCAGCCATTCCTGGGGAAAGCACCTAAGTCACACTGAGGTGCCATTGACTGATGACAGATCACATGTCCCCTCCCGGGCAGCACCTGTCATCACAGGGGCCAGGCCTTTATTCAGGGCCACACCCCAGCAGCCTGTGAGCCCCCGAAGGCTCCTCCCATGTTCCATGTGGCCGTCACAGTGTCCAAAGCTTCCGGGATTGGATGCCAGCATTGCAAAGTTGGCAGGCTCCACACAACTGATTTCTCCCGCGTGGTCAGAAGATTGGGCCACGCTGAGCAGTCCGGCGTTCCTGCAGGGTGACGGTCAGCTGACAGGAGAGGCTGTGCTGACTCAACACAGAGCCCAGCCTGTGATTCATGCTCAACAAATATTTAAATGTGAAATAAGATAGCAGGTCACAAAAGAAAAAAAAAAAGATGCTATCTACTTGGCTTGCCCCTTCTGCTGGTAGCCACTTTCACTTAAAAAACAAGTCCCCAGGCCCTGGCCGGTTGGCTCAGTGGTAGAGCGTCGGCCTGCCGTGTGGAAGTCCCGGGTTTGATTCCCAGCCAGGGCACACAGGAGAGGCGCCCATCTGCTTCTCCACCCCTCCCCCTCTCCTTCCTCTCTGTCTCTCTCTTCCCCTCCCGCAGCGAGGCTCCATTGGAGCAAAGATGGCCCGGGCGCTGAGGATGGCTCTGTGGCTTCTGCCTCAGGTGCTAGAATGGCTCTGGTCGCAACAGAGTGATGCCCCGGATGGGCAGAGCATCGCCCCCTGGTGGGCGTGCCGGGTGGATCCCGGTCAGGCGCATGCGGGAGTCTGTCTGACTGCCTCCCCGTTTCCAGCTTCAGAAAAATACAAAAACAAAACAAACAAACAAAAAAAACCAAGTCCCCAGCCTGACCAGGCAGTGGCGCAGTGAATAGAACGTCAGACTGGGACACGGAGGACCCAGGTTCGAAACCTCAAGGTCGCTAGCTTGAGTGTGGGCTCATCTAGTTTGAGCAAGGCTCACCAGATTGAGCCCAAGATCACTGGCTTGAGCCCAAGGTCACTGACTTGAGCAAGGGGTCACTTGCTCTGCTGTAGCCCCCCAGTCAAGGCACATATGAGAGAGCAATCAATGAACAACTAAGGTGCTGCAACAAAGAATTGATGCATCTCATCTCTCTCCCTTCCTGTCTGTCTATCCCTATCTGTACCTCTCTTTGACTCTCTCTCTGTCTCTGTCAAAAAAACAAACCAACCAACAAACAAAAAAGTAAAACAAAACAAAACAAAAGAAAAAGAACAAGTCCCCAAACTTCATTTTATGATAGGGCTCAGTGACTTCCACATGCTATATACTGTTTTAGATATCTAGTTTTACACGTATTCAGTGTCTTCGAGCTAATATTTTTTAATGTTATTTTTCAATCCAAATTTGAGCATTCATTGAACATGTACGTAGCTAAAAAATTAATGATGTGAGGTCTTGTTTTATATAAGATGAAATATTTATTTTGGTGGTAACGCACATGTGGTTAGATGTTACCTGTGGTTATAATGTTACCTGCCTGTAACACCACACGGCTGCCTTACATGAAGGGCAATACAATTGAAAGCAAGGCCTAACACCTGCACACTTTCCTTCTGTTCTTCCACTGACCAGCTCTGTAGCACCTACTTTCTATTTTTTCTTTTCTTTTTTTTTTAGAGCACTTAACACATAAGAAAGATGGTCTTCCTCCTCATGGCACTGGAAAGAACTTTCTTCTGTAGTAAGCAACCTCTGGGAGGCAGGGCCCGGGGGCAGGTACACCCTGTGCTTTGCTCAGCTATCCAAAGGCTCATTCAATTGGTGAAGTTCAAAGACAGGAAGACAAGAGATTTTCAGAAACAGAGTGATTCCCTCCCACCCCCCAGCATGATGCAAAAGAGAATGGATGATAGGTGGAATGACTATAATTTCTCAGTAGTTATGGTAAGTAAATAAATGCTTCTGAGCTTTTTAAGTTTGGGTTGATTGAAGAGAAGAAAATTGTCATTATGTGGAAGAATTATATTTTGAAACACTATTCTAGTGTAATTCCTTATTCAGAGTGAGAAAAGATGTCAGAGAAATTATGCCTTTGACTGTAACAGAAAATATGAAGTTTTAAGTCATTTCACCTCCCACATTGAAATTCACCAAAAGACATTCAAAAAGAACGTATATTTAAAATTCTGGTGAGGGTGGTTAAGTGTTCATAGCACATTGTCACTGTTATTGTGGGTAGGCACTTGAATGTAATGACAGAAAATGCTAATTTATAGGAGAGTAGAACTTTAAAGGACACCATTAAAGTAAATTAGTCATCAAAACTTAGTCACCCAAAATGACCAATGTTTCCTTTCAAATATTATATAATTGTAATCAAATGAAGGAGGCCATTTAGACTTTGTTCAAAACCTCACTTGAAGAGCTCAGCCTATTACATCAGCACAAAGTGAGGGGATGGAAGTTCTGGAATGGAGAGTCACAGATGGGAAGCAACAAATTCTGGCATGTTCTGCCTAAATTTTGGGATGACCTCTGAACTTTGCATGTGGGAGGGAGATTTAAGACTCCCCACTGAGGCTGAAGGAGTATGAATACAGCTCAACAATCTGTTAATAACAACAATGAGCGCCTTCAGAGGAACATAACTGAATTCCGAATCTCTACATTCTATTACTCAAATGTCTAGGATACAAATGAACAATAATGACATTTAAGAAAGAGGGAAACATAACTCATAATCTAGAGAAAGAGAAAATTGATGAGCTTAATCACAAAGAAATAAGGAAAAGATCACTAGCTGCTTTTAACAGATGATTGGAAATGACAGAAGAATCAGGGGACATATAAGGTAGATAAATCAACAGAAATTATCCAATCATCAGGTCTGAGAGAAAACAAAACAAAAACAGAGCTTCAGTGAGTCAAGTATAATATCAAGAGGTATAATATATACATATATCTACTTTTATTGGCATTCAAGAGCTAAAGAGGAATAGGACATCTCCTTCCTCTGAGGGAGACTCCTTACTGGGGTGACATCCTGGCCACAGAGCCAGATTAGTAGAGGTGGTGGGAAATAGTCACCAATTTTAACCAGTATGAACAGAACCAGAGAGCATGACATCACTTTGAGCTTCATTTTTCTTCTGGGAAAATGAAAATAATATTCCTACTTAGAAAGGTTGTAAGAATAGCACATTCAAGGTGCTAGCATAATGCCTGGCGTTTATTGAAGTTTGCGTATCTTCTTTTGTAGTCTCTCAATTTTTCAACTTGCTATTTTGTTTACTGTTCATTATGTAATGGAAAAATAACATATACCTAGACAGAGATGTTAATCTATTGCTTTATTTCCTCAAATATGATATACATTTTTTTTAACTTACTAAGTTTAAAAACTTGCTCTGAGTTTTTCTTTTATAATATACTTTCTGAAATTGCAACTATGAAATTGCAAAGATTTGGTAACAATTCTTGTCATTTAAGTTGCTTCTTGGTGCAAGTAAAGCAAACACTATGAAGGCTGTCACCTAACAATTTGTATTTAGAAACTTGAGTTCTTCATAATGCTTAAGTACACTTTATAGTTTTTTTGTGGTAGATGTACTGGGATAAATATGAAAATTTAAACGGTTAAAACCATCTCTTCCTCCAGATATGTATGTCATCTTTTCTTAAAATTCCATTAGGTTTTATATGTAAGTAATATCTATGCATTGGCTACTTCTCCCTCCTTTGCTGGTACTGTTGATGGGCAGGGCCACTGCGGAAAAGGAAGTGTGGAGGGCAGGAACACGCCGGGCACAACCTGATGAATCCACACACTTGAGTTGACAATACTTGAATGTCAAAACTATGCACTTTTCTTTAGGTTATTTTATGGCAAAGAAATAACTATGACCTCCACCTTCTTATTCTGTGGCAGAGGGATTTGAGGATAATCCTCAATTCAATGGTGCCCTCCCCCCCTTGGCACCAGCTCCCACTGATTCAGGAGTACTGGGGAAAGATCTGTGAAGACAGACGTCGCATGTACAACTATTATGTAGGAAGTTATTTGTATTACTCAGATAAACATCTTCCTCTTTTGGAGCAGTCTAAGATGATGGGGAGAGGCATTAGCTACAGGTATAAGGATAAGGATAAGTAGTACTATAAGAAAACTTGTCTGCAATATTAAAAAAACAATTGGTTAGTGCAGAGAGCAGAGCTGAAAGACAAGGATGCATAATCTGCATTTCAGAGAAAACTGGTGGGACTAAGAGTTCCAACATTGGCAGGGGGTCCAACAGCTCTGTCCAGCACATGGAAGGAATAAAACCTTGGAGCAAGCCACACCATAGGCTCTGTGAGTTTCATATAAACACTCTCCATTTGGCTTGTCTGCCATCTTAGCCCAGGAAAGTTGTATGGCCACCTGTCCCTGGCGCCTCCGTCCCTTTAACAGCTAGACAAGTCAGAGAAGTGTTGGACTACTCTTGCTTTATAGCAACCCTGTAATAATAAATTACAAATTCTTGTTCTGTGCCTACATAAACGTGTGTGGAGAAATACCTTTAAAAAAACTCCAAGGTTCTACATATATTTAAAAATATTTGTAATATAAACGTAATTATTAATATAACTATAGTATATATTTAAATTTCATAAGGGTTATAGAAATTAACCTTGGGGCTTCGTTTATATATATGAAATTTCCTGACACAAAACATTATCAAAATGTTCCTATATTCTTGGGTTATTCTAAGAGCACTGCATGAAATAGCTATTAGTATTTTCTAATGGAAAAAGTCCTTTAATAAGAGTGATAGTATTAGACCCAATTATGTACTATGATTCAGAAATTTTAGAACTTCTATTAATGGAATTTCAAGAGAAGGGAACCCTACCCTAAATGACTCTTTTTACATACAAGGAAAATGAGGTTAAAGTGCATTCCTTAAAGGTCACATTATGATATAATGGTCCTGTCTCAGCAAAGTAATGAAATGAAGGAACATATAATTAAACTCAGATTTTATTTCACTGCTCAAACAATGAAGATGAAATGTTAACTAAACACCCAAGGCGAGAAAGGTAGCAAGATTCATCACCTGGAGACCAAGGGAATGCCTAATCCATATGGAGAATTGTGTTAGTTACTATTGTTGGGTAGAAATTGATAGATCACCTTGTCATACAAAACTAACTGTTGAATTAGATATTAAAAGACTGTATTAATAAGCACTACATTTTCAAGTAAATTTCAGGGAAAACATCTGAAGACAAAATCTAGTTTTATCTTTTTTTCTTTTAAAGATTTTATCTTTTATTCAATAGGCACCTAATAAATGTTGGTTAATAAAATAAATACAACATTGACAAGCTGGGCACCTGTTCTGAGACATGTTATCCATGTCTGTCTACAACTTTCAGTGGACTATTCCTGAGTCAGCATGGTAGAGAGAAAGGCTGACTGGAATTCACAGCCAAGTCCCACTTTTACTAGCTGTGTGATTGTGGGAAGGCTGAAGTTCCTCAGTTGCCATTTCCCACTCTGGATGACCTGAGAATCCAACGTGGACGATCACCAAAATTCCATCAGGGAAGGTCGACAAAGTTCTCTCTGCTCACTCCCTATTCTAACTTAAATAGCATGGGAGCTGAAACTGGCCTTGAAGAGACCAGGAGGGTAGAAGGCCTACCACGACTCTCCTAAGGCATGCCTTCGGAATCCCATTATTCCCTGATCTTCCTAAATACCTTCTTGATCATGGAACAGATGCCCCTGGGCCTACACACGATGCACTAATAATACTCTTCATAAGTGGCCCCCCCGGGGGAGACCCCGTCCCTTCCTCGATGCGGTGCCGTTATCGTCGCTCTCTTCCAGCGCGTGGTCCTCCTCCTCCCAGGGTCCTGAGCTCCGCGGGAGGTCCTGCCCAAGGGGCGAGGGGCTGCGCCCCCTGAGCCCGGCCATGCCTTGTATCTTCCTCGGTCCATCTCTGAGCCGTTCATGTTCACACACAGTCCCCGCAAGACCGTGTTCCATCACCCCGGGCGTCTCCGGCTCTCCTTGCCCCGCGGCACCGCCGCCGAGCCCGGTTCCCTGCGCGGGGGACGGCGGGGACCCCGGCGCAGTGTCACAGGAGAGGGTCCCGCTCCATCCGCGGGTGCGCACGCGTCTGGCTCGGCGGCACGAGCGCGGGCCTCTCTGCACGCAGGCCTCCCAGGCGCCAGGTACCACCTGGGCCGGGTCCGGGTCCGGGCCCAGGGCAGCGGCCGTCCGCCCCCACTGGCCGCAGCGGCCCTGCACCGCCCGGTGCTCGTCCGTTCCTCCCCGAGTGGCCCTCAGTGTTCTTCATGGCGGTCGGGCGGGCTACGGGGTGGAGTGAGGAGACACAGGAGAGGCGGAAGCGGCGCGGCCGCCCGGGAGGAACCCGCTCGGGGAACCTCGGTGGTTCCCCGTGGCCCTTCAGATCAGACGCCGCCAGCCGGCCAGCCCTACGACCGCCTGCCCGTCTTCAGATTGACTCCTTCGGCTTTCCGTTTCCCTCTCGGAGCGGGACTTCCGGCTCCATCTCCGAGTGACTTCCGGCAAGAGTTGATGGACCGATAACAAAACGAGACAGGGGTCCGTTCGCCACCCGAGGGAAGAAAAGGGAACTCGACGTGGGTTTTACTAAAGCCAATCTCGAGATGCTGGTTTTTTTTTTTTTGTTGTTTTGTTTTTTGTCGTAGTCTCCGGCGATCGGCCCACGACGGAGACGTCCTGGGAGCCGCCGGAACTCGCTCAACAGAAAGGCAGGAAGTCCCGCCCTTTCCTCCCAGAGGGAAGACGGTGAGCCGGAGGAGTCAGTCGTAGGGGCGAGCAGGAGCGATCCTGTCGGCAAACAGGTGAGTTACTGTCTGGCCGGGGCGGGGGGTTTGGAGGCGGAGACCGTCCAGCGTCAACGCGGGGCCTGGGGGCGGTGGCTTGGGGGCCGGGGCGCCGGCGGCTGCAGGGCGGGAGCCCCGCCAGGGCCCTTCGCTCTTCCTCCTCCCTCTTCCCCCACCTCCGCCCCTCCCGCTCGCCGGTCCCTCCCGACGCCGCCCAGACTCGCCGCTCACACGCCCGCGGGCCGCGCCGCCGCCCTGCCGCCTCCGTCCCCGTCCCCGCCCCGCCCCGCCCCGCCGCCGGGCCTCGGCTCCCCGCGGCGCTGGGCTGTCAGCGCCGAGGCGGCTCGGGGCGTTGCTTACCGTCCGCCCGCCCGCCCGCTCCCTCGGTGTCCCGGCCGCCCGGACAGCGCGGCGGCCGCTCGGCCTCCTTCTGTCAGGGACCCCGGCCCGGACCCCGGGGGGGATGCACGCCGCCTGGGCCGCCTCGGCCGCCGCTCCGCTCCCCGCCGCTCTGCCCCGCGCGCGCCCGGAGCGCCGACCCCTGCCGGCCGCGCGGGGCGTTGACCGGCCTGGGCGTCTCGCTGGGCAGGCAGTGTCCTGTCCTCACTGAGCAGGACGTGGCGGCGGCGCGGGCGTCAGTTGCGCACACGTGTAGGGTTTCTCTTGTCTGTGGGTCACCGCAGCCCTGATGGTGATGGATCTGGGTGTGATTTTACAGCCCACGCCAGTGCACCTGGTCACCCGTGCACCTGGTCTCGGCGTGCACCTGGGCGCCGTGTGCACCTGCTCAGCGGCGAGGTGCGGGGCCAGCGGCAACACCGTGTTTAGAGAGAAAGGCACTCACCTCTGTGGAATTAAGAACATCGTAGGAGAACCCATCTGATATGTACCAGGTCTGTTGTTTCATTTGGCACAGCGTCCTTGTAGGAATTACTACCCTACTCCCCCCCCCCCTTTTTTTTTTTTTGCCAAATAAGAACCAGTTGGAATAATTGGACCAAAATGAACATAAGGATGCAAACCTCAGATGTTCCTTATTCATTCTTTTTCAAGTTTGCTACACGTGAAATTACAGGCTCCTGCTGGCATGTCTGAAAACACCACGCAGGGCTCTCTTGTAGCTAATATCTTCCTGAAGGACAGGTAAGGCAACCGTGATTGTTGCCGTCAACTATTGCTACTGGTGCCTTTAAAAATTTCTTTTTTTGGGGGGGGGGGGATAATTTAATATTTACAGAAAAGCTGTGAGATAGGACAAAAAGTTTCACTGGTATTCAGTAGAGTGACTCCACTTCAACAAATATTGGTTCCTGCTTTATGCCAGACACCATTCTGGGTGCTGGGGAGAGGAAACTACTGCACTAGGGGACTGCCAGGCCTGGGTGAGGACACAGCTACATAAACACTTGTGATGCCCCTGGGAAAGGGCTGCACAGGGGGCCTGGAGCACAGAGGACAGGGCCTCTGACCGCCTGGGAGGGGGGAGAGTTGGTTTACTTGAGGGAGGGCTCAAGGGTTAGTGGGTAGTCACTTGCTTTATGGGATATTTCTTGCAAAAGTCACCCTTATTAGGTTTTATTAGGGGAGATCTCTCTAACATTTATAAAGCAGACTCTTATGATGTGATTGCCTCCACTCCTCGGAGATTTGTTTTGCCCGTATCCCGGTTTGTGAGAACAATCCCTGTATATAAATCTGTGAATAGGAGATTAAGTGAAACTGTGTTTCTTATTCAGTAATGGGAATTTCTAGAGCTATACAGTTTTAAATTATTTATTTTTCTTATTTTTGTTAAGTACTTTTTGTGGCTGGCCACATGGCACAGTTCTGAACTGTAATCAGTGTTAAATTCCCACACAACCGGAGACATTGGAGTGAGTGTCCTAGTCAGCTTGGGCTACTGTAACAAGAAACCATAGCCCAGGTGGCTGCAACACAGACATTTCTTTCTCACAGTTCTGGAGGCTGAGAAGTACAAGATCAGGTGCAGGATCCTGGTGAGGGCCCTTCCTGGCTTGCAGATGACCATCTTTTTGCTGTGCCTTCTCGTGGCAGAGAGCAAGAGAGAACTTGGGTTTGTCTTTCTCTTAGAAGGATACTGATCCCACATTTGGCAGCCAGTCATCATGACCTTATCTTCTTCCCCGCCCCCAACTATGTTACTTTGGGGTTTATGACTTCAATCTAGGACACTAAAATTAGTGTTTGTATGGCTTTTATTAAAGCAAACACTTTTATTTTAAATAAATTCTTTTCAATATGTTAAGTATGACTCGGAGACCAAGGGGTGAAGACATTTTGGTTCATTTGGATGAAGGAAATATGTGGTGACACGGTGGTGATTTCAGGCCTCATAGGAATGCGTGGCCTCGCAGAGGTATCAGTGAGGACGTGAGGACTGGCACGGGTCATTCCAGACCCCTCGTTGTCTGATAGGAAGGAAGGCTGAGCCCCACCGAGGCGAAGTGATGAATTCATCGCAGAGGTTAGTGGTAGAGCAATGATTAGAGTCGGGCTCCCCGGTTTGCAGGCTGGCCTTTCTGCTCTTTGCCCAGTGGCTCTTCCACTTGAGGTGCAGCAGGGTTCCCTTGGGGGGGGGTTGGTTCTCTTGGGGGCTTGTGGAAACATGCTGGGCCTCCACAGAGGCTCATTCAGCAGGTCTGGGCTGGGACTGAGAATCTGCATTTCCGACAAGTTCCTGGGTTCTGTTGAAGCCACTGGCTCTGAGATGACGTTTCTTGGAGAAATGTGGCCTTACACGATACTGCTTTTGATCTCTCATAAGAGGAGAGTAAGTTAGCCTCCATGGGTTTATGCCAACCTAACCTTTTCCTGGTAGTCAGAGAATCATGTTTTAAAATTTTGGGTTACAAACAGTAGTACACCAACATCAAAATGATTAGATGAAAAAAAAAAAAGACTAGAAATGGAGTATGAGTATTTTTCCGAGAAATTCATTTTGACATTTTTAAGGATAATTTTTGGAGATAATTCTAGAAGTCAGAACCATGTTACAGTTGAAGGGGACACTGAGCTATGAGGGCCCTCAGTCTTACAAACACTGACAGTGGAAAGGGTGTCCAGGTTCATTGCTAGATTGTATAGCAGTGAAAAATAGCTTCCAGTTTTGCTACTTGATGCATTTCTCTGTTACTTGTACCCTAAAATGATCCTTTCTTCGGTCTCAAAATCTCTGAGGCCCTACTACAGTTACATGCCCATAGCAGGTACAAAGAAATGTAAATTGAATTCAATTAAAAATGAGTAAGGGGAAAAAGAAGGTAGTTTATTTATCTGGAGACATTGCACTGTCCTAGGAAAGGCACTTTGCTCCTAGATTATTCCAACTGCAAGATTTTATTGAATAATGACAGTTTATTCAAACCTAAGCCTTAGTTGTAATTGTTGGGATTTTTTTTTTTAGTACAGTTACAAGGAGATAGTGTATTTTTATGTTGAGTGAATGAGTGGTATCCTAAAACTTTTTATTATTCATCCAAAGTGATTTTTATAAACTTTCTACTTTGAAATAATTTTAGAATCTAAAACGTTGCAAAAATAGTCGAGGAAATTGGTATACACCTTTCTACCAGCCCCCCCTTTCTTACCATCTTCTATTTTCATGGTGCAGTCATTGAATCCAGAGAGTTGCCCAATCAATCTAGTTTTTATTCACCCTGTCCAGATAGCTCAGTTGGTTAGAGCGTCATCCATGCACAGAGATTGCTGGTTTGATCCCTGGTCAGGGCACAAACAGGAGCAGATCTATGTTCCTGTATCTCTTTCTCCCTTTCTCTCTCATTGCTAAAGTCAATAAATAAAAAAAATAAGGGTTATTAAAAAAAAATAAAGTCTTTATTCAAGTTCTGCTGCTGGTGTCCTTTTTTTCTGGCCCAGGAGCCAAGCCCAGTATCCTGCATTGCATTTAGTTCTCCTGTCTCACTAGTGTCTTTCAGTCGTGACAGTTCCTATCAGATTTTTTTTTAACCTTTTATGACCTTTTGAAGAATACTGGTCAGTTGTTTTGTAGAATGTCCCTTGGTCTGGATCTGTCTGATTGCCTTCTTGATTAAATTGAGGGGTAAGCATTTTTGGCCAGCACACCACGGTAGTGATGCTGTGCTTGCCTCTGCATTGACTTGGTGAATGCTCACCTTGGTCCCCTGGTTGAAGCGGTATCTGATACCTCTGTACTCAGAACGGGAAATTTTTCCTGTTGTAATTAATGTGCCTCATAACTCGGCTGATTTTGGGGCAGGAGTTTAAAAAACGACAACATGATGTCAGAGTCCCCTGAAGCTGATATTAACTGTGAACTATTTTGTATTTGGGGAGGCCTCAGTGTTGTTCATCACACCCACACGGAGGAGGGGAGGATAGAGGAGTGGGCAGTGGAAGAGCAGGTATTTGCTCAGGAACTTGGACTTGAAGTTGGTCAGTGTTGGTTCTGAGCTGGCAGCAGTGGGCGCTGTTTGCCCCAGTGCTTTTGCTGCTGTTGTGTGATCTGTCTTACACCTGCCTGCCAGTGTATGGTTTTTCATAACTGTGAATTTCTTTAATCTCTACCCAGAGCATTTTATAGAGATGAATCCTGTTTAGTTCCTCACAAGGCAGTTGCATGAGGACTTGCTTACTTACTCACTAGTCCATGGAGCAGATGTGTTCTCTCTGTGGGCTGTGCTGATGAAATGTGCGATCATTACATGCATACTCATACAGACTGTCTCACTTTTCAAAGGTGGTGCCGTTACTATCCCCACCGGAGTAAACTGGAAGACATTTATCTGGTCTGTGTCCCGCTAAAGCTTGTAAGCTCCTTAGAGGCAGGGGGCCGATCTGATTTTGTTTACCAGTGCCTTGCTTGGTACCTGGCACACATAGGCACTCAATAAATATTTGTGAATAAATGCGTGTTTGATGTGTATTTTGTTACCTGCCTTTGTAAGTTCCCTGAGTATTGTGCACATCCTCCCACAGTGTGCCTGCTGTGTGATCTGCAGGGCGCTGAGTGTGGTCGCCTGCACACACAGCTTCCCCTACACCCCCCTGCATCGTGGGCTAGTAGGTTGTTTCCCGTTGTTTCTGTCATCAAGACGTCCCCGGTGAATATCCTGAAATTTTGTCCAGCTATTTCCTTAAGATACATTCTGTGAAAAGTCACTGTAGCTCAAAGAAGATACATAGTTTAAGGCTTCTGTTACAGATATTACAAAACGACTCTCTCGAACGGTTGTAGAGATTTATAGCTCAGCCAGTACTGTTGAGGCTGCCCATCTACCCCCGCTTTCCCCAACGCTGAACTTATTTATTTTTTTTGAATAAGATTAAATTGTGGGTTTTTGTTGTTGTATGTTTCCAAGGAATACTCCCAGAGTGGGGATTGTGGGCTGACTAATTTGCTAATACCCTTCCAAATTTTGCAGTGTTGTGTTTGCATCAGAGAGAGAGAGAGAGCAGAACAGACCTCAGTGCTGTGGTTAACACCTACTCAGTATTTCACTTGGAGCCCTATTTGTATCCTCCTTACCAATGGTGATATCTGTGGCCGTTAACAAACAGGAACCTTTTTGAGAACAGGATACATTTCTAATTCACATTATTCACAGAATCAACTACATAATTCACAAAATATCAGCTGCAAAAGTCATCAATTAAAGGCTTGAATATGGAAGGCAAAATGAAACTTGTGGAAGACAATGTAGGACAGTAGTTGTCTGACTGATGCAGGGAAGAGGTATTTAAACCGATCACAGAAGGTACAAACCATAAAGGAAAAGATTGGTTCTCCCACCCGTGGTGGCGCAGTGGATAAGCGTCCACCTGGAATGCTGAGGTTGCCGGTTCAAAACCCTCGTTTTGTCCAGTCAAGGTACATATGAGAAGCAACTACTATGAGCTGATGCTTGTTGCTCTTCCTCCCATCTCTCTCTCTCTCTCTCTCTCTCTCTCTCTCTCTCTCTCATTCTCATTGTATCTCAAAGCAATAAATAGAATCTAAAAAAAAAAAAGATTGGTAAGTTTGACAACAATATTGGCCATTTGTGTTTATTAAATAAAACCAGGAAAGTGAACAGACAATTCACAAGTGAGAATTTGGTATTTTCAGGACATATTACCGATAATAGAATCCAAGAGGGTGACTAACAAATCAATAAGAACAACAGAAATGGGCAAATGACCCAAGTAGGCATGTCACACAAGAGGAAACCTGAATGCAAGGATTCTCAGCGTCATTAATTAGGGAAACGTAAATTAGGATCGAAATAGTATATAGTTTCTGTACACATTAGCTTGGCAACAATGTAAATATATGCTTGAAAGACTATGCTTGGAAGGTATGTAACAGTTGCAATGCTTACACAGCAGGTGGGGGGTGTAAAATGGTACAGTAACTTTGGAATTACCTAGTGAAGGTAAAGATGCATGTGCTCTTTGACCCAGTGATCCCACCCCTAAGTCTTTATCCTAGAGCAGTGCTTCTAAATGGTATTCCCAGCATTTTAAGGGAACCTGTTAGGAATGCAGATTTTTGGGTCCCACCCCAGACCAACAGAATGGAAAACTTTGGGGATGGGACAGCTTTTAGTCTCAACAAGCTGTGCAGGTGATTTGATGCATTCTAAAATTGGCACACCACTCACTGCCTGGAGAATTTTCTGCACATGAGTGCCCAGAGACTTATACAAGAATGCTCAAAGTTGCACAGTTTGTTAAAGCTGGAAGCAGTGTCCGTCATAGGAGAATGGATGAATTGTCTTATATTCCTAAACTGGAGTTAAATATTCTGCAGAAGGAAAGCCGAATGGATTCTGCACATGCCTCACTGAGGGCCGGAGTCAGCCCTGACTGGGAAGATGGTGACTGGGAGAGTTCTTGCAGAGCAGGGTTCTGAATGTCAGACACTGGGAATGCTGGTTGGAGCCCCCGTGGGCAGCTGGGAAGTGTGGGCTTCTTCACACAGATTGTAAGTGTTGCAGCTCTCCAGTGTCTGCTGCGTTTGTAAAGCTGAGCAATTTGCCTTAATTCTGGGTGCTTTTCCATGGGTTTGATGGTTATACTTCTCTCTCTTATATGCCATGCTTTTTTCTTACATTAAAAACACCCAAATAGCTTTAAATAAAAATAAGTAAGGTAATAAGAAGCCCAGTAGGGAAAAGACATTGTTTGACCTAGTTAGAGTAATTCTAGTATAATCTTCCAGTGTAACCAAAGCCCAGCATGACTGTCACTGACTATAGTGGAAGTTGTGTTTTAAACCGAGGACAGGCAATAAACCACTTCTTTTGAAGTGTACAATTCACGTGTAATTTCTGCTGATTGTGAGGGATGGATCAGAGCTTGATACGTAATTATTGATTCAGTTATAGAATGAGGAGTCACAGTTATAAGAGTGCATCTAATTATAAAGCCATTAGAATTAAACAAAGGTAGTAATGTACTTTTAAGAATAGATCTGGAAATTTAGATCATTCAAGGAGAGGTAGTAGAAATTATAGTCTTTCAAAAAGTGAGAGCAAACGGTTTTTGTTAAGAATCTTTGGCCCCGGCTGGGTGGTTTGGTGGGTAAAGCATGCACCCAGAGTGCTAGAGGTTGCAGGTTCGACTCGTGGTCAGGACCTATAAGAGAAGTAATCAGTGAGTACACAACTAAGTGGAACAACTAAGTGAAATATAGTGAGTTGATGCTTCTCACTTTTTTGTTCTGTTCCAGGGCCCTCAACAGATTAAGGATGGGGAGGGCAATCTTCTTGACTCAGTCTACCAATTCAAATACTTATCCCTTCCAGAAACACCCTACAGACACACCCAGTAATGTTTTACCAGCTTTCTGGACAGGCTTTAACCCAGTCAAATTGACACAAAATTAACCATCATAGTACTTGTTGTCAATTGACCTTAAAATGCCCTAATAGCATTTTCCCTGCCATCTCAGGGTCCAGTCTGGGAGCAGTCTTAATGTCTCTTCAGCCTCCTTTTTTATTTGCAAGAAGGAGGGACAGGAAGGGAGAGAGATGAGGAATCATCAACTCCTAGTTGCATCACTTTAGTTGTTCATTGATTGCTTCTTATATGTGCCTTGACCAGGGGGCTCAAGCTGAGCTAGTGACTCCTTGCTCAAGTCAGCAACCCTGGGCTCAAGTCAGCAACCTTGACCTTCAAAACAGTGACATTTGGGTTCAAGTCTATGACCTTGGGATCATGTTTGTGATCCCATGCGCAAGCCGGCAACCTCAGGGTTTTGAACCTGGGACCTCAGTGTCCCAGGTCAACCCTCTATTTACTGTGCCACCACCAGTCAGGCTCCCTCCACTTTTTTAAAGTTTTGTTTGTTGTTTTTTTTTTTTTACATTTGATTTGAGGGGGAGAGAGACAGAAACATTAATTTGTTGTTCCACTTATTTTTGCATTCATTGGTTGATTCTTGTATGTGCCCAGATGGGGATCGAACACGCAACCTTGATGTACTGGGATGACGCTCTTACCAACTGAACTACCCTGCTGGGACCCTCCATTCTTTATTTTTTGTTGTTGTTTTTGTGCTTTTTGGTGTTTTTGTTTTTTAATTTATTGATTTTAGAGAGAAAAGAAGGGAAAGAGAGAGAGAAACCAATTAATTGTTCTACTCATTGATGCATTCATAGGTTGATGCTTATATGCACCCTGACTGGGCATCAAACTTGCAATCTGGGCATATTGGGACAAAGCTCTAATCAATTGAGCTACTTGGCCATGACAGGGCCCTCCATTCTTGAGGTTAGTATGAGGTCTCATGAGCCAGAGGTGTGCCTGGGTGATTTGACCAAAATTAGCTCCTAAGCATCTGTGCCTGTTATAAGTCAACTTCTAACTTTCTTTTTTACTTGTTTTGATTTTGAGTTTAGTCCAGGAACCATAGTTATAAGTATATTTTCTACCTTAGGAATGTCTTTCTTTCTTGAGAGTCATTATTTTACATTACTTCAACCGTGTGTAGAGAATTAAAAAAAAATATTATATTTTGAAAAGTGCAGAAAAGTACCAGAAAGAAGAAAAAATATCTATAATTTTACCACCCAGAGGGGAAAAAAAGGACTATTAACCTTATTATATAAATGGACTTTATTAGAACTATATTTTAAAATTTTAATATTGAAGTTTTCCTTTCTAAATATACTTTCTTAACATTCAGATCTTTGATACCTAATAATTTATAGTCCATATAAGGCTTGATAATTTTACATTATATGTTAGCTTATTGACATTTGGAATTATAGTGTTTTCCTGATTTCTTCCAAAAATAGTAATTTAGTCTTTTTTTTCCTACAGTTCTTTTGATTAGCTGTTGTCTTCCATCTCTTCTCAGTGGACCTAAACAATCTCTAAGCAAGAACATCGTGGAACATGTCTTTAGATTTTTTTAAAAAATTATGTTTCCCTAGAAGTACATTTTGGAACTACCCATTTTCTTCCTCTTTTTCTACTGGAACTACCCATTTTCTTCCTCTTTTTCTACTGGAATGAAAAAACAAATTTATTCTTGAGAATACATTTTTCTATTGATTGAGTGTTCAGCAATTTCTTATTATCTATTTTTTCTCATTGGATTTATGAATCTTGGTCCTTCCTCCCAGTTTCCAAACAAGGAAACTGGCCCTCCAAAAATTTACATGGTTACCCCATGTACTACACATATTGTTGGTACAGCTGGGATGAAAACAAAGCCCTTCTTACTTGTACCTTAATATTCTTTTTCAACACTGTTTAAAAATTTCAGTGTAAATTAATTACAGGGGGCCCTCAGGTTATGACACAGTTCTGTTCCTATGACAGTGACGTAACCCGAATTTTGGTGTAAGTCGAAACACACCCTCGCCTAAGTCACTTACCTATCCCAACACAATTGTAAAATAATAATCTAAAACAGTGGTAGTCAACCTGGCCCCTACCGCCCACTAGTGGGTGTTCCAGCTTTCATGGTGGGTGGTAGTGGAGTAACCAAAGTATAAATAAAAAGATAGATTTAACTATAGTAAGTTGTTTTATAAAGATTTATTCTGCCAAACAGCGAAAATCCGACATAAAGTACTTGGTAAGTAATTATTATTATATGCTTTAACTTGCTGTAACTCTGCTTTATAAATTTTATAAAGTAAAGTTACTTCCCTACTTTATAAATCACCATTACTGTGGAACTGATGGGCGGTTAGAAAATTTTACCACTAACAGAGATACAAAAGTGGGCGGTAGGTATAGAAAGGTTGATACCCCTGATCTAGAACATAAAAACACAACTAAGCCACAGAAAAAGGAAAAGGACATAAATATACTGTACAGTGCACTGTACTGTAGTAGCAGAAAAAATGACAAAATATGAGACTAAAAAAGTTCCTTACCTTTATTCCTCTGGTTGGCTTGCACCCTGGAAGGGGTGTTGCATGGTGGGAGAGAGGGGGACCAATTGGGAGGAGGAAGCTGGAGAGGCAGGAGAACCTGCAGAAGGTGCTGGAGATACTGGGTCAGGTGAGTCAGGATTGCCTAAGGAACATGCAGGAGATGCTGGAGATGGTTCTACCTGCACTACAGGTGTTTCAGCTCGAGAAGCAGCTGATGTAGAGGGTACAGGGTCTGTTTCGGGCCTCTCTACCTTCTTGAAGAGTTGTTTCAGGCTTGTCTGGAAGGTTGATGAAGTCTTTTCCAAAATCTGCCTATAGCATTGTACAGCCATCACAGCTCTGTAGACCCTACTGAATCTGTCATCGCTGGGGTGCTCAGCCTGAAGTTTTGCCATCCCATCTACCACAGAAAAACCTGCCAACCCTTGGTGGCAATCTCTTGGATTCTGGGGTTTCTGTCTCTTCCTCTTCAATCAGCTGCTTCTCCAGCTGAATGAGATGCTCAGCAGACAACTCCTCTCCAAGTGATGCCAGTACCTCTGACGTCCATCATGATGGTTTTCCTCTTCTTTGAAGCACTCTACCATCTGAAGACTCTGACTTTTTCTTTATTAAATTTTTTTTTTTTTTTTTGTATTTTTCTGAAGCTGGAAACGGGGAGAGACAGTCAGACAGACTCCTGCATGCGCCCAACCGGGATCCACCCGGCACGCCCACCAGGGGGCGACGCTCTGCCCACCAGGGGGCGACGCTCTGCCCACCAGGGGGCGATGCTCTGCCCCTCTGGGGCGTCGCTCTGCCGTGACCAGAGCCACTCTAGCGCCTGGGGCAGAGGCCAAGGAGCCATCCCCAGCGCCCCGGCCATCTTTTGCTCCAATGGAGCCTCGGCTGCGGGAGGGGAAGAGAGAGACAGAGAGGAAGGAGGGGGGGGTGTGGAGAAGCAGATGGGCGCTTCTCCTGTGTGCCCTGGCCGGGAATCGAACCCTGGACTTCTGCACGCCAGGCCGACGCTCTACCACTGAGCCAACCGGCCAGGGCTTGACTTTTTCATTTAGGAGCCATGATAAGTGCCAAAAAGTTGCCAAAAAGGCAACACAAATGGAACACTTTGGCTTTTAACAATCCAAAATGGTGTAGGTGAGTGCACTGGGGGAACGCCACCTCTCTCACTCATAAGCTGCATTATTGCGTGTTCTTCTGCCTCGCGTGACCAAACTGGTTCGCCACGTAGTCAGTAAGTACAGTGCTAACAGCGTAAGCTGTAACACATCTTAATTTTTTAGAATTTTTATGGGGTTGAGCGTTGTAAACTCGAAGCTTCGTATGTTGAGACTGTCGTAACCTGAGGCCCCCTGTATGTTTAATTTTTTTCTCCTCTCTTCCCTTTCCTCAGCATTCATATGCTGTGTGCTTCATTCTCTTGCCTTTTGAAAAAGATGAAAGGCAAATTTAAGAAAAGTATACTAACTTTTATCATAGAATGCTTTTTATGGCTACATTATAAATTCTTGTAAATCAAGGGTCTAATGGAAACACTTAACGGGGCAGTAGGGGTTCTATTACACGTGTACTCACCCTCCCCCCCCTTTTTAGTGACTGGACCATTTAAACTAAATTAAGTAAAGGATATATATTCTGTTGTTTCAGTTTAATATTTCATGACTGATTTTGTAGATGAAATTATGTTTTACAATAAATAATAAGAATTTTTACAGCCTGTTCTATTTGACGTGAAACAGCAAATCCCATTTCTCTGTAGCTGTAAAGAAAATTCATTATAATGTCTTTAGTTGGAAGAGATTGTTTCATTGTGATTAGTTACACTGAAAATAAAACAACCTTTTCAAATGGCATAAGATACAAGCGATTCTGTGTGTCTGCTTTTAATGGCATCGAATTTTCCCATTCTCTGCTAATAGACTCTTCTTCCTTTCTTTTAGCCTGTTTTTCTGTCCTAATAAAATATTTTTTTTCCTCTGAAATAATTAAAACAATTAAATGGAAATGATATAAAGCCCTGATTTTAAAAATACTTTTTGAAAGGAGATAGATTAACTTAACTTTTTGTGTAAAATCTTTCTGACTATACAAGGTACATTTGTCAGGGGTTGTTGATATTCGATTGTTATAAAATTAACTTTATTACTGGATCATTTTAATGTATTTTGAAAATAGTACTTGATGTGTAGGAAGATTTAAAAAAAAAAAAGAAGTAAGAAGGCTGAACTAAGTTTACAGTTTATTTTTGTGCCATGACTTATTTTATATTGCTTTTAATACATTTTCACCAGTAGTGTTGGAATAGTGGGAGAGAGAGAGAGAAAGAGAGAGAGAGAGAGTGTGTGTGTATGTGTGTGTATATGTGTGTGTGTGTGTATATATATATATATATATATATATATATATATATATATATATATATATATATATATTTATTTCCCCCCAGCAAGAGAGAGAGGGGACAGATAGGGAGGACAGACAGACAGGAAGGGAGAGAGATAAGAAACATTAGTTCTTCATTGTAGCACCTTAGTTGTTCATTGATTGCTTTCTTATATGTGCCTTGACTGGAGGGCTATAGCCGAGCCAGTTACCCCTTGCTCAAGCCAGCGACCTTGGGCTCAAGCCAGCAACCATGGGATCATGTCTATGATCTCACGCTCAAGCCAGATAAGCCTGTGCTCAAGCCAGATGAGCACACTCTTAAGCCTTGGAGTTTTGAACCTGGGTCCTCTGCATCCCAGTCCAATGCTTTATAGACACTGAATATTTGATAATGGAAGAATGGTCACCATGGTTCGATCCCTATTAGTATGGTTTATTAGTGATTATTTTAGCTCTAACGTAAGAACTAAGCAAATCTTTTCTTTTTTTTTTGTTTCTTTTTTTTGTTTCTTTTTTTTCTGAAGCTGGAAACGGGGAGAGACAGTCAGACAGACTCCCACATGCGCCCGACTGGGATCCACCTGGCACGCCCACCAGGGGGCGACGCTCTGCCCACCAGGGGGTGATGCTCTGCCCCTCCGGGGCGTCGCTCTGTCACCACCAGAGCCACTCTAGCACCTGGGGCAGAGGCCAAGGAGCCATCCCCATCGCCCGGGCCATCTTTGCTCCAATGGAGCCTAGGCTGCGGGAGGGGAAGAGAGAGACAGAGAGGAAGCAGATGGGCGCTTCTCCTGTGTGCCCTGGCCGGGAATCGAACCCTGGACTTCTGCACGCCAGGCCGACGCTCTACCACTGAGCCAACTGGCCAGGGCCCTAAGCAAATGTTTTAATTTTTGACTTGTAGGTAAAATTGAATTGGGTGTTTGAAAGAGAACACGTATCCCTGAAATGGAAGCAATCTTCTTTTCTGCTTTGAGTAGGAATTTTTTTTCTGCATCTGATAGTTTGACCCTGCTTTGACCATTTGGGCTTGGAAGCACAGAGTCCTAGCCTGCCTGTCTTTCACGTGGCCTTGGACTCTGGCTGGGGGATGGTTCTTTTGAGGGTTAAGCTAAATGTGGCATATAAGATGCCCTGGGGGTGAAACTTGGTCAGGTGTGAATCCTGTGGTCTCCTGCTGAGGAAGGCGAGGGAGCCGTGCTGTCTTTGCCCTCTATCCTCTGGCAGTCTGTGTGTTTGTGGCAGGGCTGCCCTTCAGGTTTGAGCAATGGCAGAATTGTGCTTTGCCAACGTTTCTTGGCCTCACTGGAAGGGAACTGATGGCTACTTTTAGCTCTGAGGCAGGTCAGTTGCTAAACAATTCCAGGGACCTATAAAAGTGTCTTCAGCCAGAATGAGGAGATTCCTCAGGAAACATGAAGACATTTCTTTTATTCCATGTGAATCTAAATTTAAAACTCCTCATCTCTTTATTAGTCAGCCCTTTACTAACTCTTGATTTTATTATATCAGTTTTTCATTGTAAACGGTATTGGATCTGGTTGTGGTAGTGGGGAAGACATCAATCTTAAGTGTTGGTTTATTCAAGTTGTGCTATCTTACAGAAGTTTGATGGGAGTCCTGCTCTAGCTGTGCATTTCAAACAGGATACTTCACTTAGCATTTATGAACCTCCCCCTGCGCTCCTTACTACTGTTGTGCTGGCACCAAAGGTTCTTGTTAAAGGGCGCTGCGGGAGGAGGGCAGGGGAGATGTTGAGGGGAATACGGGGGAGGGGGGATGCATTCGGGGTGACACTAGAATCTATGTAAACAGTAAGTTATAAAAAATAAAGGTGGAGCATATAGGAAAGGAAATAGTTGTAAGATATACATAAAGGAGAGGTGAACTTGAGCACATCTATTCTTCACAGGGTGGAAAGGACAGAGTAATGTACTTACTGTATTAGTCTCTTATTGCTGCATAGCAAATTATGCCCAAACTTCTTGGTTTAAAGCAACAAGCGTTTATTACCTGACAGTGTCTGGCTCATGGGTTTGGGAGTAGGCATACCTGGGCAGTTTAGGCTCCTGCTCTGTCCTGTGGCTGCACCAGGATTCAGTAGGGGCTGCAGTCATCTGAAGTTGGGCCTGGGGCTGGAGGAGCTGCTCCCAGAGGGACCTTCCTGTGGCTTTGGCAGAAGCCCCCAGTTCCCATCTGGTGCTCAGTAGGAGGCTGAGGCCCCCACCCAGGGGACTCTGCATCACAACAAGGCACAGGCTTCCCTCAGATGGAGGGAGGCAGGAGGGAGCAGAGTGGCCCCATGATAGGGTCTCTGTCTCCAGGGCGGCACCCTCACTTTACTGCTGTCTGTCCCTTGCATGCATGTTTCTGAGGCCAGCCCACACCAAGGAGGAGGCGTGCTCCGCCCTTTAAAGGGAGTCTCAGAGAATTTGTGGCTCCCTTTAAACCACCACAGGCATTTTCCTGGGTAGAGAAATGTACACATTTACCAGCTTACAACGTAGGATGCATTGCAGCCTATCCTCAGGACCATACGCGGACAGGTGTTCCTGGACACGAGTGTTCATGCCCTGAAGAAACCACAATCATGTTACCCATCCATTGTGATAAAACTGCCTCTGCTGTATCTATAACGTAGTGTTTAGGCTATTAAATTATGCTCTTTTGTCATGGAAAAGTTTATTCATTTTCATAGAAAAATGAGGTTTTCATTTGTAGGTTCAGATACTTTGTTCTCTCAGTTACAAATGGATGTTTCTCATGGGAAAGAATGGCGCAAGGAGGCTTACACAGAGGACAGCACCTGTTCTTACCCTGAGATTGTACCTTGCTGTTCTGTAATGACAGGTACTGTTACATTTCTCACGAATGGACTCTCTGTGGATGTGGTGGCACTCTGTTCCATTAGGTAGTAACGTAATGGTAAGACATAATATAGTTTCAATAAAAAGCCCAGTTGCAAATGGTAGATGAGGAAAGAGGTCTTTCTTTTGATTTTGAGAATTTGCTTTGATTCCTATCTCACTCAGCTGTCACTGTGACAGCTCATGATAGGATTATACGAGGTCTTGCCTGTCCACTCTTGTCCTTCCAGGGGAAGAGAGTCCCTACTGTGGCATCTGAGTGACGTCTGCACTGCAGCCGTTTTTGAACTCTGCAGGGATAGGGCAGAATCCCCTGCGAGTTTTTACACCTGCTTGTGTGCGCACACCTGCCTAGCTGCACACCTGGCTCAGCACCAACATGTGCTGACTTCACACTGCTTGCTTGTTCCACTACTTTGGGGACTCTAGGAGGGGTGAAGGGTGGGATAGTGTGGGGCGGGGGCAGGGATAAGGGGGTTTCTTGTGTGGGCAGCCTCGGCACACCAGTGAGTGTGTGTGCGTGTGCGTGTGTGTGGGGGGGAGGGAGAGGGGGCTCAAGCTTGCTTAATGTAGAAAAGAGAAGGGATGAGAGAGACATGAAGTCCCTGAAATACTGTCACATGCTGCTGGAAGCTTCCCATGAGAAGTGGCCACCAGGTGTCATCAGAAGGCTATTATTGGTTTGTTTTATTATTGTTCTTAAAAAGTATAAGGGTGCTTTGATTTCTTTATTGCTACCTTTTAAAAAAACCATGGAAGAGCTGTTTCGGCTAGAGCAGGAAGGTTTCTTTGTGACAGGTTCTCCACGGGTAGGAGTGCCGGGACCGTGTGGGGAGCGTGCAGAGTCCCCTGCCTGTCCTGTTGGTTGGTGTTGAGTGAGTGCATGAAATATGCCTCCAGAAGAAGGAGCCCCTCAGCTGTTTCAGTCGGGTGATTTTTGATTTCCACCTTGATGAAGACCCCCCAGGTGCATCGGTGCTTGTTTTAGCACCCTTTCTGATGAAGGTTTTTCTTTTTAATTTCCATTAACATAGACATCCTCATTTCCATTCAGTCCCCTGCAGATCATGTTAAGATACTAAATCACTTTACTCTCCTATTTACTGACTTCATCCCAGTTCTGGGCCTTATAATGTAAACGATTAGAATCCACACGTTCTGCTCCTGGACTTGGTTGACTGTGAGAGGTCGAGCATGCTGAGAAATTAATCTTCCTAAAGCCAGGCTAAGTTTCTGCTGCTCCTCAGGACACTGCTGGATGCTCTCAGCCAGGGGTCCCCCAATTTTTTACACAGGGGGCCAGTTCCCTGTCCCTTAGACCGTTGGAGGGCCGCCACATACAGTGCTCCTCTCACTGACCACCAATGAAAGAGGTGCCCCTTCCGGAAGTGTGGCGGGATGGGGGGGAGATAAATGGCCTCAGGGGGTTGTATGCGGCTCATGGGCTGTAGTTCAGCTCTGATTCGGAGTCTGTGTGATGTGGCCCTGGCTGATCCCTGGTGTCTGCGCTGAGCTGTGGGCAGTAGAAGGCTGGCGCTGTATAGCCACTGCTGTTTGGCGGACAACCTCACGTCTCCTTGTGGGTGTTCATGGCTTTGCTGAGCCCTTTCTTCCACTAGAGGCATTTCTCTGTTCCTACCCACTCCCTCAAAGAAGAAAAAAATAGTTTCAGTTTTCTCAGGGTTTAGCTTAGGGGTTGGGAACCTGTGGCTCGCGAGCCAGATGTGGCTTTTTTTTTTTTTTGTATTTTTCTGAAGTTGGAAACGGGGAGGCAGTCAGACAGACTCCCGCATGCGCCCGACCGGGATCCACCTGGCACGCCCACCAGGGGGCGATGCTCTGCCCCTCTGGGGCGTCGCTCTGCCGCGACCAGAGCCACTCTAGTGCCTGAGGCAGAGGCCAAGGAGCCATCCCCAGCGCCCGGGCCATCTTTGCTCCAGTGGAGCCTAGGCTGCGGGAGGGGAAGAGAGAGAGAGAGGAAGGAGGGGGTGGTTAAGAAGCAAATGGGCGCTTCTCCTGTGTGCCCTGGCCGGGAATCGAACCCGGGTCCTCCGCACGCCAGGCCGACGCTCTACCGCTGAGCCAACCAGATATGGCTTTTTTGATGGCTGCATCTGGCTTGCAGACAAATCTTTAATAAAAAAAAAATATACGGTCTACCGGAAAGTTCTGTTCGTTTTTGGAATAAAACAAAATACAAATTTATCTTACCGTCAATAAACTTTATTAAATAATATAATTGCCATTATTATTAATGATTTCTTGCCAGCGTGAGGGCAATTTGTATATCCCATTTTTGAAAAATGTTTTATCTTTTGATGCGAAAAATTGAACCAGTGCTTGTTTGATATCTTCTTCATTTATGAATTTTTTGCCCTTCAAAAAATTTTGTAAGGACAAAAACAAGTGATAGTTGGAGGGTGCTAAGTCCGGGGAATATGGTGGATGCGACAGAATTTCCCAGCCTAGTTCTGCAACTTTTTGACGAGTCCCCAAAGCAGCATGTGACCTGGCATTATCATGATGCAGTATGATGTTCTTCCTATTGAACATCGCCGGCCTCTTTTCTTGGACTGCTGTCTTTAAATTATCCAGTTGCTGACAATACTTCTCTGAATTGAGGTTTTTGTTCGGTTTTAAAAGCTCATAATGTATTGGTCCTCTAATGTCCCACCATATACACAACATTCTCTTATTCAGAGTCAAATTTGGTTTAGAGGTGGAAGGGCTAGGTATTCTGGGTTCACAATATGCCCTTTTCCTTACGATGTTTTTGTAGGTAACCCACTTTTCATCCCCAGTTATCATCGGGTTCAAGAAGGGCTCGATTTTGTTCCGAGCAAGCAGAGATGTGCATATGACAACTCGATCATCCAAATTCTTCTGACTTAATTTATGTGGCACCCATCTTGAATATTTCCACACCAATCCTATCTTCCGAATATGGTCCGAAATGGTTTGCTGAGCTGAATTAAGCCTTTCTGCGATCTCTGATGTTGTCAGAAAAGGATCTTGCTCCAACATGGTCTTAACAACATCGTCATCGATCAAAGTTGGTTGCCCAGAACATGGCTTATCAGAAAGGTCGAAATCACCTGTTTCGAATTTTTCGAACCATCTTCTGCATGCCCTATCAGAAACTATACCTTCACCAAACACTTTCACTAAATTTCTACATGCTTCTGTAGCATTTCTTCCTTGTTGAAATTTGTAAAAATACAGTGGCGTAAATGAACTTTATCAGTAGCCATGGGTACACTATCGCTTCACACATAAGACTGACGTGAATCAACTTTGTTTTAGTTAATTTACTACATCAGTATGTATACATTAAGTGATAGAAATAGAGAGGCACACATGCGCCAAATAAACGTGCTTATGTATCAAAACTTGTTGTGTTAGAAATGGATAGAACTTTCCGGTAGACCTGATAATAACATTAAAAATATAAAACATTCTCATGTGTTACAATCCACTCATTTTCTACTGCTCATGTTCATGGTTGTGGGTGGCTGGAGCCAAACACAGCAGTCCTCTGGACAACACCAAATGTTTATTGGATAATGTGTAACGTACACGGGTTGTTGTATGAATCTCACGGAATTACATTTTAAAATATGTGGCTTTCATAGCTCTCTCAGCCCAAAAGGTTCCTGACCCCTGGTTTAGCTCAAATGATATTTCTGTGATGTTAGCCAAATGTTCTATTTGGAAGTATGATCCCTTGCTCATCTGTGTGTAGAGCTGAGTTTATGTGACATACACGTGTGGTCATCAGCTGTGGCCCGTGTTAGAGCTCCTGTGCACACTGCCCCTAAAGGAGAGGAGCCTGGGGAGGGCGGAGGCAGCGCCTGTTTGCTCCCAGCTCCTCTCAGATGGCAGGCTCTTTCCGTGTGTGTGGCGAATGTTGTCCTTTCTTGATACAGTGACACATTGGATTAGTTTATTAATTAAAAAATTAGTTGGGAAGTAAGTGCAGAAACACCTCCTCCTGTTTCAGAATTTTTGGAGCCATTGTATAGATGATAATAAAGGTGCCGTTCCTTTGCGCCTGCATATTCACGTGGTTGTCATTCTTTTGTCTCCCAAAATATATGTCAGGTGTTACCATTGGTCATTCCAGCCTTTCCTCTGAATAGACAGACGTGAATCATCCCCAAGTTAGTGTGTGTCTGTTTTACACCCGCCATTTCTCAAGGTGACTCCTGCTGGGTCCACAGTGTGCCCTCGCCATGGATGAGTGAGACATGGGACTTGTCATTGACAGGAAGAGAATTCACATCATTAGGTTAATTAACTAATATATTTATTGATATGTTTTCCCTTTTTTTTGTTGAATTTATTGGGATGACACTGGTTAAACAAAATTAAACAGCTTTCAGGTATACAATTCCACAACACGTCATCTGCACACTGTGTTGTGTGTTCTCACCCCGAGTGAAGTGTCCATCTGTCAGCACTTTCCCCCCTTACCCTCGTCCACTTCCCTTCACCCCCGCCTCTAGGCAGTCACCACGTCATTGTCTGTGCCCAGGAGTTTGTTTTCTTTTTCCTTTTTGGCACAGTCCCTCCAGCTCCCATCTTAGGCCCCCTACCCTCGACAGCTGTCAGCTTCTCTCTATCTATGAGTCTTTCTCTGTTTTGCTTGTTCATTTTGTTCATTACATTCCACATAGACATGAAATCATTTGGTACTTGTCTTTCTCTGACTGGCTTATTTCACTGAGCATACTCTTCAGGTCTATCCATGCTGTCGCAAAAAGTGAGATTTCCTTCTTGGTTACTGCCAAGTGGTAGAATTTACACCATTTTAGACCTAGCATTAAACAGATTTTAAACATAACTTCTGTTATGAACATGTTTGGACATACCGTATACATATACAGACTTGACAGAATTTGATAGACTAGGCGGTTGAACCCCCCCATCAGTGTCGCAGTATTAGTCATTACGAGCACGTACCCCTCACTGTGCCCTTTTCCTGCGCTATTTTGAAGCATATCTCAGACATTTATCATTCCATCTGTAAGTGCTTGGAAGACATTTCTTATATTGTATCATTTGAGTGAGTAACTAGCCTTATGTGTACTTGGAGCTGCTCTGGGATCTTGGGCTCTGAGGGTGGGTAGCGTGAACCTTCCCCTTTCCGTCCAGCATGTGGAGGCTAGAGAACCAAGTGGACACATGAGTAACCAGGATGGGAAACAATTGATTTCATCAGCATTTAAAAAGAACAGCAATAATAACATGAAAAGGGAGGAAATATTTTTAAAGCATGTAACTGAGAAAGGGTTTATATCCAGAATTCATAAGCAACTCCTGCAGCTCAATAATAAACAAAGAAACGAATTAAAAATAGGCCAAGGCTAACAAGCGTTTCCCAAGGCACAAAGTATTTGGCCCCATCACTGGTCATCAGGGAAATGCAGGAACGTGCCCCCCCCCCCCCCCCCCGGAATGACTAAAAGACTGACCATTAAATGTGGGTAAGGAAGTGGCCACTCAGTTCTCGACATTGCTGGTGGCTGTGTAAAACAGGCCACTTTGAAATCAGTCAAGCAGTGCCTCATAAAATTACCCCTATGCTTCCACCCTGTGACCGGCGATACCGCCCCTAGGTATTTACACAAAAGAGATGAAAATACGCGTTCTCAAAACTCTTCTACAGGAATATTCATAGCAGCTTTACCATGAGAGAGCCCCCCTCCAGTGCTTGGAGTGTCATATCTCATATGTGTTTTATATATATTATATATATATTTATATATATGTTATATATATATATTTATTTTTTACAGAGACAGAGAGGGATAGACAGGGACAGACAGACAGGAACGGAGAGATGAGAAGCATCAATCATTAGTTTTTCATTGCGCATTGTGACACTTTAGCTGTTCATTGATTGCTTTCTCATATGTGCCTTGACTGTGGGCCTTCAGCAGACCGAGTAACCCCTTGCTCAAGCCAGCGACCTTGGGTCCAAGCTGGTGGGCTTTGCTCAAATCAGATGAGCCCGCGTTCAAGTTGGCGACCTCGGGGTCTCAAACCTGGGTTCTCGGCATCCCAGTCCGACGCTCTATCCACTGCACCACCACCTGGTCAGGCTTATATGTGTTTTTTTGTTCCCCACTTTTAGCAGAGTCAAAGCAATAGCATTCATTTGGTTTGCCATTGTTACGGAAAAATAAAACAGTGATCATTAGTTCCGAGCTCGGAGTAGGTGATCTTTAATGGTTTTGACCGTTGTTTTGGCAGGTGAGTGGTGGCACAGTGTAGTGGATTCTGACTTTCACAGCCGCTGCTCTGCTTGTGATGAGTTTTATTGCATCAGATCAAGTGGCATTTGGTTGAAAATCCTAATCATGGTGTAAAGTAAATGGAAAGTGATATGTTTTAATTGAATTAAATAACATAATGAAAAATGAAGTCAACATAACCTATTTTAAAGCATTAAATTCAATAGATTTCTCTCCCCCCAATTTACTATGCTAATTTTACTCTACTACTGACCTTTTCCCTTTGCCGTTAACTTTAGACAACACGAAATGACCGAAATAACCGTTAGATGAAGGAGTTGTGATGGACAGGGGAAGGGTTTTCAACCACACTTCTTTTCCTCGGGCGCTGGCCGACCGGAAGCGGAGGCAGCCTGGCTTCCTGGCTTGCCTGTGGGTGGCTCTGTCTTCATCCCCTTTACAGGGCAGGTGTTAGCGGAAACAGGACTTCAAAGGAGGGCTTCTCTGTTTAAGAGAAAAGCAGTAGTACATTGAAATGTACTGGTAAAGGGAGTTGAAGCTTGCGTGTTTTCTTTATTTTTTATTTTGCAAGCTGATTGAGAGAATCCCGTTCTATAGAAGATGTCATAGTATTGCTTCCTGGGTCCCAACGTGGTGGTGTGTTCCCAAACCCAATTTCCTACTTTTCATAAAGGGTCATGTGATCAGTTTCATCTTAGCATATGGGACATCTCATCAGGGCTAATTGGATGACATTTTCATCCAGCGTGTCACTTAGGGCTGACTTTTGGATTCCTATATGCACCTTTCTTTATGTTCAAGTGTTTAATGCTGTGTTTATTTTCCTCACAGGTTATGCGTGCCAGGTGAGCCCCCTTGCTAAGGAAGGAGCACCCCTAGCACTTTACTGATGATGGAGACTGAGAAGAAACCAGAGAATGATGAGGATGAGGATGTAGACACGGAGGCAGAGGCCTCGAGAAATATGCTGTCCTCTGGTGGGGCCCGTGGGCCTGTGCCTGATGTCACAGCACACTCCTCCAAGAACCCCACGAACAAAAGAAGGTTTTCAGAGTCGTCCAGCAGCGTCGCGTTGGATGAGGACAGAAATATACGTGCTTCCAAACGAATGAGATTAGGCGGGGTAGAGCCCGTCGGGTCCGAGGAACTGGGTGTGCGCCCGATGGAACCTTCCGAGAGCGCGGCCCCAGAAGCGGGGGCCCTGTCCGCTGAGCCAGTGACGGTGTCCCTCCGGCCCCACGGTGCGCTCGGAGACACGTGTCTTCCGGCGGCCTCCTCTCCCCTCTGCAGTGTCCACACAACGGGCATCATTTCTCCAAAAACAGACACTGGCAAGTTGGCCCAGGAAATGGTTTTCCTGCACCCGGAGACGGAATCTGCGTTCTCCACAGAAGAGGCGGTCAGTGCTGGCCGTACCACTGGAAGTGCAAGTTCGGTTTGCAAGTGCAACATGCGGGAGCATTTGTCTCCTTCCTGCGCTGACCTGGAAAAGCATCCCGACTGCCACCGGCCTCGATCCAGGGAAGCTGCCCGCTGCCCCTGCAGCCACAGGGCGGAGAGCCCCGCGGTGCTGCAGGGACACGCTGCACCTGCGCACGGGTTGCCCAGGGTCTTCTCTTGCGACCTCTGTGGCTTTCAGTGTGTGGAGGAGAACCTTCTGAATGCCCATTGTCTCGGCAAAACACACCAGCGGCGTCAGAACCTTGCTGCGCGGGGAGGGTTCGTGCAGATCTTAACCAAACAGCCCTTTCCTAAGAAACCATGCACCGTTGGAACAAAAAATGCTCGCGCAAAACCAAGAGCTTCTAAACAAATGGCAAAAAATAGCGATTCAAAAGGATTAAGGAATGTTGGAAGCAAATTGAAAGGTTTCAGAGGAAGCGTTTCTAAACCGTGGGGAAGTAGCAGTGAGCTTCTCGTTGATATGAGGCCGTCGAGGAATACTCTGCTGGAAAAGGGAGAGATTGTTGGAGAAGATGTCACGTCCCTTGGTACAGCTCAAAATCTGGAAAATCAGAGTAAAATGTTAGGCACTTGGATCACCTCACAGGGCCTTATAGATAAACTGGACTCTCCTGAAAGGACCCTGCAGACAGTGCACGGCGCCAGCATCTCGCCGAGGCTGAGACCAGAGCGCAATGCTCTCACCCTGGCCAATAGCTTCCGACGGCGAAGCGGCACTTTTCTTTTGAAAGGCCAGGCCAAGAAGAGGTTCAGCCTTTTAGGAGTTACCAAAAGAGGCACTAGTGACACTGCGAGGGTCTGTATGAGACACTTCAGAGCACAGGTGAAAACCGGGGATGCGGAGCCCGTGTCTCAGCACGTGGAAGCAGGCGGCCGTGCTCACAGTTCCTGTGGGACTGCCTCAGAGGCCCGGGGCCTGAAGTGGGACCAGAGGAACGCCCACCTTGGGTGCTCTGTGGACTCTTCGACAGCGAGGGCAGCTTCCGACTGTCAGACTCCGTGTGCTTGTGCAGACTGTGGTCAGGCAGCTACAAGCAGGACAGAGTTGGAAGGCCACGTGAAAACATGCCATGCAAGAGGGGTGACATTGTCCTGCCACGCAGGTGACTTTTCTAGTGTGTCAGGGAGGGACCTGGCCGGACACTTGCACAATAACCAGCATCAGCCAGCTGCCTCTGTCCTTCGCTGTCAGTGCTGCTCGTTTGTCCCCCTAACTGACGTCGCTCTCAGAGACCACATGAGGGAGAGACACGGCATGGGCTTTGTGTGCTCTCCCTGCCACCTGTTCTTCTCATCTGAGAGTGACCTAGAGGAACACAGGTCAGCGGAGAAGCACATGCACTCATTGCTTCAACCAAAGACTTCTCCATCATCTCCCACTGGTCTGGCTTCACAGAGTTTACCTTTAACTGCTATAGAATCAGAAAACCTAAAAGAGCCTCTGAGCAAGTCTGGGAGAGCAGCTCAGGAAGAAGCTGCCTGGTCCCAGGCAAGCCACGGGCATGAAGTGAGGCATTCCAGCAAGCCTCAGTTTCAGTGTAAGAAGTGCTTTTATAAAACAAGGTCCTCCACTGTTCTCACAAGACACATCAAGCTCCGGCACGGCCAGGACTACCATTTTCTCTGCAAGGCATGTGATCTCTATTCACTGAGCAAAGAAGGAATGGAGAAACACATTAAGAGAAGCAAACATCTTGAAAATGCTAAGAAAAATAATATTGGCTTAAGCTTTGAAGAATGTATAGACAGGGTCTGTATCGGTGCAAATGACAAGAAGGAAGAGCTTCCCATTCCTGGAAACGAAAGGACAGAAGTCCATGTAGAAGGTGTGCAGTTGCAGGGCTGTTCCTCTCTGGAGAAGAGCATCCCAACTGCCAAGGAACAGTCACCATCGGGAGTGATTGCCAAGGATGATGAGTTGGCTTTGACTGCTGCTCCAAAGAGAGGGAGACCTAAAGGTAACATCTCACGGACATGCTCGCATTGTGGCCTTTTGGCCTCCAGTATTACAAACTTGACGGTTCACATTCGACGAAAACACAGTCACCAGTACAGTTACTTATGCAAAGTGTGTAAGTATTACACTGTAACTAAGGGAGATATGGAGCGTCACTGTGCCACCAAGAAACACAAAGGACGTGTAGAAATAGAAGCCAACGGAAAACAAAGTTCAGATATCATTATTGGCCCCGAACGGGGTACCCTCGAAGCCTGTGGCAGGAACAATAGTTCTGATGAACACAAGTCAGCTGAACCCGATCCCTCCGTTTCAGAAAAGCCCGGACAAGAGCATGGGGACCCAGTTGAAGTTGAAGTCGGAAATATATTTCATTCTATAGATGGGGAAGCTGGCAGTCACCTTACTGACAACAAAGAACAAGTGTTTGTAGAACCAGAGGACCCGACGCCACAGGGTGAAGAAGCATGTTCCCAGAGAGATGCCTCGGGCACCGGTGATAACAAGTGTGCCCACTGCGAGTTTAGCACCCACTCGTCTGCTTCTCTGGAACTGCATGTAAAGCGGAAACACACGAAGGAGTTTGCGTTTTACTGCATGGCCTGTGATTACTATGCTGTGACCCATCGAGAGATGACCAGGCATGCAGCAACAGAAAAGCACAAGATGAAGAGGCAGTCTTACCTGAACTCCTCCGAGGCTGAGGCGGGTCTTTCAGAAATGTCCAGAAGTGTCATTGTACCCCAGCAGCAGCAGCGACAGAACTCGGAAGAGTTTCCGATAATTTCAGACCAACTGCCTGAAATTCTTAAATCTAGGAATGCTGACTGTCCTGTTTTAGATGAGAATACTGATTTAGACGGGTCTAAAGTCCTCTGTGTTCCTGAGTCTGTCGAAGTTGAGACTGAAGAATCTAATCTCAGTGAGGACCCTTCCTTTTGTGAAACTTTCCAGCAGCCCCTCGCCAAGGACAGAGTTAGGAAACCTGAGGAAATCCTGATCTTTTCGACTTCCTCTAATTATAGCTCCCCAAGCAAATTTCAGAATGAAAATTCAGGAAGCTCGGCTCTGACTTATGAGACAGCCAAGAACAACCACCACGGGTTGAGTGACGTCAGTGAACTGCGTGCACAGTGTGAGAGCGAGGGAGGGAGCGGAGGAGACAGCCCAGGTGCAGTCCTCAGCAAACACAGGTGCCCTGGAGTTCTGGATGGAACCCACTCAGCTGAAAGCACCATCCCTATTGTGATGACAGTGACGGGCAGACCGCTCAACCTGGAGAATCGTCGTCAAGACCAAGTTAGAAATGTGCAGAATTCAGTGGATTTGAAAGCTATGCAAGAAGATCCTGTCTTGGAAAATAAGGACATTCTGGTGAATTCCATTCATCGTGAAACTGAAATCGTTTTGCAAGAGGATGGTCCAGCTTCTGACAGCACAGTTGAAAGTAATGAGGCTTATGAGACGATCGTCAGCCTTGATGATAAAGGACAGGCCGTGTATAGTGTTGGCCCGTTTGACCCTTCCATCATCAGGATCAAGAACCCAGAAGATGGTGAACCGGCAGACTCGCCCGAGGAGGGTACGCTGGCCACTGACGTGAGAGCCCGTGAGCTGCCTCTCAAGGACTGCGCCCAGGGTTTGAAAAAGAAGAAGGCTGAAGGCGGCTCCTTCGGCGAGTCCCCACGCATCCGCTGTGACGACTGTGGCTTCCTAGCGGACGGGCTGAGCGGGCTGAATGTCCACATCGCCATGAAGCACCCCAGCAAGGAGAAGCACTTCCACTGCCTGCTCTGCGGCAAGTCGTTCTACACGGAGAGCAACCTGCACCAGCATCTGGCCAGCGCCGGGCACATGAGGAACGAGCAGGCCAGTGTGGAGGAGCTGCCGGAGGGTGGGGCCACCTTCAAGTGCGTCAAGTGCACGGAGCCCTTCGATTCGGAGCAGAGTTTGTTCCTGCATATTAAAGGGCAGCACGAGGAGCTGCTGCGAGAGGTGAACAAGTACATAGTGGAGGACACCGAGCAGATCAACCGCGAGCGGGAGGAGAACCAGGGCAGCGTCTGCAAGTACTGCGGGAAGATGTGTCGCAGCAGCAACTCCATGGCCTTCCTGGCCCACATCCGTACGCACACAGGTACGTGAGCCACAGCCACCATCTCCCTGCCGTGCGCACAGGGTGGGACATCCCCGCTCATCCGGTGTGCAGTCCCTACTGCGCGTGCACCCACACAGGTGTGTGAGCTGCCACTGTCTCTCTCCCTGCCGTGCGCACAGGAGTGGGACAGTCAGACATCCCTTCCCATCTGGTGCGCAGTCCCGAGTGCATCTGCTGCTGGCCTCCGCCTGGCTCCCCCGTGCTCTGCTGGGCGGGGCTCTGCACACCTGCCAGTCAGGGCTGACACCTAGTGTCCCTAAAGGCAGCCAGCCTCACTGATCCTAGAGGCAGGCTGTGTCACATGTTCTTTCCTTCTACTTTTCGTTGCACTTATTAGTGTGACACCAATTAACAAAATCGTACAGGTTTCAGGTGCACAACTCTGTAACACATCATCTGCACACTGTGCTGTGTGTTCTCACCCTGAGGAAGGTCTCTGTGTATCACCGTTTATCCCCCGAAATGCATCATTCCTTTCAATTTTATCAAAAAGCCTAGTCCCTCTGATGCTTTGGTCACGTCCTGTCTCTTAGAGCTTCTCAGATGTTTTAAGTCCTGTGTGGTTTTCCAAGGCATCTTTTAAGTGATGCTTTGCATTTCAGAGGACATCTTAAGTGGCTTTTGAGGAATGAAACAATAAACGTTTTCCTACAATTTTAGGGATTTCAAAATATTCATTGCCAGATAGTTTATATCAAAAAGTCTTAACTCCAAGGCAACAAGATTCTGCTTTCAAGGATCAAAAATAGTTGACACTTTTCAAAGTCAGTGTGTTCTGGGGATTTGGTTTTCATGGAGATGGGAACTGGCAGAATTCTGTGTTCTGTCCATACGGTGTTCCTTCTTAATGTTTAGTTTTAGGTAGAAGATTTTTAAAAAAACTTTTTTTGCTGGAAGATGTATAAGTCACTGTTCTAAATTTATGTAACAATTCACTGCACTGTTTCTATAAACCTGCCATACATTCTTTATTTTAAATAGACAGCTTTTCTAAATCACTGTGCTCTGCTTAGACAAGTGCTGTCTCCATGGCTGAATTTATGAGTGGATTTGAATAATAAATTCACATTTTAATGAACATATTTTCATTAAAACTGTAAGGTTTATTTTACTGTACTTTAAAGTAATGGCTGATTATTAAAGCTATACTTTAAATTCATGCAATTTTTGAAACTTTTTGCATCGTCACAAGGAGGAAGACAAAAGAACCCGAGACTTATAATAGTTTAGGGTGATTAAATGTGGATACCAGTTTTTCATGGGAGGAAGTTACAGGGAAACCTGCACGAGATTAATCTAGGTAAATAGCAACATGGCACCATTGATCCCGCCTCCTGCATCAGCACCGTGGTGGCTGTGGGCATTATCAGCACCTCTGCTGCTGCTGGGTTGCAGCTTGCTTTCTGAAATGATACGGTTTTAGAAGTCGGGCTTGTTCACAGGTGCAGAAACTGTGTACTTTGTTAACATGCCCTCGTAAGGCGGATAAACCTGAGTAAAACCAAGAGGAAGATGCTAATGGAGCTCTTTTTAGAATTCTTTATGCAACTGTCTGGTCAAGACATGTTGCTTATAATTGATGTGTCCATTACTTGAATTCTCTTGTAATTATAGTCAATAAGTCTTGTAAATGTGTTAAAGCTCACTAAAAGCATACAAATTCAAGAACAGAGTAAGGCTAATAATTTAAAATAATCAATGTAGGCATTTCAGCACTTAATTTCCCTTGTGTGTTGATAGCTGATCATTCTTAATCCATTAAGATTTATTTAGTCGTTTACAATGCAAAATAGGTTTGCACTGGTCACTTGTGCCATTTGAAAATGTCCACCAGGTTAAGTGCAGAATGTAGTCCATTAGTCTTCCATGACTATATGTATTAATTGCATTTAAAATCAAGTTAATGTGGATGTGAAAGTGAGGTAACTATCAATATGTGACAAAGTAACCCTACTTATATAAGTTACATCATTGATTGTAACATTTAGTAAAAGTTAGCACACTTTTTAACATTTTGTGTTGGGCTTCTCAGCAGGTCCATTTTTATTGTGTCTGAAGCCGCACAAAGGGCACCGGTCCTGAGGACACAAGGCCCGTCCCCCCTTTCAGTCTCACGAACCATTGTTGGGGAAGTTGCTCTCCAGGTTTTCACCCCACGTGTTTTTTTTTTCTTGGCACCCCTTAGAACAAATTGCTCTTCTGATATGTTGCTTATGTCCATGAAGTCGTAATGCAGAGACTGTTATTAATGGTTAACTGGAAAAGGGCTTACTCTTCCAATCCCTGTGTTCATACTTTGTGATTTACTATATGTTTTATGTAACCTTTTCTTTCCCATCCTTCCTGCGATGAAAGCAGCACTATAAGAAATAGATGAGTTTTGGTCATCAAGAGTTGTAGGAAAAAAGCACCCCTGAGGTTTCTGGAGTGTTTGCTTTTGAAGCCCCCGGGATGAGCAAGCATGAAGAGCAAGGCCCCCTCTCCCATGGCATCAGGAGAACATATACCCTGCCCCTTTTCTCCCTGCATTGCTTGGGGAGTTAGAGCTCTGATTTCTTGTGACATGGAAGATGCCTCGACGCTGGAAGACTAGTGAAGCCCTTCATTTTGTGTTTAGGGTGCACTGGCTCCTGTGCTCTTTGACAGGGCCCACCTGGGGGAGAGAGGGACTGTGAGCCTCCCCCGAACAGGTCCTGAGTTAGGGTCGGTAGTGAGCGTGGTTTCCATGAGCCCCGTCAGCTTGAGAAGGTCTGGTTCAGGAGAGTCCGTCTGAGGACCGCCAGCAGTCGAGGACGTGGGCTTCACTCTGTTCTCCGACCCCTCTCTGCGCCCTCCACAGCGTTGGTGCTTGGCGTCATCGCTGGACGAGAGAGTGGATGAGCAGACGAGTGACCGAATGAAGTGTCCAGTGCTCAGGGGCGTTGTGGAAGTCAGGCTAGGGTGCACAGGAATCAGAAGATGGGTTACCAGACCTAAAGTTCTATTATTATTTTCTTAATGTGGATGTCACACCCACGTTTGCGTAACAATCAGCAGGTACTGATGTTGAGGAATGCCTGTGAGGGTCTGAGTGAAGGCTTAGTTTTTAACATTTTTAGCATTTTGTTGGTAATATTGTAAGGTGCCAGAAAGCTAGAAGGCAGGCTTCTTGTTTTTCCTTTTCAAAAACACCTCCCAGGCCAGATGAAAAGAAATAAACACTAGCTGAGGATAATGCTGTCCTGAGAACGAGAGCTAGCAAAAACAACAATGTGGAGAGTTGTTAATAGTTGCAACACACCCGAGAGACACATTTAGAAATATGTGGCTTTACAGAATTCACCTTCTGTTTTCTGTGCTTGCACAGGGAAACAGTATTGATTAGGAGAAAAGGGGCACCCACTTTTTTCTTATACAGAAAAGTGTTACCTGGGTGCCCGAGTATTTGAATTTTTATGACGCAGAAAGGAGATGCTCACAGGGTACTGGGGAGATAAGACATGACATGAGCAGGAGTCAGGGCCTTCGTGATTTCTGCCTGAAACCCAGCCACACAGTGACTCCGTCAGGTGTCCTCCACACACTGCACAGGTCACTGAGAACCGAAAGGGCTGCAGAGGTCCCCAAACTTTTTACACAGGGGGCCAGTTCACTGTCCCTCAGACCGTTGGAGGGCCACCACATACAGTGCTCCTCTCACTGACCACCAATGAAAGAGGTGCCCCTTCCGGGAGTGCAGCGGGGGAACGGATAAATGGCCTCAGGGGGCCACATGCGGCCCGCGGGCCGTAGTTTGGGGACGCCTGGGCTAGAGGGTCTCACCAGGCAGCCGTGCAGTCAACTGAAAACACCAAGGGTCTGCGTCTGGCCCGTGTGGCACGTGTGCACGTGTGGAATAACTCATCACAATGTCAGTGCAGGGTGAGCAAGACGAGAACTGAAACCCACAGACATGTACTTTAAATCCTTTCACCAAATTGTAATACAAATGTTGAGAGAGCTTTATCTTCTTTGTGTGAAGCCCTGGTGTTATTGTGAATTAATAATCTAATTACCTTGTTACCTTGAATGCATTTTACTTCAGAGTGCAGGTGAATTGGTTCTCCTCAGTCGTGTCTTTTGTAAGTCCCTTTATAGAGTTCTCTGTTGTCATGAAGTGTTTCAGTGTAGTGATAGGCTTCGTTTTATCAGAATCATTTAAATAAACTGTAGTTTCTAATGTGATTGATAGAATGAGATTGCTGTAAGCTGCAGTCTCAACCTGCTTTTGACATTTAAACATAAAGCTGACTAGAGAGAACCATTCAGGTGCTAAATATATTTTACATCTACTTCTAACAGGAGAAATGGAGGTATTAAGAGATCTGGCTTCATTGTCATTGAGCTGTGGAATGTTCAACCTTGTCTGCCCGTGCTTAGTACTGTTGACTTTTTTATTTCTGGTAGAAAATTAAAATTAAATGCTTCACATTTTTTGTCAGCTTTTGGAAATTAAATTGAAATTTAAGACTGAAATTTTTTACTGAGTGCTTCAATTTCAACGAAGTATTCTTGGAGGATCCTTCACCTCCAAGGGCACTGCACAAAGGTTCATTGATCAAATTTGATTTATTGCAATTTTTTTTGTTTGAACTCCTTTTGTATATTTATTCAAGTTCACATATTTCATATTCTGTCTAACCATGTTAGAAGAGGTATTTCACCAAATAGGGACTGAACATGTTATGAAAAATCTGGGAACATGTTGTGCTGACTTTAAACTGTGATTTTTGTTTATTTATTTGAAGGTTCAGTGGTTAGAAAATCAGAAAATAATGCATACATGTTGCACCTGAAGGACTGTAATTTCTCGTTAATGTGGGTACTGATTATCTACTAGTCACTATGCCTCAGGGACAGCCCAGTGCTGGCATGAAGTGTGTTGATTCCGAAATAATTTTGTTTTCTCATTGAGTATATATTCACTTTATTTCTTTATGAAATAAAAACATATTTATTGGTACTATGATTTAATGTGGAAATATTTGTTCTTAAAATTAATAATAACCAAACTGTCAGTTTTTCTGCTTTCTAGAATCAGTGCAGATTTGACTATAAAATGATCATAAAACAAGTAATTTATCTACTGTATACTCTTATATTGTGTGCTGCTAAGATAGTATTATAGACTCCCTGGGAATAAGTGTCAGAAAATCTAAAACACTATTATTAATGTGAATAAATTCAAAGCTGCAGAAATAGGAGGAAATGAGAGTTGGCCATCAAGAATTTTATTTGATGATCAATATACGTAAAGAATACCAGCTCCTTGGTATGTATTTATGGTATTTTTAAAAAAGAAATGTTTGATTTTAAAAGTGGAATCACTATAAAAGATACTTTTGTGAAATGTAAGAAAAATATTTAAAATTATTTAACTCATCTCGTTTAGTTAGTATTGCTCACCTGTGTCACTTCTGACTTTAATCTTAGAAATGTTACTGAAAGTTAGGACCACTCACTGAAACATTAACGTCCCCTTGGTGGAATAATTATGGAATGCAGTTCTTTTCAAGCTAGAAAGGAATGCAATTATTTCATTTTGGGGACAGAAATTTGTAATTAGATAAAAAGTATGATTTAAGATCTTGGTTCTTTTTAAACTATCAGCACTGTATTATTAAAATTCAAACCATATTTTATGTTAAATTTACTTAGGATCAAAACCATTCAAGTGCAAGATATGCCATTTTGCAACAGCTCAGCTTGGCGATGCCAGGAACCATGTCAAAAGGCACCTTGGGATGAGGGAATACAAGTGTCATGTGTGTGGGTGAGTAAACGGAGACCGTCCCCGCTGAGCCGGGGAGCATGTGCAGGGTCCGTTGTTCCGAGTTCAGAACGGGTGGGCGTGTGCCGGGCTGAAGGTACCGTGCAAATCCCCCTTTCCATTGTCACGGTCAGTTCCTTATACACAGTTATGACAGTCTTCTCCCACTTCTAGTCCTGTACTCAAGATGAGCAATTTTATGGGCTATGAGGTCAATTTGAACCTGTAATCTGTAAATTGACTAAATTATAGGATGTTCATTCACATTGCCAGAGAGAACTAGAAATTCCATTTAAAGACATTAAAAAAACACAATATAGCTTAGGAGAGTGTGTGTGTGTGTCTGTGTGTGTGTGTGTGTGTGTGTGTGTATATTTGCTTATTTTTTATTTTTGCTATGTTGCTTTAATTTTAATCATATTAGTGGCTCTTTGGATTCATTGGACATTCTATAAGGAAAAAAAGCAGAAAAAGCTTTAATTTCAGACACCTGGTTACTGATTACTGCAGGGATGAAGTTTTAGAGAAACAGTGTATAATATGTGTTTTTGTGTAACTTTATTTCAAAACTTGTTTTTCTCTTTTAGTTACTGGCTCCTCTAAGGGGTCATTCACAACCTTTGTCACTCAAAGGTGTTATGTTTACTAGGAAGTCCTGAAATGCATGAAAAGGTTTCAAAATGACATGACGTCTATGGTATATCATAGGACGTTCAGAGCTGGATCTTTCTACCGTACTTCTGATTGAAAATATATTTTAACATTATTATGCTAGAGAAATGAAGTAATAAGTGCATCATATAAGAACAGTTTATGTGAAACCTGTAATTCTTCTGGCTAATTCACAAAACTTTGAGTTAAATTATAGAATGTGCTTATGTTATATTAGGTTTCTTTTCTTATTGGAAGATTCCTTTGGTTGGCACTACTGTGTAAATATAAATATCTTTTAAGTCAGCAACACCTTCTGGTTTCTATGGGACAGTACACTGCGTCCCAGGATGCTGCTGCACATTTTGACCTTCCCAATAGTTTTACAAATAACTTTGCCCGCAGTTTTATTACCCATGGTTTGTGATTTATTCATTGGCAGAACGGATGGTTCACTGACTTGCAGCTAAAATAAATGAAGACAGACCTTTGCCCTCAAGCCCCTGAAGATCAGTGGGAGATTGAGTTTGGTTGCCCCTGATTTTCGCTGCCAGGGTTGGGTGCCAAGTGGTTCATTTTCATTGCTCTTGGTATCGGAATTTAAAAAGATATCTCACTGATTGTTTTTACCGTATGAGTTATTGGAAAGAGGAAGGCCCAACCCCAATGACAGTTTGATGTTGGATGGCAGGGAACAGTTTCTTTCTTGTTTCTGCAGAAAAGTAAACAATTTTTGCATACTCTGTTATTAGAAATCTAATTCCATTCATTTTTATTAGGGTTACTAAGACCCTGGAAAGGGAAGAAATGTTTTCAGAGAACAATTTCTAACATATGTAGCATCGAAAACAATACACGATTGATTTGCTTTGATAGTGTAATTTGAATGATGCACACTTTGCTTAGCTCAATACTTGACAACATATAACTGAAATATTGCACTAGTGCTTAATATCTTTGATTGCCAAGATAAAGAATTACAAATGCATATAGATATATTGGGTTTTATATTGCTGTCCCAGAGATCTACAGATATGTGTGTGTGCAGGAAAAGCAATCTAGATTCCAAAATTGTATCCCTTAGAATTACGGTACTCATTGAATTTTATTTGACTATGAAATGATAGTTCTCTTAAATTTTAAAAATAAAATTTGACTTAAAAGTTATATAACAATAATTTTTACGGGGTAGGTATTTTCCCTGTGCAGCTAAACGTTCTGAAGAATTGTAGTAAACTGAAAAATGCCTATTAATCTATGTGGTTAGAATTGAACAATAGTGAGTAACATCCCCTTCAATGTTAAAAAAAAGCAAACTAGCTTGACCAGGCAGTGGCGCAGTGGATAGAGCGTCGGACTACGATGCCGAGGACCCAGGTTCGAGACCCTGGGGTTGCCAGTTTGAGCGCGGGCTCATCTGGTTTGAGCAAAAGCTCACCAGCTTGGACCCAAGGTCTCTGGCTCCAGCAAGGAGTTACTTGGTCTGCTGAAGGCCCGCGGTCAAGGCACATATGAGAAAGCAATCAATGAACAACTAAGGTGTCGCAACAAAAAACTGCTGATTGATGCTTTTCATCTCTCTCTGTTCCTGTCTGTCTGTCCCTGTCTATCCCTCTCTCTGACTCTCTCTCTGTCTCTGTGAGAAAAAAAAAAGCAAGCTATCATAGGTTATTCATGTGTTTCAGAGGCATAGGCCCGGACGTAGTTTAAACATGAAAGAATGTAAGAATTGGCTCTCAGATTCGTGGCAGCAGAGAACATTGGTATATTAACATCACTGACAACGTCAATTCATTATCATTGATGGCTAAATAATCTGAGAAATGCTCAGTGGACCTATTAGTTCCTGAACATAGGCAGCTCATGCTGCATTTCTTCATTAGCTTTAATTGCTATAAATTTTACCTTTTAAAAAATCATGCTTTTAAAGGTGAAGGGCTCTTTCAGGAACATTAACTCTATAATTTTGTCACAAACAGAAAGTTCGGCACCATGTTTCTTTTCTGCAAGGAGTTAGGATCTTAGTCTCTGTCTCTCAGAATTTTATCAATAACCTCGTCATTATTTGGGTTGTGAGGAATAAACTGGTTTTCAGATAGTTTTGATTGTATGATAACATATACAAATAGTGAGGCTGGCACGTAGGAAGAATGGAATGATTACAGTATTGTACCTTTTTTAAGTAACCAATTGGTTTTCTTGAAAAACAAAAACAAAACCTAATATTTTATGGGGAAATTGATGGGAACCAGAAACAGTGCATTTTTTTTAAAAAACATTTAAAAAAGTTTTTTTTTATTTGTTTATTTTTTTACAGAGACAGAGAGTGAATCAGAGAGAGGGATAGACAGGGACAGACAGACAGGAACGGAGAGAGATGAGAAGCATCAATCATTAGTTTTTCGTTGCACATTGTGACACCTTAGTTGTTCATTGATTGCTTTCTCATATGTGCCTTGACTGCAGGCCTTCAGCAGACCGAGTAACCCCTTGCTGGAGCCAGCAACCTTGGGTTCAAGCTGGTGGGCTTTTTGCTCTAACCAGATGAGCCCGCGCTCAAGCTGGCAACCTCGGGGTCTTGAACCTGGGTCTTCTGCATCCCAGTCCAACACTCTATCCACTGCGCCACTGCCTGGTCAGGCAAACAGTGCATTTTGTTGACTGGAGCTCAGTATTAAGGCTGCAGATTGTTTGTGACTATTTGACTTCTTTCTCCTGTCTGTGTGTGTGTCTATTAGAAGACTGTAGGTGCTCATCAGATACTTAGCTTACATTTTTCTAAGGCTTAGTTTAAGGGTTGGGTATTAGCTACCCCCTTAACAAAAACTGCCTTTTAAACTTTCATTTCAGTTTTTTGAACCTACACTGATTTTCTTCTGAGTCTTTAAGCTGAATTTTAAGATAATGTATTTTTTTTCCCTCCCATTAGCAGGTCTTAGCTACAGTGTATTGTGAATTTAAGTTAGTTTGACAAGAGAAGCTGAATGTCTTCGATGTCTAATTCCTACTAGGCAGTTGGCTTCAGAATTTGTGATTTAAGTTTTTGTTTTTTTTTACTCATTGTTTACATGCTCATGACATGGTAAAAATTTCAAAAATGTCTTGCTCTGCACTTCCTGTTTTAGGAACATGTTACAGATGACTTCATTTACAAGGCTTTACTTTCACTTTGAGGAGGAACAGCTTTTGAATAGTACAGTTTCTTAATGCCTTTCTTACAGCTGAGTGTGGACTCCAGGACTTTTGTAGAGCTTAGGTGTTTTTATGTGTACTTGATGGATCGTTAACATGCAAATGTGCTGTGAGTCTGGCATAGGGCTTAGTGAGGGTGAAAATCGAAAGGGATGGGAAGCACTCCTGGGCAGAAGCTAATCATTTTGTTTGGGACATGTTTAAAAACAGGTTAAACCCATATTTTTACTAAATCCATGGTCATTACCTTCGTTTTTTTTCAATATTCAAGAACTTGAAAATCTCAATGGCTCACAAAAGTCATTATGGACACCATGTTTTGTTAAATCCATTTAAATTTATTTAATACTGTCACACATTTATACACAAAGACATTGTGTGTAATGTAACAGTATCTGTAATACTCTACTAAATAGAATTTCTGCAGTGCTGTGGTCTCCTGTGCACCTTAGGTAACATTTATTTTGTTTGCTCTCTACTTTCATGAGATTGTGTATTTCATGTTTGTTATCCCCATTATACAGATGGTAACCTTGAGATCAAAGATACTTTTAGTGATGGGCTTCCATTGTGCGGCAGTAATAGCAGACCCCTGTTCCCTTCCTCACTGTCCCTTTGCTGTTTTTGTCTACGCTCTGTGGTGTCTGCTCCTCTGGGACTGTCTTTCGTCTGTGCTCCTGTTCTCTCCAGGGCATGTCACATGCGCATTGTCGCCCTGTCTGTCCCTCCTACCCGGCCGCGCTTGCCTCTGCTTTTGCTCACATTTGCGGTTTTTTAAAGAAGGGCTTATCCAGTTTTTTCTTTAATATTCTGTTATCCAGGCTCTCTTATTTGTCTCTCTCTGTTTCACTGTTTGCATATTAAACTCTTGTTTTAAATAATTTTATTATTTTTCCCAGTGGTTCCTTATGTGTTCATAATTTACTGCTCTTGAGTAGTTAAAAATTAAACATGTTGGTATAATAGAAGTGTCTAAAAAGTGAAGACTTTATTATCTTTTCACTAGGATAAGAGGGTTAAAATAGACCTACCTGAGTTGTTTTTGTTTTTCATTAAACAAACAAACAAAAAAGTGAATAATAGTAAGTGGCCTGTGATTTCAGTAAACCTAGGAAATATACCAACTTTTTACACCATTATTCACAAAGACCCATGTGTGACTTAGGGATTATGTTATTTTCTGATTGATTTTCCTATGTCTAGTCTCAAATCTTGTGTATAGAGTTAAATAGTTGAGTAGCATTTACCTAATCAGGAGAGAATAAGGGCATTTTCTACATCTGTCACCTCTGGATTCATGAAAAGATTCTAGGCATTTTCTAGGGTGTATTAATGTGCGTATGAACTGTTTATTCTTAGCTGGTTTAAGAAACCTTAAATAGAAAGTTACTAATGCTGTAAAACTCCCTTTTTTTTTTTTTGCATGTGTGGCATTACCTAGTTTTTGTGCATTAGAAGGGATCTCTATGTAGATGATTATAATGTCACTTTCTGACCTTTGCAGCTTGAATAATTGTAAATCATTGCTTCATAACGTGTCAGAGAATGTCTGTACTAGGCAATTAAATGGCAGAATATAATAGACCAAATTATTGCCTGTCATGTTTTCAACAACACAGTTAGTATTTGAGTTACACTTAATCATCACGTGCATTAGCAACTTCATTGGAATCCAGCTTCAGGCTGAGCATGAAATACATTACATTATTTAAACCTCTAATGGTACAAGTCATTTATTTGTGTTGAAGTGTACAACATGCAGAGTTTCATAAAGCAGGGAACACTTGAGAGCTTAATTTATCCAAATCAAAGTCTAAATGCAGATAAACACAAGTGGCAAAAATTAGTAATTTTTATAGGCTGGAAATATTTAAAAATACATGGTTGTGGGTAATTATAGGCAGCAGGAATAAATTAAAATCACTATTTTTAGTTTGCTCTGAGAACTAAAGCTGTGTATATACCTAAATCATTAAAAGCACCATGGAATTGCATTTTTAGCTGAACAATTAATTACACCCATCATATCTACAGATATATCCAAATAAAATAAGTATTTGGTTCAGCTGGTTGTTTTGGTTAAAGAGATATAGATAGAAAGAAAAACTTGGTTTTATATTGTGGCATGAATTATGCTTATAACAATATAAAGTGCAACATCTCTCATCTTTATTAAAAATCTAAACATTAAAAGCGCTCTTATAATAAAGGGTGTATTACATATTTTATCTATATAATATTTTAATGTTCTTTGTTTAATGATATATTTTTGTATTTAGTTTGAATTTTTCAAAATGCTCTGTATTGATTATTATTGGCAATAATTTGGTCTATTATATTCTGCCATTTAATTGCCTAGTACAGTCATTCTTTCTGTCAGTAAGGAGTACAAAGTTAACAAAACTAACAAATTGTTAGTTTATTTCTCTGCTGTTCAAGTCCTTGAAATAGTGTTTAAATGGTGAATGGACATTGTTTTTTATATTGTTTTACATACAAATGACTCTAATTTGAAAATCTAAGAGATCTCTTAGTTATAATATTGAAATAAAGAACATTCTCAGCTGTGATCCTAGGGTGTTTTCTAGTGAGCTGTTTTGTAGTCCCAGGAGAGCACGGGAAGAGGGGAGGCCAGGGGGGAAGAGGTAGAAGGAGGTTGTCCCAGCCTCTGCTGGTGGTGAGCAGAGACACCTTCCTTACCCCCACACCCTGCTCTCGGGCTGCGTGGCAGCGTGTCCTGGACTTCCTGCCATGGGAACGTGGGTGATAGACTTATCCCAAGGCGTACCTGTGATCCGCCTGTCACAAAACAGAAATTGAATACACTTTGTCACTTCTTGCTGTTGCAGTTGAAAGCATTGGCCTATCTTTCTAAGATCATTCCAATGAAAAAGTCATATCTCAGTGATTTAAGTCATTTTTGCTTTATTCTTCTTTTCAAATGGTTCTGTGTTGACTTTAAAATGACACTGCAGACTCTCAGGATGCGTGAGCCCTCCTGGTCACTACAGTAGAGTACAGGAGGGTAGCCACTCCTGTAGCCTGCCCCCTCTTCCTGTTTACTCATGTGCTTGTGACAGTCCTTTACTTTCTGGAGGGTGTAGCTCTCTATGTCCAGGCAAAATGCGAGGAGGTGTGAGAGATGTAGACAGTCAGGAAGCATGACCACGGACTCCACATGTTCTTGCATTTCCTGTTGGGCAGCTTCTCCAGAGACCTCTCTTGTGCAAGCCACCCAAGCAGGGGCTGCCCGGGTCCTGTGGTCATGTGCTCCATGTTGGAGAGGTGGACATAAAGGGATATAGATGCGCCTGAGGAATGGAAGCGAGGGTGGTGGTCCAGAGAGGGGGCACTCATTTCTGCTCAAGAGCATCGAGAAGGGCATCCTTGAGAGGCTTTGTGTGAATTGGGTCTTTTAAAGGATGGGAGACATTCACGTGGCAGATTGGGGCATTTTTAACAGAGGGAACAAAAGAACAAAAGTAATAAAGGCTGGGATAGTGTGGCTTGTCAGGAACCCCGCATGAAATTCCTGGACTGTAAGTGGCCAGATGGGGTGATCTGGGAGATTTAAAAAATATTAAATAAACACTTAGGAACATCATCATGTGCCTCAGGTCAGAAGGGTGGAGAGACCTCAGGCAGAGAAATGTCCGAGTCTTGTTGACCAGTTCAGAAAGCTGTCATCGGATGTGTGTAGCAGTTGCTATGAAAGTGACTGAGGGTAGGCCGATGGCCGGGCCGCTCCTCCCAGTCAGAGACTGGGGACACCCAGCCAGGAGCCCAGTGAGCTCGGTGAGAGAGACTTCAGCTGGTTCTGAGGTGGCTGGGTGAGGCAGGCAGGGCTGGATTGCAGCACTGCCTGCAAGGTGCCCAGTGCGGGCCTCCCTCTGCTCCATTGCTGCT